>NC_090922.1:764363985-764988985 GCF_040938575.1 Ambystoma mexicanum | reverse complement strand
CTGGTATCTTGCAGGGTGAATGTTGGATGTCTGGATCTCTGGATGTTGATTTGGATTTTTGAATCTCTGTTTTTTTGAATCTCTGGATTTTTGAATGTCCTGACGGTCTATATGTCTCCACCATATATAGACCGGATGACATCAGAGGATTTTTACTATGTGGGCAGAACTAAGCTAGACATACCTCCAATTCGGATAGGTCAGCCTATAACTGTCGCCACCTCCCTGTAAGCAGATTGGACTGAAGGAAGTGACTCAGTTTTAGTGTGGTTGTTTTTTTACAGTGTGCTTTGTTCTACCAAAGTTACTTTTGCCAAAATCAGTTATGACACAAAATGCTCATTTTTTATAAACATCACCCTTATAAAAATTAGATACGCAAATACCATATTTCACAACGAAAATTTCTGTCCACACGCAAGTTTGTGCGATGCTGTTTAGTCATTCTGGCAATCTTTCGCCATTTCCATGGAAAATATTTCACCTAAAATTCTACAATTGTCTACATATATACATATTATCACTGGGCATATTATCATAAATTTGCAAAACTGTACCATGCATGCTTTTCCCCGAAATGACATTTTATTGGCGTTTGCGTCCACCTCATGTCAGAGAAACCTACAATGTCTTATTCTAATGGCACAAAAATGACATTTAAAACGGTCATAATTTCACATTACTGTTTCTTTAGATTACTGAAATAAATGTTATGATATTAACAGTTTTTGACATCAAATGGGCTGGCTTTGTTTCCAAATGTGGGCAGTCTTTCCAACCCCCCTGCCAAATGTCCCTCCCTGATCAACTGGCACATTGAGTTGCTACGACTCCCCTTTGACCCCAGGCAGTTTGAAGCTGAGGAGAGGTGTCAGGGGATTTCAGACCTCTGTGCCAAGGCAGTCCATTGTCTCATGCTGCAGCAATGCCGCTTCATCTGACAAAGTCGCCACATCCCACACCTCAGGGCAATTCATGCTGTAAAGGAACTTCCTTTCCCATGGGGATGTTACATTTAGAAGTGCCTGCATTGCAAGAACAGGTTTGGCAGCAATTTCAGGGCCAGGCCATGAGGTTTGAAGTTCTTTTTGTGGACAAAAATACAGTACAAAGAGTACAATTTACTTATATTTTGGCAGCTTTTCTTCCCAACATATATCGTTTTATTTCATGGCATGTCACTGTATTATTTCCATTGAGCTTGTACAATATCCACTTACTGCTTTGCAGAGCAGTACAACACGGGTTCATTTTTATTTTCCCTGGTCATTTAAAAATGCGATTTTCCTCCCATCTTTATTCTGAACATTTCCATAGCTCCAGTCCAGTCATAACACACAGGAATCTGTTCAAACGCGAGGGTTCTTTGAAACTGACATAAGCAAAGGGAGAGAGAGAGCTTCTTGTGAGGAATTTTGCCAGTGTCACTTTGTTGCAAGAGTAAACGCTTGCCTTACGGCCTGGAGTGAATTTCTCTGCTATTTTACAGTTTTTACTTGACACACATGCCATTCAGTGAGGAATGCCTTCCTTTGCTGGTGTACAACCTGAAGATAGATGGGCATGAATGTGTCTTATCAGCAACCAAACTGTGTAATGTTGAAAAGATGGAAATAGCATCAGTGCGCAGTCATTTTAAACACAGAACTTTTTCTCTTTCAGTTATTAATCTTGAGCTTTCAGCATAGCAGCACTGCACCAGGTTGCTTTTGAATTCTTCTTTTTGGTGCATATGAAAAATATACTGCAGCAATTCTCGGTGTGTTATATGTTTCAACTCGCCCCATATGTGCTCAACAGAGCCAGCGCAGTAATTATTTTTGATAACTGCTAAAACGGCAGTTTTGGTTCAAGGGAATAAGTGCTCAGCAGAGCCTGCGCTGCTGGGCTGGTAAATGTACCGCACACACCCTGACCCCTTTTCCCTCCTGATCCGCTTTAGACTTCCTCAACCATATGTGGGCCAGGACACTCACCCTCAAATAACAGGTCATCCCTAGACAACCCCCACAAAAAGTCAACTGTGGATTATCCCACTACCCACACAATCCTGAAGGCACCAAAGAATGCCATCACAAAGATTGCCCTGAACATCGGTACCTCCCAGTCATCTCTGCAGATCCCTCCCAGTACCCGTATTATGACTACTAGTTTGTCCAGGTCTAGGAGTCTCCCACTATCCCCCTTGGTACTACTGCGCTCTTCCAGTTGGATAAGGCCTTTTTTAAGGAAAAATCAGTAGATGGCGGGGACCTTCTTTGCAATCCCTTGAAAAAACCCAATGGCCGCCATCTTTATTCTGGCCACCCCCACTGTTACCCCCTTTGCATGCTGTTGACCCAGGAATTTGACCATTGCACCTCTAAGAAATATGTCCTCCCGACCTGTGCCTCACAAAATTTCCTGAATCCCTTAAGTGTTCTTTCGTATGCCCTTTTTGTCTTCTTTGACACCAAAACCGCTATCAATGATGCTGACTCCAGGCACCAAGTTCCCATTGTCTCTCAGGGAAGGATGATATTGCTAGGTCCGCCCCTGGTAACCATCACTGGAACTCCTGCAGTTTAAAACAGGACAATGCATCAGCTGCATTGTTAAGAACATCTGGTACATGTTTTGCCTGGAAGCGCATATTGCCCCATAGACACAGTAACATCAATCTCTTCAGCAACCTCAGCACCATCGGACAAGCTGCCCTCTTGCTGTTGATTGAGCAGACTACTGACATGCTGTCTGACCAAAAGACCACATCCTGACCCCTCAACTCTTCTCCCTATATAGTTAATGCTACTATAATTTGAAGAAGCTCCAAAAATGTTATGTTTCTCATTCTTCAAGCTGTCAGAACATCGCTGCCCGCACCATTTGTTACCCTAGATGGCCCCGAACCCCACACTCCCAGCTGCGTCTGTGAATAGGCCCAACTGGCTGCTGTTCTCTATTTCCCTCGGCCAGTCCTGTACCCCATTTAAATCCCCCAAAGAACTGTCCCAAATCAACAGGTCCTGCTTCTGCTCCATTGGCAACCTGGTGCAGTGATGTGTTTTTGTCAAAGATGGCATAGCCCCTGTGATAGACCATGAGAAGGGCCTCCCCATGGGAAAAAGTCTGAGTGCAAAATTCAGCTGCCCCACCAAACTGCAGTTGCCCCAGTGTCAGCTTCTTAGCCCTCAGGCAGGCAGATACTGCCTCCATGATCTCCCATATCTTGCTCTCTGGGAGTCGGCATTCGCCCACCTGACAGTCAATCTAAATGCCCAGAAAGCAAAGGGAGGTGGTGGGACCCTCCGTCTTCTTGGCCACCTCCTGAAATGTCGTTAAGGCCCCAGAGCACTCATCAGTGTCCCTGTGTCCCATAAAAACAAAATCATCCAAATAATGGAGGACCTGTGCCCACTTACATTCTCTCTTTGTCACTGATTCCAGAAATGTGCTGAATGTCTCGAAGTAAACACATTAAACAGAGCGCCCCATGGGTAAGGATTTGTCATAATAAAATGTTCTCTCCACCTGAAAACCCAGCCAATGATAGTCCTCCGGATGTACCGGCAGTAGCCGGAAGGCAGCGTCACTGTCTGCGTTTGCCCATCCACTGCAGCCATGCTACTGTGGAGTCAAAGGAGGCGTACCTTACTGAACACAAGTTGTCATTAATGGCAAAATTAATTTTCCTTGGGAAATGATAGATTATTAATCAACCAATATTTTCCTGGCTCCTTCTTTAGGACAATGCTCAGCAGGGAGCACGCTAAACCTCTAAGGGGAGGGGATGCAAATGGACCTGCAAATCTCCCCAATTTGATTTTCTTTGCCACTTCATCCATCATTACTGATGGTTGTGACTGGGCAGACCCCTGGTTCTTAGGAACTGGGTTTGGGAGAGAGCGTGAACCCCTGCGCCAGTATCCGGTAACCTTGTGAAAATCCCTGTACCAATAGCCTTGCACCCCCCCGTGGGTATCCATTTGCACATGCCCTCAACACACACCCATACGAGCAAGCAGAGACACGCCAGGGGCATCCCAAGCACCCTACTACTACTTGTGCTCCTTGCTGCGTTTGATACATCTCGCTTCGCCACGCCCCAACATCCTGCAGAATGAGCAGACATGCTTAAATGTACAGATCGGCCTTGCACAAGTGGATTTGTTGTATGCCCAGCATGCCCCTATTTTATCACTCCCCAGCGTAAACCCCTTGCGGCTGAATGGGCGTGCTGCAGTGCAACTGGCCCACACATCCATTGTTCTACATCCGTAGTCCAGCATAGCATTACCCGCTTTGGCACTCCTAAACCTTTCATCATATAACAACCACGCCCCAAATATACAATCATGATACATTGTTAGAACCAAATGATTGTAGACCATAGTTTTTGATGAAGCTCAGAGTATTTTTCAAGCAACATGGCTGCAAATTTTGAGAAACCCGTTACCCAATTGGCCAGTGATCTTACCACAAAGAATTTCTTCTCTTTACCCAGACATTTTACCTCATTGCTCTCCTCTATCCGTCTATAATTCAAGAACGAAAATATGTAAATATAGTTTTCTTTAAATATGTTTTCCTTAGTCTCCAGTGGCACATGCCAGGTAAGCATACCCAGTGCTGATGCTGCTTGCCCGCCCCCACCACTGTGATTGCAGCACTTGTTGCAGTTGTCTCGGGTACCTTTGCTCCCCCTTCATTATTTATCACATTGCCCACCACCTGTGGATTTGGCTAACCTGTTCCCCATGAGCACCCACCATCGTCCCTCTAGTAGTACCAGCCCCTCCTGTCGTCCCCAGTGGACCCAAGCTTGACACCACTGTGGCCTGCTCCCCCTGTGGAGCCTCCCCTCTCTGGGGCTGTACCTGCGGCGTGGCTGGCCCAGTCAGTGCAGACCAACCCTGCTGTTGTGGCCCCCCTGCTAACTCCTGCAATTGCCTCTGGGATGCCAACCCATCCCTCCTCCTTGAAAACCCAGTGATGAGGTGCCCCACCCAAAACTTATACCCTGCCAATTGTTAATCCCCCAGGGGCCCGACTGTCCTGGTCCCCCATACATCCAGCGTGCCCCTGTGGTGCCCCCATTTATATTGCCACCCAGATTCACTCCTGCCCCGCTTGCTCCCGTCTGTGGGGCAGTGGCTGTTTGTGCCCCCAGACACCTGTTACTGCTGCCCCAGCATTATTCAAGATACCTGAATCATTCCCATTGTTTACTGCCTGCATGGGGGTTGATGCTTCCCTCACAACCCTTGGTGCAGGGGCTGTGGCTGTCTTTCCTCTGCCCGTCTTTTCTTTGCAGGGTGAAAAGCAGGCTATAGAGTCATATTTTTCCTCCTTTGCCTCGAGGGAAGGGGCTCCTCAGTGTCACCCCCACCCGTGTCACCTCTCCTTACTCTACCCCCATGCTCCCAGGAAGGGAGCCTAATACTTCTCCCAAATTCTTGCTCTGTAACGCGGCAATGAGGGCCACCAATTTTGTTGGGTCCATTCGCACTCCCTTGGACAGAAAACCCTTTTATTAAAATTAAAACAGCACTTTCTTTTGCCGTGTGCTCACACGGTTAAAACCCCTCTTAAAACTATCTCCGTTGCCAGAGCGACTGCAAATTCGCAGAACTTTCTGTTTTGTTTATTGCCTGGACAAACAAAATAATAGATATTAACTGTGTTGCCACCGCAACCCTACTCGGGATCAGGCTGCCCCACCCTGCTCCCCTTGGTACGACCTGGACAACAATCCATGCACTCCCGGGCTTACTTCTGGAAAAACAAACAAACGTTCCTCCCTGCGTATGCACTAATCAAATATACTCAGCGTACACGAAAATACAGGCCTACGCACACAATATGTTTGATGTGCGTGCTCTGCCCCTTCTATGCGGTAAGCACCATGCCACCGAACCCTATCTCTCCAGCTATTTCTGACAATCCCCACCCAGGTGCGACAAAGTAAGCCTAATGCCGCTCTGTACCAAAATGTGAGCACAGTTGAAAAATCCTACATATAACAACAATGTTGCACGATACAACAGCATACATAACATGGGCACAATTGAATAATCCTACCCTGAGACAAAATGTACACACTGTGCATTGCACTAGCTACGGTAGCACCACTTATAACTATCTTTCACCCCTCCCACACAGCCCTACCTTGCCCACATGCCTTAGCCGGTCCCCCATGGCTCAGTGCCTGCCTCCCTCCCTCACCCAGCCTTCCTTACCTCACTGCTCATTGTCCCCAGTGCAAAAATGGGAGATGTCCACCTCTTCCAGGCAATGAGGGGATCCAGAGATAAAACTAAATCTTTCAGCGGCCGAGGGCTCGGGCGTGGCAGCGACAATCCCTAGCCGGACGAGGCAGAGATCTGTGCTCTCCTCATCCCTAGGGGCTCTTTTTAAGCACAGATTGGAGCCATGCTCCCCCTCGCCGTGCACAGAGCCTGTGAAACCATCCCAGCCCCCCACTGGGGGCACTGGTTTGAATGGGAATCTGCTTGCCACTTCTCCCCTGTCCATCCCCTGCCTGCCCAACCCAGCAACCCTGTAATGGCAGGCATTTGCCTTTGTTTGACAGTACCTTATTCTTGGTGTTAAGGTGTTTGACAGTGCCAAATTGAGGTTCTCTGTGCTTTCATTGCAGTCGAACCTGATTGAAGTGTCCAACATGTTCGGATTGGCGGAAAAGTCAGTCTGAGATGATGTTACTGCTGGGTTGAGTCTATTCATGAAACAAAGGCTTCCAGTGGTTAGAGTTGATGTTCGGGCCAGGTCGAGGCGATGGCCTGTTGGTTGGATGCAGTGTTACAAGATGCAGCAAGATGAAGGATTCCTCGGCAGTGAGCTGGTGTTAAAATAGAGGTGACGAAGAGCACTATTGGTGCAAAGGGCGTCAAGCTGGTTCAAAGATGCAAGTGAGCAGATGTGAAGATTGCCAAAAGCAGCACGGCTGGCCATAGCTATCTGAAGCTGCGCAAACAGGATTTCAGCTGCTCCTGGGCTTTCTGGTTGTTGGGAGTCCCAATCCAGGGGCTCCAGAACAAGGCAAGTCCTTTTATTCTGCACTCCAGAGGAGCGAGGCTGGCCACATACAGGGGATGTTTCACTTCCAATGAGGAACTTGGTTCTAGTGCAGCTGGCTTTGAGTCAGGCTAGTCCAACAGCAGTCACCCCATTATTCCCTCTTAATGGGTAGGGGACAGAGCTCCGCCTTGAATGCCTTCTATCGTCATCTCACTGTTGGAGGACTTTGAAATAGAATGTGCTCCTAACAGAGGTCCAATTAATTCTTCCCGAAAGTCTGAAATTAATCAAGGAAAGAGTGGGAGACTCCTTCATTATGAAGGCAACTTGTCACTGGGGATTGGATAGAAGCAAGCCTTCTGAAAGTGACCCAATTCCTGTTGCTGTTAAGATTACCCATGCCTTCTTGCTTCACACACAGAGTGCTCTGTTCTGCAGGAAATGGAGGGTGCAGGAAGGGAAAGCGCGCCAACCAAGAAGCAAGATGGAATACTCCACTTTTCCCTCTCTGCCAGCTCTAACTCTGCCCTCTTCTCAAGCCTGCAGACTTCAAAGGCCCTTTGTTGTGCAACACCCTGGTGTGAGGCTGGCTGCTTTTGTTAAGTGAGTGCCTCTTTGTAACCCAGGAGGTCTCATGGTGAGTGCTCCTGTGTCTGACGTGGGGTGTTATCCTTCCTCCCAGGGGAATCAAAGGAATACAGCATCCTCCCTATTGTCTCACTTGCTGAAGTAGAGACGGCCATACCTGTTTTGTGCTCAGAGAATGGACTCTTGTATGACATGAAATTTGTGTGTGGCTTTGATAATTGTGTGTCAGTCACCATACCATAACCAAGTATGACTTACTCTTAGAAATTAACCAGCCACCAGACTATAAGGCAACACTATTTACATTTTGAATCAGAGGTGCAGAAGTTAAAAGGCTACTGCTGCCTCTAGTGACTTTGGGTCAAAGCAGCTGTCAGGGATGACTTTTGAACCTGCCCTGTGCCACTGATTAGCAGGTGCTGCAGTTGTTAGAAGGTTGATGCAGAAAGGGCACATGTATGCATATTGCTTTTGGCATGGAGCTTTCTGAAAAGGGGTCTGATTAGCAGACCGCCCCTCCCGAAAATAGAATTACCTACATCCTATATTGATTAAAATAAAAAAAATCTGGTCTTGCATGCTCTAATCAGATAGCATTCTGCCCAGGTCCGATAAGGGAAAACATATAGTTCACACCAAAACTTTCCTGTTCAAAGAATAAACTCACCCCTCATATTCTATGCAACAACTTTCTTACTCTTTCGAATGTAACAGAATAAAATACAAGGTACTTTGTTGGCATGACAAGTTTCACATATATTGCCATGTATATAAATGGAATACATAAATGTTACATTCAATTCAGAATTGATCAGTTTTATTTATTTTTATTTTCATTGTTATATAGTTAAAAAATAACTGTTAGCAAAATACAAGAAGACATAGATAACAAAGAGCTGATAACTTCACAATGACATAAAAACAAAATCTACAAAATCAAAATGCAATTAATACATTACAAATCGGTTAACATTTCTTCCACAATCTATACAAAATAAACACATAAAATGGCCTTCCTTCTAAATAAAGAGAATATACACCGTTTTTTTTAAACTCCCTTAATAAAAAGTTGTACTTAATCCTTCTCCAAATCTGCACGTTTCAGAGTTCTCAAGACTCACACAATTGCAATCATATCCTATGTTACCCTCCCCACTAGACATCACTTCCACAAGAGCCCCAGATTAATATGCAAGTTAATGAAAAAGATGTTTAAAGTATCTCATTCTATTTCACTGAAGTCAGAGACATTCCACTGCCACATGCTTAAGTGCTTCTGTCATTTTTGCTACCCCACTGAATCTGCATGCAGCATTTCATTACCTATCTTGTTATATCTCAAGAGGATTTCTTTTGTCGGCTTCAGATTCCATCTAAATCTGAATCTAAATGTGAGAAATTCAGACCTTACTAGACAACTGGGGTAGATAGATAGAATTGGAGCCCGGATTCCTTGCTTTTTATGGTCCTATGATAGATGGTGATTGATGAGGAACTATACATTTCATTAATTGTCTGGATCCAATCTCAGATTTTTGTGCTATCTGGCCGATGCATAAGCTCCTCTTGATTAGACCCAATATCAATTAACAGAGCATCACACATAGAACCTAAGGTTTTCATGGAGACGGACATTCCCTGAGCCTGTTGATTGTTCAACATTTCATTCAGATCTTTGTACAAAGAAAGGGAAAACAGTCAGGATTTTTCCAAAAAGATTTCAAGAATTCCAAATCCCTTTGCTTTTTAGTGGACAAATCCCTAGTTCATATCGAATTGCTGCGCCCGGCCAGGATTGCAGCAAGTTTAGGGTTTTCCTTCAAATCAGTGCTTCAATTACCAGCAGTAGGTTCAATACGGAGAGATCAAGTATCTCTATGCCATAGATTAATTTCAGCATAATCGTTCCGTCATAAAAGTTTAAGGCCTGTATAATGGAAAATGTACCAAATCCTACCTTACTGATATAGTTTGCCAATCCCATGGCCTTAGCTAAAAGATATTCCTTGACATCAGCTTTATTTGATCTACCAAAAATTGGAAACCCCAAGTAAATGAAATGGTTAACCAACCGCAGTTTATCTTTGCCGGCTCAGCAAAGATATCCTTTCAATTTTCTTTTCTTAGTACATTGAATTACCTTTATTTTCCTAGTGTTAATAGATGGACTGGTTCAGTAGCATATCTACCAAAAGCATCAATTAACTTCTGCAACCATATTGGGGTCATATTGAACAACAAGAAATTATCCGCGTAGGAGAGCCAAGTTAGCCTTTGATTGTTAAATGTAAGTGATGTAAATACCAATTTGGCTAATGGCTCTCCCACATCAGACACATAGAGATTAAACAGACAGGGGTCAAGAACACACCCCTGTCTGACTCCCGTGAGTGTTAAGATCTTTTATGTTAGTACTCCTTGATGGTTCATTCTCACTTTGATTTTCGACTGAGAGTGAGTGGCAATGAATAGTCTTAGCAGCCCCTGAGCGATACCCCATCTGGCAAGTTTACGCCATAGATGATTTCTATCGACCCTATCAAAAGCTGCTGTTAAGTTGATAGTTACCACGTGAACTGCATCAACCTTTCTACTCCAGGCAAGAGTTTGTGCACATATCAGAATGAAACCATTAAGGTTAGTACTATGGTTCTTTCTGAACCCTGTCGGCCAATTTTGTATCCTCCTTGCCTATCAAGATCAGGCCACCAGATGCTCTAACATCAAGGCTGTAAAGACATTGCTGTCTGCATCCTGGAACGAAATCGGCCTGTAATTTTTAGGGTAATTGCGATTATCTCTTTTGAATACGGGAATCAAAAAGGCAGTATACCAGGAGGTGGGCAGCATATGAGTGTTGATCACTTGTCTGAAGTATATTGCTAGAATAGATGACCAGGTGGCAGGGTATCCCTAGACAGAAGATTTGCTAGCCTATTTGGGCCTGGGCTCCGTAATCTACTGACACCCTTAATAATATTAGCAATAGTCTCCTGGTCAAAGCGCAGCTGCCAGCTTTCTGTTTTACCACCAAACATTGCCCAGTCACTCTCTTCAACAGCACACTCTTGACCAAAGATCATTTCAAAGTATTTGCCCATAGTTGTTCACCTGTAGGGTTCAATTACAAGTCAACCTGTCTCCTTTCTAGCTCATTAACTATCTGCCAAAAAGATGCTGTGTCACCTTCACACAAGATATCTAGCATCATTTCTGCATCATATTGTTTAAAGTTGGGCTCTTTGGGATCTAGACCAATTATGATATTCTTGTTTGACTTTTTTTTCTTCTTTCGGTCCCATTTCCGAATCCCCCCCACAATGACAATATATTGCCTTAATTTTCTCTCCCTCGGGAGTCATTTTTTCAACTTGACCTTCTCATAAAACTGATGTCGATGTCCAACAGGAGGTTTCTGAGACCTAAATCTGATTGCATTTAAATTGTCATTCACAAAGGGATCAAAGTTATTAAGGTTAAATGTGCCCAGCTTCCACTCCATTGAGATGGAAACCATTGCATCCTCCACTCTCTCATTTCATTTTGTGACTTTACCCTGGTTCCATACAACACAATTGCTTCCTTGGCTTATCCTCAGACATGGCCCAACTATTTATTTCTTATTTACATTTGGAAGCTCAAATACAGCTGTAATCATGTCATGGTCACACCACTTGCAGGCAACCACCTTAAACTGCTCACATCTACCATACATACTGTCATTCACAAACATATACTCCAAGGTGGACTGCCGGTGTCCTCTGTGATTGACTCGGAATGCGCCTTGTACTGTTCCTTTCAACCATTGCAGTCCCAGATCTTCTAGGCTCCATACCCCAATTTCTTACAAGCATTGCTTCCAACTGATAATTCCAGGCTGGGGACAACCTCAACACAGGTTGAGTTTAAGTCTGCACCAAACAGGATTACACCTCCCTCTATCTCTGAAAGCCATTCCGCAACACATATAACTACCTTGTTCAAAATGCGTTCAGTGCTAAAGAGGAAATCATGCCATTATAGATTTAAGAACAGCATCTTCTTCGTTTCTCCATTAAGCTGAAATGTTAACTGAACAACTAAGAGACCTTTCCCCAATTGGAATTGACAATCAATAGCAGTGGAGGCCTTGAGTGCAGAGAGGAGCTGCAAACGGCCGGGAAGTAAGAGCAATGCTCCTGGAGCCTGAAGGTGAGACCGGAGACGTACAGATAGCTCTCCCTGGAAGGGGAGCTTGGAACTTGTGGCTGCACACTGTGGACATGCTGGAGCCTCATGGAGTTCGGGAGTGCGGCCTCCCAAGAAGTGCACAGGCAGCGCAGTGCTATATACACGGGGGCCCCCTGTGGTTCAGGAGGTTGCAGTACCACTGGGGGAAACAGTAGGGTGACTCTACGCCCCAGTGCCACAGCAGCACGCTCCCTGTTGAGCGCAGGCCCACCGTGCATTGTGACTTGCACAGTTGCGGGAACTAGTGACAAACTCAATGAGAGGCACTTGACAAGTCCCCTAGCCTGCAGCCATTCTTGAGAGTGGAACCACAAGATCCACAGGATTACTCTCGCCACCCGCACCTTGTCAAATGCACGTTTGCACCAAATTAACACCCCAAACTGTAAGATACATAACAACCACGTTATCAAAATGCCCACGCCTCAAACACTCGAATCGGCTACCAATTCACGCACTCCGAGCAGGCCCACATCACACAGAGACGCTTGGTACTAGAAGTAAAAACCCCTCAGATTTCGCAACATCTACCAGCAACCCCACAATACTCCCGTACCTAGCCTCAAGTGCACCCCGCCTCTAGCTACACGCCTCCTCCCCATCCTTATCTCACCTCCTCTCTCCTCCCAACACCCACTACACCAGAGACACACCTTGCAAACCCACACCACTGCAGCTCATCACTACTAACAACAGTGCAATTATACCACCATCCCCTCCAAAATGCACTGGCTTGCCCCACGCCTCCTCGCCACCTGATGCCCCCATGAGGAATAAAAGATTGGCATCTAGGCTCACTATGACTATCCCTCATTCCCATAAGCCTGCGCGCACCCACTTCAGAAACACTTACCTAGGCATTAGAACACATCTTAAACACCACCTACACGTAGACACTCCTGAGCGGCAAACTCCTCTGCCTGCACAATCCATTCACTACAACTCCACTAGAGCCACCAACTGTAACCCCCCCGTTGACACTACTTCTAAAGACTTCAATATGATGTCCACTTAGCTTACCTCCCGCTCCACATCTCCCAACTCTGTACCCAGCCCTTAAACCAAGACAACCAAGCCTGATGCCTCACCATGCACCCCTTCCACCACACACTCCACGCTGAACCACCCACCGCTTAAATGGGCCCTCATCAATGCCAGATCTCTCCCCACCCACGCCCTGGACATACACAACCTCATCATCACCCAAGACCTAGACCTACTAGCCAAAACGGAAACCTGGCTCCAAAAAGCATCAGGGCCAGCTCTCTCAATAGCATTACCCAATGGCTACGCCCTACATAGACAGGAAAGAAGAAACTTCAGCAGTGGAGGTGTGGTGCTTATATACAGAGTCTCCTTAAACATTAGACCATCCGTGAGCCCTAAAGAAGCAAACATTGAATTCCTTACGGTCAAACTAGCCATCTCATCTAACGGACACAGTGACCATCCACGCCATCTACCGGCCCCCGCGACTTTCCGTCTCCATGGAGGAAAACATCACTTGAATGCTAGGGAACAATATCAAACCCACTTCCAGAAGTACAATTCTGGGCGACCTGAATCTAGGTTTTTACAACCCCACCAACACTGCTGCTTCAGCAGTAACTAACTCCCTCTACAATCTCAGCTTCACACATAAGGTCTCTACCCCAACACATGCAAAAGGCAGAACCTTGGACTGGATAGTAGACCTGAATAATCAAATCACGATCACCTCCATAATACCCTGCCCCTGGTCCGACCACTGCATCGTGTCCTTCTACCGCAGCCAATGAAATTACCCTCACCTGCACCTGCCTCCCACCCTCTCACGCTGCACCCGCAGACTAACTAAAGGGTCCATCTCTCCTCTCCTCACACCACTCCTGCCGGAAAACCTCTATACACCAGACCCAGACACCCTATCTCACATCTACTCTGACACACTAACCAATGCCATTAATATGGCAGCCCCTTTACTGCTTAGGAACGCCAAACCTGTGGGTCACCTCAATCCTTGGTCACCCCAGACCTACGCACCCTGCGCACAAAAAAAAAGACAGGCAGAAACCGCCTTGAGAAAGAAAAGCGCTTTCAATACTATTGCCGAGGAATACAAACAGGCCATCATCACTGCTAAGGCTACCGCCTAGAACATGAGAATATCCAACGGCAGCTCGAATTCACAAGAAATCTTCAGAATCCTCAGAGCATTGGAAACAACATCCACACACCCCTCTTCTATCTCCAAAGATGAGTCCTGGTGTAACAGCATCCAAAAATCTATGCGAGTAAAAATCACAACCCTCCAACAGAAAATAAAGACCAAACAATCTCTGATCACTTCCCCCCCTCCTACTCCCTCTGACAATATCCCACCCTCACCCCCTTTCCACTTTAGGGAAGTGTCAGAAGAAGGAACAGCCAAAATACTCAATACATTTAAACCCTCTAAATGCGAAGGAGGCATATGCCACCAAACATCATCAAAGACTGTTTGGAAACCCTCGTCCTATTCATGACCAATTCTTGAACGCTTCTTTTTCTACAGGTAAAGTCCCAACCAACCTTAAAGAATGGTGGATTCTCCTCCTACTTAAAAAAGCCCTTGCTAGACCCCTCAGATCCCAACAACTACCGCCTCATCACCACAGTCCCCTTCCTTCTCAAGATCCTTCACAGGGCAGTCTATGAACAAATCCAAGCCTTCCTGGAATCCAACCATATCCTAGGAATGCACCAATCAGGTTTCAGACCAGGTCCTGGAACTGAATCGGCACTGCTGAACCTAAAAAAGAAGCTGTATGCCTTCATAGATAAAAGAAAGCCAGCCCTGTTACTCCTCCTGGATTTGTCCACTGCATTTGATCTGGTGGACCACAACATCCTCTGCCACCACCTCAAGTCAGCCAATCACTTCTCCCAAGAGGCCACAACCTGGATAGCCTCCTTCTTGGCAGGACGAACCATGAGAGTCTTCTCTGACATTGCCAGCGCCCCTCCCACACCCATGTTTGTTTGTTTGTGTATTTGTTTGTTTGTTTATTTATTTGTGTAGCGCTCCAGACCCAGGGGTAAAAGGCCGCTCAGGTAAATGGTTACATGATACGGTTTATACATTTGGATATATTTTACATTTTATACAATTTATACAATTTAGATAGTTTAGACACATTTATGGTACATCACAAAACAATCCGGGCGTGGAATAAAGAGTGAATGCTGGGGTATGCAGGTGTGATGTTATGATCGGGACAATGAGGTGTTAGTTTTGTTCAGAATCCATGAGATGACATGGTTTCTAAATGATTGGAAAGTTGAGATAGTTTTGATGTCTAGTGGTAGAGTGTTCCAGAGTTGGAAGGCTAGAACCGGGAAGCTGATTCTGCCTGGTCTTTTTAAGGAGAATCTGGGCACCACAAGGCTCAATGTGTTGGAGGACCTGGTGGTTCTGGCAGAAGATTTCAGGGTAAATTTGTTAGTGAGGTAGGGAGGGGCTTGGTGGTTCAGAGCTTTGTAAGTGAGGCAGACGGTTTTGAGGTCTATTCTTTGTTGTATGGAGAGCCATTTGCACGATTTTCTAATAACAGAGATATGCTCTCACCTGGGAATGTTTAAAGCCGCTCGTAGTGCGTTGTTTTGGAGGACTTGCAGTTTGTTGATTATGGATTTGTTAGCGGCTACATATAAGCTGTTACAGTAGTCCAGTTTGGACTGTATGAGAGAACTAGCCAGTGTGAGGCAGCTATTAGAGGACAGAAATGGTCTGCAGGCCCTAATCAGCTTGCCTGTGTAGGCAGTGGCTGAGGCAGTCATGTTGGTTTTTTGGAGAGGTTGGTATTGGCATCAAGGTAGAATAAATACTGTGTATCTAAATTATGAACTGTTGGTCTGGTATTCCAGACATACGAACGTGTGCAGGGGACGTGAGTTCCCAAATTGGGAACTTGGGAACTTGTTTGTTTTGTCAGAATTATAGTTGCCTGAAATAGTTAGAAGTATCTAGGTGTCATCTGCGTAGTTAGTGTAGGTGATACCCAGATGGTCCAGTTTATCGAATAGGGGCTAAAAATGTTGTACAAGGTTGGTGAAACACATGAGCCTTGTGGGACGCCACATGTGATGGGGATCGGGTCAGCCGGCGCTGGGGGTGAGAAGACCTGTATGGTTCTGTTTGCGAGGAAGGATTGAATCCAGGTGATACCCGAAGGGGAGAAGTGTGTTGCAGACGACAGGTGGTTGCAAAGGATTTCATGATCAACCAGATCGAAGGCTGCTGAGAGGTCTAAAAGAAGTAGGATGGCGGCACTGCATTTATCTTTAAGTTCATCAATCTGACTTTTGAGATCAACTAGGGCAGTTTCAGTTCCATGTTGCGGTCTAAAGCCAGATTGGCGGATTCCTAGTAATTGGTTTGTCTCTAGATAGTCTTGAATTTGCAGGTAAGCAACTCTGTCTAGAATTTTCAGAAGGAACGGGATAGTAGTTATGGGTCTGTAATTAGTGGGTATAGAGGGGTCTAATGTTAGTTTTTTTAGAAGTGGGAGAACCCAAGATTGTTTCAGGTTGCATGGGGCTGTATTACTGGCAAATGATAAGTTTATTAGTATGGTAATGAAGGGGGATAGGTCTCTGGCTGCGTCTTTTATAATTTGAGCGCAGCAGCTGTCCCCTTTGCAATTGGATGGTTTCAAAGAAGCTATAACTTTTTGTACTTCAGGTATATTTACCTTCTTGAAGATGAAGCTTGAGTTGAGGTCAAATGTAGGTGGTGTGATATGGTTCGTAGGCTTGCTACCAGTTAGTTGTTTACGTTTGTTCTCTATTTTGGTTTGGAGCCCTGTGATTTTGTTAGCGAGGGCGTTCTGGATGCTAGTGCACCAGAGTTTGTCCTTCATACAGGTGTCTGCAGGAAGGCTGGGGTTTTCTAGTTCTTTTAGAATGTTAAATAGTTCTTTAGTATTAGAACCTGCTTGGTTTATCCTGGAGTTGAATTATTCTTTTTTGGTCCGAATTATCTCATTTTTGTATAGTGAAGTGATATTAGTGAGATTAGTTCTGTTTCCTATTGAGGGGGCTGTTTTCCACAACATTTCAAATTTTCTTTTTTTTGTTCTAGGTAAGTCAAGTTCGGGGGTGTACCAAGAGTTCAAGTGTGCTCTAGGTTTCCCTTTGCGTATTTTCAATGGGGAAATGGTGTCTATGGCTTTAGACATGGCCTTGTTATAGGTGTTAACCAGTAGGTCAATGTCAGCTGTGGCAGGTAGTGCGTCAAGTATGGGTACTACCAAGGGTATTAGGGCCTCAACTGTAATATTACGCTTATTCCTAGTGGGACATGCTAGAGCATTGGTGGATTTTTTAGGCTCAATGTTGTTAATATTAAGGTCTAGCAAAAGGAGATAGTGATCAGTCCATACAAGTGGTAGGGGGTCTTTGCAGGTAATATTGCAGTTAAGGGCAGCTACCCAGTCAAGAATCCTACCTTTCTAATGGGTGGGTTGAACGCTGAGTTGTGTAAAGCCATGCTCAGCTAGTGCAGTGGCCACAGAGGTAGCTGGGGAGTCGTTTGCGTCATTGTACCCAAGGTTGAAGTCCACAAGGATGATACTTTGTGCCAGTGGTTTGGAATTCTCGGCTACTAGAGAGGTGATGTCTTCTTCGAAAGAGCCTGGATGACCTGGGGGCCTGTATATTAGGTGAATAGTAATGTTGCTTTTGGGAGATGTTTGCAATTTGACTGTGAGGTATTCACATGAATTGAGTGTAGAGGAGGTGGCTAATCTAAGGTCCAGTGAGGATTTAAAGATAATAGCTACGCCTCCTCCTCGAGCGTTGGATCTATCGGCTCTGAGAATGGAGTAGTTGTCAGGGATAGCCAAGGTTAGGTAGGGGCCTGCTGCATCATGCAGCCAAGTTTCTGTTACAGCACGGAGGTCAAGGTTATTGGTCAGGATGATGTCAGCTATCTCGGTGGGATGCGCAATCAGGGATCTGACATTTAGGAGTGCTCCTTTTAGGGGGGTTTGTTTAATGTTGTTAGGGGCTGTGCTCTTTATGGTAGTCTTGGTGTAATATTTGGCTAGCCGGTTGCTGTTCGAATGAGGGAGTCTAGTGCCTAGTCTGTTGTTACGGTCAGTGGTGTTAGGGTTGGCTGTGAGTGTGCTTACTTGGTCATTGGTTGCAGTGAGATTGGTTGTGGGTTTAGTATGGCTGTAGTTGGGAGTGGCGCCAAGGGCATGGCCAGGAGGGCTCGGTCTGAGGCGGTGACATTTGAGTTTGTCAATGATGAAGTAGGCTGAAGTGTCAGCTAGATAGTTAATGTCGCTAGTGGTCTGGGCTAGATAGGTGCCTAGTGGGAAGGGAGGTGTAGTGTGCTGGAATGGTGTGGGCATGTTATGGGGAAGTGTCTAAGGCAAGCCAATTTGGCAAGGAATTTGTTGTGAGCTATGTAGCTGTTGCTGCTGCAAGGTAAGCTATCCTTCATAACACAGAAGGGGAACATAATGATGGGGAGCCAGATTAGCATGGTGGGATGCTATTAGGGTGCAACTAAGGTACTTAGCCCAAGTGTTTGGCAAGGGTGCAGGCAAAGGCCGAATCAGTATTGGCTAGGTTGCACGTAAGGGACACACTAGACTGTATAGGCTGGAGTCAAAGAGGGCATACAGAGACTGCAGTGGGCTAAAGTCAAATGAGTACACAGAAGCTGCATTATTTCAAGAACAAATAGTTGCACAGATGCGGCCTTAAATCAAAAGCAAAAAGCAACTGGCGCAATGGCAGCATTAGATCAAAAGCAACTGGTGCACAGGGGCAGCAATGGATCACAGAAAACTGGTGCACAGAGGCAGCATTACATCAAAAGCAAAATGCAACTGGTGCACAGGGGGTGCCACAAGGATCCTGCGTCCCCCCCTCCCCTTACAACATTTTCACCAAACCCCTATTTGACCTCGTTGATGCCATTGGCATAGCCTATACCAACTATGCTGATGACACCCAAATCCCCCTCCCCCTCACTGGCACCTATGATACAGATTCCCGCACAATCAACAATGTTATGCCACTATTCAAGCCCGGATGGCCATGAATCATCTTTGCCACAACAATGAGACTACAGGTGATCCAAAAAAATGCCCTATGCGCAGCGCTCAACATTCCTAGAAATGCGCACCTCACACCTGCAAGAAAGGAAGCGCAATGGCTACTCATCCGGGAAAGAATCCTCTTCAAATCTCTCTCCATCACCCATAAATGCCTTGCGAACACTGCCCCAAAATACTTGTCCCAAAGAATTATGAGATCCACTTCTACTAGACCAGTAAGATCGATCATCGCCCACCGCATTGTCCCTCCCCTGGTCAAACTAGCCAAAGGAGGAGGGTCCAGCTTCCCTGCATTTGCAGCACATCATTGGAACGCGCTTCCACCTACTCTGAGAGCAATAGAATCCTACTGGCCTTTCCGGAAGGCTCTAAAGACTTGCCTCTTTGCCTAATTGACACTGAAAAATGAACTAAAGACTAACCCGTAAGCCATAAGAGTTCATGAGTAACAGGTTCCTTTATAGCGCCCTGATGCCCCTGCGATAAGGCACTCTACAAATGAAAAAAGAAAAAAATATATTATTATTATTCCTACTGTGGTGTTAATGAGAATCAAGAACCCTCCAGAGGGCCGTCCACACTCCCCCTTTTCTGCTGTCTGAAATAGTGTCATGTATCCATCTACTACCAGGGATTCGATTAACCAGGTTTCCAGTATAAGAATAAAATGTTTTTTAAATGTTTCCTAGTTTTTGATTTGTAAATAGATTCCATTTCCCACAGCTATTCCAAGACACTATCGAGAGCTCATTTATCTCACTAAAGATGGGGAGATGAATGCTGCCCATTAAGAGATTTCGATACCTAGATCCAATCTTTGTGTTCCTTATCAAGACTCCCTTCTTCTCTTGCCCACCAAACTGTATGCTCCTTGTTCATATCCTGGCCTACCGATAAAAATGACTCATTCGCTACAGATCCCACACTAGATCCTCACACCTTAAACTTGAGTTATCAATTTCTACCTCTGGGGATAATTCATGCCCATATTGCCTTAAAGGGGGCGATTCTTTCAGAATTAAGTCAAACACTATTTTGGAATAGATGTCAACTATGTCTGTTCTCTCTGGAGATATTTGTTTTATTTATCTTTTTTATTTTATTTTGTTGTTGTAAAAAAATGCAACCTTCAATAACATTCAAAGTATTAAGAATAATAAAAATAGATATATAAACATTGCATTACATCACATTACCATTAAAAATGTCATACAACAATGAATTCCAAGTTAAAATATCAAATACGGTTTCAGCGATATGCAGCAGTTCAATACACAGTTGAAACCATTAACATTTCATCGCATTTCATCAATTAATCAATCCGTAAGTAACACGAAGAAAAAAGGTAATTCCTAATAGAGTTCTTATAAAACCAAGTTCAAAATTCTTCCAGTTCCAAGATGTGTGAAATCAAATCATCCCTTGTCACAATTGTAAAAAAAATACATTGCTAAAAGTCTGCTTATAAACCCAAGTCCCAGATTCTGCCCGTTCTAAGTTATGTAAAATCAAATCAAAATTCTTCACCCGCTTGTCACAATTATGATAGTACCATGGTAGCATCAATTTTCCCCTTAAATAGAAAGCACATCACGTTTCAACGCTTTAATGAATCCAGTAAATGCAATAACAGTCGAAGTGGTACGACCTGCCAAGCAAGTGGACCATACTTGATTTCCCTCCTTATTAGAATTGAATTGAAAACACATTTTTAAGTGCAGGAATCCCAAACTGGATAGTGCCTCAGAGCCTATTAACCAATGTTTGAGTGTTTTCGCACTGTCCAGACAGATTACAGAAACCCCATTATACTTGATCAGATGGCACCAATCCGTATCTCGCCGGGATCTGGTTGGATAGGATCAGGTTCCAACAAAATCAGAGTAAAATAGACCTGGTTAATTTATCCGGATATACCCATCTTTTTATGATCATCATTAAGGTGTGATAGCAAAAACTATGCGTGCATAGAATCCAAAATACTGATCCAATCTTGTTGATATAAAGATATTTTCACTTCCACTGGACTGTGTATCAGTTCTGTTATAGAACTGCAGATATTGTCAAGAATATTAGTGCATAACCCCTGAATGGCTTTAATCCACGCACAACCTTGTTCTTGATAGATGTGATTAAAATCCAAATATAATGATTCCACGGTTGGACACAGGATCTTACGTAACAGTGATCAAAACTGCCAGTGTGCTCTAGTTCTTAGCAAAACAATCCCCAATTCATACCTGATGGCATCAACCAGAAGAGAGTTTGGTATTCCAACGGTTTTTCTCTGGATTTTACCCTTGAGGACCAGTAAATAATTCAAAATGCGTGTTGAATAAACCTCAATTCCATACAGTAGTTTTGGCACAATTTTGGATTCATAATAACAGATCGCAGGCTTCAATGAAAATTTACCAAATTTCATATCAACCTTAACCAGCTGAATAGCCAAACAGGAAGCCTTATTTTCCAACCACGCATGACAATTTACCAAGCTGGGATTAGCATTCATCAAAAACACTGAATAGACCATTGAGTTTACATTGGACACCTCAACATTTCTGATGTACCACGAAATGTGCTCTTGTTCCTGCATTTAGCAAATTGAATAATCTTTGTTTTCTCAGGATTGACCTTCAAAGCGTGGTCACTCACATATGTCAAAAATGCATTGATTAAACGTTTGAGTACCACGGTCATAGTCATCCGCATAGGCCAACCAACAAAATCACACACTGTTGAGTTTGGGAGAAACAAAAGCTGTAGGATTCAGAGAGTCATCAATGTCTGCCAGGTATAGATTAAACAGACAGGGTGCTAATACACAACCCTTCCTTAGACCCCTGGCAGTCAAGATGGTTTGCGACAAATCTCCTGAATGGTTCAAACGAACTTGAATGACTGCATTGGAATATGATCCAATAATCAATTTTAACAAGCCTGGTGAAATGCCCCATGAGTTTAATTTAAACCATAACCGTTTACGGTCCACTGCGTCAAATGCTTCAGTGAGATCGAATGAGGCAAGGGATAAACTATCGTATTTCCCACGCCAGGCTAAGTGTTGCAAACAAATTCACAGACCGTTCTGCGAAGTTCTCATCTCTCGCCTAAATCCTGTCTGACATTTTCCTAGCCTCCTGGTCTGAGCCATCCACGACTCCAGATGCAACAGCAATATTGGCGCATACACTTTGCTATCCGCATCGAGAATCACGATAGGACGGTAACTAAGAGGACTTGATCCATCCCCTCGTTTATAAATAGAGACCACGTAAGCAGTAGACCATATAGCGGGCAACACTCCCGTGGTCAGGATATTCCCAAACAGTGTTGACAAAACCCTTGCCCAGGAGGACCGGTCACCTTTAAGTAAAAGGTTAAAAAGCCTGTTAGGGCCTGGTGTACACGAGGCGCTAATTTTAGTTAGTACCTGATATACTTTCTCTTGGTCAAAGTCTTGGGGTTTCAAATCACAAATGTTACCATCCAAAGAAAAATTGAGTCTACTCTGAACTTCAGGACGATCTGCAAATACCTCGCTAAAGTGTGACATCCATGAAGATTCGGACACTCCATTAATTTGTACATATGGTTGTGACACATGAATGGCGTTAATTATTCGCCAGAAAGCCTTTGTGTTTTTATCCCTCTAACAATGTAACGTCACCACCGAATCTTCCTGCATCCAGTTTCTGTAGGATTGATATAATTGTCTGATCCCACCCAACCTGTCCTCCATTATAATTGTGGCGTCTTTCTTCAAGTGACAAATCTTACATCTCAAATCTTTTATCCGTATCGCACTTCATGATAATATGCATGTTGGTGTTGACCTGATTTTCCTCCCTTTCTACTGTTACCTGTAACCCCACTAGTATCCAGCAGGGAATTTATAAAATTACCAAACTTGACCGCAGTGAATGTTGAAAATGTCCCATTGTCTGATGTAGAATTTATATAATCAGCCAGTAAGGTATTCACTCTCGTAACCTCAAAGGGATTCCAAGAGACCCGATTGCCAGCCGTATTGGATTTAAGTTCTCTTATACCCCTGCCTGCTGCTCTCCTTCACCCAAGTAAATATTAAAAGAGGCCTCTAACAGGGCATGATCACTGTGCAGCATAAAATTCACTTAATATTTAGTACATTTCGATGCTAACATTCGCCCACAAAAACATATTCAATCGTCGACCTTTTATGGCCATTTGTCCATGTGGATACAACATGTGCAGGGCCGCTGAAATAATCATTCAAAAATGATAGTCCAAAGCCCTCCAAACAGACCAACCAACACCTTCCATTACCTCTTTCATTTTCACTCCACACTCCCTTCCAACCAACCTCTTCCCAGAGTTCAGCGTTTCAACAATCTGAGTTCAGGTCGCCAGCCAACATAACTTGACCTCCTACAATTATGGTACTCCAGTCAAACACACTGAAAAATGCATTTTATCTTATCATCCAAAGTCCCATGTCTTCATGCATTATTAACCAGGAGGTCGACTAACTCATCATTCAGTGACCTAATGTGTGTTGCCATAGCTCCAGTAGATACATCGCAAGACCCTACAACTTCAATTCTAGTAGAAGATTCAATTAATGTTAATAATCCACCAGAAGGGTGGCCAGTGTGGCCTTGTTTATCAGACTGGAAGAGAACTGCATAGCCATTAAAAGAGGGCAGCCAGGTTAACCAGGTTTCCTGTAATACAATAATCGGAAAAGTCTGAAGTTTGAGACCCAGGTTGTGAGAGGAGAACAGGCGCCCATGCCCCCTCCTATTCCACGATAACACATTAAACTGGACCCGTAAACTGACAATCTTTCACTTGTTTATGCTCATTCATGGTGCATCTCATCCCAGTTGTTAGTGGTCTCAGACTATTCAATATTTCGTTCAGATACTGAATTTCAGCCCGTGGCATCTGTTCTCCCTCACTCACATTCTCACTGTTAACCTGTTTACTCTCCTCTTTATAGTGTGAAACATCAAAACCAAATACTCTTATGTTCCCTCTTTCGCTTAAAATGGAATCAAACACAAATCTAGATTTAAAAACAGCAATAGAATGGTCCATCTTCTGCCTATCAATAAAATCAACCCTCGGCATATCATTGGATGAAATACCTGAAAAACTTGCTATCTCAGACAGCAGATGTAAAATTGTTGTACGTCCCAGTATGACCATTTTATTTTCAGGTAAAACAATTTTGAATACAATTGTATGAGTAGAGTCCTCATGATTAATCGGTTAGCTAATTTTATTGTTTATTATTATCCCAAATAATTTGGGATGGTATTGGCACTTTGTATAGCCTGATCGCTTCTGCCAAAAAGACAGATGGGCCTAATGGGTATCACTCTGGGTATTCCTGATCGCTACAATCACCAGATTCTTCTACTCTGTTGCAAGGTTTTCGGCCCATAAGACGATCCAAGTTAAACGCTGTGTTCGCTCGTGCCGGGCAAATCAAAGATTTACACACACATGCAGACTTTCGACCGCACCCTTCAATCTGTGCTGACAACGTTGTTAGAGGTCCAGACGAGGGCACTTTCAAGATAGAGCCCTTGCTTGCCTCCAACGTAATTGAATCCAACATCCTAGCCAGTGAGGGAATCCCAGCCACCCCCCACTCCTGGAGTGCAACTGGCTCTAAGGTGGAGCCCTCCCCATTATCCTCCTCTTATCATTCAACCACCCGACACAGGGCCGTTGGACGCACTGCTTGTATTGGGCTGACCCTCTCCTTAATTCCTAACCCTTACCAACACTTATGGTCTCTGGTCGCTGCAGAGCTCCCCCCAAGCTACATTGTGAACCACCCTCGCCCTGATGCCCAGGCGACAGAGCGCTTAATGGATATTTCATCTTTAATAACCACAACTAATAGAGAGTCTGTTTTTGGTCTCAGAGCTGTGTCCAAGGGGGTTACTTTAACTGGCAGAGGATGATTAACACCTTTAACCCTTTTGGACAGTGCCATTCTCACAGTGGGCTGATTTACGAAAGAACACATGAAGTGTTTCAATAATTGACTATTTGACGTCTGGGAATGACGATTCTTAGGTTTGCGCACTTGCGGATCGCTCTTTCTCCCTTGTTTTACTTTTTTTCGAGGTGTAAATCACAATAGTAGGGATTGTGGACTCACAATCTTCGAAACAGGAAACCTCAACATCAATTTCAGTGGAAATGGGAACCGCAGGGGATTTAGATGTAGCAAAGATCACCTCATCATCATAGGAAGGGAGGGGAAGCGATGTGGGCGCTGCGTCTTTCAAGGAAGCAGAGCCACCCGCTGAGGATAGCGCACAATCCAACTGTGCGGTACCACCATAGAATCTGGGGATATTTGGTGTGCTAGAAGCTGGAGCCACTGTAACCACACTATTATCAGCTGCCGGCACAGAAGATATACATTGAGGGGCCGATGCTGACACCTATCATAGCCCCGCATATACATTTCATGATTCAATACATAATCTTTTGCCACCACATATGTCTTAATATTATCAAGTTTCAATGTTTCAATGATAGAGAATTAAGCACAGCTGAATTAGCTTTAACTTCAGTTTTCAGTCCCTCATACAGTCCCTCATACAGTCCCTCATATAAAGAGACCAGAATGCAGAGCACCTGGTTAATTTCCTCTAAGGTCTCTGTTTTTGTTTATGTTGGGGCAACTGCAAGCAAGGCACCAATGTTTTTACCCCAAAGGCTTCCTGCAATGCGTCTTGGTCTCCTACCCTACACCAGACTCAGGCAAGCTTTTCCGAATAAGGTCTCCATCCGGTGACTGCGGGAGGTGTAAACTCAGTGCTACCAGCATTTCTGCACCCATATGTAGGAAGGTTACACACGATGGGCCTTTTGCACTTTCCCTCTCTGTAGGTCGTACATAAACTTCTATATCCCGTTGACTCAAATACGGGGAGAATATGGTGTCCGCTGCCAGTATAAACTAATCAGTATCACATCGATAAGGCAGACAAGGAACTGTACGTGTTTGAAAGTTCCCCTTTCCGCGGCTCTATTGAGATGTGATGAAACTCTATCATCAATGTTGGCTGTAGCACTTATAAAGTTCCAGAAATAACAGGGAGGAATTTCAGGCTATGATTACATTACTTTACATGAAACTATACTACTGAGCATCCCCTCAGCTAAGATTGACACGACAACAGTTACTGGAGCAGCGCAATGTTCAGTGAACTTTATACCGATGGAAAGGCTGACTATTGTTATTATTATTTGTTTATTTTGTATTTTGGTTAATATGCAATACCTTTCACACAAATCGTCAGTACAAAAGGCATTTCATCACTTAAACATTATAGATAAAAACATTTCATCATGAATAAAAAAACAAGCATCGTATATAGAATACATAAAAAGAGTATAGAAACTATAAACATAATAAAATTAATGTTCCCATTTGGAAGAAATCAGGATGCAGAATTGTTTCTAAAAGTTCAAAAATTGCTATTAAAAAAACTTGTTTCAAATTTAAATTTCAAATTCGAATCCACAAATGTTTTGAGGGAATCATCCCAATATTGGGAAGGACCAGCCTCTCATGTCAGAGATCTTAGAGCAAAGGACATTCCAAACATAAGAGTCTCAATGAGCATCATTATGAGTATGCTGGTCCGGTAACAACAGTGCCGGTAGACTACTGGCACCGTTGTTACCGGACTGGCATACTCTGCGTTCTGCATGCGGGTGCCTTTCCGCCCACCAGGTCTGACCTGGCGGGCGGAAAAAAGCATAACTCTGGCGGCAGCCTGCCGGTTTTTACTGCCGCGGCTAACGCCAGAGTTATAATAGGCCAAAGGATTCCTGGACCAACTTACAAAAACGGCAGACTCTGCAACGAAGTTCCAAGCCCTCTCACGTGTCCAGGACCTGCCTTGTTAGATAAAGATTAAGGGCCTCATTACACGGAAGGCGGTGATCCAGGGTGCTATTAGCACCCTGGACCATGCCGGTAAATTACCGGCACCGCCTTGGCGGAAAGGGGATTTACCGCCCCATTCCAAGGTTGGTGGGGCGGTAAATCCCCCTTCCGCCATTGCCCTTCCCCATTCCCATTTCTGCCCCATAGGGCTCTATGGGAATGGGGAAGGCGCTAATTACGGCACCGCAATTTTGCGGTGCCGTAATTAGCTCCGAGGTCCCTTAGCGGGTTGGTTTTTAACGCCTGCAAAAAGCAGCCGTTAAAGCACCAACCCGTTAAGGGACCTCGTAGTAAGGCGGTAATGGTTAACGGTCACCGTTACCATTAACGGTGGCCGTTAACCATTACCGCCTTCCGTGTAATGAGGCCCTAAATCTTTTGCTCGAAAATCCCTAGATGGATGCTTTTTCCAATAAGAAGATAGAGTATCAAAACCTTTTATGTTGTGTTCAAAATGGTCATTAAACAACGATAATTCATCAGTGCTGCCCTATTCCTCAACCATTCGTAAGTATGTAACTTGAGTTTCACTTTATTTGGGTTACTTACGAGCCCCTCTGACGAGGATTCGATCCTCCCCAACATTTCCTCACAGTTATTCTTCCATATCACTAACGGTTTACAGTTAGTTGTATTTACTTCCTGTCCCAATTTCGTATACATTGATGTGTTCAGATTATCAAGAATCAAGGCATGTGTTTGCAGAACTTTCCATTCGACTAATGCACCAAGGGGTACCAGTCTCAGTTTGTGCCTTACAGCTGTGACAGGTACTGAGTTGGGGAGGTGAAGAACCCTTCTCCATAGACGGGCCTCCAAGGGTGACCAGTCTATAGTAACTCCCACGTTTTCGGCACCAAAAACAAGTTTTGGTAGAATTCTTTGCAGATAAAGTTTTAATATAGGCAAGGATGAGAACAGACAGAACTTATTATCGAACAGTCACAGCTGTGAGGCTGCTGCCAAAAAGGAGCATCTGAATTTCCTGTAAGTTATCACTTTATACTTTTTTGACCTCACCATAGACCCCAAATATTTAAACTCCTTCACCACTTCCAGGGACTTGCTCTGAATCAACAATTTAAACAATCTCCATTTAGTTTCTGTTTCATTTAGAACCAACACCTTTGATTTTGTGATATTTAGTTTAAGGTCTAGGTTTTCTAAGTAGAGATTTAACATATCAAGGGCCCTTTGTAGTCCTATTGCTGTCTTATCAAATATGATGACATCATCCGTGTAGTTTAATTATTGGATCTTAGTGTGGCCTATACGAGGGGTGTTAGTGCATACGGCGTCCCAGTAAAGGCCCAATATCCATTATATAGAAGTTAAACAGGAAAGGTGCCAGGGCACATCCTGGGTGTAATCCTCTGTTAGTGTCAATGCAGGCAGTACAGGTCCCTTTAGCATCCAGTCTTACCCTAATCTTTGTATCACTGTGAAGTGATACAAGGATGTCTATTAAAACACTCGGGCAGCCGTACTGTGAGAGGTTTGACAACAATAGGTCCCTAGTTACACAATCAAAGGCCTTGCTTACATCTAGAAAGGCTCACCAGAAAACTGTTTTTCCTGTCCCCACTCCCTTCTTAAACCCAGATTGAAATTGGTCCCATTTGCCTGCCTGTCTGGCCCAGTTTAACAATTGCTGCAAAATTAGCTATGAAAAGATTTCTTAAAACTAGCATCTAGCAGTGATATCGACCTGAAGTTTAAGGGCGAGAATCAATCCCCTCCTTTAAAAATCACCACGACGGTTGCGAGTTTCGAAGATTGGGGGATATGTCTTTCAGAAAGCATGTTGGGAACCAAAGCGGAGATAATTTTTGCCCACAATATCGGGTCGGATTTCAGTGTCATGGTCGAGCTCTTACTAGATCGAATAAGCATTTGCAAAACGTCCGTGTCCCAGGCAAGGACACCTGCTCGGATGATGTATAATCTACTCCAGGCACTTGGCACTGTAACCTGTATAATTTTTCTAAATGGTTGACCCAGATTGAGCTCTCTAAAAGTTGAACCTGTAAATACCGGTAAATCCCGTTTAACCTGATCAATTGCTAGAAGTTATTCTTGTTACCTCCCGAAATGCATCCTAGCATTTTTTCGGTGTCATTAATTGATCTGAAAACCCTGTGATCTCAAAGACAATTTAAAAATTATGTTCTCAGGGCTCGAAAATCAGCGAGAAATGAATGACTGTTTTTATTTAGACTCCTGATGTCCCGTCTTGGCCCCTTTTTCCTAGACATTACTGCCTTGTCAAAGGAATGGGCATGGACGCCTGGACAGGCACCCTTAGCCAGTGATTTTGATAAGCACAAGGCTCCCAATATTGATTGAATAGTAGGTCCAAAGCTATCAGGATTACATAGTCAGGGGAAATTCTCCTTGAGTCTCATCTCCAGCATCCCATTAAATTTGTGAGCAAAACTATATTTCCAGCAAACATTGCGGTCCCTTGGGTTAACTGATACTGTCAACTCCTCGCAGCGTACAGAGGACGACCACAGGGCGGGAAACTCATAAGCTAGCATTGAGTGGTCACTTAACTGGAACGAAATGGCTATTAGCGCCATGGCTACCTCCAAAACCATTCCGACTCTGGTCTGGTGGATGGAGCAATTACCGGTCCATTCCGAGTTCGGCGGGACTGGTAATTCCCCATTCACCAGAGCCATTCCCCATTCCCATTTGAGCCCCGATAGGGCTCAATGGGAAGGGGGAAGGCGGCAATAACGGTACCGCAAATTGCGGTACCGTTATTGACCCCGGTATCCCTTTGTGGGTCCCTTCCTTAACGCCTGGTAAAACCAGGTGTTAAGGAAGGACCTGCAAAGGGAACTCGTAGTAGGGCGGTATGGGATTACCGGCACCAGTGCCCTTACCGGTGCCGGTAATCCCTTACCGCCCACCTCGTAATGAGGCCCATAGTCTATAGTAGAGCATCAAGGAGGGTTGTGCCACATTAATTTGGGGGGAATATCAAGCTGCAGCACTCCGTTCAGAGGGTCCAAGTCCCATGTTTGCAGTTCCTGACAAATCAGGCTCCCATTGTGAAGCTTTTTAGATGAGACATTCAGTCAGTTGTGTTTTTGGTACCAAGACTTATTCAGGCATTCATAGTTAAAGTCTCCAACCACTGTGACGTATGCACCTTCCTCAGGAATTTCCCCCAGCATAAAGTAAGAGAAATCTGATAAAAAGTCCTCCAAAATTGCACATTCAGGGTTAAAGTAAACGTTAAATATAAGGATACACTTTGAGTACCTATTGGTTTCCATCGGTTTCCAGGATAGTAATGTAATTAGCAAGTCCTTTCTTGTCAAATTCTTTTGGGTACCCTTAATACCTTGGTTATGTTTTATGGCTGCCAGCAGCCCACCATACGGACAGCCTTTTTCACCCCTTTCTGACTTGATTGAAAATACCTTATAACCATCCATTATGGGTGAATCGCACATTAGGGTTTCCTGAAGACACACCACAAGAAAAGCACTAAATTAAGCTTTGTTTCTAACTATGTTGGAGAAGCTCCTAGAGTTACAAGACACCATAGCTGTTAGAGACAATCATGCCTCAGAATCTGGTACCGTTGGTCCCCCATGCAATGAATTCAAAATCTTAACCCAATCGTATTTAGCTACTTTCTCACTGTCCCCTTTATTACAATGTAGGTTCTGTGACCCCATGGTTGCTTGTTATAGAGATTAATTGTTAAACATTCAGTGTGATTTCGTACAGTTCAATTATCACCCCTGCTAACCCTGTCGGAGACAGGAAATGGGTCCATTAAATTCTCAGAAATCTCATACCCCATTGACAGCAGGGATTCACCCTTGGCAAGAATTACATTCTTGACTAGGTTTGATCTAAGGCACATTTATGCAATATTTCAGCTGTCTCCATAGACAAAGACCACCTGTTTGATATCTTTGGACCTAATCAACCTTAGACTTGGGACTTCTGAGAACACTGACAAAATGTGCTGATAATTTAAAGAATTGTTATCGTACTCTTCAAATAGGCACCCCAAAAAACATAGTGTGGCTCGACTTCCTGTTTCACCTTCTGATTTCTAGTATTGTCCCTGCTCTCTTTTGCTTCTGTACCAGGATTGGTCCCTGTTTTTGGGGCAAACCTCGGGGACCTGGTACTTCTTGAGGGTTGCAATAAGCCTTCGGTTGAGGCCTTGTCATCATTTCCTTTCTTTTATTTTTTCTTCCAAAGCCTTAAAAATTGGGAACACATCCGTCTTTAGATGAAGGGATTCTTTGTTCACACACCGAGATATCAGTGCGATTTGGTTAAAATGTTCCCTCTCATCCCTCAGTGCCAATTCTGTCAGAGTGTGACATTTCCCAGTCCTGATTTTTATACAGCTTTCTTCAACCCCCCCAGGAGAGGGACATCAGAGTACACCGAAATCTCATTTAAGATGATTCCCAAATGGGACAGTGGTGATTTCTCCACTCCTGATGGCTGGATCAGGTCATTTTCACTGCAGCAGGCTTCAGGCTTCAGGGGCAAGAGGGTCACAAATGCAGGGCACCTGCCGTGGCTGGGCAACACGTTAACCGCGTTTACTCCGGTCCTGGCACACTCGTCTCACTTCAGACCTGGGAATGCCAAGTGTTTGCAATTCGGTGTGAGGGTGCCGGGGACACGGAGCTAGCAGTATTCCAAGTTTTGAGGGCCTCCTCAAAATGACAGTGGAGACAGAGCAAAGGTACTGCGTAAGCTGCTCAGACCGCTGGTTGGCCCAGGGACACTTCTGAGAAGGCTTACTTGCAGGTTTTGTTGAAGGTGCCGAGAATAGTTGGTCCCACTATTCTAATTGGTCAAAGCATCTTCACAGACCTTCTAGGACAACCAGATGCAGAGGCAGCGTCGGATTGGGTCGTCGGCCAATCGACCCGTGGCCGATGCAAAATCATGGCCGGAGACCTGGGGGCCGGTTCCTGAAGCCCACGTGGGCCGGTTTCAGCCCAGGCATGGGCTTCACACTTCAAGAACCAGCCCCCAGGCCTCGGCCTCGCCGGGCGGATGCAAGTTGCAAAGGATCTGTAAGTAAATAACTTACAGATCCTTTGCAATTGCAGCCCCGCCGCCGGCCCGTCGCAGATGCAGAGAAAGGTAACACTGAAGTGTTACCTTTCTTTGATAAATGCGGCGGGCCGGTGGCTAACTGCCTTGGCCCACGACACCCTGGCGCCAGCAGCAGTCAGTGCTACAAAACACTGGGAGGGAGCGGCGGCAGGGCTGGGCGGGACTGCCGCAGCCCGGCCTGCTCCCTCCCAGTGATTTGTAACAGACTCACTCTGCTCGCCTCTCCGCCGCTGCCCCGCAGACCAAATACTTTCAAATCAAGTACAATAAAATAGTAAGTGTTCCACGTCATTGTCTCATGACTTTTCCAGTTGGTCGTTTCTCGTGTTTAAACTTGGTTGAGCATGTCATGGCCACTAATTTGCAATTATGCACTTTTTACTAGCACCGACTTGTACCTGGGTTATCCGTAAACGTCACCGTTGACTTTTGTCCTGACGAATGGCGTTATTATTATGACTGCGTCCGCATACACTGCAAGGTAAGACTCGTTATCAGTTATTCTGAATGCCACTTGCCGATAACGCATTGAAAATGAAAAACAAAGCCATACTTTCATTGCCGGAAAGGTTATTAAAGAGCTTTAGCTCGGACTCGGAGTTAAAACTCTGCAGCACTATGTAGCGGTCCTCGATATCAATCAAGGGCTCTGCATGCGGCAGGGTACGCATTGGTGAAAGCTCTGTTATAGTCTCAAACATTTTGTAGACACTAGTGCAACTGTACACTTTGGGGATTGAACTGTTAATGTCCCTTTTAAGATCTTTTGTATCCGTGCTTTTGAGTGCTGCATTCCTTTTTTGTTTGTTTAATTGTTATTGGAAATAACACTGCACACGCTTCTTGTTATTGGAAATTGGCTGTAATGTATGTATGGATGCTACTTTTAGCCAGGTTAAAGGATATAAAATGAAGCCCCCCTCAGTAAGCAATCAATTGTTCCATGATGCAGTGAGTGCCCGGCTATTGGCTCATTTCATCTTAACTGATTTTCAGTGCACCATCTTGGAGTGGCAGATGGTATCCACACTCCAGAATAATTGCTCATTTTACTCTAGCTGATTTGATAGCTCAGTGGGTTGAGTGCTCGCTGCTGCGATGTGTGTGTGATCTGCAGGTTGCAGGTTCGAACCATCTCAGCCTTTCATCCTTCTGAGGTCGATACATGAGTACCAACACAGGTTAGGTGATATTGTATGCATATTGGTTCTATAAAAAAGAGCTTAAGCGTAAGTGCTATACAATAACATATTATCATTTGGCCTTGGACGTCTGCTTGCTTTCACAGTAATTTGACAATATGGATCTATACAGGCAGATATTAATGGTACATATGGTGATCCATTCTTGTATGAAATGTATATCACATTAGTGAAATCATAACCATATTTTTCGTAGTGTACTTAGAAGCAATGCTATTTGATGCCACTTCCTGTTTTGTCAAGGGGTGAAAGGTCGTGTTCATGCTACTCCTGCTCGGAGCTGTGGACCCTGTCACAGAACTGTATGCAAAGTTATGTTATTTTATGTGTTGTAATGTAACAGACACATGAACCCTCCATAAGTAGCATTTTCTGTAAAGTCATGAATTGACGCAATTCACGGATGATGGTTTGAGGGCCACTTTTTTTGAGGCGAGGGGTGGGCCACTTTTTTGAAATGAGGGGTGGGCCACTTTTTCTTGGGTGTCCGGGCCTATTTCTTGTCCCAGTCCGACCCTGTGCAGAGGGGTCCCATGGGACGACAGCGGGCTCACGGTGCCAAACCTTCCAGCGGTTCACCAGTGGTTCTTCAACTCGGCTTCTTAGTTTCAGGATACTTGGATCCTATCCTTCGTTCAGTGAGAACTCCAGAGATCGTCATGGTATGGGTGTTTTTGGCCTCCTCTTATCCAAAGTTCCCTTTGCGCCAAAACAAAGAGGACCCGATGGGAGATCTGCTCACAAACACACACTCCATACGTGGGCCAATCACAGACCACGGTGGTCCCAGGCATTCACAGCACTCCACACTCTCTGGCACCCAGGATGTTCATTGGGGACAGACACCCCAGCCCACATCCTGGAGGCACGCACACAGGGCATGCAGAAGCATGCAAAAGCTTGGCGTTTCATGGGAAACTGCATGACCAAATAAGGACTGACCTGGGTCGGCTCAACCTGGGGAAGTCAAAGGGGAAAGATGGCCAAATGCAGGACTAAGAACCTTGTGGCATAGCCATTTTGGAGCCAGGCCACCTATTTGTGCCAAACACGGTTAACACAGTTTAAATGGCAGGAAAGGGTTAAAATTATATGAAAAGATAAGCTGCCACCAGCCCTGTCCATGACACATCTGCACATCTCCCAAAAAGTCCTACGAGAGTATCTAGGGTCTTTGGAAATGACTAAGGGCCTCATTCCAAGTGCAGCGGTAAGGGGTTAACGGTGCCGGTAAGGATGCCGGTGCCATTAATCCCTTACCGCCGCATTCCGAGGTTCTAAAGGACCAGGGAGCTAATAACAGGCCCGTTATTGATGGGCCCATTATTAGCTACCTCCCCATTCCCATTGAGGCCTATGGGGGCTCGAATGGGAATGGGGATGGCTTCCCTGAATGGGGAAATACCGGGTCCTCCAAGGTTGGAAGGACCCGGTAAGTCCCCATTCAGGGAACCCAGACCCGAGTTTGGAGGCAGCCATGCCGCAACTAGCGGCATGGCTACCTCCAAACTTGTAATGACCCCCTAAGAGACCCAAGTGCACTGTACTGTAAGGTACATTGAGCACTTGTTACATGTTGCAGAAAAGTTGCAACATTGGAAAAGGACTAAGGGAAACAAAGTCTCCCAGCACTGACTGTCTTAAGGGCATGTCAGTTTCCCCATAAAAGGTGAGCGAAAGCCCAGAAGAGTGTAGCAGGAGGCTGTGCTCCCCTTGCAAAGTCAGACTAAGGTGTTTAAACAGCAGCAAAAAGTGTGGGCGTGATCACATCCCTCAGGTGCAGTCGGTAGGGTCAATGAGGGCACCCCCGTTTCCCTGCCCTGGGGCTACGCTCTCACTATGATCAACAAATCCCCTTCCCTCAGGTGAAAAATCAGAAGTGGTGTTGCGGTCCAGTGAAGTTCCAGTTTTTTCAGTTTGCTGGACACTGAATTGTCCTGAGCGGTGCAACATGACTTCTGTCATTTCGGCCTCATTGTCAATAGGGCCAGGGAAAATCCATTGGTTTGATTTAAAATCAAGTGAGGGTCTTACTTGTTTCCCCAGCTCGTGCGATATAGCAGGCGCACAAATGGAAACATTAGATACCATGTCCTGTTCATATGAAATAAGGACCTGCCTTAGGCCAGAATCAGGCAAGTTTGGAGGAGACCCCCATAATTCTTTTTGAATTAACAGTAGCAGTTTTAGGGCTTAATTTTGCAGTACCTTCGCCCTGCTGTGTGTGCTCCACCGAGTGTACTCTATACCCTCTCTCGGTGGAGCATTCTCTTCAAAGGGCGTTATTTGTGGGTGCTGTATTTCTGCAGCAGATGCGCCAGCAAACAAGTTTCCAAGACACAGATGCGGGGGGCAGATCGTTCTCTTCTTTTGAGTGCCCACTTTTCAGCATTCCGACTCAGGCTCTGATCACCTACGGTCATTGGACTTTCCACCGCAATCACAGAAGGACCTTGAAAAGAGTCCGGGATTTCTTGTTGAGCTTGGAGCATGCTGCGTAGTACAGCAACCATCATGAGAGGAGATTAAAAAAAACAGAGCTCCAAACAGATAAGCCTTGACGCAGCTGGAGTTCAAAGAATGGAATCCCACAGTCACCCTGCAACGCCTGAACAATAGGTTTGGATAAGATTGTTCTTCCCCCCATTTTTTCCATTTTGAATTTTTTATTTTTATTTGCACACTAGTTGATAGCCTGATGACAAGGTAATTGTGACCAAGACAGTTTTCGGCAGCCGGCGGGCGGTCTATGGGAAAGCAAAGCTTTTATTGCGTGACTGACCCACACTCCGGTATCCACTATTCCGGCTGCAAGCAATATGAGCATAGTAAATGGAGAGCTCATCCCCTTTGTCAGGCAGCTTCACTTCCATAACCGGTTTGCGACTATACCCTCTGACTATAGCCGGAGGGTATTTCCACTCCCTGCTTCTCTCCGACTTCTTCCCAGATGAGTCCTGTCTGCCACTGTAGCCACACTAGCCAAACTGCACAACTGCAACCAGACACGTCACACACCATGCATGCTCCATGCAGTGTCTGTGTTTTTAGGTGGAATAACACCCCTTCAGGCAAGAGCCATTGAAAACAGACACAGACTTCTTTCACCACTGTAATCCATTGTAATCCGAGCAGTTTCCAACTGCACAACTGCGACCACACACGTTGCACAACGCAACGTGTCTAAAGTCTAATCGCGCCAGATCTTTCGTGGATATGGCCCTTAGTATGGGGATTTAACTTAATAGGGATAGAATAAAGGCTCTGTTCATAATAGTCAACGTGTTTTCTGGGGGCAAGCACTTTGACTCTAATCTTCCAAAAAGTATTTTCATTCTCTGTCTTCTTTTCTCTTTATTTAGACTCTGCAACCTGCTTCCTCACCATCCGAGGTTGTACTATCTGTTCTTTCTCTTCATTTACTACAGGGTCTGGCCCACATGCTTTCCTCAGTACACATGCAGCCCCTTTGCTAGGCAGCCTCAACCGTTCACAACTTCCCTCTCTTTCCTCATTTCTCTCCATTCGATAAAGCTCTGGTCTTTGCCTCTCTGATGTTTCTCCCTTGTAGACCATTTGTACCTCAATGACCCCACTATTAAGGTAACTCACATCGGTACTAATTTCTTGTCGCACCACCCTGGTTGCAGTGAAATTATTGTTGACTCCTCAAAGCACCGATTTAGGCATTCCAGCTCCCATCCCACTTTTTCCCCTCCTGAGTTGTCGGAAAAACACTTTTGCTTTCATTTACTCCTACTATACACCAAGGATCAGAGAAATTACATTGCGTAGGCTTATTTTGGAGGGGATCGGGTTGTTCCGCCGAGTCCATCTGGATTGTATTGATCATACACACAGATGTGGCCACCTCTACTATCTCCTCTGTCTCAACTGACTCCTCATTTACCCTATCCTACTCTTTTCTGTACTTTATGAACAAACTCTGTTATTTTCTTATTCCCTTCAACTTCTTTCCCAGGTAATTTAAGAGATTTAAAAAATATTCTCGAACTACTATTTTTGGACCTTGGCTGCTTCATATGTTTTGTTTTCCTTTTCTGTTTCTCCTTTGCTTTTACCACACACTTCTTGGGTACATTATGGTACATTTTGCTGATCTTCCGCTCCTATTCCGTGGTCGTCCATATCACCAATATTCTGTTCCACTCTTTCTTTTGGAGTTAATTGAGCTGATTGGACAATCCCTGTGTCATCCTGTTGGGGTCGTTTAGTATGTTACAGGGTCTCTATAACCCTTTCCTCTGATTGTTTCATATTCTTATTTACCATTTACCTCTTCCGCAATTGGGGACCATGTTATTCAATGTAACCAATATTAAGTCCAATAGGGCCACCTGCGTTTTTTGAGTCCTGTTTCAAATGTTCATATAACTCCAGGAGTGCATACAAAATCTGATTTAATTCCTGCAGAATTGGTTTGTGAGAACTGGCTGACGAATGATCAATATGCCTAATCACTGAGTGTTAGGCAAAGTTTGAATGCAGTACCCTCTGGGAACACAATAAACAACTATGACTACAGGTATAGGCAACCCAACCTTTAGTATAAGCTTGTAATACACAGTTTTGGTAGCGTGCTGAGCAGCCAGGCTTATCTCAAGAGGGGAAATATGAGCTCTAGTTGAGTTACACAAAGATTCACAGTTACAGGTATTCAAATAAACTCTTACACTCAAGGTTTCTTGCATAAACAATTAATCATTTATTTATCAGTCAGTTATAAAGCCTTTTTCAGAAGGGAGCAATAGACTAGTAACACACAAATATACTTCAATACTGTACACTCTGAGTTTCTGGATCAGACAAGGCCCTTTTGGGATGTCCCAGAGACACAACATACACCCACAGGTGACTTCAGTAACAAGGGAGCTGGGGACATTAATACGAACTGTTGGCATACAGAATATTCTTTAAAAAGTAATTAAAAGGCAAACGTTATTAGAACACAAGAGATACAAATGGTCATAAGCAGGGCAAATACTTTAATATAGCTCTTATAAGAGTCATTCAATTCAATAGGCTAAGCCAGAGTCAATGGGCCAAAGTCTTTGTATAGGATGCAGCACTTCAGGTAAGTAAATAGAAAAGTCTTTGCACAAATTCTTAGAAGTCTTTGAGAACAAGAAGAATCAAATGTATGGGCACAAGCTGATTAGACTTGTGAGTTGCAGAAGTTACAAGCGCATCCACAATAAGAGGTAAGTTCTCTTAAGCTAGTTTTATAGTACCTTAGTAAAGAAAAAAAAGATGCAGCTGAAGACTTCTGTTCCTGTACAGCTCTGTGCTGTTCCTGGGCCTCAGTCGTGGGGGCAAGAGGGAGGACGTTGGCACAGTGCATTCTGGTGGCACTCAGAGCCATAATGGATATTTATTCCATACCTTAGTGGAAGCTGCACTTGCTAAAAAACATGTTTTCAACGTTATTCGTTGCTGAGACTGGTATGCATGCCTCAGCCAAGGACACAGCGCTGGGAAAGCTAGGATCCACAGGTGACGGCTGGTACCTGATAAGAAGGTATGTTATTCCCGTGACAGGGTTGAAGATGAGTTATGGTATTGTTTTCCGTGGTGCTTTAGGAGAGGGAAGCGCTTTGCTCCTTGGGGTTACTGTCGGTTGACCCGGCCGGCAACCAATGGTCACTTATCAATGCGCAAGCGCTAATGCCAGAAGGTTCGAGAAATTGCCACTCCTTTTGAGGAGGGCATATATGCAGAGCTCTGGAAAGGTCAGGCGGGAAACATACAAAGACCTCAGTTGGATGGGGGATGCCTTGTTCCGAAATCCCCGTGGGTTGTTGTGCTCTCGGCCTGGCTGTTACCGGGGTCTTTCAGCCGCTTCTGTCGAGATGAGGAATTCAGTTACGCCCATGGTGATGTATTCTTGCTAACTTACTATTTTTTCTGTGATTTATTTCTGTGTTATCACTTATTTGTTATGTATGTTTAACTATGAATAAATAGACATATAAGTGCTAATTATCCTCTAATTGCGTGTGTGAGTCATTGCTTCGTGTACCTGCGAGCAATACAATTTGGCGACGAGGATGGGATATTTGTGATGAATTGTTCCAAATATTAAAGAATCTGTTTGAACGCAGATAGGCTTTGCTTACATTGCAAGCAAAAGCTTGTTTTCATCTGGCAGTGAGTGTCAGACTGTATTAATCTGTTTTTCTTTGTGTGTGCATGCTTGCGTGAGTGAAAAGAAAAAATAAGAGGTTTTGCAAATTACTGTAATGATGAATAGTTTGTTCAGGAAAAAGGGCATTCCCGCTGGCGATGAATGTCCCGATGTTATGATCCCAGGGTGGGCTAAAAGCCCATATGATAAGTTGGCCCAGGTGTGGGCATGTGGCACAGGGTTGAGTGAAACTTGGGACGATGGTTTAGGAAAGCCGCTCTGTCAGAAGTAATGTTTTGTTTACAACAGATTTCAGTAGAGAGAGGAAAGGAATGTGTCGCGCTAGGCAGGCGGGGTTGGGTTCTCTTGCATGCCTACAGGAAGATACATAAGAAAAATGTGAAAATGAAAGAGAATATTTTGCGATTAGAAAAAGAGTTGGCTGCTGAACGGCAGATTGCTTTAATGCAGCAATTACAAATGAAGCTTTTTAAAGACAAGGCTATTCAATATCAGGCTGTGGCAGAGAGGGCAGCAGTTAGAGTAGCCCGGTACAAATATAGGACAAGACGAGGGGGCATCAACCAAAGAAAAGTGGCAGCTGTAATTGCTACCACAGGTGTGGATTTACTGACATGGATGGTAAGATTGCTAGATGGGGGCACCACAGGGTTGTTGGTGGATTCCACAGACTCACCGTGCTTTTTGCCTTTGTCTACTGACACCAGTCTACAGGAGGTCTTAAGAGCAGGGCTGCCCCTTGAGGATGACGGGCAGGCTTCACAGGTGTCTTTGTTGCACCTAGCGGCCCAGGCATGTAACCGCAAGTATCCTATTACCACAGACTGGCCTAGCAAGGTGAAAAAGTGGTACACTTTGAAAGAAGCGATTCAAAAGGTCAGAGAGCATGCTATGAAGGAGGCAATTCAGGTAGATGCACCAGGGCACATGGGGGCCGTACCGCTTTCAGTTTCAACCAGGAATATGGTGATAAGAACCGCCCCACCCACATGCAAAAGTGTCATTATGACATTGCTAGTAGGTATGACAGGCAAACCCACTGACAAAGTAGTGGATGTCATCCGGCAACTGGCAGACTTAGGCGAGTGGGACAAGAGTGAAGACAAGCCAAAGGAGACTGAGGGGCATAGTGAGAGAAGAACTGAAAGTATGAGGCAAGATAGTAGAGACTCCCGAGTGTCCAGAAAGGACATGTTTTTGGCCTTGTTAAAAGATGGTGTGCCAGGAGAAGAGATTGATGGCATTGAAACCAGGGTAATGCATGAACTGTACAAAAAGAGAGGGCTTGCAGCCAAAGAGCGCTATAAACAGGTCAGAAACAGGTGATGACTAAGCCACAGAGGGACACCTCACCTTCTGCCCCTCCTGAGGAAGAACAGGAAGAAGGGTCTATGGGAATTCCTTCCCCGTACCTGCCAACATATGCTGATTTAAGGAAGGTGGTCAGTGCAATGTTAGAGGCAGAGTCAGGTTACAACCATTCAAAATTTGACTAGGGTTACGGCCAAGCTCTGGCACCATCCGCTCGCATTAAAGTTGATAGGCGGCCCCATGTTAATGTTAAGATTTTTTGGGGGCCTGGAAATATGCAAGGGTGCGAGCATTGATAGACACTGGGGTGGAGGCTTCTCTGATTCATGGAAATCCAACACGATTCAAAGGCAGACACTTTACCATTACAGGTCTAGGGGGGAAGGCGACTCCTGTAGTACAAACTGAAGTGGAGATGAAAATAGACAATTTGACTAGGCAGAAATACCAAGTGTTGATTGTCCCGATACCCGAGTACATAATTGGCTTTGACATTCTAGAAGGATTGACTTTGGGACTTGGAGGTAAAACATATCAGTTTGGGTTGAGTGCATTGACCTGCACACCCATTACCATAGGCAAATTGAAGATGCCGCCAGTGCAGGTGCCTGTGGCAAACAAGCGGGTAGCGATTAAACAATATTGCATTCCCGGGGGGCACAAGGACATTTCAGACACCATCAAAGGGTACGCGGAGGCGGGTGTGTTACGCCCTATTACTACCGCGTGGAACAACCCGCTCTGGCCTGTCAAAAAAGGAGACGGGTCTTGGAGGATAACAATGGATTACCGCAAGTTAAATAAACACACTCCTCCCTTAGTGCCCGCAGTCCCAGATGCCATTGCCTTGATTGAGAATGTCCAAAAGTTTGAGGGGACTTGGTATGCAGTGGTAGATTTAGCCAATGCATTTTTCTCTGCGCCAATTGCTGAAGAATGCATTTTCTTGGAACGGGCGTCAATACATCTTCACAAGGTTACCTATGGGGTACATACATAGCCCAACTATCTGTCACCGGCTGGTGGCAGAGCACTTAGACCAGATACTGTGTAAACCTGACATACAAATCTCTCACTGCATTGATGATATTTTGATTCAGGGCAAGGATGAGTGAAGTGTGCAAAACCAGTTAGAAGTCATTATGGAAGGATTGAAGAAGCAAGGATGGGAGATTAACCCGAACAAAATTCAAGGACCAGCTGAGACACTGATATTCTTAGGGATTCAGTGGCATAATGAGCATCGAGAGATGGTGCCAAAGGCCCGACAGAAAATACTTGAGTTCACCACTCCAATGAACAAAAAGCAAGATCAGCAGTTCATAGGGCTGTTTGGGTTTTGGAGATAGCACATTCCCCATTTAGGGCAGATACTGGCCCCCCTCTACAAAGTGACATGAAAGAAATATGAGTTTCAGTGGGGGGAGGAGCAGCAAAAAGCATTTGATTTGGTGAAAGAAACTATGCAGCAGGTGCTTGATTTATGGCCATTGAAGGACGTTGAATTGGAATTGAATGTGTCTGTGCAAGACAATTACGCTCACTGGAGTGTGTGGCAGAAACAGGACAGGAAACGTGTGCCATTGGGGTTCTGGAGTCGTAAATTGCCTGATGCTGGTTACGCATACACTCTGTTCGAGAAGCAGTGCTGGCATGTTACTGGGTCGATACTGAGCAAATGACAGTGGGGCATGATGTATTGATGAGGCCGGAAATTCCGATTATGCAATGGGTGCTGAGCTCTCCTAAAACACACAGAATAGGACACGCTCAAGAAGCCAGTATAATCAAATGGAAATGGTACATTCAAGACAGAGCTAAATCAGGAAAGGGTAGGGTTGCAAAATTACATGAGCAAGTAGCCAACATACCACCCTCAGATTACATACCACCGGAAGTGGCTGAGAAACACAAGTCTACCGTGAAATGGGGAGTACCTTATGGCGATCTGACCATAGAGCAGACAGAGCATACCTGGTTTACAGATGGCTCGGTCAGATATGTGGGAACCGAGCGATACTGGAAAGCGCTGTCATACAATCCCAAGAATAAAAAGATTTTGACAACGTCAGAGAAAGGGAAGAGCAATGCACAACTTTATGCAGTTTGCCAAGCATTGACACAAGAGACCCCTGGTCGATGTCACTTGTACACAGATTCATGATCAGTGGCGAATGGGTTGGCGTGTGTGGCTGCCAACCTGGCAAAATAATGGGTGGAAGATTCATTCAAAGAGTTGTGGGGAAAAGAACTGTGGCAAGATATTGCAGAAATGTTATTACAAAGTGAAGTCACTGTATATTATGTGGATGCGCATTGTGCTACAGATTCATTAGAACGTTGGTTTAATTCTGTTGCAGATGAACACACCAAGATTTCATCTGTGGATGCGGAGGTTCAGAAAGACGATTTGGAGGGTTTTGCCAAGTGGGCACCTTGGAGAAAAGGCTACTATAAGGTGGGCACAAGCTCGGGGAATCAGTATTCCTTTAGAGGTAGTTAAAACCATGATTTTGCAATGTCCTGTGTGCCACACCAACAGCATTGGTCTATCCCTCAGATTGCCCAGTGCACGTCGCAGAGAGGAAAGTTACCAGGTCAAATTTGGCAGATTGATTACATCGGTCCTCTGCCAATCAGCAAAGGCTGTCAGTATGCATGCACCATTGTGAATATATACTCTGGATATATGATGGTTTTGCCATGCAAACGTGCTACACAACTGAACACCATTAAGTTGTTAGATCAGATCATGTTGCATTACAGAGTGTTTTTGCAAATCCACAGTGACAAAGGGTCACACTTCAAAGGCAAATTAATTCAGGAATATTGTCAGGAAAAGAGTATTGAGTGGCTCTACCATGTCCCCTAACACCCCGAAGCATCAGGATTAATTGAAAGGATCAATGGTTTGTTGAAAGAACAGCTGCGCAAATCTGTAGATGGTAGTTTAGCAGGATAGCGTGATCGTGTGTTTGATGAGGTGCAAGTGCTAAACAATAGGCCTGTGAATAATCATGAGACTCCATTGTTGCGACTAATGACTCCTGCTTTACAGATTCAACCCAACTCAGTTAGACTCTATTGTACTGGGAAATTACCCCGGGTTCTTTAGCTCCCTCTTGGGCGACTCCAGAGTCAGCAGGGGTAGACTTGCATTCTCATGAAGAAATCAGATTAGACCCGAGAGGGATTGTTGTGATTGAAACAAGGATTGGTGTACAAATTCCTCCGGAGCATATGGGATGGATTGCCCCTAGATCTGGATTAGCACTGAAGGGAGTTCAAGTGCTGGGAGGGGTCTTTGACGCCGATTACCAAGGCGAGATCAAAGTCATCTTAATGAATAGTAGAACCAAGTGTTACCGATTCATAAGGGCAATCGGGTGGCCCAGTTGATTATTGTTCCTGTTAAATTGTCCATGATCAAAAAGCAGGAGCCTCCAACAGTGTTAACTACTCGTGGGGATCGTGGTTTTGGCTCTTCAGACAGTATGGTACCGGGCGCAAAGATGTGGGGTGAAAGACCAAGTGGCCCACCGGTGCCCGCAGATGTTATTGCATCAGGCAAAGACCAGTTAGTCTTTGTAATGGAACTCAGCAAAGAAAAATGGCATTATGTGCCCTCAGACAAATGTTACCTAAGAGAGTGATTTTCAACACTGATATCTCTTTTCGGGGTTTGCCTTGTAGATCCTGTGTCTGGCTGGTGTAATTGTGGTACTAAATGGACTCCGTTTGGGAGAGTCAAACGGCATGCTGCTACCCATGAGAAATGTCACATCTGTGCCAGCGATCCATGGGAAACTGATGATGATGAGCAATGATGTCTGAAAACAGCCCTATGCCGATACCGAAAAGCCAGCCAGACTGAAGAAATGGATTTGTGGAATGTGGAAAACGCGTCAGGTGCAAGCACAAACAACGTTGGTGCCAGCTATGCAAGAGATGTCTTTAGGATGGCGAAGATATTCCCTGATGATTACCCAAACTGAGAATATGTGGGCATATTTGGCACAACAGGTACTGAACATTACGCACTTTTGCCTTACCGACGTGCCCAATGCCGAAGCTTTGCTGACTACTTGTTTAGTAGAGGTGCCGACGCCAGTTCCGGTTCTAAAGCATATTTTTGGCGTCATGCACCATGATTCTGCAGTTCAAGATTCCGACGTCAGACAGTCCTTTTCTGTCTACGAGTACTGCAGGTTTTGCCAGGAAACAGATCGCAAATTGAGAAACTTGACACGTATTATAACTTACAATGTGACTCAAGGAGATGTTTGTTATTTTATGACATGCCGACCAAGTGAAATTGGCAAATGGCAACAGTTGAATTTAACGAAACACGAAAATCAAACTGTATTTGAGAAAAGGTTGTGTTCCCGAGCACATGTGCCAGTGTGAACAATACTATGTCTTGCAATCATACAGTGATAGCTGCCAGTCATCTAAAGCATGTGAAACTTCCAACAGGATGGCTCTTTTCCTGTGGCAACATTACATACACTTACATTCCACCTAACATTTCCAGAGGTCCATGTGCCTTATCTCGATTAGGATTAATGATGTTCCCTTTATGCCCAGCAATGTCTCGAAGCAAAAGGTCAACTTTCGAATCTGTGGGTCTATCTCCAGATTGTGATTCATATGTGCATTTGCTATCAGAGACTGAGGTTTTAGCATTAGCCCTTTAATTAGTGGGAATTTGGGGTTTAGTTGCTGGGGGTTACAAATCTTTAATTAAACTATCATGTTTAGTAGTAAAATGACTTAATCATACTTCTCAAGCATTAGAAGAGTTACTCCTTGATAGCAAAGTTATTAGAAAAGCAACTTTGCAAAACAGGGCTGCCGTTATTAGTTGATTATCTATTGCTGAAACATAATTTGGGTGGTAACTCAGTTGAAGGAATGTGTTGTTTTGATCTAAAAAGATTGGAATGGTTACACTTGAATTATGTTAATGCGCCCATTTTTTGAATTCCATTTAGTTTAGCCTAAACGTGTTCGCATGACTAATGAGGTGATTTTCATATGTAAACCGTACTTAGAAACTCATTATCTCTGCCGAATTAAATTACTGAAATGCGACGCATATTTTTAGTATTTTCCTCATCTTTATCTCGGTGTAAGTACGGTTTGCATATGAAAATTACCTCATTAGTCAGTGAACATGTTTAGGCTAAACTAAGAATGTGCACAGCACCTTATGAGAACACGCATTAGTAAAACTGGTGGTGGAAACACGTATTACCAATTAGAAACAGACCACACTAGCCCAAAACATGGCGGGCAAGTTTGAAACAGTAGAAGGACTAGGTTGCTTGGGAACCCAACCCAATAACAAACATGGAGCCAGTGGACAAACCCGAACAAGGTCAGAAAGTTATAGACCGAGGAGGACGGAGGTAAGTTTTATACAGACCTCATGATTCGCTTTCAAAATATTTCACACGGATAAGGTGCATGCAGACCCTCGTGGACCTTGCCCGTAAACAATCATATGAGGAAATACATTTCCCCTTATTTGATCTTTTCTTGCATGCGCGTATCGCGGCCTCAGCCCCACGGCCACCATTTCATTTACAGAGAAATGGGTACGCCATCATTTCAATCAAGTTCCGTGCAGACATTGGGCCTCATTACACAGTAGGCGGTAGCCATGGCGCTATTGGCGCCATTGGCTACCCCCTTACCGCATTCCGGGTCCGTGTTCCCGGAATTGGGACTTACCGGGTCATTCTGACCTTGGAGGACCAAATAAGTCCCCATTCCGTGAACCATTCCCCGTTCCCATTTGAGCCACCATAGGGCTGAATGGGAATGGGGAAATAGCTAATAACGGTACCGCAATTTGCTGTACCATTATTAGCTCTGAAGTCCCTTAACGGGTCCCGTCCTTAACACCAGGTCAGACCTGGCGTTAAGGAAGGGACCCGCTAAGGGACCTCATAGTAGGGCGGTAAGGGATTACCGGCACCAGTCCCCTTACTGGTGCCGGTAATCCCTTACCGCCCACCTCGTAATGAGGCCCATAGTCTATAGTAGAGCATCAAGGAGGGTTGTGCCACATTAATTTGGGGGGGAATATCAAGCTGTGTAATGAGGCCCATTGTATGGTAAATATAATTTTACAATGGAGTTATAAATAATTACTTGTATTCTGACACAAGCACTCGAAGTAACACGAGACAAGTTAGAAATGAAATACTATAAGGCAATTACGGTTAATTAGGGTTTAAGAATTATACTTCCCGAACAAGGGTTAAAATACATGCATGTGGGAAAACAATGTAGAAAAACATCATATTTTCTGTGTGTGAATACTTGAACACGTATAAGTCTACGTATGCTGTGTGGGGGCTTCTCCCATAGGGATTATCCCATGACTGGATGACAATGCTGTGAAGAATAGTTGGTGCATCAAAAATACTGCGTAAAATCCGCTAGTAAGGTGCAACCTGGTGTGATGTGTATAAATGACAGTCATCCAAAGGAAAGGTGACTGCATATTTAAACTATGTTCTACATCATGTTTACCACTGATTTATCTTTGTTGACTTCCCACAACCTCCTACCCTTCCCCCTCCCTAAAATGGCCATTTCTATCAATTTTTCACTATATGTATGCATAAACAACTGTTGATTTGTTTCTTTCTGGAAAAATATATTGTTGATGGCATTATTTTGCCACTCACGTGAACATTTGCAATGATTACAATAATTGCTATCAATTATGTTTGACTTTTGTCAAACTGACTGTGATGGTAATTTTTTGATTTATTTGATATGTAGCCCTGATTTGAAAAAGGAGTTTTATGCATCGAAACACGTGTCATCGTTTAAGGGCATTTGAATATATAAAAATCCACACTGTGTGGACCAAACACATAAGGCGTGTGATTTTTCTTTTTTCCTTAAATGGAATTAAAAAAATGGGCGCATTAACAATCACAGTGAGTGTATCAATACAGAGGGTGAGTTCTATCTGGTAAGTGTATCGAAATAGGTTCCTCACAACCCCAATATTGATTTAATCTAAGTGACCATTCACGATCCATTGAAAGTTATATTTGAGGTTTGAGGGACTCATTTCCCAAGTGTCTCAAAATCATACTGGGAATTGGTGGGATTGGGTATTTTCATGGATTCCTGATATTGGGGGTACACTGCGTTAGCCTTTGCTTGCATTTGTATTATATTAGCTATCATAATAGCTTGTTGTTTTCAATGTATTCCCAACTAAGTTCTGATGTTTCGTCGGTTTCAAAGACCGGCTCCTCTACCACTGGGCTATGGAAAGTAAATATCCAAGGGTGGATTGTGATGCTTGAGCTAAAACATGGCGCTGGTGCGCTGTGCATTCTGGGGGCACTCAGAGCCATAATGGATATTTATTCCATGCCTCAGTGGAAGCTGCACTTGCTGAAAAACATGTTTTCAACATTATTCGTTGCTGAGACTGGTATGCATGCCTCAGCCAAGGACACAGTGCTGGGAAAGCTAGGATCCACAGGTGCCGGCTGGTACCCGATAAGAAGGTATGTTATTCCCGTGCCAAGGTTGAAGATGAGTTATGGTATTGTTTTCTGAGGTGCTTTAGGAGAGGGAAGCGCTTTGCTCCTTGGGGTTACTGTCGGTTGACCCGGCCGGCAACCAACGGTCACTCATCAACGCGCAGGCGCTAATGCCAGAAGGTTTGAGAAATTGCCACCCCTTTTGAGGAGGGCATACATGCAGAGCTCTGGAAAGGTCAGGCGGGAAAAGCACAAAGACCTCAGTCGGATGGGGGATGCCTTGTTCCGAAATCCCTGTGGGTTGTTGTGCTCTCTGCCTGGCTGTTACCGGGGTCTTTCCGCTGCTTCTGGCGAGATGAGGAATTCAGTTACTGTAACGCTCACCTGATTCCCGCAGAGGCGCCGGTCTTGACTGGGTGAATGCCGTATCTTCAAAGGTGATGTGTAACACACGGTTGGCTCTATGGGCTGGACCTCTGTGCACTGTATGTCTGACTCGAAGAGTAAGATGTCTGCAGATAGAAAATATGGGATTAATGAACTGGGGTTATTGGGTGCCTCTCTCCTCTTCCCTTTCTCTTCTCCTGTAGAACCCCAAAGGTTAACGCCCTCACCTTAGGTAAGTGAACGCCGAGCTCTCCATCTGCCTCGGGGCAGGGTGCCGTAACCAGTTTCTTCACTGGATAAGGGTGCAGGCCTCTTGACCTCAGAGGACTGCTGTCCGTCGTTAACTGCACGAACGGTAAGTTCTGGGCACTTCAAATGTCTTAAAAGTCTTTTGTAATGATATCTCTTGTTTTGCAGGGTTCCGGCGATGGCGGATCGCGGGCTGATGAGAGTTGAGGATCGAACCCGCGTGAGGAATAGAAGCGCCTGGAAGCACGTAAGTAAGCGCTTGTAGCCTGCTTCACGATGCGCACTAACTGTCCCTTTTATCTTGCAGGTACAAGTTCGGAGCTTTAGAGAAGCTGAAGGGTGCTGGAATACCCACTGGATTCGGCGTGGGAAGGAGTAATGACACGTGAGTAAAGAAGTTGCCCAATGTCTTTAAACGCACCTTCTTTTGTCTTTCAGATGCGGGATGCAGCGCCGAAGGCCTCCGGAGCGTGCGAAGAGCTGGTAAGCTTTTGTCTTTCAGATGCCGGAATGCAGTGCGAAGACCTCCGGAGCATGCGAAGAGTAGGTAAGCCTTTGTCTTTCAGATGCCGGAATGCAGCGCGAGGCGTTGGTGACAGCCGATGGACCAGGTAAGAGATGCGCTGCCACTGAAGACTGTAGTGCTAACCTGTTCTTTCTTTGTCTTTACAGGTGCTGCTGAAGACTGGATTCCAGGATGGTAAGCCTTTGTTCCCTTAGGCCCAGGATCTGAAGCAGAAGACACGATGAGCGTTCTGCTGCAGAGAATGCAGAATAACGCAAAGCAAGATTCATCCATCGGGTGTGGTTTAAATAGCCTCCTGTAGTGCTTAGGTGTCTCCTTCCACAGCCTCGCCTAGGTGAGAAAAGAGTTCCTGCTTTCCAGAAGAGTTCCAGTGTTCTGAACTGAGGGAGTGGCTCCTGCCCCACCCAACAGGAAAAGTAGTCCCAAACAGAAGAGGATCAGGGGCTCAACTGGCAGGTAAGTAAGCAGCATGGTCTGCTGCAGGTAAGTCCACCCAAGCATTATGAGCCCGGCGCTTCCAGCGCTGGGACTGGGCATCTTTATGAGCCTGGTGCCACTGGCGCCAGGACAGGGTCCAAAAGGTCCCAATTGGGACTGGCTGGCACTCGGAACCGGGGTTATGGGTCTGCTTCCAAGGGAGTCGGGCGAGTCCTGATCTTTTGGAAGCAGAGATCATGACAGCACCCCCCCTCAAGGCCCCTCCCAAACCAGGCTTCTCCGGGGGTTTTGGCTTGTTAGGAAATGTTCGATGAAATCTTTTGATTAGACGAGGGGCGTGGACATATTCTGCAGGTTCCCAGGATCTTTCTTGGGGACCGTAGCCTTTCCAGTCAATCAGGTAAAATAGTTTAGATTTGGAGATCTTGGAATCCAGGATGCTTTTGACTTCAAACTCGAGTTCTCCATCAACTAGAATAGGTTTTGGAGATTTAGTTAGTCGGGTTTGAGGTTGCACGGGTTTTAATAGAGAGACGTGGAAGACCGGATGTATCTTCATGTGAGGGGGCAAGTCCAACTTGACCGCTACTGGATTTACTATGGTAGTGATGGAATAGGGACCAAGGTATCTTGGGTTGAATGTGCGTGGTCCTTTTAGAGGTAGATATTTTGTGGATAACCAGACTTGATCTCCTACTTGATATTGGGGGGCTTCCTTCCGATGTTGGTCTGCTCCTTTCTTGTATTGTTCTTTAGCCATTTGAAGGTGAGAAACGGCTTCCTTAAAGGCTTGGGTGATGGTAGAATGCAGGTGGTCTACTGCTGGTGTTCCAAGATCTTGGAGTGGATCCAACTCCGAGGTTCGAGGGTGACAACCGTATAAAAGAAAAAACGGGGTCTTCCCAGTTCCCAAGTGGACACAGTTATTGTAGGCATATTCGGCTATCCAAAGGATATCTTTCCAAGGTTTTTCAGTTTGTTGTAGCATGCAGCGCAAATACTGTTCCAGAGTTTGATTGGTCCTCTCGGTTTGTCCGTCGGTTTAGGGTGGTGGCTGGTCGAAAGTCTCACATCAATTTGAGCCGACCGACAGCAACTTCGCCAAAAATGAGAAATAAATTGACTACCTCGATCCGAAATGAGAACTGAAGGAAAACCGTGCAGTCGGACGATGTTTTCGAGAAATTCTCGGGCCAGAGTTGCTGCTGTTGGCAAGCCTTTGAGTGGAATGAAATGCGCCATCTTGGAGAATAGGTCCACGATTACTAGGATCGTATTGTATCCGGAGCATGGAGGTAGATCGGTGATGAAGTCCATAGAAAGCGTATGCCAAGGGCGAGGTGGGATGTCAATAGGGCGTAAGAGGCCGGCTGGTTTTTCCTTTTGACTCTTGTTTTGGGCGCATACTCCACAGGACATTATAAAGTCTCTGATATCTTTTTTCCAAGACGGCCACCAGAAGTAGCGCTTGATCTTTTCCGAGGTCTTGGTCATACCGGGATGTCCTTCCATTAAAGAATCGTGATAACAAGAGATTACCTTTTTCTGTAAATCTGTGCTGGGCAGGTATAACCGTTCTTGGAAATATAATAGGTTGTCCTTCACCGTAAAGTCCTTTCCCTGCAGATGCCAATTCTGTATGTCTGCTGGAGTTACCAGTAGCCTGGCTTTATCCTTAACTTCCTCTATGGATTGTGTGGTGATTACACCTAGAATTCTTTGTTCGGGAATGATAGGTACAGGTTTAGGATTGATCAAATGTTCTTCCACTCCCATCCGAGAAAGGCCATCAGCTTTACCGTTTTTTGTACCAGGTCGATAGGTAATTATGAAGTCAAACTCGGCAAAGAATAGTGCCCAACGGAGTTGCCTAGTGGATTGAGCTTTTGCGGTTTTCAAATATTGCAGGTTTCGGTGATCTGTAATCACAGTAACGGTGTGTCGGGCCCCCAGAAGATAATGCCGCCAAGCCTTAAAGGCGGACTTGATAGCTAGAAGTTCCTTATCAGTAATAGTGTAATTGATTTCAGGAGGCGAGAATTTGCGGGACCAAAATGCCACGGGATGCAACTGATTGGTTACTGGGTCCTTTTGTGATAGAACTGCCCCCATGGCAAGGCTCGAAGCATCAGTTTCAACGATGTAGGGGAGTTCTGGGCGAGGATGTTTTAAGATCGGTGCAGAGATAAATCTAGTCTTCAAATTCTGGAAAGCTTGTTCCGCCTCGGTAGACCATTCAAAACGTTTGTTTTTCTTTAACAAGGCGGTGATGGGCTGGACTATTCGAGAGAATTCGGGGATAAACCTGTGGTAAAAGTTAGCGAAGCCTAACATGCTTTGAACACCTTTTACGGAAGATGGCGATGGCCATTTGAGAATTGCATCGACCTTCTTTGAATCCATACGCACTCCGCTAGGTGATAATATGAATCCCAAGAATTCAACTTCAGTCACGTTGAAAACACATTTTTCCAACTTAGCGAAAAGTTTGTGTTGACGCAATCTCTCGAGGACCATTTTCACATGTTTCCGATGTTCAGTTTCCGATGAAGAATAAACGAGGATGTCGTCAATGTAAACAACAACACACACATCTATGAGCTCTCTGAGGACATCGTTCATAAAATATTGAAAGGCGGCCGGGGCATTGCAAAGTCCGAAGGGCATGACCTGATATTCAAATAGCCCATACTTGGTGCGGAAGGCCGTCTTCCATTCATCGCCCTCTTTTACTCGTACCAAGTGGTAGGCTCCTCTAAGATCCAGCTTTGTATATATGCATGCTTTTCTGACTTGGTCCAGGAGTTCAGGGATCAAAGGTAATGGATATCTATTCTTAACGGTGATCTGGTTCAGGGCGCGATAATCTATACAAGTTATAAGGTCCCCTTCTTTTTTTGGAACGAAGAACAAAGCTGAGGAAGCAGGGGACTTGGAAGGACGAATAAACCCATTCGCTAGGTATTGATCCAGGTATTGTCGGAGGTGAAGATTCTCAGGCTCGGTGAGGGCATAAATTCTACTACAAGGAGGAGTAGATCCAGGTATCAGGTCTATCTGGCAGTCATAAGACCTATGAGGAGGTAGAGAGTTAGCCTGATCCTTCCGGAAAATATCTTGGAATTCTAGGTATTCAGGAGGTAACTGGGGAGCCTCCGAGGAAATTGCTGCCAGTGCAACACCAGGTCGAGGATGACAAGTAGAGACACATTCTGGAAACTGAACCGTTCTTGCTCACCAATCGATCTGAGGATTGTGCTTTTCTAACCACGGAATTCCTAGAATAATCTGGAACTGAGGGGCCTTGATCACATCGAACACGATCTTCTCATGGTGTCCATCTTGACTTACTAGCGTCACTTCTTGGGTGGTGTGCGTTACTGGTCCGGAGGCTATCTCCGTACCATCCACCGTAGTAATGACGTCCTTTACAGCCTTTGGACAAAGAGTCAGATTCATCCTCAAAACCATTTCATGATCCACATAATTGCTGATGGCACCGCTGTCGACGTAAGCTTCAATCGCATGTAATCGATCCGGATGTTCAGGGCTAATGAGGACCATAGGTATCACGAAATGCGAGGTCACGGAACTGGTTTTAACGCTCGGCAAGAGGACCTCTATTCTTGCCGGGCAAGGTCGTTTCCCTGCTCAGAGTTTGTGACCCTGGTAACTGCAGCTCCTACTGCCTTCTTGGCTGGTTTCACCGGACAGTCTCGAAGAAAGTGCCCCGAGTTTCCGCAATAGAGGCATAATTGCAGCTGTTTTCTCCTTTCCCGCTCCTTTTGTGTTAGTGGTCCTTTCAGGCCCCCTATTTGCATGGGTTCCCCGGAGTCTACTCCTTTGGTAGGAGTTGGTGATTTGGAAAATACTCGAGCATCAAACTTGGAACGATCGGCCTTCCTGTTCTGCAGTCTGTGGTCAATTTGAACGACTAAGTCAATATAGTCCGAACAGTCTTGCGGGAGATTCACTACTTGGGCTAACACATCTTTGAGCTCTCCACGTAGACCTCTATAAAACAGCGTAATCCTTTTGTCCTCAGGCCATTGAGTTTCCACTATCAGTCTGTTGAAAGACGCAATATAAGCCAAAAGGTCTTGATTACCCTGTCGCAATGAAAGGAGCTCATTGTCCAAGCCCTGCCCCTGTGAATGTCTTGCAAACAGTTTTTCCATACTGAGCTGAAAAGCTTGAAAATCATGGAGAACCGGATCATCTTGATTAACTAGAGGGATCGACCAGTCTGCCACATTGCCACTAAGGTACGAAAGCACGAAAGCTACCTTAGCTTGATCAGTTGGAAAGGCTTCTGGCCGGCATAAGAAGTGCAACCGGCACTGATTAATAAATACTGCAAACCTCTTTGGGTTACCAGAAAATCGTTCGGGCGGAGCCAAAGGTACATTCCCAGGTAGGTTGATCTGCACTGGGTTCGTAGAGGATGTTGAAGGAAGATTTGCTCCTGATGCGGGTAACGGAGTTTGTCCGGCTTGTGACTGTAGCAATTGTCTAGCGAGAGCGTCTGTTCGCTCCTTGGAAATAATCAGTTCCCTTCTTAGAGCATTCGTTTCCTGACGGGCTGCATGCACTTCTGCTCTTAGTTCCCCAAGTAACTGGGCTAGCTGGTCGGTATCCGAGGTTTCCATAGCGCCTGGGTGGGAGTTTTGCGGTAGGCTTTGCGTTCTGTAACGCTCACCTGATTCCCGCAGAGGCAAAGGTCTTGACTGGGTGAATGCCGTATCTTCAAAGGTGATGTGTAACACACGGTTGGCTCTATGGGCTGGACCTCTGTGCGCTGTATGTCTGACTCGAAGAGTAAGATGTCTGCAGATAGAAAATATGGGATTAATGAACTGGGGTTATTGGGTGCCTCTCTCCTCTTCCCTTTCTCTTCTCCTGTAGAACCCCAAAGGTTAACGCCCTCACCTTAGGTAAGTGAACGCCGAGCTCTCCATCTGCCTCGGGGCAGGGTGCCGTAACCAGTTTCTTCACTGGATAAGGGTGCAGGCCTCTTGACCTCAGAGGACTGCTGTCCGTCGTTAACTGCACGAACGGTAAGTTCTGGGCACTTCAAATGTCTTAAAAGTCTTTTGTAATGATAACTCTTGTTTTGCAGGGTTCCGGCGATGGCGGATGGCGGGCTGATGAGAGTTGAGGATCAAACCCGCGTGAGGAATAGAAGCACCTGGAAGCACGTAAGTAAGCGCTTGTAGCCTGCTTCACGATGCGCACTAACTGTCCCTTTTATCTTGCAGGTACAAGTTCGGAGCTTTAGAGAAGCTGAAGGGTGCTGGAATACCCACTGGATTCGGCGTGGAAAGGAGTAATGACACGTGAGTAATAAAGTTGCCCAATGTCTTTAAACGCACCTTCTTTTGTCTTTCAGATGCGGGATGCAGCGCCGAAGGCCTCCGGAGCGTGCAAAGAGCTGGTTAGCTTTTGTCTTTCAGATGCCGGAATGCAGTGCGAAGACCTCCGGAGCATGCGAAGAGTAGGTAAGCCTTTTTCTTTCAGATGCCGGAATGCAGCGCGAGGCGTTGGTGACAGCCGATGGACCAGGTAAGAGATGCGCTGCCACTGAAGACTGTAGTGCTAACCTGTTCTTTCTTTGTCTTTACAGGTGCTGCTGAAGACTGGATTCCAGGATGGTAAGCCTTTGTTCCCTTAGGCCCAGGATCAGAAGCAGAAGACACGATGAGCGTTCTGCTGCAGAGAATGCAGAATAACGCAAAGCAAGATTCATCCATCGGGTGTGGTTTAAATAGCCTTCTGTAGTGCTTAGGTGTCTCCTTCCACAGCCTCGCCTAGGTGAGAAAAGAGTTCCTGCTTTCCAGAAGAGTTCCAGTGTTCTGAACTGAGGGAGTGGCTCCTGCCCCACCCAACAGGAAAAGTAGTCCCAAACAGAAGAGGATCAGGGGCTCAACTGGCAGGTAAGTAAGCAGCATGGTCTGCTGCAGGTAAGTCCACCCAAGCATTATGAGCCCGGCGCTTCCAGCGCTGGGACTGGGCATCTTTATGAGCCTGGTGCCACTGGCTCCAGGACAGGGTCCAAAAGGTCCCAATTGGGACTGGCTGGCACTCGGAACCGGGGTTATGGGTCTGCTTCCAAGGGAGTCGGGCAAGTCCTGATCTTTTGGAAGCAGAGATCATGACAGTTACGCCCATGGTGATGTATTCTTGCTAACTTGCTATCTTTTCTGTGATTTATTTCTGTGTTATCACTTATTGCTTATGTATGTTTAACTATGAATAAATAGCTGTATAAGTGCTAATTATCCTCTAATTGTGTGTGTGGGTGTGAGTCATTGCTTTGTGTACCTGCGTTCAAGGTATTTGCTCTGCAAATGTACTGGTGATAAATGACTGTCCGTGCACTCTTGTTGAGCAATACAGACAGTCAGCCAGCCAATCACCATAGAGTGCATTTGGGTCTCCTAGGAGACTAACCACAGGGAGTTTTGAGCACCTCCCTCACTTCCTGCCTACCCCAGACACTCTGGAGCCAGAGGCGGGTTTCACTCTTGAAGCCCGCCAAAGGAGAATGAACGAAGATACCAAACCTGGTTTGGCATGCAGAGAAAAACTCTAGAAGGACCTTCCCACAAAGACATGGTGAAAAAAGAAGACTGGGAACGATCTTAGCAACGTTGGCTGGGCACCATCTTGAAAAACATGGCTGCTGTGATTTAATGTTACCGGAGATTCGAAGAGTTCGCTGTTGGGGTAAATCATGGTAGTTCGTTGCAAAACCACTGCCACCAGCTGAGAGGAAAAGGTAACAGGTGAATGCTACATGAGCAACTAGACACAGGGGATACTAAGTAACCCCTCCAGCACTCTATTGTTAGATAGGGTGTGCTGGGTCTAGAACTTTACAGGACTAAGTGAAGTCAATTTCGCTCCACTGTTCTAGGAAACAGTAGTTGATCCCAGAGAAGGTATTTAAACCTTGGGAAATCTGAAAGACTTCCCTGTGTTACTGCACTGAGAGTGCCTTGTGACAGAACTGTAGAAGATGATGCCTATGGAGTTTGTTAGACTCCATAACCAAAAGAAACAAACACAGAAAACAAACAAAATTAAAAGTACAAAGTCCCAAAGTTCAGCAAAAGAGCTGGAGGTCTCTAAGGTAGAGAGGAATTAGCACATTTTTGAGAATTCTCCCTAACACTGAGGACGGTCTTTTTTGCAGTGCAGGTGTGAAAGTTGAAGAATATGATGTAATGGAGGACTCTGAGTCATTGTTGATCGCCTCAGAGAAGATTGGGGAGTATTTAAATAAAAGTCTTCTCCCACCGATTGGTTTCCCATCTCCTCCCCCAGCCTTGCTGACATTGCTAGGAGTTCCTGGTAGTAACTGTGGTTGGGAACACTGAATAATGTTGGTTTCCCCATTACGTCCCGTCATGCCTGATGGGCCCCGAGGCTGCTTATCCAACCCACTCCCCTTCTGTACCAAACTGAAATAAGCAGCAATTGATTTGGTTATCAGCCCTTTCTCCATTGGCCCATTACAATTGACATTTAAATTCACAGTGGAATCCGTATTAGTTTATGTTCCTGTGATTTCAATGTGATTACTCTCCCGTTCTATTGGTGAGAGAGCTAAGGTTGTGGCCATTGCCAAACCTAATGCTGCAGAGCCGTCCATCCAGGAGGCATTATTAACCCTGCACTTTTTTCTCCTCTCCATAAGTTATAGATGTTTTTTTGTGTGCCATCACATGTTCCCCCATCTTTATTTATTTAGACACTTGCGTAATTGATTGTCTACACACAAGCACTCTAACAGGGGCTGGTTAAATTGCACCGTCCAATGCACCCTGAGAGAGAAGCAGGCGCTCTGCTTACTCTCCGTCAGAAGTTCTTCCTCTGCCGTTTTCATTTCTGCGGTCCCCACTTTAGATAGTGGCTGCCCGAGTCTTTCGCCTACTTCCTCTGCGCCGAAGCACCCCGTGGACTGCAGACTGCCACTTATCTTCCACTTCGCATCCGCTTGCGGACATACAGCGACTAAGTACTTTTGGAGGTGGGTTCCCAAGCACCATACCAACAAAGAGACAGGTATTCGGTAGTCTTCTGCAGCTCAAAGCTCACTGTAGACTGACACGTGTCTTCCATTGTGCGTCCGCTTGGCAGACGCATGTTGATTAGGTACTTTTGGAGGTGGAGCCTCCCAAGTACTATGCCAAAACGGAGACAAGTATTCTGTAGTGTCCTGCAGCTCAAAGATCACACTGCAGTCTGCCACTTGTCTTCCACTTCCACTGTCAGTAGTGATCATTTAGGTTTTCAGCTTTTTTTTGCTATATTCCTTTATGTATTTTGTCTTCTCGGGTGGCATGCATGCACATATGTTACTGTTCTCTCTGCTTATTCTGGAATTTGTCCAAAGCTGAAACGTACAGAGCTTTTCTTGTTCAGTTTAACTTGCAAAGACTCCCCCTGTCTCAACATCTGGAAAAATAAGTGTCTCAGCTGTTATTATATGCAGGACACTGCAGGGGGAAATATCTATTTTTCTACTTTTCCTAATTCACCTTGCTGACATTCTTCTTGTATAGGTAGCCGTCCATCTTGTTGTGCTGTCCCAGTCCTGCTCTCCAGTACATTGAGTATTGCTTCTTTAGGGCCTGTTCTAAGTCCATTGCCAGTTTCTCCTCTTATCTTTGGGTTTCTATGCTGCCAGACTGTGATACACTGCTGATGAATGACCACAGTTCTGTAACATATTCATCAAGGGATTGTTTCACAGGTTTTGCTGTTTGGTCTTGGTAGTGTAGGGAGTTTGGTTTACTGCTCTTAAAATGACACCAGAAGTAAACAATTTGCTTTTGCATGTTGAGCAGCATGTGGAAGCTCCTTAGTTCTTCATGGCCCCTGTGGTTTGGGCAGTTTCTATGCACTTGAAGTACTCATTGGCAGTGCTGGAAGTGTTGAATTTCTGTGGGAGGATTTTTCTCATTGTGCACACGCTTTCTTTTAAAATAAATGTTTAAATGCTGGTCCCATCACTAATGTAAAGTAGGATTGGGTAATGTTGCTGTCAAAAATCCTTACCATTACAGTGAAGTAGGATGACTGCTTATTGATGGCGTAGATAGAAGGCACAGAGGACTTTCTCTTGGAGCATTTGTGCTGCCTCTTTATGACCCCAAGATGCACTTATTTTGAGACCTAGGTAAGTGTAGTCTACAATGTGCTGAATGTCTGCACCATTAAATAATTGTTTGAATTAGTTGCTTTTGTTCTTCGCTTTATTCTGGAATATAATGATTTTGGGCCTTTTTCTAGGTTCCCTTCCAGGGCCCAGATCCTACAGTGTTCTACGACGAGGTTACGAATATTGAAGTCCTTCTTTGGTGTATGCCAAAATGACTAGGTCATCTGTATATGGCAGGTATTTTATTCCCCAGCCATTCAGCCTGGGATTCCTTCACTAATGTAGGGTGGTCATTATTTATTTATTTATTTATTACATTTATATAGCGCGCAGGCAGCCCAGGGGCATTGTGGCGCTGTTACTTGTAAGGGAACTTAGTTACAGGTACAGGTACATGTTGTGCCTTGGGTTACAATGAGGCTGCCTTGGGTTACAGTGAGGCCGGTCCCTGAGTTAAGCAATAGGGAGAATCATCAAGCAAGGTACATCAAACACCATGGTACATCATACATGTTAGTCATTAAAGTATGAGCATGTGAAGTTGGTTAGGTGAACAAGGTAGATTTCATGGCTTTGCGGAAAGCAGTCAGTGAAGGTTCAGCTCGCAGTGAGGTGGGAAGGGTGTTCCAGTGTAGAGCAGCGAGGTGAGGGAAGCTGGCGCCACCTGCTCTAGCTCTTTTTACCCTGGGTACTGAGAGCAAGTTGGCATAGGGAGTCCTGGTGGGTCTTGTGGAAGTGACCGGGTGGATTCTTTGGGATAGGTACGCTGGGGCTGAGAGATGGCCACATTTGTGGGTGCTGCTTAGCGCTTTGAATATAATCCTTTCCTTTATGGGGAGTCAATGGGATGCTTTCCTGGCAGTGGAGATGCGTTCTCTCTTGGTAATGCCTTGTGCAGCACGCAGGGCACTGTTCTGAATTACTTGCAGCTTCTCAAGGTTTTTGTTGGAGGTCTCTAGGAAGAGAACGTTACAGTAGTCTAGCCGGGAGCCAGTTATGGCTCTGGCTATGTTGCTGCAGGTGTCTTTGGATAGAAAAGGCCTGATTACGTTGAGGAGTTTTGCATGATAGGCAGCAGAGGAGGCGATCGCGTTCACTTGTCTGGTCATAGATAGGTTAGAGTCTAGGTAGACACCTAGTGTTTTTACCGTGTCAAGTACAGGGATTCTGAGTCAGTCAATGGTAAAGTGGCTGAACTGAGAGTCAAGTTTCTTGAGGGTTTCAGGGGATCCTACGAGAAGGAGCTCAGTTTTGTCTGAGTTAAGACAAAGGCCGTTAATAGCCATCCACATTTGGATTGTGTTGTATATGTTATTGAGAGTAGCGCAGTCAGTGTCATAGTCGCCTGTTAGCGTGAGAAGGATCTGAGTGTCGTCAGCGTAGTTAGTGTAGGAGATGTCCATGGCATCAAGGATAAGGAAGAGGGGGCGGGTGAAGATGTTGTATAAGGTAGGGGAGAGGCAGGAGCCTTGGGGCACACCACATAGCATGATGGTGGGTGACGCCGTGGCTAGGTCAGAAAAGACCTGCATGGTCCTACCTTGGAGGAAGGAGGTGATCCAAGTGGTAGCTTCTTGGGAGAAGTTGGCTGTGGAGGTGAGGTGATGGCAGAGGATGTCGTGCTCTACAAGATCGAAAGCTTCAGAGAAGTCGAGGAGAAGGAGCAGGACAGGTTTGCCTTGGTCCCTTGCGTCATCCATTTGGTTTTTGAGGTCGAGTAGGGAGGTCTCTGTCCCATGTCTAGGCTGAAAGCCGGATTGTCTCAGTCCTAGGAGATTATGCTCTTCGAGGAAGTGCTGGACCTGCAGGTAAGCTGCCTTGTCCAGAATCTTGAGGAGGAATGGGACTGTGGTGATGGGTCAGTAGTTGTAGGGGGAGGTGGGGTCAAGTGTAGGTTTTTTTATGAGCGGTCGGACCCATGCTTCCTTGAGGCAAGAGGGGACTCTCCCTGTGATGAAGGATGCATTGATGAATGCTGTTAGGAACGGAGCAAGGGTGTCAGCGCAGTCTTTGATGATGGAAGCGGGGCAAGGGTCTCCTTTGCAGTTGGAGGGTTTGATGTTTTTCATGATGTTGATCATGTCTTTCTCTTGAATGGTTTTGAAAGAGAAGGTAGGGGCGGCCTCTGTGGGCGAGGAAGTGGGGGGGCTGCGGAGGGTAGGGAGCGCTAGTTTAGTGTTCAGAATTTTGGCTTGGAGTGAGCTGATCTTGTTGCGCATAGCTGTTTGGATGTCATCACACCATGCTTTATCTTTGGTGAAATTTTGGGGGGTTGGTGTAGGGGTTTCAGGTTCCCTGAATATGGCGAACATTTCTTTGGTGTTTGATTTGGCTTCGGAGATTCTATCTTCAAATGATTCGGCTTTGGCTTTGATGATGGCTTTCTTATATTCATTTGCGAGGGATTTGAAGCTAAGTTTGTCTTTATCATCACGGGATGTTTGCCATTCGGCTAGTGCTACTCGCTTGTCTGTACGCAGTTTGAGAAGGTCTTGGGTGAACCACACATTGGTGTGGCTGGTGCGTTTGGTTTTGCGCGGTTTAAGTGGAGCAATGGCATTGATTGCTGCTGTGATACCAGAGTTGTAGTTCTTGGCAAGGGTTTCTGGGTCATTGGAAAAGAGGTGTCTAAAGGCAGGTCCCTGTAGGAAGAGAAGGAGTCTTTCTTTGGTCAGTTGGCGGGCACTTCTTGTGAGAGCTGGAGGTAAGGGTGGGGGGGTGACGAGGCGGAGGTGGGGATGTTAAAGGTGATGGTGTGGTGGTCGGACCATGGGGTGGGGTATTGCCTGTGACTGTGAGTGGACAGTTGTGGTGAGCTATCCAGTCTAGTGATCTGCCTAGTGTGTGAGTGGGGTCTGTGACGGTGTTTGCGAATCCTAGAGTGACTAAAGCTTTGTCAAGTGATTTGGCAGCAAGGTCTTTGGGGTCATGCAGGCCTAGGTTGAGGTCACCGAGGAGAATGGCTTTAGATGACTTTTTTAGGTTGTCGGCCAGGAGGCGAGTGAGGGAGGCCTGGAAGTCTCCCAGTGGGCCTGGTGGTCGGTAGACGAGGTGTAGGGTGATGGTGCAGTGGTGTGAGATGGTGAGTTTCAGTTGGAGGTAGTCACTGTTGTTATTTATAGTTTTGTCAACCTTTCTAATGGAGATCGAGTCTTTGGCTATGAGAGCAACACCGCCTCCTGTGGTCAGGCGATCTTGTCTAGTGATGGCATAGCCTGGTGGGAGAGCGAGGGATAGAGCGGGACCTGAGGCTTCGTGTAGCCAGGTTTCAGTGATCATTAAAAGATCTAGGTCTAGGGTGGTAATGAGGTCGTGGATGTCTAGGGCGTGTGCATTGATGGATCGGGCGTTGATAAGGGCACACTTGAGGTGGGGTTCGGGGGAGGCATTAACATTAGTAGGTGGCAATCACATTTGAAATACTGGGGGGCAGATTTTCTAGGGTCATAGGCATGGATAAAGTGGCATTTACATTGGTCGGTGCCAAGGCTGTGTTAGAAGAATTGCACATTGCGGTAATCACATTAGAAATACTGGGGGCACATTTTCTAGGGTCATAGGCATGGATAAAGTAGCATTTACATTGGTCGGTGGCAAGGCTGTGGTAGAAGAATTGCACATTGCGGTAATCACATTAGGAATACTGGGGGGCACATTTTCTAGGGTCATAGGCATGGATAAAGTAGCATTTACATTGGTCGGTGGCAAGGCTGTGGTAGAAGAATTGCACATTGAGGTAATCACATTAGAAATACTGGGGGGGGACATTTTCTAGGGTCATAGGCATGGATAAAGTAGCATTTACATTGGTCGGTGGCAAGGCTGTGGTAGAAGAATTGCACATTGCGGTAATCACATTAGAAATACTGGGGGGGCAAATTTTCGAGGGTCATAGGCATGGATAAAGTAGCATTTACATTGCTCGGTGGCAAGGCTATGATAAAGAGATTGCCAGGTTAGGCTTAGTTTGCACCCTTGTCTCACTCAGTGGCGCCCCCAGCCATTTTTCATAAGGGTTGCCTGATGAGGCCACATGAAATCTTGGGGTGGCACACCAAAACAAACACATAACTGAATTTCAGGAAATCTCTTATGGTGATGTAGTATATAGTCCAGTTGAAAACTATGTGTATATGAGAGAACGAATTGCACATTGATATAGTTCCATGTATTATTTAACAGTTAACTAATTAATGTATCTGATGAGCATAGACTAATACCAGTACCACATTCAAGCATGCGCACAATCCCAAAATACAGCCCACGAGACACCAAAATCTAAATATCCTTATGCTACAAGCAAAACACTCCACACACACACATAGACCAAAAAATAAACTAAATTATAACAACGCTTGCTACCACTAATAGGGAATCCACATAGTTTCTCCTCTTGTATTCATGCACAGCCCATCCAAAGTGCAAAGAAATATGATATGCCATATGTGCAACTAGTCAACGTGAATTCACTAAACATAACGCAAAAACATACAGATGTTACATGTTGCTACCACACCAGGAATAGACCAGCCAAATCTGAGTGGCTACTCAAGTAGATGTACTTAGTCTACAAATTAAGTGTGGCGCCACTAAAGACCCAGCTAGCAGAGAATGTTCCACGTGGAGTAAAGATCGTGGAAGAGAACAGCTGAATTATCCTGTTTTGTGGAAAGGGACAGTTGTAGAAAAGGAACAAAGAATGGCGAATCTGGGAATAACACCTCCAGGCAAGTTGTTGGACAGACCGGGAGAACCCATTACAGAGTGGGATGACTTGTTCAAGTTTTATTTACTAGCAATGGGTGGCAACACATTTTCGGATGGACCCAAACATACCACATTAATTAACTGTTCGGGCAAAGAGGCAGTAAGTAAGCCTTATTAAGAATACCTTGGATCCACTTCCAGCAGCGCAAGCTATAAAAGCAGTGGTGACCAAGAAGAACAAAGCTCCAAGTGCTTGAGGAAGTCCATTAGTGGGAACAAGCTTCAAATGTGCTTGTTTCCTGTATGAATTCATAGGTCACATGGTGTCGGACCCAGGTTGTTCAGCAATAAAAGGGGTGTGCTGGAAATATAGCAGGAGAGGATAGTTTGCTAAAGTGTCACAATCATATTATTCAGGGAGGAAGCAACCCGGACAGAAAGCTTGAATAAACATGGATGAGGCAAGAGAATATTCTATGGTGGTGGTCAGGGGAGTATCCAGCAATTGCAAGAGTGGGGGTGTGAGCCACTAAAAAAGTCCTGCTACTTTCCCCCCAAATGCAGTGCGCGCAATTCTGTACGGTCTCATTCGCACCCCCAATCCACCCACACCTGCCCCAATCTACTTTTTTGGTAACATTAGTGGCAGATGGCATTTTAACACAACAAAAACAAGAAAATTGCAGAATCATTACAGATGCAGGCAACTCATCTATTAGAGCTCTGTCCAGGCTCTCTGGGGCAAAATACATGCAAACCTCCAAATGTGCATAAGGATTGCACCAATAGAAATGACTTGACAGAAATGGAAATTTCAAGGAATATCATCAGTCTTTGATACTTGGAGGCACCATGGAAGTGCCTTTAGAATAAGGTGCCATAAGCAAGCACTTGCAACCACACCAACAGATATCCACATCATGACAGCTCTGCTGAAATGGAAAGAACTGTACTCATGTTTGTATTAAGTAAAATGCATATCGTCGTTACAGAAACACTATTTTCAATTCAACAACAAAATAAAACCTCTACCTTTGGCGATGGTGAACCGAAGACGTAAACCACTGGCCAGACCTTGCACAATTGTTCCTAAAAGCCTTTTGCGCACAACAACCTACATGCAGTCTAGTCGAGGATGGAAACTCGGAAATAAACACAGCCTGGCTGGAAGCATGAGCCAATGCAGAAATGCGCACATCCAGGCTCAGGATGTGTTTATTTCCGGGTGCGTATGCTGCCATTTTACTAAGGCCTGCGGTCTGCTTGTCTGCGTTTCTGCAAGATGAGTGCCCGTTCAAGTGTTCTCACCTTTCGGCTTTGTTTAGTGTCACAGTGGCCTCTCATGTTCTGAGGATCTAGGTATGCACAGTGTGCTTATTCAGATACTTATTGGGAAGCATTGCAGGATAGTGGCTGTCATGGGTAGGCATTGCATGCACAGCCATGTCTGCAGTGAAAGCAAGGCTTGTTTCCTGCAGCCATCTGTGGATGGAAGGGCAAATTCCCAATTTTGAGATATACTGTACAGATGTTCCAATTTTTAAATGGAATTGAATTGAATTGCTTTATCCCTCTTATACATCTTAACCTGTGTTTGGGTCAGTTATTGCTTATAAATAAATCAACAAACATACATGCATTTTTCCTAGTACGTGCAGTGCAGACGCAGCGTGGTAATAAACATGTTCTTATAGTGCTCTCAGCATCACTCTTTGGTTCCAGTTCTGAACTGTTTTCACTTGGGTTCCCTACCCAAACCAGTTAAAGAATTAAATATCCATTATCCTTCATGATGGACAGGTACTGCATATCTATATTGTTTTGGGGATAGGAAAAACTCTATAGTAAAATGTACTTTTTAGTTTTCATGTAATGCTTGATACAGGGTTTAAGTTATTTTGAATGCTCCCAATTGTGCCAATTTAGGGGATTTAGGACAAGCGATATAAGGTGATTTGCCAAGAATCACACAAATTGCTTCAGTGGAGCTGGCATTAGAACTCTGGCCTCCCTGTTCATACATCAATTTAGCAGCCCTTTGTTGAGTAAAGGTACAAATAGGAGACATCAATGCTATCATTTACATAGGCCGGGTGGATAGCTCAGGGGCAACTTGACAACATACATAGCAACACAGGTTTGAATCCTGGTCTTGCACTTAGAATACCTCTCTGGTGTAAAGCGCGTTGTAAAAGAATAATTATAAAGATACCCTGGTAACACATGCTCCCCACAGTCACCCAGGGATCTTTTTATTTTCCCAAGGGTATCATGAATTCAGCTATGCTATACATTTTGTAGATAGGTAGGTGTACAGGGGCCTTCACTACATGTTGAGTTGTAGTATTCGTGCTGAAGAATCTTTATGGTCCCGTTTGGCAGGGTAGATTGCAGTTTTCAGTGCTTGTGACTAATGGTGCCTCCCCTGTTCAATGGGCTAAAGATTTGCACAGCTGAAGCAATGACGACCTGCTCAATGCGTGTGCGTGAGTGTTTTGGGGCAGAGGTGCATGGGGGTCTTCACTTTTAATCTTTCCTGCTATAGTCATTTCATAATCTTTCCTGCTATGTTTTAAAAAGATAGTTTAAAACCTGAGAGGGAAATAGCCCACGTGGCCGTGGTGCTTGCGCCATGCAAGGGCCTGTGTCTGGATGGGATGACAAAATGGCCTTTCGCCCAGAGCAACAACAAAAACGTTCACTGCCACAGCTCCAGTGCTTATTCTCGTGTGAACTCAGTACTAACAATAATGTGTAGCGTGGAGTGAAGGGTTTCATGTTCATACATCTCTATGTAGTGGGCTGAGAGAAAGAGAGTGTTCTGGAAGGACATCATAAATTCAAATCTCAGCAAGTTTTTTGCTTGTTTGTTCAGAATATAGAGGGACCCAACTCGAAAGGAAAATGTAACTAATTTAAGCCGTTACTTCGATGGAGTGGGGACAGTCACTTTCCCTGCTCGTGCTTTCTCTACCCCCCCGCCCTCTGTAGTCGCTGAATCCCCAGTCCACTTGCTCTTGCTTCCTCCCTCTCATCATCTTTTGTGTCCTCTCTCCCACATGATGCCTTTCTACTTCTCCACCTCAGGCCCTCACTCGGGGTTCACTGACTGAACATGTGAGATCAGTCAGTAATGGGGGGGCCACCATCATACGTGCCACTCTAACCCTGTGGCAAAAAAGCAAAAAAAAAAGACATTTCTTTTCGCACAGAACTGTGCATGTTATTTGTCCATGCACAGTTCAGTGCGGAAAAAAAAGTATTATTTTGTTTGCTTTTTTGCAGGGTGGCCAATGGGGGGGGCAGCATTTTTATAAGGATGGCCATGGCCCCCCTTGGCCACCCCCTGGGGGCGCCCCTGGTCTCACTCCTTGCTCTTGTTTAAAGGGCACAGTTTGCATATTGTTCATCTTCACCTTGCATCTGATTGAGTTGTCCATGGATTTTATTATATTGTAATTCTTACTCCATTCCAGTCAGCAGTCGTTTAAATTTTTTCTTTTCAATACATGTTATTTATTAGATCATAGCACTGAGCAATCATCAAACTACAGCAATGAGACAGACTGAACACTGGCAATAGTCTGGCAATGTACGAGACATAGCATTCGGCATCTAAGGTGGCTCAGTGGGGGACAGAGTCTTTCCAACATGCCCGGTCTGTATTCAAAAGAGCCTTCAGGTAGTCCCTAAATTCCTCTTCCAGCTGTACACTAGAGAGCATCAAGTTCCAATAGTTGATGTCCATGTCACTGATCCACATAAGATCTTTCAGCCAGCTGTCAACTGATGGAGTTCGGTGTGACCGTAGAGGAGGATGCAATGCTTTGCCATGAGGAGGCACATTGCCAGTAGCTTATAGGAGGATTTAGCCAGGTCGCATTTTCCTTCCATTTGGTGCACCGCAGGCTGTGGCGGGATGCTATCCACTATTAGCACTTGGGGTGGGGGGATTCCGCAGATCGTGGGCTGAAATCTCTGCTATCAGCGTGCCTTCCACAGAACCTGCAGGCTGCCTCCCCAGACACAGGCCGCCATCTTCCCCTCACCATCCTGTTTTGTTTTCTTCATTTCCCAACCCCACTCACCTGTCCTACTTACCTTATTGTTGCAGCGACAGCTGGCACCGCCAAGCAGCATACCACCTATGTTTTCCAGCCTCATGGTAATAGCCCTTTCTTCTACAACCATGGCAGTCATTTTGGGTATTTCCATTCAGTGAACGGCACACGCCTGCTTTGGTAATCTGGGGTGCTAATGGCGTTAACACCCCGTTCCAAGCGCTGGAACAGGGTGTAACAGCCCAGAGCACTGGTTTACCACCATTGCTTCGCTCGGGCCGTTAACTAGGGCTGCTGGGCTGTTACACATCGTTCCAGCTCTTGGAACGGGGTGTTAACGCCACGTTATCAGGACATCAAGCCAGATATGTTGCATCAGTGGACATGATCATATTAGATGGAAAAAGCCAGCATCTTCCCTGCCACACTTCATACAGGTGCCCCTTTGTGACAGGTCAAATTTAGCTTGTCCCACTGGGGTTATGTACGATTGGTGTAGCAACTTAAACTATGAGTTTTTACCTATAATTCAGGGATACCTTACACGTGTAGTTACATGTTCTTTTCCATTCAGTATCATCAATGTCTACTTGTAAATAATTTTCTCACTCTGATCTAGCGTTGGATTGAAGCAGGGATGCATGACCTTTGGCCAGTTTATATAGCATGGAGACAACATGTCTGCATCCAACCAACATCACTGTGTATATTAAGAGGGGGGACGTTGTAGGCTCAGTGGAGAAATCAGGGTCCCATGTTCGGAAGGCCTCTCTCATTCGGTTCTGTTGAAAGAAAGTGCCAAATGTCCCAACCACCTTATTAACATATTGTTCCCTTGCGACAAATGAGCCCTCAGGGTACATATCACCTATGCGTATGACCTCCAGTTTTGGCCAGGAGTCAGCTATCGATTTATCACACTTAGGCTCTAGAGCAGTGAACCCCAACCTGTAGCTAAGGAGCAACATGTTGCTCTCCTGACCCTAAAAGGTTGCTCGCCAGTTGCTCTGGGCCAATGTGTGGCGGCCAAGAAGAAGGAAATACAGTGTTGAGACATCAATGGCACTGTACACAGAGCCAGGATTGTGCAGGAAAGCTAGCCTATCAGCCTGCTCTGGCTGTCTGGCATGGCATACTATTGGTTGTCAAAGCATTAGCTGTGGAGGCATGAGTAGAGTGGGCTGAGTGGTGGGGAAGGCCATATGGGTGCAAGGAGCAAGGAAGGTGGGTGCTGATATGAATCTCTTAGGATGGCGATTGAAGAGCACCTCAAGCCCATAGACTAGGCTGGCCTTCTCATCCATGTGAATACCATGGAACTGCTGCAATGATTAGAGGACAAATGACTCCCCACTGAACCCGCACTTTTTGGGCCAGCCCTAATCTTCAGCACTCTACAATTGCTCTGCCACTTGGAGCTCTGGTACGCTATGAGGTGCACCGCCGGCTGGATCAGGTACACAATCAATAGAAAATGTTAGTCAACAGAGCCTTCCCCTGCTGCACTCCGGTAGACAGTAAAGGGGCCAGTTGCCGAAGTTTGGCAAATGAATAGTAGGAAAATAAGTAATTTGAATGGCCAACTTTCAGGGAAGTTCCAATAAGTTTCTTTTGCACATGTAAGATTTGCGTTTGGTGCCATGCAAATTTGCAAATTGTTTGTCCAACATTTTCCACACTAAGCACATTATGTTTGTGAAGAAATGTTCATCATCTGATTCTTTGTACAGAATGAAAGTCCATTACCTGGCAAAATAATCCATCCAACTGGCCATGCTTGTATTCGGATGAAAATGTCCAACTTCTGTGCCTTTGCACAGCTGGTATCTGCATATTGGACAAACAAGTGGCATGCATGCTAAAACTTTCCTTTCTTTTATTTTTATACCTTTCTTCATTGGAGCACCTAGTAACGCATTAGACACAAACAGAGTGCAATTGGCAGAGGGGTAAAAACAAAGACAATACAAATAAGGAGACTATGGGCCGCATTACGAGTCCGGCGATAGCCGTGCCGGAAAAAGCGGCAGGCTGCCGCCGGACCCGGAATTAATTTCCACCTCCGGACTTGCCAGATTTACCAGGCATTGCATTACAGCCCCGGTGGTCCGGTAATTCCGGAGGCAGAATAACATTAGTCCTAATTCCCATGGGGATGGGGATCATGTAAACACTGGCACCCTAATTAACTGTGCCAGTGTTTCCATTTCCGTCTGCAGGCGGGTGGCCTTGCTTCCGCCAGGTCAGCCCAGGCGGGAGTGACACCACTGGAGCGATCAAGGCTAAGTGCAGTTAGTCTATTGCTGGGTTGTAAGTAGTTCCTTTACTTTGGCTCGGAATGACCAGAATGAGGTGTCCGCTCTGATTGTCATAGGTAAGGCATTCCAGGATTTGGCTGCTGGCACAGGAAAGCTAGCTCCCCCTGCAGTTTTTCGGTTGAACCATGGGATATTCAGTTGATGTAGGTAGGGAGATCTAGTGGGTCTGGTAGAGTTCTGTCTCGTGAATTTATCTGATAGGTAGCCTGGGGCTGTCCGGTAAAGGCATTTGTGAGTAATTGCAAAAGAACAGTAAGTATACAAATATGGTCCTACTTGGCCTTGTGGAATTTGCACGTGCAGTGAAGAGTAGTGCAGGAGGTAATGCAGGGGGGTGGGTGGGAGTAAGATTAACAAGTTTACGTAGACACTCCTCTAAGATCACCTTTACATGAAAGAGGCATTGCATGGGTGTAGCTTCAAGGGCGCTGCCAGTCATATCAGCAAGTACAGCACATACATCCCTCAAATACCCATTGAGATTGAGCAACTCCACACCATGTGAAAATAAACAGAATTGTCCTCCCCGCACCTTGAGCAGAAGCCTGTGTATGCCTGAGAGAAGAGCCTCAGTTGAGCTGGGGTATAGTGGTACCTATGTAGAACTTTAAGTTGTATTACACGTAATCAGGAATTGCTAGAAACCTTGCGGGTTTGTGTGCACATATCACCCCAGATCTCATCTGTAATGTCCAGATTCATGCCTCATGCCCATTTGGACCAAATCCCAGTTAGAGGCACAGAAACTCATCTTTGGATCAGGTTATATAGAGCAGAGACGGTACCATGCGCATCCATAATATACCCAAGTATGTAATCATTTGCAGGTTCGACTGGGAATGCCGCCCATAACTCCTTATTTGCCCTGCAAAGTCTGAGGTAGTGAAACCACTTCACGGATTTCTACAACATAAGCCTAGGGATGTCGTCAGTCACTATGAAGTTCCCGTCATGATACATGTTTCCCAGCTCCCTGAATCCATTTCCCACCCACTGCCGCTCAGTAGCTGCATCCACACTGGGGAGGGTTAGCATACAGTCCGATGAGGGGAAGCCACTGTGGTAGGGGTGAGCTACACCTAAGAGTTTTCACAATTTACACCAAGCCAGAGCAGTCCCACTTTCAGGACCAAATGTGCAGGGTTCTGCAAACACAGGGGGCAGCACCAGAGATCTAATATCTCACGTACCTGCAGAGTACTTTTCGAGTTTAGCATGTGAGTAGGTGCATTCTGCACAAACCAGAAAGCTGCGAATTGCGCTTGCGCTGCCAGCCAATATACATTGAAGTCAGTGGCAGCGAACCCACCTTGCGTGTAGGGTGCATTCAGGGTATCCCAGTTGAGGCGCACCGCACCTGAGTGCCATAAGAAAGTGATCATACCAACCTCCAACTCCTTAAAAAATGTATCTTAGTCCACAACGTATATTCTAAAAAAACGTAAAGGAGTTTTGGGTAGGCAATCATTTTGAGCAGGACTATTTTACACACAACGGTCAATGGCAACTGCGCCCAAGCTTTGAGCTTAAGCGTGAGGTGCGTCATGTATGTGGCATAATTGTGAGCGAATAAGGTAGCAAGATGCTTAGTTACCATAATCCCTAAATATCTAATCTCTGATGGGGCCCAAGAAAAGCCAAGCAAGTCATGTGGTTTATTCACAGCATCAGGTAGGGGAACGATTTCAGACTTATTACAGTTTACCAGTAAGCCAGACAGTTCCCCAAACGCGAGAACATTCCGAATGAATGGGGCCAGGTGGATCTGCAGGTCCCTAAAATAGACATTATGCCTAATGAGGTCTGCCAATGGTTCTATGGTTATGGCAAATAGAAAGGGCGATAAGGGACAGACCTGGTGTGTGCCCCTGGCTATGTGAAATGGGGCTGAGAGCATCCCATTCGAGCCAAGTTTTGCCATCAGCGAAGTTTCAAGGAGTCGCACCAATGACATGAAGTTAGGGCCAAAGTTACATTTCATCAAAATGGCATACATAAATCACCACAAGACTGAAACAAAGGCCTTTTGTATATCGAGTGTAGCCACCTTAGCCTGGACCTCTGGACTTTTCTGTGCAAAAATTTTGAAAAGGCAGTGTAAATTAAGCACTGTGGACTGCCCGGGTATGACTGTTTAGGATGGATGATGTAAGGCATGTATGGCGTAAAGTGAGTGGCCAAAATCTTTGCAAAGATATTGACGTCAAAGTTTATCAATGAGAGGGGGTGGTCGGAGTCACAATTTTCAGCAGGCCTGTCAGGCTTCAGCAGTACTGTGATGACAGCCTCTCTCATGGTAGTAGAAAGTATATGTAACTCTGGGGCCTCTGCCCACACTTTATGAAGGTAGGGAACCAGGGAAGACTTTAAGGGGCCGATTCATGGAACAAATGTGCGCTAAAAATCGTGGCGCAAGCTGGCGCAAGCGTGAAAAAGCAAGCGCACGCCAGGATGCCTGATGACCAGGTATATGGCAGGTATAGGTTTCTACCTCATATCATCCTAGACCTGGTCACTGAGCGGGAGGATGACCTCACATCACCCATCTGTGCTCCCAAGCATTGAGCCCCTTGGAGAAGGTGCTCAATGTCCTGCATTTTTTGGCCACTGGGTCATTTCAGCGTACAACTGCCATAGTCGGGGGGGTCTCACAGGCCACGCAGTCAGGCTGCCTACACCAGGTGTTAGTCATCATGACTGCACGCCCCTCAGTCCGCAGGCACATATACATGCCCAGAACACCCGCAGAACGGCAGGCCGTGGTCCAGGACTTTTACAGGGTGGCACACTTCCCCAAAGTGCTCGGTGCCATAGATTGCACCCATGTGGCCCTATGTCCACCTAGGGCCACTGAGCACATCTATCGAAACCGCAAGCACTGGCATTCCATCAACATGCATGTTGTATGCAATGCCAAGGGAATCATCACCTCTGTCTATGCAGACTATCCTGGGTCTACACATGACAGTTCCATTTACAGATGTCTGCCCTGAGCCGGGACCTGGAAGCTGGGAAGCATGGCGACACATGGCTCATTGGTGAGTACAAATGTCTGTGCACATGCATGCACAAACAAATACACAAACCCAACTAATCACAACCATCCTAACCTTCCCAGGGGACAGTGCCTACCCTCCGAGCAACCACATGATGACGTCAATACGGAACCCCACCACACCACCCCAGGTAAGCTACAACACTGCCCATATTGCAGCCAGGGACATAGTGGAGCACACATTCTGAGTGCTCAAGTCACGCTTCCACTCCCTTGACCGCTCTGGTGGGCAGCTACTATATGCACCCCCAGTAGTGTGCAGGATCATTGTGGCAGCATGTGTCCTGCACAATGTTGCAAAACGGCAGGAGGTACCGGTGGACATGGTGGTGCCCCGACATCCCCAACCACAGGCACAGGCGCTCCCCATGGGAGGGCAAAGGGCAGGTGGCGAGGAAGCCCGGACCCAGCTTGTGGCCACATTTTTCACCTAAACTCCCACCCCTGTGGCGTGCACACAGGCCTGGCACATACCAGGTTACATTCGATGATGACAAAGAGACAGTCAACTGTCACAACCTTACCACCCTGAGAATGTTGCTACGGAAGTGCTACATTGTGTGCATCCCTAGCTACTTAAACATAACCAATCCTGTGTGACCAAAAGGAACACATGCAAGGTGTGTATCACACCGCCCCCCTGCAAAACAGGCCATGACAATCACTGGTACGTGGCCCAAACCGTCCCAACCCACATCACGCTTGTCTGCCACACCATGACATGGCATGCAACAGCAAAAGCCCAACACATGACCAATTAGATACGAAGTGACATGTGATAAATGGAAATAGGCCCGAGACAATCACACCTGACATGGAATCAGATGAAATGACTGACCAACAACCTCCCACACATACAAAGGCATACACAAATGCATGCCACCAGTGGTACCATCAACAAAAGACTGAATGCCTGTTGTCATGCACATTGGCCAAGCCAAATCCACTAATCCCTAACCCGTGTGCTGTGTGTGTCTCCTGCAACACACTGCTCAGCACACAGCACAGTGAACAGCCATTGTGTTGGGGATACACCTTGAGCATCACATAAAAAGGACAAGCAACAAAAATAACCTATTGATGCATGTACACGATCCCCAAATGGTAAGTGATCATGCGCTTCAGGGACACAGCAAGCCAGAGAAGGCAATCTGTGTGCACGTGTGGGCATGGAAGGGTGGTTGTATGTGTGGTGGAGCATTGTGTAAGTGTGTGTGTCAGCAGGGACATGCACTCAATACATGCATGTGAAATCAAGTGACCCTCAGTGTCCTGTACACATCACATGTGAACATTGCCCATGTGTACACCCCAGCATGTCAAACCACAACAATCCCCTGACACCTGAAAAGTAAACACAACACAGGAACAGTCATTGACCAGCAGAACACATCATGTACATAGTACCCCACAATGACAATGTCAAAGAGTTCCCAAACACTGTAGCCAAAGCATACTGTCCAACAACAAAAGGCTCTCCCTCATTGACACATCACCATGACCTTCTGAAGAACTGTGTCTGGGGTCTGTTGCCTTCTTCCTTCTAGTCTACCTGGCTTCAGGATCACCCTACCCCTTGGTTTCCATGTTCTACTTTGCGTGTAAATAGGGTCCAGCCCCCGCAGAGGCCACCTTCACTGGTAAAAATACCAAATCGCAGAGAACCCCAAGAAGCCAAACCCCCAAACCAGGGAAAAAGCCTGTAGCCACCAAAAAACCCTGGAAGAGTCTCCAGTAGATGACTTGAAGTCGCTGAAAATGGTCAAGCACATGTCCAAGCAGAATGATAGAAGAACAACCAAGGTAGCACAGTTAAACAGGATGGGTAGCATGTTCAGAACACAATAATCAATGAGGATGCAACAACTGATGGGTAGTGTCACAGCTCCGGTCTCCAGGCGCAGGAGTTGCACGAACCAACCACCCCCTCTCCGGTCTGGGTGCCTTCAAGGTAAAACTTACGCAGACCTCCAAGACCCCGGCGGAGAAAGAGGGTTAGGGATCCGTTGTTTGGATAGGCATCGGTATTCAGGATAACCAGAAAGAGGGTCAGGAGAGGGGAGGTGGATGGGCAAGGGAAAGTAGGCAAAAGACAAAATACAACTATTGACAATAACACATACTCAATCAGAGAAACCATGTTCTTCATGCACATTGTACAAAATGGGTCAAATGCAAGCCAAAGAGAGACATACCACTGGGGTGAGTGCTGGCCTCCTGCCTGCGCACTCTCAGGTCTGGTAACAGGAGCCGTTCAATGCTGCAAAGAGAGCGTGAGTTACTATTGTGTGTGTGTTTTTACCACATACACAACACCATTCATGCCTCAAACTTAGTGACTTCCCCCCAAAGAAACACTCTTGTCTGCTGCTTTGTTCGTATACTTTTGCTTGCCCCCGTGATGGTTTATACACTGTCAATGCGGTAAGGCAGCCGCACGTAGCCCCGCGGTAAATGGAAGACCAATGTGTTAAGAATCACACATGATAGAATTGTCCTTGGGTGAGCTGATAGACGCGTGTGGCGAGGTGAAACTTCAGTATAAGTCGTGTTCTGCCTGCCGCGGATTTCAATAGGTAGCGCACGTGGCACTTTGCATATGCAAATGATATGCACTGCACTCGAGTCTGTGCGTCGCTGGGTGCCCCCGTGCGCTGTATTAGTTTCTAGCTAGGAACGCTACTGCGCTAATAACTCTTCTTCTTGGAGCAGGGTGGACTCGAGGAGATGGGCGACGCCCCCTGCGTGTGCCACTGACAACTTGGAAAGCTACTTGGCATTTGGTCCTCACCGCGGCTTAGCTGTACTGTGCGCTTCTTCCCCAATGCCTGGCCAAGCTCCCAAGCACTGGCGCTACTTAGCATGCATGTGCGAGGGGCCTGGAGGAAGGTCGGCTGGGGTGTGGCCCCTCATGCTGCTCACCTTGCTTGGAGCTCCTGGAAACACGTCTGCTTCTGTCGGACGTCTGAGCCCAAGCCTCATGTTTCTGCTTGCACACGCATGTGCATGTGTGCACCACCCAACGTGGCCAGGTTTCTTTAATAAGGCTGGAAAGTTTCCTGTGTGTGTGTGTCTTCATGCTGGTTGTCACTGGGCCATGTCTGAGACCTACATCCAACCTCCTCCCACCATCAGTGTGACTTTGACAGCCAAAGAGTGAAGGCTTCTGTCTACAGCATGAAGTGCATCAAGCACATATACAGGCAAGAAAAGAACATACATCAACATCAATAAATGGACATATCAATAATGTACTCACCAAAATTGATTGCAGACATGCCGTGGAGAAAACATCCATAATCCCCACTAGGGGTGTTAACAAAAGTAGTACAGCAGCAGACAGGCCACAGATATGGCGAAAGTCCAATATCCTTGTGTAAATGGTTGTAATACCGAACCATCCTTGCGAGCCAATACACGAGACAAGCTTGAAGGGCCCAGCTGGAACAGATGGTTGCCACAAAGCACCACACCGTCACATGAATGCACAATTGACAATCAATTTTAAACTATATTAACTAATTAAACTAACTATAAAAATCAAAAATGTCCACATACGACCCGGGGGGGAGAAGGCACCCCAGGAGGGGGAAGGAGGAGGAGGGTACAGAGTGCACCTCAACACTCACATGCGATGATGTTGAGACAAAAAACAGCCCGACCTGTGTGAGAGATAAGTCGTTGTCCTCCTCACCCTCTGACTCAAAAGGTTGATGTGGCACAGTACCTTGACCACGCATATGTGCAGCTTGCCCTTTGTCGGCAGCAAGTCTGCGCGACCGGTGAGCCTGGTTCTGTGCGGCGATGACACGTAGGTCAGCATTCAGAACCTCGTGTGATACGCGTGCTTCCTCTTGCAAGGTAGCACGTGCAACACAGAGTTCTTCCTGCATGGCCTGGCATGACATCTGGGACACCTCCCGGCAAGCACATAGCTCAGCCAAGATGGTATTCTCAAGCTGCTCCAACTTCTCCTCTGTCCGCTGCCTCTGGGACATCAAGAGCACACCCAGAGCAGATCGGAGGGATTTATGGTCATCCCTCAGGGCCTCCCTGTGTGGCTCTGCATGAGCAGCAATTGCTTGATGCAGAGATATCATTTCAGCCCGGCGTGTCCTGTCTGAGGCTGCCATGCCCAGCCTGAGCGAGTGGGCTGTGGACCGTACCGCCCGCTGCTGCAGATCCACCTGCCTAGCAGGGGGGAGCACGGATTGGGCCACACACTCCATGCTCTGAGTGATATTATCAATTGCTGCCCCCTGTTGTTCGGAATTGGCAACCATGGCTTGCTCGCACTCAGTATACCCCGGTGGTGCGCTGCCACTGCGTTGCTGGGCCTGACACCCGTGGGGCCCAAGGAGCCACGGTCCTTGTTGGGTCGGCACCGCCCGAAGCTGCAGGACTACATTACTCCATTGACATGATGCTCCAGGCACATCAGCAACTGGTGTGGAGTGTGACCGTGCGTCCCGATCCACCACAGGCGGAGGTCCCACAACTGTCTGGCCCCTCAGTGCAGGTGTCGCGGACAGAGGATCGTCGACATCAGAATCACTCACCGTTGACGAATGGACATGACGTGCATCCAACTCGACATTGTTGTCAGAGTGATTATCTGGGCTAGACTCATTGCCAGCCCTAGACACGATGGTCTGGAGCACAAGTGGGTTCAGGTGGTCTACCACCCCACGACCCCCACTTTTGCCGGGGTGCTGGTGTGATAGCAACCCTGTGTCTGGCATGACATCACCATCCTCTGCCTCCATTGCGTCATCATCTGAAAAGTGGAAAAAACAAACATGAGTACACATGTCAGAAGCACATAACCCACACACACATAGACATCACATCAACAGCCAACACATGAAGCAGACATGTCACACACAAATGAGAACTTGGCATGCATCCAGTTGCGTTGATATGCAAACACATCCCAAAAGCAGAATGGATGTGTCTAAATAGCAAAGCCTACACAAGTAGCAAATGTAGTATATCACCTCCATCAGACACCACCTCGGTCAGGCACATGTCACAGGCAGAAAAAGCAGATGGCAACAAAGAGATGGCACATACCATAAGCATGTCTGAACTACAAATTGACCACAGCTGCAAGTGAATCCAAACACACAATGACACATGTAATATGCATGTACACATGCATCACTAAACCATCATCACCAATATAGCTTTATCCATCTGCAGCACGGCCCATACTGGGTGTCATGGGCCATGTAGATATAGTGAATGTCCCGAGCAAAGCAAGGGCCTGCAGCCAGGCATGAGGGACCATAACGCCCAGTACGGTCGAGCTGCAGGCCATGAAGCCTCCAGAACACCCCTCAGGGCCTGATTGAGCACATTGTGCTATGAATGTGCCCTGTTCCATTATTCCGTGTGTACATTCTTCACGGCCAGGCCCCACCATATTAGCTAAGTGGGCCTGGGCGTACACATACTGCACAACAGTGCACCTTCAGGATTATGCCAGTTGAACATAACGTGCGCAATGCTGAAATCTCACCAGCATTAACGTCAATCAACTACATATTAGTCAGTCAACAAAAAAGCTGCGGAAGACACATGTGTAAATGAACACTTTCACACACACATAAGTGAGTAGCCGCAAAGTTGCACTACACAACGTTGAAGCTGCTTGCATATGTACATGTGTAAGCGTTCAAAAACACCCCTTTCCCTATACACCTGTATTGTGAACATGAACAGCATCCAATAAAGCAAAGCAAGCAGCTACAACGCTGCTTGCTTTGATGTATGTGAAAGTGTACACATACAAACGTGAAGGCAGCTCCACAGTCCTTACAACCCGATTGGCAGGCTACATTCAATCTGCGTCCTATATCAGTTGGCATAGGCCGCAGATAGACAAATCAACTTTGCTAAACACTCACTAGGGAGTTCCAATACTGAGTACATGTGTCACAGGATGCACCCGTGCCCGTGGCATTCATGACAGAGAAGGGATGAAAATCTGACCATACATGCCAAGTCACTTTCACATTGCAGCAGTGAGTAGGCATGTAGAACGGTGTAACACGGCTCAGAAGTGGATTGATGCAGTGCAGAACATGTGTATGTTACCCACTATCTACATGAACAAGTACATTATGATGTCAATCAATAAACATGAAGGCAGTGTAAGGGCAAGTTCAGGCATCACGTGCAATGTGCATGCAATGGGTTGCATGGCTACAGGCAAACCCCCCCCCCAAGTGAAAATACGGCGAGGCATTGCATGGCAGCAAAAGGGTGACCAGAGACCTGTGTATTGGCAGACAGTGTTGACTAGCGTCAATTGCATCATCTGAGTCAACTGACAACACAGCAGATGAGAATGGGACTGTAAGCAGGACACATGAGGAACCCTCAGTAGTACACCCACATGTGTAGAAGCCACTACACCAGTTGAACAGAGTCAGGGGGCCTGAAACAGGGGGAGGGCTGTGCCCCACACAGACTGTGACACCCTAAAAATGTGTGTGATGCAGGACAGAGCCAGAGTGGGCATGGAATGGATGATCAAAGGCCATTAAATGTATGTCATCCTGGACACGTACTACAATGATCATCTGGCAAGGACACATAGGGGCATGCATGGAATGCACATGGAGCATGAATGGGCACTCATGTCCCTGCGAATCATCTGCCATCTGCACATTTCGAGTGAGAAACCCTCCATCAAGGACAAAGGATGTACCCCACTGTATGTGTCTGGCAGGTTGGCAGGGGGAAGTGTGCATGTACACATGAGCGTTGAACAGGCCCCTGCAGTACTCCAACATGATACCCACCAGTGACATGGTGAAATTGGGGTGCAGGGGGGTGGAGGGGCAAGGAAGCATGCCTACGTGGAGTACCCGAATACAGGTAGAACACACATGCACGTCAGTCATGCAATGACATAGTCCCAGTGCTGAGCAGGTGTGGTGATGAGGACAGTCCCCGTCTGCTCTACATGTCCAGCATCCTGCACAGCAGGCACGCATCAGTGAAGCATTGCATGACTCACACATGAGAACCATGTACACATAGCATGTAGTGGCAGTCAGGCACAACACATCACACAAGCAAACCACACATGGTCTGGACAAACACATGACAACACTCACTGGACAGGGCATCAAAGTCCAGCATCTCTCCCACTCCTTCGCACAATTCTGCTGGTATGAACTCCGCAACGATCGCCTTGTGCGAAGTGAGATCTACCTCCTCAAGTGGTGACCCACCGCCAGTCACCTGAGTAATGGCAGAATTGGAGGCACGCTTCGCCTCAGCACAGTGTCGGAGGTCATCCCAATGCTTTTTGCACTCCTGAGCTGTGCGCACCTCATGTCCGAATGCACTGACACTCTCTGCAACATGCTTCCAGTGGGACATACGCTGGGAAGCTGTAGTGTGACAATTCGGGCGCGTGTGAAGTTTTACATGTGATTTTGCTGGCGCGAGCGGGGTACGTGTATTCCGAGAGGTTTGCGGGGAGATTTACACGCGTTTTCGCTGGCACGAGCGTGGTATGTGCATTCCGAGGGGTGCACGGGGAGTTTTACACGCGTTTTCATGGTTGGGGGCTGTATGCTGATCCACTGGCCTTTGCGCCATGTACTGAATTTGTGCAATGTTTTTGGCACACAGGGCGGGGTATGGGGGCATAACTGGCGCTGCTGCAGGGTCACTGCACCACTCTGTGCCGCGGCTGCTTATGGATGTATAAATCCATGAATACACTGTGTACCTAAATGGTTTTTGGTGCACACGGCTGGCGCAGACTGCTGCATGCGCATTCTGTGCGCCAGCCGCGTGCGCCACTTGTGCGCCGAATTCTATGAATGTTTATAGAATTTGGCAGGGAGGCCGTCGAGACCAAGAGCTTTCCCATAGGGAGAGCAATAACTTCTAGGGGAATAGGGAGGTATAACTGAGCCCTAGCATCCAGTGATAATTGTGTGAGCGGGAGATCATCTGAAATCTATCAATGTCAGCATCTGAGCAAGTTTCTTTATTGGAATATAAATCGGAATAGAAGGCCTCAAATACTGTGTTACCTCGGTCAGCGTATGCATCAAGTTACCTGACCCATCCTTAATCAGCCGGATGCAGCAGCATTCACTCGCCTGCGGGCCGCGCAAGTCAGCAGCTTACTAGGTTGCTGGCCCTCGCCGAAGCGCCTCACTGCCACTGGGGAGTGCATGGACTTCAGCACTCTCGCTGCATTGTCGCTAAATGTATCTAATGCTTCCTTAACCTGTGAAAGTGTGGCAGAGAGAGGATGAATTGACTGTTGCCGCTCCTAGCTGCAGAGGTTGTCCTCACTATTCTTAATATCTTGTCTGATAGTTTTAAGGACCCCAAACTCGGTGTACATCGCAATGCCACAGATCTAGTCTTTAAAAGCCTCCCACAATGTGCCTGCTGAGAATGCAGACCCCTCATTTCTCTCAAAGTATAGCTTTACATGGTCTCTGAGATTAGTTTCAAAAGCAAAATACAACAATACTTGGGTTTTAAAGTGCCAGTTGCTATAGGGTTTAGGGAGCCTGTCGAGCTGAAAAGCAATGAGGACAGGGGAATGGTCTGAGTATGTTCTGGGCAGAATGTTCTCTCTGGTAACACCCCTGAGAAGGACATCACAAATAAGCCACAGGTCTATACGGGAAAACAAATAATGTACAGAGGAGTATAATGAGTATGTATGGTTGTGCGGGTGAAGGGCCCTCCATGTATCCACCATATCTAACTCAGTCATCCTGTCACAGATAATTTGGGTGGTTTTCGTAAGCATCCTACAGCTTTGGCCAGATCTATCCAGTTCCACATCTAAGATGGTATTGAAATCCCCACCCTACAGTATGGGCATTAGAGGGTAGAGAGCTAACATATCCACAGTTCCCACGTAGAACGCGCAGTCATTCACATTCGGGCCATACACATTTAGCAAAATCATCTCCCTACCTGCTAGCACCCCATAGACCATTACATACCGCTGCAGCAGATCCAGGTAGACTTTTTTGTGCAGAGAGCTGTGAAGCAGGATCATCACTCCCCTTGATTGTGTGGAGTACGAAGTGTAAAATTTGTTCTTTCCCCAATTTTTGCCAAACCCCTCACATCCCGCAGCCATAGCATGAGTCTCTTGTAAGAACAAGAGCTTGGCTTTGTGGCATTCAACACGAAGTAGAAGCTTCCAACTTTTAACAGGATTCCGGGCCCCCGATGCATTCCAGCTCAAACTTGTGAGTTAACCAACCCCCGCAGTACTGACCATACATTCCAACTCATCCAAACATCACCACTGAGGAGGTGTATCTCAAGTGTCACCTCAAATACTGCCTGCAAATCAAAAGAACTTCTTCTGCACAACTAAGCGCATTTTTAACCCACAACTTGCCATCCTCGCCCCAACCCTCATCCTCCCCTCAATTGGGAAGATGGATCCCTTTAGATAGTCAACCCAACATACTTTGCAACATTGCATGGGAGGATGATGCACAGATGATGACCAGGGTCCGACAACAACAATTGAGCATTTGAATATTCAACATCAAATTTCTCCTGTATCAAAAGAAAGAGATGATGTAGTATTACCCACAGTGAAAGTGATGCTGCCACATCTACCCACTGCAGGTGCCTCCATGTAGACAGAACACCATCATCAGGAGATAAAAGAAATGGGACTCAAAACACATCATGACTAAAGCACGAGGATAAAGGAGTAATGAGATGGCCCAGCAAAATGTTCAACCAGGAATTGTATGGCTTCCTCAGGAAGTGTGAAGAAGTATGTCTTGCCACCACACTCAATACATATCTTGGCTTGGTACAACATTACATATTGCATGCTCCTCTCATGAAGCCTCATCTTCACTGCCAGGAATGATTTCCTTTATTGTTTTACACCTACGGAGAAGTCTGGAAAAATGTGCAGCTTACTGCAGCCCAAGAGTAACTCACCCTTCTCATGGGCGGCATGAAGGATAGCATTCCTGTCCCGATAGTTTAGTAGCCAGGTGATTATCAGGCGAGGTGGCGCTCCAGGTTTAGCTTTCGCCGTAAAAGATCAGTGGGCCCTTTCCACTGCAAACTGCAGTGACAGTTTGGGAATATCAAGCAAGGTTAACAGAGTCTGCTCCATGAACTCCTCCATGGAACCGTCAAGGCTATTCTCAGGGAACCCGATAATCCGGATATTATTACGGCACAATCTGGATTCAAGATCGTAATTTTTCTTAGTGACATTCTGAACTTGCTTAGTCAGTGAAGCAACATGAACTTTCAGCGAGAAGACGTCATGTTCCATTACTCCACTCTGGTTTCTACAGACGCAACTTAATGGAACCAATCGTGCCAGTGGCATCATCCGGCTTATTATTGATTGCTGAGAAACCTTTGTGCATACAAGCCATCATGCATTGTGTCTATGTGGGCTCACTCCACAGTTTCTTCCAACGACACAGCACCACCAGCCACCTTGGGCATCTTTGGGACAGTTTTAGCATACATGTTCATGGAACTCTGTTTTCTTCCAGTTCCCTTCGTCATTTCCAACCCTGGTGCCCACAGATTCGCCACAGGGTCAAATAGCGGAACCATATATTCTCTGTCTCGAGGAGGCAAAGGAGGAATGTCACAAAGGTAGCACAGCTTTGTAATGCTCTCAGCAGCTGAACATCTCCAGGGGAAAATCAAACAAGTGATCAGGCTTGTAAATAAAACAACTTTAATTACAAGAGCAACATGATGAAGCATAAGAGAAGGTTTGCAAGGCATTGATAGCCACAGGCTTGATTCTCACTCCTGAAAACTGTGACATTGACAAGAAGGAGCTTAAGGCTTTGGGAACATATTCTCAGACAAAGGAATGAGGTTAGATTCGAAACTTGTAGCTGTAGGGTCTGACAGCAATTTAATATATGACACAGTGGCAGTAATGTGCAACTTTCTTTGTTCTTGTCAAATACTCTGCATACTAACACTTCTCTTCTTCCACCCCCTTCTTGTCCCTCCCAGACACTATACAGTCATGCCCTGTCCAAAAAGCCCTACTCACCCCTTCTCCTGTCTCAACACGTGCTTATAACATGACATCCTTTCCTCCCCCCAAAACGTAAACAACAGCAGGACATTTTCCGTTCGTTCAATCTAACGTTCAGATTGTTTGATGCTGCATTGAGAGGAGGCAATGATGTAGGACCTGTGTCAGAATCCTCTGCATTGACAGCAATAGCAGAAAATCCACAGTCTGTATCATTTGATCCCACAGCAACAGAAATAAGGGGACCATGGAACTTCTTGAAGTGGGAGGAATTCATTGTTATGGATTTGTTGCACCTTTCAGATGTGATCATGGACCTCTAACCCACAGTCAATGATTTGGGATCAGAAAGGTTATGAGACGTATGTGTCTTGGACATCCACACATTGTTCCCTACTTCCAGACACTCTGCTGTTGCCTTCCACCTGTGGTCTGCAAATTACATCTCCTGCTGTTAAATTGCATCAAGATTTTGCAAGACAGAAGCAATAAATCCAGGAGTGTCATGATGTGAGAGACTTGTCATTCTTGATCTTCCAAGTATTATTTCTGTAGGCTTCACTTGGTAGTAGCATGAGGTGTATCCCTTTAACTCCTTGTGGACTAACAAAGAGGTTGAGCAGGTGGATGTTACAAATGGCCTTAATAATCAACAGAAACTGGGAGAAAACCATGGTAACATTGAATTTCATATGTTCATTTCTCTTTGAACTCAGATTTCCATTCTTAAACATGTGCTTTGGCTTCTGAAGAAGTTCTGTTAGTGTCAACAGGGAACACAACAGATCAGGCAGATGTAGAAGTACTGCAGGGAAAGACCTACAAAAGAGAACTGGAGAATAACACCTACTAGAGAGGGTTGTTACAGGTGCAATACAGATTGTCTTCCTGTGGAAGAATATAGAATGTATGAAATTGACCTTTGATTAAGACTTGATATATTTTGGGCACCGGTTGTTTAACTATGTAGCAATGTACATGTGGTTTTAAACCAGTGAACACTATTAAATGGAGCACAATGAATTCACATTTCAGTAAAAACACTTTGGATTGAATGTGTTGTCTATTTGTGTATTACAATATCCTAATAAAGTTGGTATGAATGATACTAATGTGATACAAAAGTGTAGAAAGTATGTGATTGTTGTATTTAGGAATAACAACGAAGGGAGGTAAACCCATAAACCATTATTCAAATGGCTAGTGCCTAAAGTCAACAAACAAAGGAAGGACTGAAGGAGCTAATCACATTAATAATAGTTCAATTTATTCAGACATATTTCATTTTATGGCTGCTTCAGCTGGCTTTTGGATACACGGTAAACAGTGGCAGACATGATTCAAATATACAAACCAATTAAATATATTAATAAAGTGCAATGTACAAAAAGTGCCAATCGATGTTTCCCAAAGTAGGTTGTAGGAATGCAATTGCCACCTGACCATTAAGGAAATAGTTAATTTCCAGATTGATTCACAATCTAATACATAACATTACTAAAAACATACAACATAGCATATTTAAGTCTGCCACATTTTAATAGGTTAGACAATAATAAGATGAAATAAAAATATCTTCACTTATATTGTGAGGTCTTTTGAAAGGGTTCTTGTTTTTCCCTCCTTCCTAGTTTCAACATTTGCCCAATCAATGTTGAAATTTTTTCTTGAGGACTGGCTGCTGTAGCGGCGGCGTGGAACTAGAATTCTGTGACGCGAGCAAACGCTGAATGACCATCTAAGTGGATGCCTAATGATGCTTTGCCCCAGATGCTACAATTCACTCAAAGGCTCCATGAATGATTAAAAAAGGAAACCAAAAGCTTATGGACGAAAGGCTCATAATGATGAATACTATGAGTTCATACACATCCTTATGGTACAGAGCGAAAAATACTCATGCTACTGTGAGGTTGGGCACATGCATGAGCCATAAAAATTCAAATGCTAGTTCAAATCATGTCGTCTTATGCCCTCAGTACATGCTGGCTTGCACTATTGTATTAATCTCGGGGGGGGGGGGCTAAAGAATAATAAAACACACACATGTAGGTATGGTGTACCTGGCATAAAGAATGTACGTGTTGTGTATAGCATTTCCAAAGTCATAAAGCAAGGCAATTAACTTGTTCTACTCCAGATTGTTAAAGTGCATACAATTGCAAAAAGGAAAATAATTAAGAAATTCAATCCATCTGATGTTCTAAAAGACATCAAGCAGTGTTTCCAAAAGACTTTCACATGGCATAAAAACTGATCACAGTCAAATCATCTAGTCAATACATCTTGTTGCCAAAATCAAACATTATTGTTAAAGAAAATGGCCTATCAAACAGTATTATCAAAGACTAGTACACAGTATAAAGTTGATAAAAACCTGATCATCTAGCCACTGCATCTTTCTGCCAAAATCAAACATTGAAGTTAAAAGATAACAAATGCGGTGAACAGAGCGCCAACAAAGGGGAATGAAATAAGGGGGGGGCAAATAACTATGACAATCCCAAATGCGGTCACTCCTTCTGTTGATTTAGTCCAGATGTGTAACTATGCAAAGTAACTATACACCCAAAATTGTTCTTGCCATGCTAAACGTTGTTCCTTGCTCCTTTTGTCCACTCCAATCACCTTATCGATAACCCCATAACATGTTGTTCTCGCTGTGTGCCATAAGTGAAACGTGTTCCACTAGGGGAGCCGACACACTTTTAGTTCTGATTTTGGACCTTTGTTCTGTAATTCTAGTTCTTATTTGCCTGGTGGTTTTGCCTACATAATTCTTGAGGCAAGGCCATTGTATAACATAGATCACATTCATACTTTTACACGTACTGTGAAACATGCCATTCTGTGTGGTTGACTTCAAAGTTCAATTTGACTAAAGTAAACTTGCAAGTTTTACAGCCTCTGCAGGGATAATGCCCTTGCATGGGGAGCAATCCCACATATGATCTTAAATTGGCAGAAGGTTTGGCATTGATTCCGTCAGCACTGACCAAATGTTGCTTGAGGTTTTTGCGTCTTTTAAATGCAAAGAGTTGTGGTTCCATATCAGGATTATTAAGCTGTAAAATGTGCCCATTTTTCAAAATTCGTTTTTTATTGCATTACTGTGAGGACTGAATGAAGTGATAAACACAGTTCTTGAGATACTTTTCTTGATGTCAGATTTCTCCAGGATCGTATATCTCACTATATGCCTTGCTCTTTTTTATTGTCTTTTGGTATGGCAATGATAACCTCTATTGAGAAATCTGTCATACGTAATATTTGCTTATTTTTTAAAATCTTATACAAGGGTACAATTTCTCCTAATTCAGAGAAATTCACCAAAAAGTACATTTTCCCTAAGGGCTTTGGGATGGTAACTCTGATAATGAAGGATAGTGTTTCGGTCAGTGGATTTCCTAAAAAGACTCACACCTAGTGTGCCTCCTATTTCTTTGATCTCCAGATTTAAGAACAGGATACATACAGTGCTTTTGGCCAGGGTGAATCTTAGATGAGGATTAAGACCATTAACCGAATTGTGAACCTCATTGATATTGGCTAGTCTCATATCCCAGATCATGAAAGGTCATCAATGTATCTCTTAAATAGACAAATAGCTGGAAGAAATCGATTGGTAATGTTTAAAATAAATAGCTACTCATATTTGGCCACATACAAAGTAGCCAGATTCGGGGCAAATGATGCCCCTATGGCCGTCCCTTTGATGTGTATATAAAATTGACTCTTGAAGCGGAAAAGGTTTTTACAGAGTGCCACTTCCAATAGCTCCAATATGAAATCAGTGGGGTTGACTTTTGTTTGTTGACTTGTGGTATTTAGGAGACATCCAGAGGACTAGGATTTCTGCTTGACAAGATTGGTTAGGGGGCCTTTATGTAGCTTAATGGAGATGGATTTGAAAACATTTTATTTATAATATGTATACAATGCTCAGACCGAATGGATATCACAGTGTCTGTACCAAATACACAGTTAGACAAGCAAAGACAGGCAGATGGAGTAGGCAGGAAGGGGAAACATGTAGAAACCAAGTAGATACAATAGTACAGTCATTATTCGTATTTGTTGAAAAGCCACATTTTGACCAATTTCTTGAAGATGGTGTAGGACGATTCGTCTCTGATGTGTGAGGATAGTGAGTTCCAAAATGCAGGGGCAGTGACAGCAAAACATATGCCTCCCGCTCTGGACTTTTTGTATTTTGGTGTGACCATTACAATGCTGTCAGCAGAGCGGCGTGCACGTGAGTAGTGTTTCAGAGAGAGGCTCTTGGTGAGGTAGGAGGGAGAAACGTTATAGATGCAGTTATGTGCAAGAGACAGGGTCTTAAACTCAATGCAAGCTTTTATGGGAAGCCAGTGGGCTTCACGGCTGGCAGCAGATATGTGATCAGAACAGTGCTGAACCAAGGCAGCTCTGCGAGCTTTGTTCTGGAGAAGTTGGGGCTTTGCCAGGTTGGTAGCCGAGGTGCCCATAAGGAGGATGTTGCAATAGTCAAGTTTGCTGATGATAATTGCTCTTGCAAGTGTGAGGCAATTGGCTGTTGCAAGGAATTGTCTGCCCAGGTAAATGAGTTTTGCTCTGTACGCAGTCAGAAAACCAGGGTATTGATATGATTTTGTCATATGGAGCTAAATGTCCAGGTAAAATCCCAGAGGTTTAACTTGCTTGAGAACAGGGATGGAGGTGCCATCAATAGAGATGGTGGAGTACGATGCGGCGAGTGTGCAGAGGCAAAAAAGGGGAGCCAACCATTAGAAGTGCAGTTTTATCGCCATTCAGACAAAGATTGTGAGTGGCCATCCAGGTATGGATGGTGGAGTAAATCTTGTTGATGGCGATGGAGTCCTCAGAGTAGTTCCCATTGATGAAGATGAAAATGTGCGTATCATCAGCAAAGTTAGTGTAGGTGATGTCAAGGGAGTCCAGGATGTCAAACCAAGGCTTGGTATATGTGTTGTAAAGGTTGGGGGATAAACATGAGCCTTGGGGAACACCCAACAGGGCTGGGATGGGCTTCCCGATGAAGATTCTTGAAGCACGGCCTCCGAGGAAGAATTTCACTCAGGCAATTGTGTCAGAGGAAAAAAGGAAGTGAGAATATAAATGATGAAAGAGAGTATCATGGTCAAAAGCTGCAGAGAGGTCATGGAAAAGAGGGATGGCAAGATTCCCTGTGTCCCTGACGTCGTCCAACTGCCTGTTTAAGTCCAGCACGGCAGTTCCGGTGCTGTGATTAGGTCAGAAGCCAGATTGTCTTGTGCCAAGAAGCCTGAAATGGGTCTACTGAGCAGGAACCCTCTGTCTTTTGTACTGCGCATACAAGCTGCCTTCTATCAATTGAGCACGATAGTTGACCTGGAGTAGACCTTCCACTTCAATATATTGAGCACAAAACTAGACTCCCCTTGTGACGAAATGGCTACTGCTCTGCAGAAGTACAGGGGTGAGTAGTGTATGAAAATACCTCCTCAGCCTCACACTACTACTAAAGCAGCAATGATCTCAATCATAAAGGTGGAACAGGCACAACCCAACAGGCATACAACCTTTGCCTCATATGGTAATGTGGTCTGAGAGCAGGCACTACTCTTTGGGAGGGATGTACTGCGATACCAAAATAAAGGAAATGTGTAAAAAATGGCTCTATAACAAAAAATGGGAGTCTTTAATTAAACTACCAAATACAAAACATACAAGTGCTAACAACCCACCACTGTAAAGGAAGAAATAGAATATGCAGACTTCAGAATGAAAAAAGCCCTCTGGGTCTGAAGTCGAACGTAGACAATGAAATAGTCTCTGAAGCAATGCTCCAGTTAAAAAGGATATGGTCCATACGGTAAGGAGTTATGCCTCCAATTGTCACTCAGGTCCCTAAAACCATGCTGGGGGTCAAAGCCACTATCACTATTTTTATATTCTTCTTGGTTAGGTTGACAGCATCAAGCCAGGCTTCTTAGTGCTTTTTCATTGGTTCTCCCAATGGATCAAGTCGTTGTCAAGATGATTTGACATATCCAGGGATCTGTTGCAGTCCTGTAGCAGTGATAGGCTTGAATCAGCTGAAGGAACATTCAGGTGCAGGTCATGCTGGCAGGTCAAAATGAATGAGCTGTTTGGACGAGGCCTAGGTGATGTGCTGCTGTTCTGCAGGCGTAATCTTCTCAAAGACAGCTGGGCCGCAAACTGAAAATGGTCAAGTCAGCGGCTCGAAGAAGCGGTGAGTGTCATAGGCAGCGCCAGGGGCCGTGCAGCTGCTCAAAAATGACTCAAGAGTGTCGTAGTTGCTCAAAAGTGGTTTTAGGTTGGAAACATAGCCCATAGTTGTTCCTTGGGGACCCCGTCCAGGGTCTCCAGGGACAAGTTGAGTCCTTATTTTGCCCTTCCAAGCCATGGAGGGTGTCAGAGAGCACTTGCGTGGCCTGTCACCTTCATTGAGCAGAATCATGGTAACCAGTGTTCAGGCCGGCCTTGTCCAAACATCAGTTCACCCCATATGCTTCTCTGGAATGGTTGAGGGGAAGTCTTGCTCCCTCTTTGGAGTCCTTATCTTCACCTCTAGGGCAGAGGATGTTGGGCATACTGGGCCTCAATAACGTTTCAGGCGAAACCTTCTTCTGATGTAAAAAGATGATTTAACTAAGGGCCGGGGGTTTCACCCACTTATATAGTCAATCTGCCAAAGAGGATTGACCCATTTTAAGTCTTCTGTATTGGTGCAAGCCTGGTTGCTGTGACAAAGGTCTTTTCCTGATGATATCAGCCCCATATTACAGGACGTGGGTAGCGCAGCACAAGAAAAATTAGTAGCCTAAGACTTCCCAGGAGAGTGGAGCTTCTCTCTTGCCTGCAACTTCTCCCATGGGCTACTGCAACTCCTTCCTCTCCCCTGACTGCACTGCATCAAAGGAGCAATTACCACCCGCTCTGAGTTATCCATTGCGACAGGGCTCGCATTTGAAGTAAGGGTTCCCAGCCGACCCCCAGGGTATACCCTGTCCTCCTGGAAAGATGACAAGGTTTCCCAAAGAGAACAAATGGGATTTTCTAGGGCTGGACCCAAATGGTTTGTTTAGGGTGGAACTCGGCCCCAGTTGGATGATACACAAAAGGTCCCGGACAGTTGAATGAGTCCCTAGAAACCAGGCTGACAAAATTATACCAAAAGGCTTTGGCCAGTATAATTGTATATTCACGTTGCCACCATATCAAACCAGGTATGTTTTAAATCTTTTTACTAATCTGCCACCAGGCCTTGGGGTTACACAATTATACATAGAATAATATATCATTTAGATCAGGGCTGTACACGTTAAAAGAAACCCCTGGCTATTGGAGCTTTGGGTTGCAGCTGGCTGTTTGCAGGAATGCATGTTACTGTGTAGCTGCCATGATGCCAAATTACAGTGCCGCTGTAGGCAGTGTCTGTAGACTGTCTCAGCATGAACACGTTTGCAACATACTCTTCGGCATGAGAACTGTGAAAGTGAATCCTGATTAACAGTTCTCACTTTCTGAGGTAGATTCCTGCATTCATTTGTACAAAGAAATGTAAAAAAGCTCAGGTTAGTCCGTTCTCACAGATGGCATTCTGTCATAATCCTCTTTATTATTATAATTATAGTCATTGAGTGTGGACCTAATTCAGGAAGCAACAGAGTGCTTTGAAATCATAGGGGGAAGAACAGGGTGAGGGAAACAGAGAAACAAGGCAGCAGAGAACTAGCGACAGGAGAGGACGAGGTCGGGCAGTTCGCAAAGTTAGCAATGGTATTCTTGATGGAGATAGGACTTGCAGCTCGGCTACAGTAAGTGGAGTCAGACTTGGGTTTGCTGAGCAGGAAACCTTGGTCATCTTTGCTGACTAGAAAACCTGACACCGATCTACTGTCACTGGCAGGCCTCGGGTGGCGGGACAGGTAGTCCGCCGGGTTGTCTGTTCATGGGCGATATTCAACCTCAATGTTGTATGGTTGCAGCTGCAGCATCCATTTCTCAATGCGTGCTGGAGGGTGAGGAGCAGACCCTCGGAATATTGGGATCAGGGGTTTGTGATCCGAGAGGACCTTTGCTTGCTTGCCTAGCAGGTACACTTTGAAGTGACGGCATCCCCATAAGATAGCTAGGGCTTCCTTTTCTATGTGCGCATAGTTTTGTTCAGGTTTTGTGAGTGCTCGGCTGGCAAACGCGATGGGGAAGATGTTTCCTTCGTTGTCCGTTTGGGTTAAAACTGCTCCGAGGCCGACTGGGCTGGCATCAACAAGGAGTTCAGTCTGCCTATCTATGTTGAAAAAAGCCATGGTGGTGGACGCAGACAGGGTGTCTTTAATTTGTTGGAATGCCTGTTGGTGAGTCGTGGTCCATTCCCACTTTTGGTCTTGTTTCATGCGATTGCTCTGATGTCTGGAGATGGCTGCGACATCTTCTGTAGGTTTAGGGCTGTCCAGCGGCAGTCTTTGGATTGCAGCCTCCATGATCGCCACCTGGTCCTCTGTTTGTTCGCAGAGGCGCTCCATCTCTAAGATGCAAGAGAGGCGTAAGTTTCTCTCTGATAGGATGGCTCTTCTCAGTTTTTCCGAGGATATCCCGTTGATGATCTGGAGGCGGATGGCAAATTCTTAGTCAGGGAACTCACAGCCTACTGCCATCTCACGAAGGCGAGCGTGAAATTTATCCACCGTTTCTTTCTCGCGTTGTCTTGCCATGCAGAAGTGGAAGCGTTCGTAATCTGGGTTGAGATCGGGTTTGAACATATTAGTGAGTGCAGCTTTGGCTGCGTCGTAGTTATTGACGTTGCCACGATTTGGGGTAGCGTTGAATAGGGGCAGGGCGGGCGCTCCAATGTTGAGTAGGAGGAATGTGCGCTTCTTTTTCGCTACGGTAATGTCTCTAGCATCTAGATGCATTTCAAATTGTTGTAGCCAGATTTCCCATCTGATGGCGGCTCCTGTGGTGAATGGGTCAAATGGTGGCATGAATGTTGTCTGCGCTGGATCAGGAAGATCCGTGGTGAGGCTCCACCTGGAGGATGAACCGGTGCTGGCCCTCGTGGGGCTGGTGCTTGGGCTGGACATGTTTAAAGAATCCACGTTACTCTATTTCGTATTCTGATCGGTGTTACTTTGTGCACTCACAGTTGATTTGAAGCGTGATCTTTGGGTGGTAATGGTGATTCTTCAGGTTGGGTGGGAGCTGTGCCCCTGGTCTGTTAAATACAGAGTGCCTGCGCTGTTGATGCACTCTCCCTTCCTTCTTCCTCAGGGTGATGTACGAGAATGTTGAGGAGGAGAACAAACTCGCGGCGTGCAAGTTTTTTTTTTTCTCTTTTCCAATGCCACATGGAATGTTGAGAACGAGGTGTTGGTCTCGTGGCCGCCGACTCGTGGCGTGGGAGAGTGTATGTTTCCGTGTGATGCGCGGTTCTCTTCGCTGGGTCGGCTGACACGCGGCCTCGCCGGGTGTCTCCTTCCGGTGTTGGCGCACTGTCAATACGCGTGTTATGCGCGCGGATGAGGCGCTGCAGGTATGCGTGTAACACGCGGCCTGTGCGACACGCGGCTGCAGCGCGCTGATGTTGTGCGTACTCCCTTTTGCTTCCCCTCTTCTCGGGAGGGGGTGGAGGCGTGGCGCTGGTCCGGCTGGTGTTCGTTTTCGTTTGGTTGCTGTAGGCGGTGTGGGCCAGCGGTTGTGCGTGTTGGTCCGTGCAGCTCTGCCGAGTCAACGGCTCTCCATGGGAGGGGCGCGGATCCGCAGGGCTCTCTCCGTACCTCGTCGCCAGCGTGATGTTTGCTGCCGCCGTTGATGCGGGCGGCAGCAGTGTGAGGGAGCGGGCCTGGGCAAAGGCCTGCTATGGTGCGCAGCGCAGCGCGGGCACAGAGCGGCAAGGACGACATTACCACTCACTGGGATGCATAAACCCGGACTGGCGTTCTAACGCCAGTTCCGGTGATTCCTTTATTTCCGGCGTGTCACGTGACCCCCAACTACCGGGGCACGTGACACCACAACTACTACATTTGTAAAATGACCCAGGCCTCCAGCCACCGTAAATCTAGAGGTAATTTCTTGGGTGATTTTGCCCTTGTCAATTGTCCATCTGTGGATCGTTTTCTATCCCAAATAAATAGAAAAGAAAGAGGAACTCAGAAAAGCCCGAAGCAAGTGATTGATGAATTGACAAATAGAAATAAAAAGCAGACGTACGGCTTGATGCAGAAACGTGACGTTTCGACTGAGACACAGAGGTTTGCAGCAGCGAGACACAGAGTTCCGCGCTGGGCTAAGCAGAGGGAATTGCCCCTTTTTAATCAAATGTACAATTTTCTCCAACCACAAAGACAAATGCGTGCAATGGAATATTGTGCAAGGCTGGAAAAATGCTGCAAACTTTCCAGGGACGAAATTCAGAAAGAAGTGCCTCGCAGCGTCCCCAATAACCTGCTGTACATGTAGCGCTCCCTGAAGCAGGAGGGGTCGAAGACTGCAACACACACACGGGTTCCATTTGTTCTGGTCATAGCCCAGGACCACATTTTAATAATTAATTCATATTTAAAATATGCTCATTATTGAGTACACCGATATGACTCAGGGCAACAATTCCAAAGTGCAGACATAAACCTGCATTTAAATATGTACCGCAAATTCTACATTTTCGGATTTTCTGCACATGTGCAATTTGCGAGCGGAGAGGGAAGATTCTCCTAATGTAAACACCAGGAAAGGTTGCTTCCCTTTTTAATGCAAGAATGAACATACCATCGAAATATCTCAGGCTGCAAATTTTGCAAACTAGTTAGGACTGGGTAACCACTTAACGTTAACCCCAACACGTTGCAGAACTCTCCAACAACGCAGAGTCGGATGCTAGGATTCAATGCCCGAGTATTGCTAGGTATAATCATGCTCTACTGAGGGTTGACGTACACGAGGCGCGAGGCATACAATGAAAAAGAACACATACAAGGAGCAGGCACGTTTCCATAGCACTGCCAGACTTCCTACCGTGCAAGAGCTTGAGAAGGTGGTAAGTGCATGGGGTCGAGGGAGAAGTGCAGGAGTAGGGTGCCCACAGGGGAGGGGGCAGGAAAGTGCTGGGCGGGCCAAGGTGGCAAGGGGATTAGAGGTACAGCTATTCTAATGGCAGCTCAACCAGAGATTAAAATCAAAGACGAACAACAAAATTTAAGGTGCGACATGTGTGCATTATCCATAGGCAGAGAAGACAGACAGACATTGACAAAGCCAACAATTCTGACTTTTTTGTAGGCAGTGGAAAGGCATTTGTCATGCACTGCCATCGTTTTCCCTGGTACTCTCACCACTTGCCAGCTATAGCCTCTTCATGGACAGGTAGTACTATAACTTGCCATGTATTTCCATGATTGGGCTTGCTCAAACATTCCAAAAAGTAGCTCACAGGCCGATACAAACTTTCTGAAAGAGGTTCAAGAACATTCTAGAAGTCTCGAAGCGTGTAAACCTTCATGGGGTTAGTGTACATTGAGTCCCGCCAAGGGGCCGCAGGACCGTAGTCTGTTTCGGATGAATTTGCGAGACAACCATGTGATATACACAAAGAAATTAAAAGTATTGAAGTAAAGTTTGGTTGCGGAGCATGTGGTGTTTGAGCGGGCAAATAGACGTTTGGCGATTGCTGTGCTGTAAATATATAGGTAAAGTCTGGGTGCGCGAGGGGCTCTACATGCGCATGGATGGGTTGTTCTAAGTATTTAGTAGGCACAGTTGGCAATGGTCATCCCAATGGATGAGGTGTGGATAATAGGCTTCCCAAAGGCCAAAGGCAAAGTCCTATGTATGTGTTGCTTTTGCAGAAAATAATGGGAGCAGATATACGGGATAAGCAAAGAAGGATGAGATAAAGTAGGGAAAATGCCTAAAATGATAGTAATGGTTCTGGCATTGTGCATCTTTAAGGAGATAGATGGGTGACACTGTAAGGAACTCCTGGTGGCAACAGTAAAGACAGACACAACTGATCAGAGTTCACGGGTGTTTATTAAACTGTACAATGGGTGAGAAAAACACCCATTCTAAAACTAAATCTAAGATAGGAGCAAGCTACGATCATCAAACAATAATATGGCAGTCCTAGTGGCATCTTGTCAAATAAAAAGTGCCTATACTAAAAGAAACCTATTGCAGATCCTTACAACTAAATTACAAAGTAGTGTGGGATAATGTTCACAAAAAGAAGAAAGTGTTTGCCAAATGATAAGTTAGGATGGTAGGGCTGGGGGCTCTCTTCCCCATGTTTTTAGCACGGGACAAGGCAGGGCCTTTGAGCACAGCACACTCCTGGGCCTCGCCAGCATGAGGTTACAGTACTTTTCAACGATGCCAGGACCTTCTAGGGCCAAGTCTCTTTCCTGCAAAGTCTCTTGCCTTAGACGGTCGTCTGCACCAAAACAATAAACAAACAAAAGTTCCTTTGCTTATCTTTCACATTGGGCGATTGCTCTTCGCCTCTTTGCATCCCCCTCAGCCAGGTTTGGATCCCTCTTGCAATGTTGGCCTCCCTCAATCGGGTTCACATTTGCCAGTTTCACAGTTCATTCAGTTTGGCATCCCTCTGTCGAGTTTATGGTTGCCAGTTTCACAGTTCATTCACCTTTCATTCTCTTTTTTTTGCCTAACGAAAGCAGGTGAGTGTTACGCTCACCTGGCTCCCACAGGGGCGTCGGTCGGACCTGGACAGCTGCGGTCTCCACCCACGTGATGCGTAGTGCAGCGATGACTGACTGGATGTGCCCTTCTAATCTTGTCTGCTTTACCCGTAGAAATATTCTCCTGCAAGTGGAGAGATGGATTTAGCCACTTGTGGATTCAAGTGATGGCACACCCACAGTCCTCCCAACTAATCACCTCCGAAATGCCCTCACAGCAATCTCACCTTATATTCTTGAAAGATGAGCTCTCCATCCTGTGTGGATTTGCAGGGGCGCGTCGATTCCAGTTACTTCACTGGTTTGAAGGCTGGGGAGAGTTCCGGAGAGTATTGACTCTGAGGTTCCTGGTGAGGACCAGTAAGTATTAAGTTCATAGAGTTCAATATGTCCGATGTTCACTCTTGTTCCCCCCTTCCTTTCTTGTCTTGCAGCTTGCTCGTGAAAAGATGCTCTTGTGGCAGCTGGTGGCGCTCAGGTAAGAGTCTGTATTACCCGGCGCTGTCCGGTAAATGTTGCACGTGGAAAACTTGTTGTTTTGCCTCTCTTTACAGATGCGGCACGTGAAAATATGGATAGTCACAAAAGGATGCCTCCGATGGTAAATCAGGTAAGTCTATGTATGGTGGTAAGAATTATATTTGTTGGTTCCCTTGGCTCACCTTGTGGTTTTCGTTTGTCTCCTAGGTGACGAAGTTCGGCGAAGAAATGATGGAGGCAGCGCGGACCCGAAGGATGCTGTGGAGACTGGTGAGTATGGCGCAGCGCTGCAGCTGGAGGTGCGACGCATGTAGAAATGATGTTCTTTACAGGTCCGGAGACGAGATGGATCCAGAATCAGATGTGGAATAGAAATAAGTTCATTTTCTAACCTTGTCCCTTTCTTTCCTCTGTTTTAGGAGCTCCGGATTCGAGGCGACGTGGCAGAAGACTGGATGCAGGCTGCAGGCACGGTGAGCGTTACGCTGCTGGATGCAGAATAATGCGAAGCGTGTGTTGCTGGTCGGGTGTGGTTTAAATAGCCTCAAAAGTTGTCCCAGCTAAGAAGTCCCTAGAACCACACCCGAGTAAAAAATAGTCCCTGTAGAAAAATAGTCCCTTTCAGGCTTCATGTTGGATTGGAGTCATTTGCAGCATGGTCTGCCTGAGGTAAGTAATGACTATGAGCCTGGCGCCTAAGGCGCCAGGACTGAACCCAGATAGCCCCTAGCCAGGGCTGCTGAGGTTTTACTAAATGTCTAGATGCCTGCTCCTGGGGCTGACGGGCTTGGTCCGGATGCCTGGGGGTAGGCATCATGACAGTGAGAGCTGCCTCGATCCTCCATTGCCCCAATTTGTAATTTGGATTTTCTGACCCCCAGACCCACTCTGCTTGCATTTTCCCTCCTTTGCCCACTGTGCGTCCTTTCCTGATTCCCCAGCACCTCCCGCCTCACATACCTGATTGGCTCCCTACCCAGGTCATAAGTAACCCTCCCTGGGCAGCCCTCTGCCCGGCAGACCATGCGGCTAAGGGCCCCAAGGCAAAGGGCGGCCTCTACAGAGGTGCCTCCAGATCGTGTCTGCAGGTGTCAGCAGGGGAAACCAGTGGCCAGCCGTCAACCGGCAGCAACTAGGAAAGCAAGTGTGGCTAAGGTGGGGGTAGAGCAATTACTCTACCCGGGAAGCCCTACCACTTTACAAATTGTCCGATCACATTAAATGTTAGCCTATGTAACCCCTTTATTGAGCAATTCAGAGTGACCTGTGATAATATTGTATATTCTGCCAGTCTCTAACACTTAGAAATTGTTCCTGTTAGCCTCCCTGGGATCTAGATAGTGCGCCCAAGAGATTACTGTGTTGTATTCACATCTAGATAGTGCACCTTAGATACTACTGTGTTGTATTCTGCCAGTCTCAAACACTTAGAAATTGTTCCTGTTAGCCCGTTTCGCACCTAGATAGTGCGCCTTAGATACTACTGTGTTGTATTCTGCCTGTCTAAAACACTTAGAAATAATTTTTCCTGTTAGCCTGTTTCACATTTAGACAGTGCACTTTACACTACTGAGTTGTATTCTGCTAGTCTCAAACAATTAGACATTGTTCCTGTTAGCCTGTTTCACATCTAGACAGTGCACCTTAGATACTACTGAGTGGTATTCTGCCAGTCTCAAATACTTAGAAAGTGTTCCTGTTAGCCTACTTCGCATCTAGACGACAGTGCACCTTATACTACTGAGTTGTATTCTGCCAGTCTCAAACACTTCGAAAGTGTTCCTGTTAGCCTGTTACGCATCTAGATAGTGAGCCTTAGATACTACTGTGTTGTATTCTGCCAGTCTCAAACACTTAGAAAGTATTCCTGTTAGCCTGTTTCACATCTAGAAAGTGCACCTTATACTACTGAGTTGTATTCTGCCAGTCTCAAACACTTAGACATTGTTCCTGTTAGCCTGTTTCGCATCTAGAAAGTGTGCCTTAGATATTACTGTGTTGAATTCCGCCAGTCTCAAACACTTAGAAAGTGTTCCTGTTAGCCTGTTACGAATCTAGATAGTGCGCCTAGATATTACTGTGTTGAATTCTGCCAGTCTCAAACACTTAGAAATTATTCCTGTTAGCCTGTTTCGCATCTAGAAAGTGTGCCTTAAATACTACTGTGTTGAATTCTGCCAGTCTCCAACACTTAGAAATTGTTTCTGTTAGTCTGTTTCACATCAAGATAGTGGGCCTCATCACGAGTTGGGCTGTATTCCCGGCTGTAATACCGCCGACTGTAATAGCCCTAGCACCGACCGGTCCGGCTGTATTACCGCCGGATCACGAGTTGGGTGTTAACGGTAAATCCCCATTCCCCATTGGGTCCATTGGATTCAATGGGTTATTTCCGGCGCTAATTATGCGGGCTAATACAGCCGGCGGTAATACAGCCGAAAACAGGGGATTTTCACCTCCAGAGAAAGGCTGGAGGTAAAACAGCCCATTTAGTGCCCAACTCGTGATAGGGCTAGCCCTTAAATGCGGCTGTAATACCGTTACCACCGCATTTAAGGGCTACACCCCAACTCGTGATGAGGCCCAGTGTGCCTTAGATACTGCTGAGCTGTATTCTGCCAGTCTGAAACATTTCGAAATTGTTCCTGCAAGCGTGCTTCGCATCTAGGTAGTACGCCTTAGATATTACTGGGTTGTATTCCACCAGTCTCTAACACTGCCAGTCTCTAACGCTTGTTTCTGCTAGCACGTCTCGCTTCTAGATACTACGTAGACACTACTGTGCTGTATTCACATCTAGATAGTGCACCCAAGAGATTACTGTGTTGTTTTCTGCCTGTCTCACACACACTTAGAATTGTTCCTGTTAGCCAGTCCCGCCTCTATATAATGTGCCCAAGAGAATACTTTGTTGTTCTTCCATCACTAGCTACCCAACACCAGATGGAGACCCCAGCCCACAAGAATCCCCCTATCTCACACGTCCTGACCCCCAGCCTACCCCCCCTCCCCATTCACCCCTCGCGTTACCTGGCCCACGCTCTAGCACCCACCTTCACGTCACCCCTCTATTCCCCCCTGAGCACAAACCTAGACACCTCCCCTTGCACCTCATTACACACTGACGCCGCTGCTAGCCCACTCTCCTACCACCACCCTGCGCCCAACTGTAAAATCAGAGGTGCAATCTGGCGTGCCAATCACCTCCCTCCTCAGAAGCCTATTCCCCTCCCCCTTCCCACCCTAACTCATCGTCTTCCGCCCTCCCTCTCACTCCCATTGAGTACTCCCTGACACCCCACACCATGACACCACACCTGCTATCAAACTCCCAAGCCAGGGGAACCCTCTAGCCCTCCAAACAGCGCAAATCCACCTCTTCACCCACTCCTTCCTTGCACCTTCCAAGGAACAACCCTCCCTCCTTTCCGCTCCCCCTAGGCCCCTTGTCCCTCCTCCTTAGACCATCAGAGAACTCTCCTCCCTCTCACCCACCCCGCCACCACCACCCCTAACCGCTTTGCGACCCCACCAACAAACCATCCACTGCATATCCCTTCACCTAACTGAAAGCAGCACCTCTCGCCCTCACAAGAACCGTAGCTTCATCTCCCCCCTTTCTAACCACCCTACCCTCACTCACACCCCTATAGCACCCAAATCCCATGAAATGCAGAAAACGCGACTGGTCCTCTCCCCAACTCTCTACTCCTTACCACTTCTACCCGTCCTCCCAATCTCTCCCTAACCCCTCACACTCTCCCCTCCCCCCTGCTCTCGTCCTGCTTCCACCCCCTCTATCTTGACTTTTCACCCTGCACACCAGAAACCTCGACTCCCTCTCCAGACTCACTCCAATTCCTAGCCCCATAAACCCCATCACACCCACTGACCATCTCTCCACCCGCCCATCCCCCTTGACTCTACACAAACCCCTCACATATACTCCGCCGCCCACCTACTCTTCCCAGCCTCCACCGATGTAACCCCATCTCTCCCTTCACTCAAAATCCACTGGCACCCTGCCCCCTCCCTAGCCCTCCTCACCCTGTCTCAGTGACCCAGAATGTTCCACCCTCCCCCTCCAATCTCCCATGCTCCTCATGCTCCCACTCCGATGACCTCCTCTAAGACCACATCCGCTCATGAAGTAAACTGCAGCCTTTTTAATGCCCGCTCCCTAGCAAGAAACAGACACAGCATCTTCGACTTCCTGTCCTCTGACAAGCCTGATCTTGTCTTTATCACTGAGACCTGGTTCTGCAACGTCTTTGCCCCTGTTGCACATGAAGCATTGCCCACCGGCTAATCGCTCATCCCCCACTAATTTCTCCTTCTCACTCGTCGAATCTCAGACATACATTCCCTCATGTGAATCCCTTCTAGTTAAATTCTCGCTACCTCCGACTTTCTCCCATAGTTTCCGACTCATCTAGAGACCCCCTGGTTACGAAAGACATTTCACCAACAACCTCTGTGATTATTTAGCCACCATTCAAGTAAATCACCTCTCTCTCACACTCCTTGGAGACTTTAACATCTGGTTGTACATTCCCACCAACCCCATGACCCATCACTGGTTGACAGTCTTGATGCGCTCAACCTCTCACTTCATACGACTGGTCCAACCCACTCAAGGGGGCACACCCTTGATGCAATTTTCAGCTCCCATTACCTGATTTATATATCCCACCTAAAACCTTTGTCATCCCCCTCTCCATCATTACTCCTGCCCCGCCCTAAAACCCTCCCTTCTAGACCTCAAATGCTGGAACAAAGTCAAGATCCTTCCTGACCTTGCCGAAGTCCTACTTCTTAGACCCCCTGCAATGCCCCACCCAGACAGAGCCTTAACCATCGACTCTTTCGACTCTTGGCTCAATGACTCTCTAATTCCTCTCACCCCCACGCACCCCGCTTCCTCACGAAATGGACCATTCCCCAAATGGTTCACGCCCCACCTGAGGAATGCCAAAAAAACAGAATAACTCTCTGGAGCGCAAATGACGAGCATCTAAAATCGATCTCAACAGATCCACGTTCGCCTTGCACCATCGTAACTACAAAGCTGAAATCCGAAAGGCCAAAAATGCCTATTACGAGAATCAAATCCTCAACTGCAGCACCTGCAGCAACGAACTCCACAGAATCATATCAGAATTCGTCAAACTCACTTACACCTCTACCCAATCCACCCCATTTCAATCACTCTGCGACTCCCTCTCCCTACACTTCTACACTACCGATCTTGACAGGATGACCTCCCTTAACAACAAAGTGTCCCTCCTCTCACCCCTTCCACAACCAACCAATCCAACAACTCCCCTTAACCCCATCATCCTCTGGCCTTCTTCCATGATGCCTTCAAAATTGTGCATGTCAAACCTCTTCTTAAAAAGTCATCCCTCAACCCCCTTGACCCCAAAAACTACAGACCCATCTCGAACACCAGATTCCTTGCAAAACTCATTGAGCGAAGAGCATACTTCCAGCTCAATGCCTTTGCAGAATCCAACAACCTCCTCGACCCTGCACAATCAGGCTTCAGACCACAACATGGAACTGAAACCACCCTGACCACAATCTGGGATGATCTGAAGGTCTTTGCAGATTCTGAGGGATGCGCTGCACTAATTCTCCTTGATCTCTCTGCAGCCTTTGACACGGTTAAACACCCAATCCTCCTTGACCACCTCCACTCCCTTGGAATCCGTGGCACTGCTCTCAAGTGGATCACCTCCTTCCTCAGCAACAGGAAGCAAATAACCCTCCTCTCCCCATTTGTATCAGATGCTTGCTCGGTAAACACTGGAGTACTGCAAGGCGCATGACTATGTGCTCTCCTGTTCAACCTCTATATGACCATCCTTTCTGGAATCATCTGTATGCACAACATCTTGTCTACAACTACGCTGATGATACCCAAATCATCCTAAGAATCCCCAATTCGGACACCAAACCCCAGCCCGAACTCGAGGTCTGTCTTCAAGATATTGACCGATGAATGACAATAAACCACCTCCTCTTAAAAACCCAATTAAAACTGAAATCATGGTGTGCAGCACACTGCCCTTCTACCTCATCCACTCCCATGGTCCCCGTCCCTAGGACCACCTCCTGACCCCCAATCTGACACAGTAAAAAACCTAGTCTGCACTATGGACTTTGGCCTAACCCTCTCCCGTCAGATCAACAATGTATCAAAATGTCACTACCATCTCAAACTTCTCAGACGCATCTTTCCCTACCACTCCTTCCCAAGCAGACTTGCTGCTGTTATGTAAATTGTGATGTTGAGACTGGATTATGTCAACTCCCTATACCTAGGAGCCCCAGCATATCATCTTAACAAACTCCAAAGAGCGCATAGCGCTACTGCGAAACTGCTCCTTGCAGAAGGCAGAAGGAAGGGGCTGGACAGAGGCATGGACTGAAGGACACACTGATGAAGGGTGGAGACAGAAGAAAGAAAAAAATAGACTAGAGAAATGGAGATGCCACCCCAACCACAGTGTTGTGGACAGGAAGATGGGGCCAAGGAGCATGGCAGAAGGGCGGGTGGTGTTAGGCAGAGACAGGGCAAAACCGCAAAGGCACGTGGACAGAAAGACGAAATAGGGGAATGCAGTGAGTACTATGCACAGGCAGCAGAGAACGGGTGAGGACAGAAGAGCGAAGGCAGGGCACAGAGGGAGCAGCCAGGCAATGATAGGAAAGTCGGCATGTTTCATGCAAGAATAAGGTTGTTGATGGCGGCGAGGACCATGAAGTGTGCAACTGAGAAAGGAGAGCAGGGTGTCCTGGTGGGACAAGGGGTGGAGTCGTATCCAGGTACACATTTGCATCAGGGCACAAGGATTATGCAGTCTATGCTAATTATGTGAGCAACTCATATAGCAAAAGCGCTATAACAATAACAACTTATGAGTAAATTTCCTAAAAACGGGATTCCATTATTTTCCATAATATTGCCGTAAGCCGCAGCAGCAGACTTGAGGCTGCCATCCGCCCCCTGAGGGGCTCTTACTGTTAGAGCCTGAGCCGTTGCCAGCCAGCCAGGCATAGGCATAACATTTCATTAAGACAGAGAGAGGGTTGGGGAGCACTGCATGCATGAACCACCATGGTGTTAGTCAGCAGCAGTCGGCACAGCACCTCGGTCCTCACCTGCGTCAGACTGTTATTTTCTCACTCTTTCAGCGTAGCACAGCCATGGCCAGGCCCCAGGCCGAACAGCAATGGGCGCCGCCACCAGGATGGGTCGGATGGCCTAGTACGGGCACTGGCCTGGCGCACTGCACAGCTGCAGGCCTGCAGCTATTGCAGGGTGCTCAGGCAGTCACCACATCTGACGATCTGGACCAATTCAAGTTAACAGGCTCATGGGGCTCAGCCAGGCTGCACAGTGCACAGCAGCATTCACTGGCTCATACCATTGATTCGACGATAGGCCGAGAGAGCACGTGAGGTGCTTCGTGGAATGCTAATGCGCAGGTGGCAGCGCTGCACGCCCATGTCACTCGTGACTCTGACCCAATCCAAGTCCCAACCTTCATGGTGCCACCTGCTCTGCTGCTGCTGCAGCCATCCTGCAGACAGTGTAACAACAGGGCAGGGCAGGGCCGGTGCTATCACTACAGGCAAGGCAGTAATTCTGTGGAGGTGTTAATGCAACATTTTGCGGCTCTAACATTTCCAACATATAGGCAAGCGCCTAACCTTTCCTAGTGATAGCATCGGCCCTGAACCTAATTCTTGCCCTACCCCTTGCCCTAACCCTAATTCTAACCCTTACCCTACCCCTTACTGTAACCCTTGCCCTAACCTTAACCTTAGCCCTAACCCTTGCCCTACCCCTTACCCTTACCCTAACTCTTGCCCTAACCCTAACCCTTGCCCTACTCCTTACCCTAATTCTAACCATTGCCCTACCCCTTACTCTACCCCTTACCCTAACCCTTGCCCTAACACTAGCCCTACCCCTTACCCTAACCCTTGCCCTACCCCTTACCCTAATTCTAACCCTTGCCCTACCCCTTACCCTAATCTTAATCCTAACCCTTGCCCCACCCCTTACCCTAATACTTGTCGTAACCCTAACCCTTGCACTACCCCTTACCCTAATTCTAACCCTTGTCCTTAAATTTAAAAAATCCATCGAATTTTATTCAATGAAAATGTATTTCGATGGAAAGTATTTTCAATGAATACAATTCGATGAAAATGAATTAGATGAATCCATTTTCGATGGAAACTCTAGATACCCTCTAGCCTGTATGAGCCAATTGCCCAGGAGGAGCTTAGTTTGGCCCTGGGGGAGGAAAATGGCCCCCCGAATGCCTGTTACCACGCATGCTTCATGAGGTGAAATCAATTATTTTTTATTTTGTTTGAGATTAACATTTACCTGGTGGAAGCTAATCGAATCTTGCTCTGCTACTTCCTATAGATAAACCTGTCGTGATATCGTAATATTTGAACGGGGCTTGGAGGTAGAGGGAGCAACAGACCCTAAATCAACCAACAGCATTAAAATGAAAAGGGTTAACGCAGGGGCGTTGCTAGGGGGGGGCTAAGGGGGCTATAGCCCCTGATCTTTTGGTTGTAGCCCCGGATAGAATCTGAGGAGCTACAGACAAAAGACTAGCTAGCCCCCAGTCCTAACAGTTCCGACATCAGCATAGCCCCGGGTCATTTCCAGACCTATCAACTCCCCTGGGTTAACGTAAGAGGGTATCCATTCATGTTGAACAAACTCTTTTCTTTTTATGCTGCAGGTTTTATTGTGAGAATGTGCATAATGTTATGGTATAATGTGTGCTTATTGATTTTCCGTGTTTCATAATTAATATAATTATTTGTGCTCTTTATAAATCGCAGCCAGCGTAGAAAGCACACAGCAATTCTCTTAACCCTTTGTCTCCCCAACACCTACCCCCAGATGCCCAGATTGCCGAGACTTAAATTATTGACAATGGAAATCGGGATGCATGTGTCCATCCATGGGTGAAATTGGACAGTTTCTTTTGAAAATATATATAAGTGCTAAGTAATGGCAGCCAAAGAGTGCATGCTAAAAGAACCAAAAGCAGACATGTGTTTCCTGGAGAGCACTCGTCTTCATAGAGATGAAGCTATTATATGTTCAGCCACGAACAAAAGACATATGTCACATCAAAATAGTATTTATTCATTGCACATTTGTATGGCGCCTACACACAAGTGTTTCCAGGTGCCCCCGACAAGATGGGGGATGGAGGATGGACTGACAATGGATTCATGTGCGGAGAACAACCACACACTCACACAAATGGTTATATTGGTCTGACAATCCTACCGTGCAAGTGCTTGAGAAGGTGGTAAGTGCATGGGGTCAGTGGGTAGAGGGGGAAGTGCAGGAGTAGGGTGCCCACAGGGGAGGGGGCAGGAAAGCGCTGGGTGGGCCAAGGTGGCAAGTGCCAGGGAAAAAGGGGATTAGAGGTATAGCTATTCTAATGGCAGCTCAGAGATTAAAATCAAAAGTAACAACAAAACTTAAGGTGCGACATGTGTGCATTATCCATAGGCAGAGAAGACAGACAGACATTGACAAAGCCAACAATTCTGACTTTTGTGTAGGCAGTGGAAAGGCATTTGTCATGCACTGCCATCGTTTTCCCTGGTACTCTCACCACTTGCCAGCTATAGCCTCTTCATGGCCAGGTAGTACTATCACTTGCCATGTATTTCCATGATTGGGCTTGCTCAAACATTCCAAAAAGTAGCTCACGGGCCAATACAAACTTTCTGAAACAGGTTTGAGAACCTTTAAGGAGGTTCGAGAACATTCTAGAAGTCTTGAAGTGTGTAAACCAGCAGTCGAAGTGGGCGGGAGCGGTCGGGAGCGGTGCTCCTCTACTTCTTTTAAATCAGTGTTACCGTTTCTATACTTTTATTTTAAAAAGAAACCGTTTCGTTTTAAAATAAAAGTGTAGGAAGAAGTTGAAACTTGCACTTTCAGTGCACTGCACAGAGCAGGCACTTGTGTTTTAGTTTTTTTATTGTGCATGGGAGGGGCACGGCGCTGTGGTCTGTGGGGAGCGGGTGCAGACCAGTAGGGAACATAGTTCCACTACTTCTTTTTGTACAATTCGACCACTGGTGTAACCTTGATGTAGTTAGTGTACATTCAGTCCCGCAAAGGGACCGCAGGACGCGTAGTCTGTTTCGGATGAATTTGCGAGGAAACCATGTGATATACACAAAGAAATTAAAAGTATTGAAGTAAAGTTTGGTTGCGTAGCATTTGGTGTTTGAGCGGGCAATAGAAGTTTGGCGATTGCCGTGCTGTAAATATATATGTAAAGTCTGGGTGCGCGAGGGGCTCTACATGCGCATGGGCTGTTCTAAGTATTTAGTAGGCACAGTTGGCAATGGTCATCCCCAATGGATGAGGTGTAGATAATAGGCTTCCCAAAGGCCAAAGGCAAAGTCCTATATATGTGTTGCTTTTGCAGAAAATAATGGGAGCAGATATACAGGATACGCAAAGAAGGATGAGGTAAAGTAGGGAAAATGCCTAGAATGATAGGTAATGGTTCTGGCGTTGTACATCTTTAAGGAGGTAAATGGGTGACACTGTAAGGAACTCATGGTGGCAACAGTAAAGACAGACACAAGTGACCAAAGTTCAAGGGTGTTTATTAAACTGTATAATGGGTGAGAAAAACACCTAATCTAAACCTAAATCTAAGATAGGAGCTTTTCCTCTTTGGCTGCTTGCATCTCACTCGAGTCTTTTTTACCAGAGAAATATTATGACCACATTGTGGCTTTTTTTATTTTTATCCATTACAGATCTAATTTATTTGAGATTTGTTTCGGTGTGGCCGGATCGCTACTTCCTGGCCTCTTTTGCCAGGCTCCTGGGCCCACCCCAAAAGGGTCTGAGATTATGGTCATTAGATTTTCTCTAATTAGATTTTCTCCCCTACCAGTCACTTTGCACGTTCCAACCCAATGTTGGGGGATTGGTCCTTCTTTAGGATCCTCAGATCACTTGTTTTTATGTACGGATATTATGTATGAACTATTGTGCTGTTTACATATATGGTTGTTCTGATGTTATATCTTTTTATTATTATTTTCTGTTTGGAGAACATACATTTTAGTGTCTCTCTGTAATTTGTAACATTTGTGTAGGTAAATCCAAGACACAGATGAATTTTCAAGAAAGTTTATACGGGAATGCTACGTCCTGATGAAGATGGACATCATCTGTAATTCAGCTAGATGTGTTTTCCATCGAAACTACCTGTTCTAAGGCGCCATGCTCACTATACTGTTTTTATGTATTTGTGGTTTATTTCGCATGTCACGTCAGTAGTTGACGTATAGCATCCCTTGTTAGATTTTTTAGAGTATGGGTTTATTATTATTACTTTTGTGAAGATTCTTCAGTTTCTCGTTTTATGAAATATTTGAACTGCTACTTTTGGAAACACCGATTTTTCTTCTCTGTCACTTTCAGGATTCAATCCATCTTTTAATTCATTTCTAAACCATTCTGACGTTGTTTCCTACCCAAGGGATACCCTTCTCTCAAGTGGGTTTAATCCACCGACATTGACTTAGACCTATTTGGGGACGATGGTGATCATTCCCCAGCTTGTGATCTGGCAGCAAGCTCTTAGCAGTCCTATTGGGAAATTGGTCTTTGCTTCACATTATGCACTTTATTCGTGCTATATAGTTGTATGTTCTATATTAACATTTACTCTTATTCATGTATGAGCTCTGACTTATTTAATAATCATTTTAATGTTTCTAATTAAATAAAGGAAAACACATTTTTCATAAATGTTTTTGTGAATTATGTGCAGTGATCTGAGGAGTTTATAGAGGGACCGCTCCCGACTGCTGGTGGGATTGTGCTTCTTTCAGTAGACTTATTTACATATCCGCTGGCTTGATTTTTTGTGCTTTGTTTGTGGATAATAGGCTTCCCAAAGGCCAAAGGCAAAGTCCTATGTATGTGTTGCTTTTGCAGAAAATAATGGGAGCAGATATACGGGATAAGCAAAGAAGGATGAGATAAAGTAGGGAAAATGCCTACAATGATAGGTAATGATTCTGGCATTTTGCATCTTTAAGGAGATAGATGGGTGACACTGTAAGGAACTCATGGTGGCAACAGTAAAGACAGACACAAGTGATCAGAGTCAAAGAGTGTTTATTAAACTGTATAATGGGTGAGGAAAACACCTAATCTAAACCTACATCTAAGATGGGAGCATGCTACGACCATCAAATAATAATAAGGCAGTCCTAGTGGAATCTTGTCAAATAAAAAGTGCATATACTAAAAGAACTATTGCCAATCCTTACTACTAAATTACACAGTAGTGTGGGATAATGTTCACAAAAAAAATAAAGTGTTTGCCAAATTATAAATTATGATGGTAGGGCTGAGGCCTCTCTTCCCCATGTTTTTAGCATGGGACAAGGCAGGACCTTTGAGCACAGCACACTCCTGGGCCTTGCCAGCACAAGGTTACAGTTCTTTTCAACGATGCCAGGACCTTCTAGGGCCAAGTCTCTTTCATGCATAGTCTCTTGCCTTAGAAGGCCAGCTGAACCAAAACAATAAAAAAACAAAAGTTGCTTTGGTAATCTTTCACGTTGGGTGATTGCTTTTCGCCCCTTTGGATCCCCCTCAGCCAGGCTCGGATTCCTCTTGCAATGTTGGCCTCCCTCAATCGGGTTCACATTTGCCAGTTTCACAGTTCATGCAGTTTGGCATCCCTTTGTCGGGATCACGGTTGCCAGTTTCACAGTTCATTCAGTTTGGCATCCCTTTGTCGGGTTCACGGTTGCCAGTCTCACAGTTCATTCAACTTACTCCCATATGTCAAAGACTTTTGAGTGTACGAGGGGTTTTCCTCGACCCTCGTAGGACCACTTTGACACTTCTCTTCGGCCTCTCTTAAGGCTTCTTGGCTTTCGTAGTTTCGCCAAAACAAAAACGCAACCCAAAAAAGGCTTGAGTTAGAGTGCTTCGAATGAGTGCCCTGCAACGCCTGACCACTCTGCTTCTGAACCTTTTACTGGGGTTTCATTAAAGTTAATTTACACAAGTTCTTTTTTAAACAAGGTGGCTGCCTGCAACCTTGGGCCCAGCACAGTTCGGTTTCCTATCTTTCTTTTTCGACTCACCGGCGGTGCTGAACTGTCAGAGTTTTCTTGTCTTGCGAGTTCGGGAGGGCACACAGCAGCAAGCGCTTCCTCCAGTGTTGGCTATCAGCACAGGGGAGCCCTGTGTGCCATTGACACCTGTCACACCACACGCCAGCTGGACTTCCCGGTCTTATGATTTCCCTTTCGAAGGCTTTGCGGGTCTGAGTTGAAAAGGCAAGGGCAGTTCCCCCTTCATCGTTCCTCCAGGTCTCACTGCCTTTCTCCTCCGTTTGAACTGTTGGTCTGGTGCAGCTGTTTCCGTGTGCGTTCGGCCTTGCTCAAAGTGTGCTCTTGTGCACTGCCTTTTATCTCTGTGGGGAAGGGAAAAAGCTGTCAGGTGTGTAGCTATTGTCAATTGCTGACTCTGCCTGGCCCTTGTGTTGGAACATGTCAGGTAAACAGCTCTGGTGTTAATCCGTTGTCCTTCACAGTGTAGGAAAGTGTTCATGTCAGAAAAGTGGGGAGGTAAAGCTTCTACATATACAATGGGGTAGGGAGGGGAAAGGGAGAAGGAAGGGGGTACCGCATCTCGCCCGTCGGTGTCCCACTTATACTCCCTGAGGAACCCCCATCTAGGTGTTCCTCCCCAACTGGTCCATCCCAAGGAACTGGATTCAATAGCGATGGCCATGTCCTGGCCAGCTGTATGACAGATCTCCGGGGACTAGTGGGTGAGACACCTTCAGGGGGTCTCACAACACATAGGAAGCAGGTGTTTTAAGGAGAGAGATGGGTAGCACATAAAGGTGCAGCTCCCCAAAAAGGACCTCTCTCTCCTCAACCCAACCCTCAAGATCCATTCTGAAACCATGCCAGTCCTTTCCAGTACAAACAAAAGGACCTCCCCACACAACCTACCAAGAAATGCAATGGGCCTTATGCCACACCTGGTTGCAATGGGGGCTCCCATCCTGATGGAGGAGAAAAGAATAGGTGTGACCATGATCAGCCGTAACCGAAGGGACACTGCTCTGCATATTTGGCCATACCTGCCATTAATGAAACCTAGTCACTCTGAGGCAGGATTTGCAATAGAAAGAGCAGCAAAACCTAAAAAGGCAAGTAAAAAAAATACAAAACAACCACAATGAAAAGAGGGCATACTTCTAGCTAGTATAAAATTGGGGGCAATGTTACATGAAAATAATACAGAAAGGAAGGCTGTCTTCCCTCTGCATTGGTGTGTCCTGACCGTGCTACTTACCCATGTGCAATTGTGGGGATCACTGGAAGTTTGTGACCTATACCACCATTTCACTTGCAAAACAAGCATAATAGGCTCCTTGTTAACGTTCATCTCTGTAATTCTCATGTTCCAATGAGTGAATACGTTTGCAAACAGAACTTCTGTAGGGGTGAAGTTTGGTATCTTATAGCCGATAGGGGTCTGACCCACTAGTACCAAATCATCAGCATACAAAACCCTTTTTATTTGATTGCTACCCAAAAGGGGAGGAAATGAACACACTTTCATAAGGGTTTCGGCAATATCTGAGATAATTAAATTAAATAAAATAGGAGCTAAATCACAATCTTAATTAAGACCTCTCTCTTTGTTGATATTGAGGTGGATAACAGACCCTCATTGTTTAATCTTATTTTAATAACAGTAAGAGATCTGATCATATCAATCAGATGATGCAGGCAACCGCATGAAACCAATTTACACCAAAGCTGGGCTCGAACAATACTGTCAAATGCCAGAGTGAAATCGATAAAGGCTATAAAATTCATAGATTTTTTATTAATATCGTCCAACTTAATTAAATTCGGCATGAAACCATTAAGAGGATCCCCATCCCTCTCATAAATCCAGATGGAAATTTGTCAAAATGTCCAGACTCAACTGCCCAAGAATACAACTGATGTTCTAACAAAGAAGCAAATAGCTTTCTCGGAATGTCCAGCAGGGCGATCGGGTGGTAATTTTGAGGATTGCCACGATCACCCGTCTTGTATATCGGAGCAACTACCAACGATTTCTATGATTGGGGAATAACTTGTGTAGCATGTATGTGTTTAAAGATTATTAAAAGAATAGCTGACCAGGAGGTAGGGTTCTGTTTAAGCGTCGCGTTCGCAGGCCGTCTTGATCATGAGCACGAGAGTTTTAACTTTTCATAATTAAATTATGAATGTCCTCCTTATCAAAGGAAAGACAACAAGCAGCAGCCAGGGTGGAATAAAAAGATTTTTCAACTGTGGTTGGGTAGAATAAATAGTACTAAAGTGAGCCACCCACACCGACTCACTGATTGAATTAATTTGAGTGAAAGCTTGCAGGGAAGAGTCAAAATTGATAACTTTCCAAAACCCTGCTGCATTTTTGCTAGCCAAGCTCTTGAGCATACAGGCGGAATCACGAGAGACCATGCCAATGTTATTAGACCGTAACCAGTTCTTGAACTGTTGTTTTAACATTCGACTCCTGTTCAATTTGTCTGCCAAAGATAAAGAAATTAACAACTCGAAGCAATCGTTTTTTCATCTGGACAAGCTTATCAAAAATATGTTTTTGCTTTGAAATAATTTCTTTACAAGTAGAAACGTGCTCATAAAATTCCACCAGCATGTCAGCATAATTATGTGTTGCCTCATACAAGTCAAGATATTTATTTTTAAAAGCATCCTCTAAATGATTATAAAGTTTTACGATGTTGTTTGCCTTCCAGGAAAGACGATAACAACCATTATTTAACAGAAGGTTGGTAGTATACAAAGGTCGAGCATAGCAAACAAAAAGGAACATCCCAAAACAAAAGACGAGGGCGACGATCACTGAAAGAGTAATCTTTGATTTCAAGTGCCGTACAAGCCTCATTTACAAATATATAATCAAGAGTTGCCTTATGCTTTCCACTCACTCAAGTGGGTTTAGCTGGGATATCTCCACTGATGTTCCCATTCAGTTTACAAAAATCCCAGGACTGCATCAAGAGGGACCAAGCAATACCTCTATCTCTTGAGCCAATTTTCTAGACGTATCAACTTGCAAAAAGGCAGATTCAGCATTCACACAAGAAATATTCAAAACGCCACAGACGATTACGTAATTAGACCCACACAGGTTATGCCACCTAACCAGAATCTCTTCAATAGAGTTCAATAGAACTGTTTGCAAAATTCCAACTGGATTCCAGTATACATTAATAACAAACAATAATTGTATTGTATTGTAATTGTCACTTATATAGCGCCTTTTAACATTTCTATAGTCTGAAAGTGCTGCTAGTTTTAACCCCATCGGTGGACTGAAGTTCAGAGTGTAGGAGATCACAGAGTAGGATTAGAATGCATGTGTGCATTTGACCATGATAAATCTTAGCAGGCTGGCCAGGCTGCGGTAGAAACAATCCACGAAGATCAGGCAGGTGGATGGGTGCTTAGAGAGGTCAGGAGATGGTGTGAGTGATAGAGACTCGCTAGGTGTTCAGCGTGTTCAAATTTGTCATAGGTCTTCGCTGCATACTGATGTCAGAGTGTTATGATATGATATGATAGGTTATTTATAACGCGCTTAATACCCAGAAGTTTCTAAGCGCGGACCTGGGGTTTGAACCTGTGTTGCTCCGTGTTGTCTTGCTTCCAAGGCGAGCACGTTGCCCCTGAGCTATCCTCCCGAGACACAGCAGAGTCTGGTGTAAGTAGACTTAAAAACATTGTGTCCAGCTAGTCCACATTTTGTCGTAGCTGCTTTCTACTGTGAGTGGATGGACAGCCTTGCCTGCGGCCAAGTGTCCACCCAAGTGGTGCATTTATATGTACCAAGAGCACTGATGGAGCTTATCGTTGATGTTGCTCTGTCATCTGAAAGCCTGTGGAAAAAAGACCAGCTAGTCTTGTAGACCATTCTAGGCATCTTGGAAGGGGGGTGGGGGGGGGAGGGGTTCGTATCTTCAAGTCTTCTTAGCGCAATAGACTGGCTGACCTGGTGTATCTACTAGGTGGTACCATAGGATACCATAATGTAAATTAGAATGGTACACAAGGTCCCAGAGAAATGTAATTGCTTGTACAAATGGGTTAGGGTGGTCCCAAATGCTAGCAGAAATGTTAAGGCCACTACAACGGCCAATCAGCAAGCCTGCAGGGTGGTGTTCCACTCGACCCGTATACGTTGGATTAAGAAATAAAAAGTAACCATCCAAAAGGGGATTCTTTAAAAGCCAGGTGTCTTGAAGAGCATAAATATTGTGAGTCTTTAGCTTGCAAGTCTGGCCCTGAAATAGATGTGAAACCCCTCTCATGTTTCATGACAATTAACAGCTGTTTAATAGTTGCAGAGTTAATTTTAAGCCATGGATTACACTTGCCGGGCTCTAGCCAGCCACAACGAGCTCTCTGAAGCAGGGACAATTTTGACGTCTCACTATTTAAACTGAATAACCCTTTTGAAATCGTTATCATTATGACACGTTATTTGTAATGGGGTGTTATGCTTTAAGGAGTTATTTGATTTTTGCAAATAATCATTAGAGTTCTGTGAAAGATATCAATTTAGTGTCCAAAGAAGCTTTAGAGAGATCGTAGCCACAAGGCAAAAGGTACTCCACCACTTGTAACAAAATTTGGGCTATCAGTTTCGATTCAATATGTAAAGCAACTCGATCTAGATCATTATCATTAATAAAGTCCACCTGCTTAATATCACTTGACTCAATTTTTCTTGAACAGTCAATAGAACTAAATAGTGATAAAACATTTGAATGGTTTAAAATTGTATGATATTTATAGATAGGCAGTCTTTCTAACAGGAGTCTTTCCAGCCAACCCTTAGAACTATGCAAGACACATTTCAAAGGTTGCTGGCATTTTTGCCACGAATTGGATTCAGATCGAGTGCCCACTCTTAGATCCTCCAATGTTGGGCACCAGGCAGTCTGATCACGCCCATGGGGATGAGACCTAACTGGTAGCAGAAGTCTCTATGAGGTATTAGATTTAGACAACACTCTCAGTCTCCGTTCTTCCAAGGTAGTAAGACGAACGGCTCCATCATGATCATTAAGTGGAACAGATGTAGCAGGACAACGGGATTTTGCAAGAGATTAGACTTAAGTGAAGCCCCCAGTCTTCCTTCTTCAAGGGCGGCAAAACGAGTCTCTGCATCAAGAAAGCTCACAGTTTCAAGGTCATTTCGTCCAGAAACTACTGAGGCGGGTTGCTTCACCATAGCAACCGACGAAACTCCATTGGCCCCTGAACCGCAGTAGATGGTAAATTGTTGATAACAGGAGGTAGCAGAGGAGCTCTGTCTAAAGAATAAGTAGAAATGTTTATCAGACAATCAGAGATTTCACCTTGAGCAGGCTCAGGTAGACCATCAACGCCCCCGAAGGAGATATAGGTGCTGAAGACAGAATAGGTTCCATCTGAACCAACTCGTACTTGCCAAGGTGGGACCTAAGCTTCCTCTTCAACTTCCTCCCTTTCTTGACTTTATTATCCTCCATCAGACGGGCCACCAACTCAGATGGAAATGTAAGGCTATCTAAAAATGTGCACAAAGCATTGTTGTAATTAGTACCCACCTGCTTCTTATTTTTTGACTTCTTAGCTACCGGAACTCTGCTATTTTAGGATCTTCTTTTCTTCTATGATAAACAATAGCATAGCTTATAGCTTCGGTAGGTGGAACTTCAAGGATAGATTTCGCTTGATTAGGAGATGCAAGAGGAGCCAATGCGTTGGGAGAAGCCGGCTCAGAAGATCTATTCGTAGGACTATCAAGAATAATCGACTCATGCATTGCGCTGTTGACAGGATTAGCAGCCAAAGGGGGGATACAATCCGACTCCGGATCAGCCGAGGAGAACAAAGATGGCGAAGACGAGATGGTAGAAGCTTGTGGCGCGGGTTCACCAGAACACAGCTGAGGAGGCTTATCTGAATCTCCTCTAGCCATAGGGTCCATATGGCAGCGTAGATCCAAATCTCCTTGGTAGTGGATTAATAAAACAGCACCAGGAACTTAATTTAATTCTTTGTGATTAAGAGGTAACTCTTTGTACATGTTAGCAATGCATGATGCTTCCAGAGACAATTTATTGCCAGAGAAAGAAGTAATTTCTGCATATGAGGGTGTTGTCACAGCACTGTGCAAAGGATGCTTCACAAGACCATTGCTTAGAGGTAGTTTGGTAGTGGAGGAACAGGTCGCTGAAATTACAAGACCGGCCTGAACTGACTCCCCTGACAATCGCAGGCATTGGAGATAGGCCTGTGGTAGAACCTCGTACAATACAAACATAATAATGATGAAGGCAGCTCACCAAGACGTTAATACCCAAGATATAAAATGGCTCTTGCCACACACAGCTGCTCACAGAAAACTCAAAATGCAACACTCCCGTGCCCTTTTGTCTGGGAATGCAAATGCACCAATCACTGCAGAACCGGCAGACTGCATTTAGCCGCACTTGCGCTGGATTGACGTCTATAGAGCCAGTCCCAATCCCGCACCGGCCGAACTCTAATGAAGCAGTTCTTGTGAGGGTAAACAGCAAACCTGAATATGTAGTGAAAGCTATACGCGGCTTTCAGGGTTAGGGATTTAAACGTGTAACCGAAGCTCATGCTGACAGCTACAGCCGCACAGTCACCAGACAAGTGTCAAACTGCGCTTCGCAGTTTACTCAGCAGTTTACGGAAGTAGCCAATCTCAAAACCAACACTAGTGTCACGACATGTGCCCAGGAACGCAGCAAGGAATTGCTACGTCCAAAAGCTAATGAAACTTAACGGGGGATTTTAAGATGCGTGCAAAATGTAAGGAAAGTAGCAACTCATATATAAAAGCGCCAGAAGTAAACAACAAAAAAATTGCAGTGACAATCTAGTCGGTGTGTAAGAAGCTGTTAATTAATGATGTGCTAGAGCGTGGTAGGATGCTTGTGGTGCAGAAGCACACGGAGCAGAACCTTGTATTGAAGAGAATGTAATGCAACAATAAGGTCACGAAGGACAAAGTGTCGCTCGGTTGTTAAAGTTACAGTGGTAGAAATGGAAAAAAATGTGAAGGGGGATCCCACATGGGCTGGTCTGGGGGCGCAATTCCGAGGGGGCGGGCCCTGCAGTTGAACTCGCTCAAAGGAAATGTGTAAAATAGTTTAAAAATGGGTGCGATATATATCATGATGCTTTTTTCCAAACTCCACACTACATCAGTTCCCATTTAAATCCCTTCCACGGCAGTGCTGCACCCAAAATACCGTTGTTAATGCACTGATTTTTATTATATTAAGGGATTCGTAAATAGCTCTACAGTAGAAGGATAGCAGGGTAGCTCAGCAGGTTGAGTGACCATTGCTCAGAGGTTATATATTAAAAACCGTTTGCTAATCGTATGACTTTCTGCAATTCCTTATGAAAAAAACAAGTGTTATAAAATGTGTTTGACAGAGGGCGCTAGAGAGCCATCCAAGATGGCTGCCTCCTAGAGAGCTCTGTGTGGCTCTCCATTAATCCTGCGACATCCTTGCCTCTGTGGTACCCGACTCACCCACAACTACTGCCAGGTGCACTCAGGAGACGCCGCTGAGCAATTCAAGACCAATATCGTCTCCGCCGGCTGAGTACCTACTGACCTGCAGCCTGAGCAACAAAGGCCTAGTGGGCCGTGATAACGGAGATCCAGAGCCGAAGGCGCGGATCGAGTTCGAGGAAGCAAGAGCCCTCCACCCCCACTGAGACCCGAGCAGCTGCATTGGTGCATCATCCGGCAGCCGACCTCGGTTACGACCCACCAGGGAGAAGATCTGGGCCGCTGCAAGTAGCGGGTGGACGTGCGTGCATAAGGCACCAAGAGACACACAGTCTCCGTCCCCGCGGTGGACCCGGCATAAAGTGGAGAGAAGGCGCAGCCGTGCTAAGCCGCTCTAGGCGGGTGGCCTGGTAGGACTACACATCACTTGGACCGATAAACTGCAAACCCCCGCACCCCATCATGCGCCGGAGGGCCAGAGGGAGACACAGTACCGAACGCCCACACCAGCAGCCTCTTCCAGCGCCTGGGGGGCAACCATCCACCCGCACTGCGGCCGCACTCGGCCTGAAACCTCGCTCCCAATAACAGCAACAAGGAAGCGCCCCCACAGCGACACCGTCACTGGGCAGCGCGAAGCGTTAGCACATATCCCCACTCTAATTTACAGGCAACTCCAGCAGCCGGAGGGAAGTCTCTGCTATCCCGAGGGAGTTTACCACCAACAGTCTCCACAGCCAAGGCTGACACGAGCGCGCCCAGCAGCCACCATTGAGCAACAATACGCCGCAAGCTACAAACGTTAGCAGACCTATGGTCCACGAAGCCAGTAGCGCCAGTCCCGGCTCCCGCATACCGACTACAGCTCCTCTCCATTTAGACTCTAACTATTCGGCACAACATCCCTCACACCGAGCCCCTGCCAAGAGCCCAGCAGATCACAATCACGACGCCGGAGCAGCCAGTACTGCCCACGAGGCCCCCCCCTCGCGGGTGCACACAGTCGATTTCCGAAAAGCTGCGGTGAACGCCTCATCCATCCGGCACCCCGAACGTCCCACGGGAGACATACAAGCCATAACGGGGCGATATCAGCCCACGCTGCCCAGCGGGACCCAGTCCTAACTCGGCCCCCACAAGGGCCTGCCTCCAAAACGGCGTGAGCGAACACCTGAAGCCCGATCTACAGAACGGAGCGCACCCGCCAACACACGAGATCAGTCTAAATCCACCACATCACGCAACAGTCACTGACCAGGCTAATAAGCCACATCTCGAACACAACAGAAGCACTCGTAATCACGTAGACGCCGGGATACAACCACCAGTGACTCATATACTCCCACCCCAAGTTTACAGCGGCTGAAATAGAACGCACAATGGGAAAAACCGACAAATCCCAAAAAAAGCTGAACTTTGAGGCCAGCTCCGCCAGCAGACCTCCTAATGTGGGCAGCAGAGCAGAATCGCTATCACCAGATATGGCACAAACAGACGAGCAACCCCCAAACTTCGATATCAGGGAAATCCTGATGGATCTAAAAGCAGGAATTGGTGACCTAGGCAGTAAACTTGATAACCTCTCGTCCAAAGTAGATCAGCTTCAACAAAGACTTGATAAACACGCGATAGATTGGACACTGTGGAGCAACGTGTATCGGACCTAGACGATGGCACAGCGGGCCTGACCTTGAGAGTTTCCACCCTAGAATAATATTACAATTATTGGAGTCAGAGAACAACGACTCCAAGGGAAAATGGAAGACCATGTCGAACAGATCTGCATTGAACTTTTCGGGAAGGAACTACTCTCCCAATTGTTTGTGGTAGAGCGCGCTCACAGAATCCCGAATACCAGACCAATCCCAGGCGCAAACCCGCGTCCAATCATCGCCAAGCTATTAAACTTTAAAGACCGGGATACAATACTCAAGGCTGCCAGGGAAAAAGGAAAACTCCAATATGACGGAGACCCAACGCAGTTCTTCCCAGACTTCTCCCCCGTGGTACAGGCACAGAGGCGCTCATTCATGACTGTTAAGAGGCGACTGCAAGATAACCAGATACTCTATTCAATGCTATACCCGGCAAAACTCCACATTCAACATGAGGGGAAAGCACTTTTCTTTCAAACGCCAGAAGAGGCCAGTGACTACCTGGATCGCGCCGGATGTAGACCCACCTCAAACAATCCCAGGCCACGACACGAAGACCAAAGGCACAGAGACCCACCATAACAGCCGATCCCAGCAGCCGATGGAGATAGTGACACGCCTCCCGCACCGCCACACTCACTTCCCACCACATAGTTAAACTCCTAGCTTGTAGGAGAGCCACCCTTCCTCTCGGGAGGCATCTGGTGCCCCAAGCGCAGCAACATTACCAGTTTTAATTACATGGGGGGAACCGCGTGGGCCAGTTGGGGGTTGCCCGCACAAGGGGAGGAAGTTACATGCACAAAGTCACCTCCGGTTGAGGTGTTTATTCCCACAATGGCTTCTCCAAAGGGAACCAACAAGGGAAAGGGGAAAGTTTCGTGCCACCCATTCGACGGCGCCCTCCGAACCCACCTCAGCACCTCACCACCTATGCTACTGCACAATCCAGCAATTGACCCCCCAGCCAACGACTCGATAGCAGGGTCAAAGCCAAGCACATTATCACCGATCAGTGAGAACAAAACAAATACCAACAGACGCTCCATCTCATTCCATTCAAAGTCATAACCTGGAATATAAGGGGAGGCAATATCCCTGCTAAAACCAGGAAAATCCTGCAATACTTGAGAAGACACGAGGTCGAGGTGGCCATGCTGCAAGAAACGCATCTACTCCCAGGGAAGGATCACCTCTGGGCTAGGAGCTGGGGTTGTCATAGATATTTCTCCTCATACTCATCTTACTCCAGAGGAGTCGCAATTCTAATCCACAAGCGGACCAACTTCCGGTTGGTACACACAACGAAAGACTCCGAAGGCAAAGCTATCCTAGTAAGTGGCATCATAGCGGGTCAAGAAATAACCTTTGTCAATTCCTACGCGCCTAACATAGATGGCCCCGACAACTTTGGCTGGGTGCTAACCCATCTCTCTGCCCAAAACCCGACAACCATAATTTGGGGAGGCGACATGAACACAGTGCTTGACCCGATGAGAGACAGATCAAGGAACACAACACAGCCAATATCTAAAGCCAGCCTTCAAATAAGAGAAATCTGCAGGGCATTCAATCTGAAAGACGCTTGGAGAGCATCCAACAGAGAGCTACGAGACTACACCTTCCACTCGGCGGTACATAACACAAGCTCCAGGATCGACTACTTATTCACCTCAACAAATGTCCCACTTGTGAGTGGCCCATGTCACATCCTTCCAAGGACTCTCTCCGTTCACTCCCCAATAATTCTCAGCCTCAACCCATCCAACCCCAGGTCCCCGCTGCAGCGTTGGCGCTTCAAACCCGGTTCCATGCAGGATGAGATATTCACATCCGAACTGAGGGAGGAGATCACCACGTTCCTAGATGCCAACATGGGCTCGGTCCCCTCTGCCAGCACGATCTGGGAAGCACTAAAGTGTTTTACAAGAGGAATCTGCCTCGCGAAGGAAAACAGCATACTTAAACTCATCAGGCGAGAACTGGAACCTGCGAAAAACAACTAAAGAACCTCGAGCTTCGAAACACAAGAGCGGACGACCCCAAAATACAGGCCGCCCTGAAAGAAGAACTACAGAAGTTCAACGCCATGGCTGACCGTGAAATAAAATTTCTAAATCGCAACAGCCAAGTCCGACAGTACGACGAAGGCCAGAAGCCCGGTGCCCTCTTGGCAAACTTGATAAGAGCCGATAACAAGATGCCACCAATAGAAGGAATTTGCACCGAGCAGGGTGTACTAACTCACACCGATGACGGAATGGCAGAGGAATTTAGACTCTTTTACCAAGACCTTTACAGCACTAAACATAACAGAGACACAAACGCCCGCTGGAATAGCTTGAAGACACAGAACTGTACTGGGTCGAAAGTCATCTGTGAGAACCACTTAATGAAATGGTCACACAAGAAGAGATCATCGAGGCTATTAAGGCCCTCCCGAATTCTAAAGCTCCCGGCCCAGACGGCCTAACAGGAGAATTCTATAAAGCATTTGCAAACACCCTTGCCCCCCTCCTAGCTGCAGTGTACGAGGAGGTGCTGGAGAAAGGAGCCCTCCCCCAGTCCACCTGTGAAGCCAACGTTGTCCTCTTACATAAACCAGGCAAACCGCCAGAGGAATGCGCATCCTACCGACCCATCTCCCTGCTTAATCTCGACAACAAAATACTAGCAAAGGTGCTAGCGAACAGGCTGATGCCATTGATGCCCGCCCTGGTGCTTGCAGACCAGGCGGGGTTCATACCCGGCCGCAATACAACCTTCGGAATCAGAAGACTATTTGGCATCATCGAAGCATTAGATCCCTCCCAACAGGCAGTCGCGGTCCTACTCGATGCCGAGAAGGCATTTGACTCGATTGAATGGCCATTCCTGCTTGCTGTACTTACCAGGATGGGACTGGGAGCGCGTTTCATCAAGCTAGTGTCCCTATTGTACGCCAAGCCACGAGCCAATGTCATCGTGGGATCAGCAAAATCGGCCCACGTGGAGCTGCAACGCGGCACCAGACAGGGCTGCCCACTATCGGCGCTGATATTTGCCCTGGTAATGGAACCTCTAGCCTCCAACCTGCAAGAACAACGACAACGCAGGGGTCTCATCATAGGCCCGCACAAGCTCATCATATCCCTATACGCAGACGATGTGGCATTGTTCATACGTAACCCCACGGAAAACCTGAACCCAGTCATGAGGGAAGTTATTAAATTTGGAGCAGCCTCCGGGTTGAAAATCAACCAGTCAAAATCCATCATATTCCCGCTAACCCCGGCAACTAAGCCGTTCGCAGACGACTTTCAGCTCACATGGAAAACATCCAAAGTCCGGTACCTGGGGATACAAATGTCACTAAGCTATCATGAGGTGTTTCGAGACAACTATGAAGAGGTTGCCAAATCCTTACAAGGAAAAGTTGCACAATGGAAGACCCTGCCACTGACCCTCTGGGGAAGAGCCTCCCTGGTTAAAATGGTGATCCTCCCAAAACTTCTGTACTTGTTCACTAACATCCCCATATTACTACCTCAATCCTTTTTGAACAGACTGAAAAGCATGGTCCTCGAGCTACTATGGGCAGGTAAACCAGCCAGGGTGGCACACTCGACACTGACTCTTTCAGTAATAAGCGGAGGGCTGACCCTCCCAGATCTGGAGAAATACTTTTGGGCGGCACAGGCACAATTCCTCAGCCGTTGGTACTCCTCGCAAGCAGTCAGACGTCATGTACAAGTGGAACGGGCCCTGGCAACACCCAATCTGTTGAGTGCTGTCATCTTCAGCCAGACCCCGGTCCCCAACACCGCCATGAACGTGGTACTCTCAACGTACAAGATTTGGAAGAAACTTGCCCAAAAATATGGGGTGCAAACACGGCACTCACCACTTCCCCCTGTCAAGTTCATACCAGGGGTTCCGCTGACGTCAGAGAGGGTCTTTCATCAATGGGTCGAAAAACTGCATATAAATACCCTAGGAGACCTCTTCACAGAGGACGGCTTCATATCTCCACAACAAGCAAAACTGAAAGGCGTCAACACCGCTCTCGACACGTTCATCTACTTCAGAACCCGATATACCCTACAAGCGCTCCTGCCAGACTTCCCACGTCAGCTACCGACCTGGCAACTGCTACATAACGTGATACAAGCACAGGGAGAGGGAAGGTTGGTATCACAAATCTACAGATCCATCATCACCGAGGCAAACCCCACCAACACCCACGCAAAAATCAGATGGGAAAAGTCCCTATGCATAAATATCCCAGATGAGGACTGGACTTACATCCTGAAACAAACACAAAAAATAGCTCTCAACTCGCGTTATAAACTAATCCATTTCAACTTCCTGCATCAGACCTACTTCACACCAGCGAAAGCAAGCAAACACCATCCTGAAGCATCCTCGAACTGCCAGCGCTGTGGAACGCCCTCAGCCGACTTCGTCCATCTAGCATGGGACTGCCCCAAATTGACCGAATTCTGGAACCAAGTCCTGAAAACGACAGGCTCAATCGTGGGAGAGGAGATCCAGCCCGCCCAGACGGCAGCACTGCTAGGAATGACAAAACTGCTGTCAGCACCGATAAGGAAACTGGCAGGACTACTGTTGACACTTGCCCGCAGGAGAGTCGCCATGGCCTGGAGCCGAGGACCCCTCCCCACGGTTTCTGCCTGGCGCAAGGACATCCTCTTTTGTCAAGATGTAGAAACAGACTTCATTAAGATGCTGCCCCTCCATGCTCGTCCGCCAGATATCTGGGGCCCATTGATAATATTCCTGATGAAGGAGGCGGAGGATGCCCCCGCCTCCCCAGCAAGCACACAATAGCCAGAGAATAGACCCCAACAAACAATCTAGCCTGGCACCTTTACTTCCCGGAAAAAGAGCACTGGAACATTGCAGTAAATACTCATGAAAACTTTGTACTATATGAAGGAGGGGAGAGGTGGGGGGGAGGAAAGAGGGGGGAATGGGACACGGCACAAAGTTAATTTTGCCCTAATGTGGGTGAGAAGTTGTATTATGTTATAAAAACCAAAAATAAAGGTTTAAAAAATAATAATAATAAAATCAAATAAAAAGTGTTTGGTCAGGGCATGGGTTGGGGTGGTCGTTTTCGTATATTCAGGGCAGGAGTATTTCTGCCCAAGCAGTGAAGAGTTGGCAACCCACAGTTTAATTTCCTAATAACTGCTGTCAGCAGAACAGACGCATTTATTTGTGATTACGCGGTTTGACAAGCATATCATGTTAACCCCTCCTTCAGCACTGCTCCCATTCATAAACACCAGACTAACCTTTGACTCACAGACACAGGTGACCTAATTTCCCAGCCCTGCTGGGCTTTCAGAGAAGCAATATTGGTATGTGAATTCCCAGCCCTTCTGGCCTTCGACAGATGGTACCAGTGGGAGCACTGTGCCCCCCCCTCCGAACCTACCTCCAGCAACTAGGGAGCTGGTGCAGGGCCCAGAGCTGCAGGTGAGCATCAAAGGGTGCGTTGCCTCCAGCTCACTGTCATGCAAACTTAAGTATCAGACTGATACTTCAGCTTGCATGATAGTCATCTGGGCTGGAGGCAAATTGACCATTATTTGCTATTGGTGAAGAGTAACGCACCCAGCCACACACAATACAGGAACAGCAGGGGACTCCGTTGGTGTGTGTGTGTTCGTTCCTGTGAATTGAGCCCCTTGCTGTTCTTGTATCTTGCGTAATTCTTTATTCGGCCCAGAAAAACTTTTCTCCCTGTCCCTCTGTTCACTAATTGACAGTCAATTATTGAAAGGAGGGACTTTGAGGAAAGTTTTTTCAATGTTTCCAAGCAGGTGATAGCCAGTAGGAAGCATGCAAAAAAAATGGTAAGCAGCAAGAGGGACATTGGTGCCAATCTCCTATAAGGGAGAATAAGCAGGGAACTCATTCTATAAAGTAATGAGACTTGGGAAGCATCCAGTGAACCATATGGGCTTGTCGTGTGAGCTGAGTAATCATAGAAAGCTCTAGTATTACCTGGCGGGACGGGTAGATGTTGGGTTATATTATTAAGTATTTATACTGTGACCATCACCACTGTAGCAGGCTTATGGCGCCTGATCTTGTCCAAGGAGAGATGCATTGTGACTCCACGAGGGGGTCATCAGACCTGGGTGTGTGGATATAGAAGGGTTGGGTGGAGTGGAGGTGATTAGGGATGGGTGAAAATCCCGCCAGCAAAATGGAATTGGTGAAAATCACCAAGAATTCCGTTCCGGCGGCTGGGCGTATTACCACCTTTTGTACCACCATTTTGGCTGGGATTTTTTTGTAGTGTAAATTTTATTTTTCGACAAAATATCACATTTGTGTGGTTCAAACACATTAAAAAAAAATATTTTGCCAAGAAAACAAATTGACAACATTTTCCGGTCCAAAACAATGTTTACAAAAAAACGAAATTTCAAAAAACGAAATTTCGTTCAAGAAAAGGCCCCACGCTGAAATTAGCAGATTGGGTGAAATTCACTAAGAATACGCGAATTTTCCCACAAAGCGAAATAAGCCATTTTCGCCCACTCCTAGAGGCGATAGGAAAGGGTGATTAGACAGTGGACAAACAACTTAGTGGTGGAAAAATGCATGAGGTGATGAGGAGGGATCATGGTTGTTCGCTGGGTTGAGCGTTCTTAACTGTTTAAAAAAAGTAGTTTATTACAAACTTTATTTTACATGTATATCATCCACATTAGACACATTAAATCAAACATTACGACATCAACTTCCAGACTCGATCAGACACAACTAGTTCATCAAAATCTTATCAAAATAGTCAATTGCTGCACAAACTAACCTAACCTTTTCCCCGGACAGGAGTGCCTGCCACCACTTCTCCAAATCATCATTTGTCGGTACATATTTCTCAAGAAAAAGACTTCTTTCGTTTTTCAGGACTAGACATTCAATACCCAAATATTTTCATGATTCCATGACATCTGCACAGAATCGACAGTGATTGTTTAGGGTGTCTACTTTTTGTCTAATGAATAACATTTCCTTTGTTGGATGAAGATTTAAACGTAGCCGCAAAAGCTGGCCACGATGATACCTGCATGGAAACCTCTCCAAGTAATTTGCGATAATATTCACTTCCCTGGCCTCACATCCCAGATCTAATGAGGTGGCACATTTCGCTCTTGTGTTCTGCGTTTCAATCCAATCACAGTATATCAATTATTTCGTTGTGGCTGTGATGCTGGAAATGCATCGGAGGGACAGGGCCTCCGTATCCTTGTCCTTTACTGCTTTTTATCGTGTGTCCTGTCGTGTTTTCCACGCAGGAGTTCATGTGAGACTCCTGGCGGTGCAGCTCTCTCTCTTTTGGTTTGGTGAACGGACCCGTGGGATACCCTTCAGGCACCCATGGGTTGGGGTACAACCCTGTGCCCCTAGTGTATGTTTTTGGGCACCTGTGGGTGGCCCGCAGAGCAGGGTATGGGCTGGTGGCAGCTCCATGCTGAAGTTGACAGGTGCGCGGAGTATCCTCCATTTTGGGATACCCCGGCCTTGCCATTGGGATCAGTTGATTCCAGATGGAAAACAAGATGCCCCCTGTGGCCTCTTTCTTTCTATTACCCATTACCTTGTTTTCCCAAAGTCCTGGGAAGGCCTGACTCTGTCCTCTCCCACTGACTGGCTGTTGGGTGGAAATGCCATATATGGTGTTGTTGTGAAGGCCCGGCCAGACTGGCTGGAACCTTCCCGGTGATGTATGTTGTGGGTACCTCCTGTGGGTGGGACCTGGGTGAATAGAGTGTGTGACGAATATGCATTCTGTGTTGTGGGTGTCTAGTATCTGGTGGTTGACACAATGACTGAGACAACCCTGCCCGAAACTGGTATGAATGCAGCTTGGAGTGTTGAATGTCTCGGTACTTGTCCCAATACACATAACTTGTTGTGAGTGTCTGGAGAGAAGTGAATGGCCTGAATACCTCGTGTGCCTGATTGGCTGCCTGCCTGCATGAATGCCCGTAGTCGTGATTGGATGCTTGAGTGTGACCCAGCGGAATGAATGGGAGATCAACAGTATATCTGGGGACCTCTCACTGCTAGGAATCGTGTTCAGAAGCTGAAGTCCACTACGATGAGTAACTGGAGTAACTGACGCTTGGCCTTGAAGCCCGGCTGGACGAGAAGAATTGCTGTTGCTCTCCTTCACAATCTGAAAGCTGCTGTGTTTTCAAGGACTGACCCAGAGAGGACCTGGTAAGGCGCCCTCTTCCCGTGCTATGACGGACCATCGTGCACAGCTGCTCCTTGCCAACGCTCCCTGGTAGACAGACCTTCGACAGGCTGCCAAGCCGATACGGGGACTGCTGCGGAACTCCAAGGAGAAGCACTCGGACTGTTGTCCGCCACTGTCCACGACCGCCATCGCCGACCGGAGCCGCCGTGCTCCCGTTTGCCTAAGAACTTTCATTGATCATCGGACTCTCTTGTCTGCATCGTCACCCGCTTGTCTCCCGCTGGAGAAGGCCTGACCGTTGACGCGCCGAGGAGCATCCACCGGTGGGTTTCCCGCCACCTAAAGACCACAGAGGCGCCGACGACTCGACGCCCTTGCTGGGCCACAGTTCTTCATCATCTCTTTGCGGTCCAGAACTATCGTCACCAAGGTGCCCCGCACGCCTCTTCCTTGCAGGATGTCAACGCTCTGTCGTCAACGAGCACCGCTAGGAACGAAGCTGCCACTTCCCTGCGATAGTTCACCCTGTTCACCGTCGGACGTTCGACGACCCGTGACTCCCGCCTTAAAGGGAGGGCACTCAAGAAGGGCCGTCGATTTCCCGACACCGAACGCCAAGTTCCTCGACACCATTCGACGATCCGTGGCACCCGCCTGAAAGGGAGGCACTCAAGAAGGATCGGTCGACACATCGTCGGAGAACTCTACTCCACCAGGTACATTGAGGGGGTAAAAACCTTAATAGGAAGAAGTGAGACTATTGAACATATGGACTGGGCTTGTGCGATATATCTTATTTTACAGGTTGCCCAGGTGGGGGGATCTGCACACAGAACTGTGTCTAGGGTACGGGGCCAGTATTCTGTCTACTGTTTCAACCATCTTGCGTTCCTTCCTATCTCTATTGCTGGTTTCCTCGTTATTAATCTGTGTGACATTTTAACCGTACAGTTGATGCACTTTAATGAGATTTGATAACATTGGTGGTACCACTTTAGAATTGTATATATTTATCATTATTGACTTCCGAGTACAAAGTGCGTTTTTGTGATCGGGTACATATCTTTGAATATTAATTATATAAAGACTGTGTTTTCAGTAATACAGTGTGTGGACATTCCTTTGTGTGGCTTCGGGACTACATTGCACTTAAGAACCAGCCCGCATCACCTCCTGAGAAGCTAGGCCTTGATTGCTCGTCCATTGCTACCTTATAGAGAATCTTGGCTGGGGTCTCCTGTGCCTCTCCTCTACCATATAGAGAGCAGAAGTACAGACACCCCCTACCAGTCTTTACACTGGTGGCAGCAGTGGGATGCTTATGGTTTTAAGAATCAGTGTCTAACTGTGCCACTTACAAAATATCCGCACTTTATTCGATTAAGGTTTGGGTGTGTACAAAATAACTGCATTACAAGCAATGGAGTCTATTGCGAATGGTAAATTGACTCGGATGAGCCTAGAGGCTCTCCATAGTGCTTGTGAAGCCAGGGAGTTAGACTTTGTGGATAAGTCGAGGGCTGAGCTGATAGCTGCCCTGGTGGACCACCAGACCGATGGTGAAACTCTTGATGAGGGGGGGGGGATGCAACCAATGAGGACTCCGCCCCTGGGGTTTCTACTGAATCTGTTTCTGGGAATGTCGCCATTCCTGCTGCCTCTGTTCCGAACCCCAGCAGTTCCTTGGAACTTGAGTTATTAAGGATGAAATTGGCCTTTGAATATTGCAAGTTGGAAATAGATGCTGAGCTTAAGAAAGAGGAGCTGGCTCAACAAGTTGAACTCAAGAATAGGGATCTTGAACTCAAAGACAAGGACACTGAATGTCAGAGAATCCAGCTAGAGAAAGCTCGAGTGGAGACTTCAGCGAAACCCAGTGAGAGTGTCAGGTCCCCAGCCACTAAATTTATGAAGGATTTGGTTGGTGTGTTTTCGGAGGGTTCTGATATCCTCCAATGGATTGAAGTGTTTGAAATGGCTTGTGCAATTCATGATGTTGACAAAAGAGATTGGGCTAAGAGTTTGCTAAGCAGAGTGCCTGAAAATGGATATGACTGTATTCTGAAGCTGAGTGTGGAAGAAAGGGGTCAATATGAGTGTATGAAATCTGCTTTGATTGCCAAGTTTGGCAAGACGCCTACCCAATACCTTAAAAGGTTCAGGGATTTTAAGAAAAGAGAGAATGTGTCTTGGGTCGACTGGGTGAGTGCTGCGCACATGAATATGAGGGGATGGATTGATGGTTACGAGGTGAAAACTTTTGTTGAATTGTCCCACCTGTTGTTTTTTGAGAATTTGTCTGAAGCCTGTTCACCGTGGCTGCGTCAGTATGTTGCTGACCAGAACATTTTGGATCCCTTTAAGCTGGCTAGGTTGGCTGACAAGTGGGTCTCCCACCGGGTGTCCCCTAAGGACTACAGTGGGAAGGACAAGGACAAAGTAACGGGGGCCTCTCAGAAAACTGAGGAGTCCCAAAAGCATTCACAGTCGAATAAACCTAAACCCTCCTCTCCTAAAACCCAAAAATCTAGTGGGGATAAGTCATCTGTGGGTGGGAATAAGAGTAGTGGTCCACCTGCTGCAAAGCAGGCTCCCGGTGGTTCCAGTACCGTACCCCGCACTCCCGGCACTTGTTGGGACTGTGGGGCTCTGGATCACAAAAGGGGTGACTCCAAGTGTAAAGGTAAGGCACTCGGAGTACAGGCTGTCAGCCTGACCTACGCTTACCCCATGTCTGAGGTGGAGGCCACTGTCCCTTCCTCTATCGGGATCACTTTTGGTGCTCCCGTAGAGATTTCCTTAGTGTCCCTTGGGGCCTCGGACCAGTACGCGGAAGTACTGGCGACTATCCCACAGAACATCCGTAGATTTTTGAGAAGTGTCCTCCTAAATGGCCAGCCTTCTACTGGTTTGAGAGACACTGGGGCAAGCATGACAGTGGTGGACAGGACACTGCCCAAGCCAGAGGACTATGTAGATGCTCCTTTGAGAACCACCAGGTTAGCTGGTGGGCCTCCCAAATTATCGCCTGTAGCCCGAGTCACACTCGTAATTGGAGACAAGACAGAAAAGCTTCCTGTCCTGGTTCAGGACAACGTCCCTGCTAACATTCTGTTGGGTAACGATCTAGTTGAGTTGGGATTGATCGCGGATGGTCTTCCCATGACTGCTGCTGCGGTCACTAGGTCACAGGTGACACTGGGTCTGGCTGTGAGCCAGGTACCTGAGCCGAAGGCGCGGCCTAAGGCAAGACGAAGGAAGAGCAAGAAGGCCACCTCTGTGGAGGGAGCTCCTTCTCTTCCTGCTGTTCCTACAGCACCCATTGGGATCCATGCTCCGGACGGGCTGGGTCCAGTGGTAAACCCCGTCTCAACTCCTGTGGGAGAAGAGCCAGAAGACTCTCCTGTGGGAGAGGTTCTCAACCCGGAGGATCATCCCGATCTTCAATGCTTGTTAGCTGAAGGGGGACCCTCCCGGGCAGACTTCTGTAAAGGACAGAGAGAGTGTCGCTCTCTCGAGGGTCTGAGGAAACAGGACCTGTCCCAGGCACAAGGAGAAGTGCCTAGCACTTTCCGGATTTATTGGGATGGTGACCTCTTTGTTAGTGAGCCCACTAAGCCTGAACCTGGTGCCCTCAAGAGATTGGTGGTACCACAGGTTTACAGGCCCTTCCTACTGCAGCTGGCGCATGAGGTGCCCTTGGCTGGTCATTTTGGCACCAAGAAGACTAAGCAGAGGCTCTCTGCCCATTTCTACTGACCTCGGATGGGAGTAGAAGTGGAGTCCCACTGCAGGACCTGCCCAACTTGTCAGATGTCTGGCAAGACTGGAGACAGTGTCATTGCCCCACCGCAGCCATTGCCAGTGGTTGGCACACCGTTTGAGAGGGTGGGCATCGACTTTGTCGGTCCCCTTGACCCTCCCACATCAGGTGGACATCGGTTCATCCTGGTTTTGGTAGATCATGCCACCAGGTACCCTGAGGCTATACCCCTTCGGACTGTTACTGCCAAGGTGGTTGCCCGGGCCCTCCTGGGCATTTTCACCCTTGTTGGATTCCCCAAGGAGGTTGTCTCTGACCGAGGATCCAACTTCATGTCTAGTTACATGAAAACCATGTAGAAAGAGTGCGGGGTAACCTACAAGTTCTCCACTTCTTACCACCCCCAGACCAATGGCCTGGTTGAGAGATTTAATAAAACTCTCAAGGGCATGCTAGGTGCTTTGGAAGAGCCCCTAAGGAGGAAATGGGATCTCCTCCTGCCATGCCTGCTGTTTGCTTACAGAGAGGTACCTCAAGAGGGTGTTGGTTTCAGCCCCTTTGAGTTGCTCTTTGGACATCCCGTGAGGGGGCCCCTCACCTTGATCAGAGAAGGCTTGGAAGCCACCCCTCCCAGTCCCGCCAAGCAAGTGGGGGACTATGTGTTAGGCCTCAGACGGAGGATGACACAGATGATGGGTCAAGCAACGGCGAATCTCAAGGCCAGCCAGGAATTAAACAAATACTGGCATGACCTTAAAGCATTGGAAGTGGATTGGACTCCGGGACAGGAGGTCCTCGTGATGGAGCCTACCAAGCCTCAGGCATTGGCAGATAAATGGACTGGACCCTTCAGGATAATCTCCAAGATGGGCAAGGTCAATTACCTGGTTGACATGGGAATCCCAGGGGTAGCCCCTCAGGTATTCCATGTTAATAGGCTCAAGGCTTTCCACAGGCGAGCAGAAGTCTCATGTCTCTTGCTAGCTTCAGAGCAAGAAGAGGATGAGAGTGATCCCCTTCCAGATTTGCTGCATAGCAACCCTCAGGATGGCTCAGTGGAGGGAGTGCAGCTCTCTCCAGATTTGACAACCGAGCAGCAGAGGGCCTGCCGGATTTTGCTCCAGGAGTATGCCTCTTTGTTTTCGCTGACGCCAGGCCTTACAACGTGGTGTAAGCACGAGATTGACACTGGTGACAGCGTGCCTGTCAAGAGCAGGAGCTACCGAATGTCAGATACGGTTAAGAACCAAATTCAGGCTGAGGTCGCCAAGATGTTGGATCTGGGTGTTATTGAACCCTCAACCAGTCCCTGGTCCAGTCCAGTGGTCCTTGTCCCCAAAGCAAGTTCCCAGGCCGGTACCAAGGATTGGAGGTTCTGTGTGGACTACCGAGGAGTCAATGCCGTCACCAAAACTGACGCGCACCGATTTGCCCAGGGCTGATGAGCTTGTGGACACCATAGGTGCTGCCAAATTTGTGAGCACCTTTGACCTCACCTCAGGCTATTGGCAAATAGCTCTGACGGACCATGCCAAGGAAAAGACGGCGTTCTCAACACCAGAGGGACTCTACCAGTTTAGGGTCATGCCTTTTGGGTTGAAGAATGCCCCTGCCACCTTCCAGAGATTGGTCAATCATGCTCTCAGTGGGCTGGAAGCCTTTTGTGTGGCTTATTTAGATGACATTGCCGTCTACAGTTCCACTTGGGAAGAGCACTTGACACATCTGGGTAGAGTGTTGCAGGCCTTAAAGAGGGCTAACCTCACTATCAAGGCCACTAAGTGCCAGATAGCTCAGGGGAAAGTCACGTATCTTGGTCATGAGGTAGGAGGGGGTCAAATCCAACCTCTCCCCAGTAAGGTACAGGATGTACACGACTTGGAGACTCCCACTACTCAAACCCAGCTGAGAGCCTTTTTGGGCCTCACTGGGTACTATCGCAATTTAATGGCGGACTATGGAACCATAGCTGCACCACTGACAGCTCTGACTTCACCCAAGCAGCCTAGGAAGGTCAATTGGACTAAAGACTGTCAGAGGGCCTTTAATGGCTTGAAAGAAAGTCTGTGTCGGGTGCCCGTGTTTTGTGCGCCTGACTACAGCCGACCCTTTATCGTCCAGACGGATGCCTGCAACACCGGAATTGGAGCTGTCTTGTCCCAGTTAGATGACAAAGGGAGAGAACATCTTATTATATTCATCAGTAGACAACTCAAGGGTAGAGAACTTAGGTGGGCTACTGTTGAAAAGGAATGTTTTAGTATAGTTTGGAGCCTTAGGCGTTTTAGGCCCTGCCTTACGGGGTCTACCTTCAAGGTCCAAACAGATCATAAGCCCCTGAAGTGGCTTATGCAGATGAAGGGTGAGAACCCGAAACTGCCAGGTGGTCCATTAGCCTGCAAGGGCTAGACTTTACCATAGAGCACAGACCAGGGAAGAGTCACGATAATGCAGATGGCCTTTCCAGAGGTATGTTGACCATCTGGATGAGGGTGTCTATCCCGTGGGAGATTAGGCACCCTCCACCTCAGTGGGGGGGGGCGACTGTGATGCTGGAAATGCATCGGAGGGACAGGGCCTCCGTATCCTTGTCCTTTACTGCTTTTTATCGTGTGTTCTGTCGTGTTTTCCGCGCAGGAGTTCATGTGAGACTCCTGGCGGTGCAGCTCGCTCTCTTTTGGTTTGGTGAACGGACCCGTGGGATACCCTTCTGGCACCCATGGGTGGGGGTACAACCCTGTCCACCTAGTGTATGTTTTTGGGCACCTGTGGGTGGCCCGCAGAGCAGGGTATGGGCTGGTGGCAGCTCCATGCTGAAGTTGACAGGTGCGCGGAGTATCCTCCATTTTGGGATACCCCGGCCCTGCCATTGGGATCAGTTGATTCCTGATGGAAAACAAGATGGACCCTGTGGCCTCTTGCTTTCTATTACCCATTACCTTGTTTTCCCAAAGTCCTGGGAAGCCCTGACTCTGTCCCTTCCCCCTGACTGGCTGTTGGGTGGAAATGCCATATATGGTGTTTTTGTGAAGGCCCGGCCAGACTGGCTGGAGCCTTCCCGGTGATGTATGTTGTTGGTACCTCCTGTGGGTGGGACCTGGGTGAACAGAGTGTGTGACGAATATGTATTCTGTGTTGTGGGTGTCTAGTATCTGGTGGTTGACACAATGACTGAGACAACCCTGCCCGAAACCGGTATGAATGCAGCTTGGAGTGTTGAATGTCTCGGTACTTGTCCCAATACACATAACTTGTTGTGAGTGTCTGGAGAGAAGTGAATGGCCTGAATACCTCGTGTGCCTGATTGGCTGCCTGCCTGCATGAATGCCCATAGTCGTGATTGGATGCTTGAGTGTGACCCAGCGGAATGAATGGGAGATCAACAGTATATCTGGGGACCTCTCACTGCTAGGAATCGTGTTCAGAAGCTGAAGTCCACTACGACGAGTAACTGGAGTAACTGACGCTTGGCCTTGAAGCCCGGCTGGACGAGAAGAATTGCTGTTGCTCTCCTTCACAATCTGAAAGCTGCTGTGTTTTCAAGGACTGACCCAGAGAGGACCTGGTAAGGCGCCCTCTTCCCGAGCTACGAGGGACCATCGTGCACAGCTGCTCCTTGCCAACGCTCCCTGGTAGACAGACCTTCGACAGGCTGCCAACCCGATATGGGGACTGCTGCGGAACTCCAAGGAGAAGCACTCGGACTGTTGTCCGCCACTGTCGACGACCGCCGTCGCCGACCGGAGCCGCCGTGCTCCCGTTTGCCTAAGAACTTTCATTGATCATCGGACGCTCTCGTCTGCATCGTCACCCGCTTGTCTCCCGCTGGAGAAGGCCTGACCGTCGACACGCCGAGGAGCATCCACCGGTGGGTTTCCCGCCACCTAAAGACCACAGAGACGCTGACGACTCGACGCCCTTGCTGGGCCACAGTTCTTCATCATCTCTTTGCGGTCCAGAACTATCGTCACCGAGGTGCCCCGCACACCTCTTCGTTGCAGGACGCCAACGCTCTGTCGTCGACGAGCACCGCTAGGAACGAAGCTGCCACTTCCCTGCCGTAGTTCACCCTGTTCACCGTCGGACGTTCGACGACCCGTGACTCCCGCCTTAAAGGGAGGGCACTCAAGAAGGGCCGTCGATTCCCCGACACCGAACGCCAAGTGCCCCGACATCTTTCGACGATCCGTGGCTCCCGCCTGAAAGGGAGGCACTCAAGAAGGATCGGTCGACGCATCGTCGGAGAACTCTACTCCACCAGGTACATTGGGGGGGTAAAAACCTTAATAGGAAGAAGTGAGACTATTGAACATATGGACTGGGCTTGTGCGATATATCTTATTTTACAGGTTGCCCAGGTGGGAGGATCTCCACACTGAACTGTGTCTAGGGTAGGGGGCCAGTATTCTGCCTACTGTTTCAACCAACTTGCGTTCCTTCCTATCTCTATTGCTGGTTTCCTCGTTATTAATCTGCGTGACATTTTAACCGTACAGTTGATGCACTTTAATGAGATTTGATAACATTGGTGGTACCACTTTAGAATTGTATATATTTATCATTATTGACTTCCGAGTACAAAGTGCGTTATTGTGATCGGGTACATACCTTTGAATATTAATTATATAAAGGCTGTGTTTTCAATAATACAGTGTGTGGTCATTCCTTTGTGGGGGTTCGGGGACTACACTGTACTTAAGAACCAGCCCACATCACCTCCTGAGAAGCTAGGCCTTGATTGCTCGTCCATTGCTAGCTTATAGAGAATCTTGGCTGGGGTCTCCTGTGCCTCTCCTCTACCATATAGAGAGCAGAAGTACAGACACCCCCTACCAGTCTTTACAGTGGCACACGGATTATTCAGTAATGTTTCCATGTCAATATTAGCATGAGCCAATTGGACATGTATTTTCGCAATCCATTCCTTCAGCAAACCTTCATAAAGCCTTCCGGCTACAGGATTGAAAATCTTATAAGGAATTGCTGACATCTCCAACAACATTTTCCTTATCGTGGAGACTGATTTCCAAAGGACAGCTGCAAACATAGACTGCAGCCCACGTTCGTATTGAATAGCCGTAATCGGCACATATCTACGCAAGCGGAGGACTTACCGCCAAAATTGACCTTCCAATGCGTCCCACACTGCTCTACTGAAGTTTAGGGTGGCTTCACTCCCAAACGTAATTGCAGCCATCACCTTCTGCCGATAGATCATTAAGACAGGTTTGACAGAATTTTGCAAATTCAGCATGCAATTTCATACCCTTGAGAGTTTGATTTTTCATTCTTTTTTTCAAATCTTGAGTCCAGTGCCATTCTCTAATGGATTTATTAAAGAGAATGCTCAAGTATCGAATAGTTTTCTCTAATTGCTCACCAGCTGCATGCCATTTGAATTGTTTTCCTCCCCTCCCAAGATTTAAGCCGAAGGCCATAATTTTCGACTTTTTAACGTTTATCTGCAGATCATTATTCCTCAAATACACTACCAGATTACTCAGCAATCTCTGAAGACCTAGTTGCGTGGTGTCCAAAAGCCCCAGGCCATCAGCCTAGATTGCCCAGGTTATCTGATGTCCGTTAATTCTTGAGGGGGGGGGGAATTACACTTTGTAAAGGCCGTAGGTAAATCTGCCATATACAGCTTAAATAATAAAGCGGCAAGCGGACAACCTTGTTTGACACCTTTTTCTGTTGGTATTTTTTTCAGTGAGCTCTCCATCAGCATGTATTCTGATTCTGATAGACGTGTTGGAATGCAGCGCTCTGATTGCTTGTAAGAGGTCCGGCGGACAATTCCACCTCTCAAGTTTCTTCCACAATGTAGCTCTATTCACGTGGTTGTTAGCGGGGTTGAGCGTTCTTAACTGTTTTAGTTATTTGTAAGCATGAGAGAAAGTTTAAGGTAGATGATGGTTGATTATGAACTCAAGCATCACTCACATAAAAACAGAATCAGTCTATCCTGAATTATATTTGGTAAAAGTAAATTAAACAGTATAGAACAAATGAATTGAAGTTTCAGGACAAAAAGGCATTTCTGAACATGAGGAGTAAAAAAAACAGTGTGTGCTCTGTGTAGGCCGAAAAATGATGACAGTCCCAGTTTTAAGCAGTACCATGAGGAATCGGGGCAAGCAGCAAAGGTAAAGGGATTGTTGAAGAGACAGGGTGGGGCTTGTTAGTTTGCAGGATTTGAAAAAGAAGTTCTAGCTTTAGGTTAGTGATACAGCTCGTAGCTGAACTCCATGCTTAATTCCAGCCCAGGAAGCAGTTCTTGTCTTCCAATAAGGCTAATACGAGGAGCAGGTATTAATGGTCTCTTGAACTAAACACTGCCCCAAAAGGTCAAACACCAAAAGTATCCCTGAAAAGCTGGTGGGTAAATAGATCCTCTCGCAGCACCAGATATTCAATCAGATAAGTCCAGAGGCATTATTATGGCTTCTGCTCCACCAGCCAAAAAAGGCATGATGAGAGGTCCTAACCGCCTGTGTCTGTGACGTCCCCAGGACGTGTTTCATTGTTCAAGGACATATGGGCCTTGCTAGCTTAGCATATCAGCGACAGCCCACATGTGACCCCCCTCAGCACAAACCTTAGGGCCTGTAACAACCACACTACGTTACTGCCTGAGATTCCCTCTGCCTGTTGTGACTGCCCCCTACTCCCTTCCCCCTATAACAGACCCCGACCAACTTGCGAGTGGGAAGAAGAAAGGCTGCACTTATTATGGCAGGAGTTAACTGTGATCTGTGAGAAAATGTCACTGCTTCAGGCTTCTTCGCTGAACTGTCCTCCTAGCTATAACCTGAGTAAGGAATAGAACACTCAATTCCTTACGGGGGTCTCCCCAATATACCTCTTTTAGTGAAATGAATGTTTACTCAATGATAAAAGGGATAGTTTTACTTTGCCAATAACTCAAATCAATCAACAAAAGTCTAAATGACACACTTCAGACACTTTACAATCACACAACATTCACCATGAAAAAATAATAAAAACATTACACCCTAACTAAAAGAAAAGCAGTGAAGCGCATGTCGTTAAAAGTGATAACAATCACTACAATACTTAACACACTTCAAACAAATCACAAGAACAAACCGTGCACTGTTCTGGAAAGCGTTAGAAATCCCTAACAGGTAACCAATTACAACATGCACACAGAATGTTCACCTTTTAGCAAATCAAAAGGCCAAAAACATTGAAAATGAATGGATATGGAAATCTCACTAAGGATGCTGTGCATTCATACACATTTGCCCTCTGTTCCTATCTAAACCAATAATTCAGTGCTCCATTAGGTGATATTGAAGTGTCACCTAGAAGCCACAACTTAAAATGACTAGGGACAGTTTCTGTGGGCCCAAGGTAGATGGCACGCCATTTAACAATCTTAAGAGAGATGGCTGTAAATCACAATCCTCTAATCAAGAGTAAGGATGATTATAATAATGCTGACAATTCAATCTAATTATACCCCACAAGGAAGCAACAACATAGGGAGAGGTACACGTCCTTCGAGACAAAGGCAATCTAGAGTTTATTTAGACCAAGGGCCCAACAGACAGGAATGGACAAAAGAACAACGCATAATGTGAAGTCGCAAACGTTAATCATACATTTATCTGACTACAGACTTTCTGATGCAGAAGAAAATGCCCTTTAACCAAAGTTTACATTTTGTGATCACTATCCCCTAAGGAAACGACTGGTTTTGAATAGTTTCCACATTACATCCTTCTTCCCAAGCATTTTCAAAGGAATCAATTGTATTGGAAAAACATTTTTATAAGATATTGAAAAACTGGAGCAACAAAAACCTAAAATGTGGTATATTAGTAATGTAGAGCTTGTGTTGCTTAAGAATTTAGTTAACAACAAAGAAATTACTATCTGCAGAGCAGATAAAGGAGGTGCAATAGTCATTCTGAATACAAAAGATGACATTAGAGAAAGCCTCCGCCTATTAGCAGATGAATTCAGCCATCAAAAATTGAACTGCAGGGTTATTGTCTCTGATTTCAGAAAAAGTATCAACAGCTGTTAATGAGAGTTGGATTACTAAACATAAAGCAGCATATGTAACAAAGGAAACATCTACAGTCCCTACTTTATATATACTCCCAAACAAAACTTTGGTAGATCAACAAGGATGTCCAATCGTATCTATTATATTGCAAGTTTTGGAACCCCTTTCAAATGTTCACACTTTTTCCTCAACCCAATGGTTCAGAACATGAGATTGTATGTGAAAGATTCCACCACGAAACATTTTGATATGCTTGAACATTGAGTCGATGTATACTCGTTTACCACAACAGGCCAACCTAGAAGTAACAGGCAAATGACTACAAACAAGAGAGGATTCTTTCACAGTTTCTAATCCATGCATTGTGTCGTGTGTATCTACAGCACTGACCAACAGTGTTTTCCAGTTCATAGATACTTATTATAAACAGATTGAAGGCACAGCAATGGGGGGTAGGACTGACTCCCAGTCTAGCTAATCAATATGTTGAGACATTCAAACTGAAAGAGATTTATGCTAATACTTATCCTTTTCTTTACAACATCACGTTATGTTACATAGGTGATATTTTTATTTTCTAGACTGGCGATCTAGTCACAGCCAAATAAACACCAGGAATCATTACTTAAAGTTCACAAGAACCGTGAGTAAGCAGGTCGACTATTTGGACTTATGTATCTTTGTAGAGTAGTGCTTAAAAGTTAGACCAAAAAACAAGGCCACTGACTGAAATTCTTGATTACACTACAATAGCCACCATATAAGTGTGAATGAGAATTAGCTTTTTGGCCAATACCGAAGACATAAAATGAATAGTTCTACTATCCAGACATATATTAAAGAAATAGTTTAAAAGAGATTGACCCAAAAAATGAGTAAGAAGTTCTGCAAAAAGGGCATATTATTACAACAGTGACACACTATTGAGGTCAAAAGAAAACCAAAATCCTTCTGACCGTATGGTATGTGTAACTACATTTACATATTTTTCCTATACGTTCAAACATATAATCTGGAAGAAAATGCTATGACTGGGCTAATTATTGACTCAAATTTCTGATTTTTGCTTTTATAAAAAAAGTGTGAGCATTGCCAACATTGTTATAAAACATATTTGTGAAAAATGACTAAAACTAATTCTTTAACACAGATGTGGGGTCTAAACCCAATAAAAGGCCATCATCCCTTTGCTAAGTGTTCTTTGTGTACACTCACAAAAAAACTACTGAAATCGACATAGGCCCTCCCAAACAATGGCAACCGGAAGACTTTACAAATTCTGATGGCAAAAATGTGATTTACAGAATTTGATGTTCATGTGTTTTACAATATTTTGGTAAAACTGTAAGAAAAGTGGAAACCCACATGACTGAACACCACAATTGTATAACAAAACAAACGTTTTAAGGCACATTGGTGAGAAACGTCATGGAGACACAACACGATTGTGACCAATTCTACCTGACAGTGATACTGAAGGTGAAGGGCAGTAGTCAACTAAATACAGAAACAAAATTAAACAATTGGAACAATAATGTATCTTGCACTTTCAAAATGGTGTTCCATTCAGAAAGTGAACACTACACTGCTAGTAGTGTCTTCTCAAATATTGCATATTTTCTGCAGATTCAGTAAGTGTTCTGGAATAGTGTGAAGAAATGTAATTCATTTTTATAGAAGCACGGCCCACGACTGGAGGTGAATGTGTCACCTGCCATGTAATATGACTGTGTGACATTGAGGTGGTGTAAGATTAATGCTGCAGAGCGAGCATTTATCAATTTGCATAATACTTCTTTTGCCCCTAAGTGGCAGGGATATTTTATGTGTTATCATAGAAACATAGTCAAGGGTAAGGTCACTGCAAAAAAAATTTGGATGAATCATCGGTACAAAGTTTCCAAACCCAAAAAGCATTGCAAAACTTTTACTGAGAGGCCTTCAACTTGTTGATAGCTGTTGATAACACAGTTTTTTCAGTTTCTTTCGCTGTCCCAGGAAGCGTTATGGAATATCCTAGGAATTCCACTAGATCACAGTAAAACAAATATAGTTTTAAGATTCCATGCAATCTGTTAACCCAAAGACATTTTAACTCTTCGCAGACTTGTTGTATCATGTCATATGAAAAAACAAAGATTTCATCTGAATGGACCACAAAATACACGTACAAAATAATGGACCTTAAACACTTGCAAGCACCTCTCAACCAATGTTTGGTGTTCATAGTGAGTAGATGTTATTGATCCAGAAGACCATGAATAATTGTCAAAGTATATCTGTTCATGATGGCTGTGTCATGTATTTCATAAAAATGAAGGCAGGACGATGGATGCTCATGCTGGTGAATTGGTGTGTAGGTATTTCTGTGGTCCCATAGTCTCAGCCTTCATTAATACATACATCCTTTTAAAAGGTATTTTAGCACCCAGAACAAGGTCTGTAGGTCAATCAAACTCCCCATGAGATGACGTTCTTTGATTTCCTGGTGGTGTGAGGACAACTCGATTATTGTGACAAGTCTATGGGAAGATCAGGAAAATCATATACACCACCTTCAATAACTTGTCTGATGCACATACTTGCCAGATGGACTTATAGCTTTTTCCCTTAAAATTGAGGACACAGTTGGGATCTGCCCAAACTTCTCCTGTCCTTTTGCTGGACGAAAAGGTGGGAGGGGGATTTAAGTCAGGGGCCACCTTTTTCCAATCGTATATACTCCCTTACCGAAATAGCACATGAGAGCTTAGTGGGTGATAATTCTGGAGATGGAGTACTATGATCCCTCTTCTTTTCTCCAATGGGAAGAATGAACAAGGGTTCACCTACTTGTGGAGGTAGTGGGCCTCTTACTTCTTCCTGCAGTTTGGGTGTTTCAGAGCTCTTTGCACAAAGTATGATGTTCTCACCTCTATCCTCCTCCTGTTGTTTCATACGAACCCCACTCTGTTGGGATGACAGGCAGGCTGAGAATTTGAGGGTCTTAAGATGTTCTTCCTCTCTCGGATAAGAGATCAGCCAGAACTCCGGGAATTGAACAGACCTCTTTTTGTCCAAGGGAGTGACCATCCCGGTTGACTCATGTGATGATTAGGAACCAACTCTGCCTCCAATTCAGCACAAGTTAGAAACATTTTCCGGATTTTCTCTTTCTGCTGTTGTCGTGGGATTTCCCTGAAATTCCCATAGATCAAATATCCAGCTAAGTCCCCCTATCTGAATATGGTTAAAGGAGAAATTCAAAAGAATGACTTTGAGGTTTTTTGTAAAAGGACAATAGGGGTAGTACTTTAAGTCTGTTCTTCTGCCAAGGTTATCCAGGCAGGTTTAGATATATGATTAACCTGTAGGGATATTGATCTGAATGTCTAAGAAGAGTATCACCCTCTCTCTCTCGGGATTCCTCAATCCACGGGGACTCCAAAGCTCATAACTATTTCCTCGACATCCTTCCCAACCGCAATGATGGAATTGAAGTTTAGGGAAGTGAAGGTGAGTCCCAACCGAATATTGCTTCGAAGGGGCAATTATTGGTTTCAAACCTAAGCCATTCAGGGTTTTTGATAGTGAGTTTGGAGGTTCCATTGTTCAGCTTAGTGACTTTGTGGGTTTCACAATCTGTGTCCATTGAGTCATATCCCACTGCTAGCACCATATAAAAGGGCATCGAAGAAGGATGCGGGCACAAAGGTGGCATTTTGGTTGGTAAAAACTTGTATTTATTAAGAAAAGAAAACCCTCACTATCCCTATTTTCTAAGTGGGGTGTCCCTGACGCAAACAAATACTAAAGGATCAGTCAGAATGTCCATCAAAATAAAATTCACAATCCTGTGTCACAGCCTACTTCTATCCCTAAGACTACAACTAAACAATAAGTCAACAGAAAAATACCTTCTCCAAGAGAATGACTCCCTTCTCCTGGTATTTGGGTGGCATTCCCATAAATATTCTTTGGCTAAAGAAGGATGCCAGGGGGAATGACTCCTTTCAACTGGCACGTGGTTCCAACAAACACTTGCAGCAGTCAACTTTTGGATAGCTCAGGGGCAACATGCTCGCCTTAGAAGCAAAACGACATGGAGCAACACAGGTTTGATCCCCGAGTCTGCGCTTAGAAACCTCTGGGTATTAAGCACGTTATAAATAACCAATCACAACCAGGAGATTGACTTCCTTCCCCTAGTATTGGTTCACAAATTCCAATACAGTTCACACCAGAATGACTCCCTTACCTGGCATCTCTTGTTCAAAAGGACTTTCAGTTTATTCAACTTTCAGCACCCAGAGAATTACTCCCTTCTCATGGTATTGGTTCAGACAGTCTAATATAGTTCACACCAAAACCAGGGGGAATGACTCCCTTCCACTGGCATTTCTTGATCAGAAAAGGCTTTCAGTTTCTTCAAATATCAGGACCAGGTGAATGACTCCCTTCTCCTGGTATTGGCAAAGTCCTGAATTCTTCTTGGGGCCCGAGTGGACTTCTCCCTGCCACTGAAACGAGGATGCTTCCCTCAGATATTTATCATATTTATGTCGGGGTCCCAGACCCTCCTATGGTGGTCAGTGAGCTTGTTGCTGCCACTGCGATGAGGAGGTTCTCCTCGGATGCTTGTTTCACTTGTATTGGGGTCCCAGACCCTTCTCTGGGGGGTCAGTGGTGTTATTGCCATCACTGCAATGAAGAAGTTCTCTTTGAATGCTCAATATGCTTGTGATGGGGTCCCAGACCCTTCTCTGCTGGTCAGTGGTCTTATTGCCATCACTGTGATGAGGAAGTTCTCCTCTGATGCGCAATGTGCTTGTGTTGGGGTCCCAGACCCTTCTCTGGGGGCCAGTGGTCCTATTTACGCCACTGAAATGAGGACGTTCTCCTCAGATGCTCAATGTGCCCTTCTCAAAGGGCCGGCAGAGAGTGCCTTGAGCATGTGTCCCCTTCGGGTCTCTCGTACTTACAGTTAACTTCTTTGGGACTTTGGAAAGCCACGGGACTTCCTGGGACTAGGGTGCGTCTCTACGGCTCTTCGGGCTTCTCCCCTCTGTCTCTGCAGCACTGCGGCACTTCATGTTCTACTGGTCACTCGGCACGCTCTTCCTGCTTTGTGTTTGTGTCTGCTTCGGCTGGACCCACGGAGAACTCCCTCAGCACTTTGCCGGCATCATCCACTTTTCCAAATATCGGGTCAACTAACAGGACTTGAAACTCCCACTCTGGATGGTTTCCACACCTGCTGCCTCTCCTGGCAGGGCTTGACCTAGTCTTCAGTCCTTCTCTTCTTATATTCCTAAACATTGTTGCCAGTCCCACCCTGGAAGCTTGTCAAAGTCCTTTGCTTTTCTTGATGGATTGATCTTCATGCATCCTCTGCGCCACCTCATACAAGTACTAGAACAGTTAGTAATCTTCCTGTCTTATGTGCCCTTTGTCTTGCTACATTCTGTTATGGGTTTTTCTCCTACACTACAGAAATACATGCCTCTACTCTCAAGGAAGTAATGGCATAGAGGGGGGTTAGGGAATGTTGGGGTGCGATGTTAGCGATGTGGCTGTACCCTAAGTGGTCTCCCTTATCCCCTGGTGGGGAGTCCCTCCCCATGCGGTCCTCTGCATTAAACCACCTCTAGCGGGACTATTGGGCAGTGGCCACACCTCCCTAGCCTTGGGGGAAAGGGCTCCCCCTTGGGGAGAAGTGACGATACCTGGGGAATTGTCCCGGGAAGCTCAGGGGCAACGTGCTCGCCTTGGAAGCAAGATGACGAGGAACAAGACAGGTTCGATCCCCAGGTCTGCGCTTAGGAACCTCTCGGTATTAAGCGTGTTATAACCAATTACATACTGTGATGAATCCAATGGAGTCGTGGGGACCTCCTCCGATGTGGCCAGGGGGCGGCAGCAGCTACCTGATCCTATGGCGGCTATATGAGGGAGGATCACCTGGGAGGGGACAACTACCAGGGGATATCATGACTTCATTGGATGAGACATGGTATACTCCATTTTCCCATGAGGAGGACCCCCCTGTTACCAGATACCCCAATGGCTTTTTGCCATCTCTGCTCCTGACTTTAGGGAAAGAAAAATACCCTTTTCCAACACCATATAAATCAACCTCTCATTTGTGATCTGAAAACTAACAGCACTAAGAATACCTTGTCTGAGAGCTCCAAGAAATCTTAGAGAACCTTTTTCTGTTTTATTTTCCCTTTATGTAGAACTGATTCTTTCTGTGACATTCTTGAGAAAGACTCTCCAAGGGATATGCATCAAAAATCATCAAAGAACTTCAATACTCGTAACCTCAATACTCGTAACCTTCCAAATTCTCAGTTCATGTCAGAGGACTTCAAGTCCCATAACCATCTCAGTACAGAGACAAGGAGGATGAAGGTATCCCCACAAAGCTGCAAGTGTATTGAGCGTGCTAGTTGTTGAAACAGGACAACTGTGCCCGGGACCTTTAAAATAAATGTGAACCACACAGTAAGATGCAGTTTGGGAGAAGACGTAGCTGCTTCAGTGAAATCAGACAGAGGCTGGAGGTACAAGCTGGCGTGCAAAGGTTGGAAGGACAAACCGGCGTGGCAGAGCGATGGAGCTCACCGGTAGAGAAGGCAAGAAACGTGGTGTGAGCGAGGTGGGATGTGGAGATTCCAGGAACCGCATGCGTGTCCCCTTGCATCCGGCAGCCAAGAGAAGCAGCGTTGTCCTTACCAGAGAAGCCAGCATGCACTAGTGGTGCCGCAAGGAAGCCTGAAGAGACATCAGAACTGCCCAGAGTGGGAAGCAGGTGGCGAAGGTATGCTTCATATGCATGAGGAAGTGCAAAAACACTACAGGAAACGCATGAGTCTGACAAAGCAGAGGGTGGGACCGGGCGTTACGGCGACTGCACCAAAGAGAAATAGATCATTGTAAAGCGACAGAAAGTGAATTTACAGCAAGATTGGTTATGAATCACGAAGGCAGAAGATTTTGAATATTGTGAAATTACAGAAAGCAAAGTGAATGTTTGCCAAGTAGATATACCAAGCCAATATTAAAGGTATATGCTACTTGAAGAGAAAGAGAAGTTTTATGAACATTGTGCAAATTACAGAAAGTGAAGTTTTGTCAAGTAGATATGCCAAGCCAACAAGAAAGCTATACGCTACTTCAGGATAAAAGAGGAACTATAAAACCAGAGCCGTCTGGTCAGCATACACCATGCAGTTATGAAATACAAGAGAAGACTTGGCCAGCATTCACCAAGCAGTTGTGGAATACAAGATAAGTCCTGGCAAGGAAGTACACCAGGCAACTGTGAATGAAAAGGAAGTCCTGGCAGGAGAGTACACCAGGCAATTGTGAATGGGAAGGAAGTCTTGACAGGGGAGTGCACCAAGCAATTGAAAGTGCATCAACAATCCTGGCAGAGGAATACACCAGGAAAAGTACAGTCATACAAGGAGCATCAAGCAGAGACAGCATTTGTTAAGAAAAAAATGTTACAAGCAAGAACATTTTGTTAACCAGGAACATATAAGACTGAACAGTGTTTGTCTCACAGGATTGTTGTGGGCCAGGAAAAAAAACAAAGGAACTGTGAGACTCAGAGACATTTTGTGATACCAGTAAAGAATCCAGGGGAAGAGAATCCCATCCGGAGTTGAGGTCTTTTCCCACCTCTGGAGTTAAAGTATTTTCTATTTCTGGAGAACATTTATGTTGGAGTTATTCTACGTTTGTTTAAGAACACTTTTTGCAGATACCAGGTCATAAACATATCTGTTATAACTTTATTCTTTTGTTTTAGTGCAAGGGTCAGGATAGATTGTTTGGACACAATATCCTGACAAAGACAGATCCTTAGTTTTGTTTTTAGCTAGGGAAACTCCTCTTTAGAATAGGGTCAGAGAGGCATTTTCCCAACCCTTTTAAGTTGAATAAAGGTTTATAACCAAAACATGACAATGTTGTGTCCGGCTTTCATTCTGGACTCCTCACATAACCCTGCAATCATCCATGCAAAGAGCGCTCCCTCATTTAGTCCACCAGAAAATGTGTTTTATGGAAGAGAGAAAGTGCCCTTTGGTATCTAATCCAGAAAGAAATGGTTAGATGGGGATGGGGGATCAGCGCCAGAGAGGATAACATGCACCTGGGAGACTGCCAATTTGAGCCAAACCCAGTCGGCAAATTCCCTCTTGGAACAGGATTCTGCGCCAAGCAAACCTTAGAAGTTCAAGCTTTGGAGCAGACAGCCTTACCAGCCAAAGTTTGAGGGAAACCAAATGCCATCAAAGAAAGGTATGTGAACTGAATCCAAGAGAGTGAGGACACTTGCTGGAGATTTTGGCAGCTGGAGCATGTGCCCGCCTGTCGACCATGATACCTACACCTGAGCCCAAGATGGGAGATAAAGCATTTGAGCACTCAGACTGCAGAGCCATGGGCAGAGTCCAAAAGAGTCCTTGGGATGAACACAGCACCTAGATACACTTGGGGATGGGATGGGATATCCAACTGGGGAGTAGTGGAATAAGTCATAAAATACCCCTAACAATGGGAAAATCCCATAGGACTATATTCGCGGTCGAATATAAAAAGTAGTATCCACTGCCACCAGCCAAAACTCGCTCAGGGGGGACTGGACAGTGCCCCCTCGGACAACAGACCCAGGGGCAATTGAATTGCCACTACCAGTACGCCCACAATATGATGGTTTGTACTGGTTCTGTTCACAATTTAGGACTAGTAAAGCCAATGGTGACTTTACATGCCCTGGGAGACAGTAGTCAGTCCCAAGGTATGGAGTCTATGTTTGGGGGTCACTATGACGCCCCTGTGTTACGACACGGAGGGTGCTGTGTAACACACATACCAAAAACACATGAAGCCCTATGGAGTAAAAGACCCCATAGCCCATAAAACACATTACAAAGTCAAAGAATATCTCAAATCATGTCTAAGAGTGGGAGAAAAAAGAGTCTCACTCTTAGCAGGAGAAACAAATAAACCCCAAAAATCCAGCAAAGCTGCTGGGGGACTCACTAGGTTTGGGAAATTAGCCTTAACAGAGAATTCTCCCTAACAGGTGGACAAACCCAATAGGCCACACTATTGGAGTTGAATCTAGGAGAAGAGAGGGAAAGCTACATATTGTTGCCCCAGTAAGAGTTTAAGGAAACCCCTAGTGCAAATACCAGCATATGGCCTTGATTCAGTAGTAGTTTGCCTCATGCTAACAGAGTCCTGGAGGATTTCTCATTGCTGGGGTCCTCTGTCAAGTCTGGGGCACTTAACACTCTGTAAGACTGACAAACACTTTGTGAGACTGACATGGCTGAAGGTCCAGACACTCTGGAACTGTATGGATTAGAATACAGATTGGAAAAAGGGAATTAGGTCCACTTAGTATAGACCCTTCACTTGGTTTGCTGTATCTCTCCATCCTGACACTCTGACCTGAAAAGGTCCCTTTTTATGTTGGTTAGATGTTTTTAAGTCCAGTAGGAGTTTCTCTTGCTATCCTGGCCCAATGTCTCAGGTTAAGGGGACTCAGGACTTAATTTGGGGCAGGTTGGCTAGGAAGCCCCAACCAGTCCTAGGCGAGAGAATTGAGGAAGAGGTTACAAAACAAATACACCATTTGGTAAGGAGACTTTCTCTGTAGCCATACATATTTGAGTATTGTCAGGTCAGCCAGAATTTGTTTATTGAGTCCTGTTTAGGTTGAGACTCTTTCCTTCGAAGTAGGTGTGTCTTTTGAACCCCCTTTGCTACAAACCTCACACCTGGTTTAACAGTGAATAAAAAACCTTTTATATTTATTTTGTTACATGCACCTACGGTCTGTTTCTCCCTCCTTGTGAGAGCGGCCTCTGCTTTCTATGCCAGGATGTATAGCTGAGTAATGCATTGAACCAGAGGCTAAAGCCTGCCCATCAAATGCAAATACTTTATTTTGCTTCTGAAATTTTTTGCAAAATTTGCAATGAAATAAGCTGCAGCCCTGAATCTATTAGAGTGTGTAAATTGTTTTTGATTGTTGTTGTAACAGATGACCACTGGAAAGAGATATTGCTGTAAACTGTGAGTAATCCTACTGATGGTGAATGCAGAGGGTGTACTTGGTACTCCCAGTGCTATAAACATTCCCTCTATGTTTTTGAACCTACTCATTTCATGAAAATTGGTCTTGATGACAAAAAGCACTTTCAGTACATGATACATTTGCATAAATAATCATCTCTGTCCTCAATATTGACATCTTTTTTAGAAACATTTGTTTTTTAATCATTTCTATAATGAGGTCCATGTAAATTCAGATATCTTTCAGATCCGGAGGAGGCGAGAAACCCAGATAACCTGTTGAGGAAGTCTAAATTGGTGACTCTTGGCACCTTTGTTCTCTCTTGTGTTCTTAATTCTGTGGTCTATGCATATTGCCACGTCAATCAGGTTTTAAGAGGACTAACTCGAGCATAACCTTCATTTCCACCTTCAGCCCACATCAGAATCTTCTGGCTTGCCCGTCATGTTTTCAAGTGCTGTATGAAAAGAAATGCCCAAGGTAGTCGATGGAAGTCTCCAGAACTTTGATGAGTTTTCGTAAGCCCTTTTCGGCACAATCTAACATGACGCATCAGTGTGATCCTGATGGGGTGCTTTTTTAGACCTCATGATTACACATCATCAGGGAAAGATCGACACTACAATATATCATAAAGGTAGTGACCCCAATTCAGTACATTTGAACTTATTCAACAAAATTGTTCCTTCAAAGATGACTATGAGAAAGAAGCAAATGCTTTGGTTAACGGCTGTGTGAGAAACCTGAGGGTATTCGCCCCAGTAAACCTCAAGGATCCCTTATTCAGATGGCCAGAGGAGGGTGGGCACTCTCAGTTCCCAACCCTGCGGGTGGATGAGCGAGGGAGGATCACCTGGGTAGGGGAGCGCAGGGTTATGCACAGAGAAATGCCCCAGGTGAGACGCGGTACTACATCGCGGAAGAAGGAGAGGAGGATAAAGTCACCAAGATTTTCTTTCCATATTCCACATCTACCCCACGTCCACCCGAAAAAGTTCCCTGAAAAAAATCCAATCCAATCACCTCTACAACTCTGGTAAACCAGCTAGGAGCCCAAACCCTGTTACCCTAAAAAACCACAACTCCCAGAATCATTGTTTTCCTGTTTTACCCATGAATACTCCCAACTGTTCTTTTCCACATCAATATGATTATTCTTTCCCAAATTTCCAGTCTGCTTTGATAACAAACTACCACAATTCCCTCTATTCAGGTCACAATAAGAACTATGGTCATTCTCGTTTGTTTAACAAACCCCATCAATCTCACCCTTCTGAAAACACATGCTTGCATGGTAACAGACAAGGGGCTAACGTTAAAACTAGTTACCTGACATGTCCTAGTACAAGGGTTGGGCAATTGACCAGAACTACACACACATGACAACCCTTTCCCTTCCCGTAAGGTGGAGTACGTGAGCACAGGGAGAGCAAGGCAGACCGCACTACATGAGGGCTAACTCAGCACGGCAGTTTAAGAGGAGGTGAAAGACAATGAATATTGAGAGGGTGACAAGGAGATACGTGACCTTGTCCTTTCCGATCCAGGTCCAGAAACCTCTGCATTTGGAAAGATAGGACCACGAACAAAGGCCAGCATGTGTTGCAGCAGATGTCCATGGTACACGAGACGCTCCTCTGCTGATAACCAAACTGGGGAGAGACGCTTTTCTCAGTGGTACCAACCTTCACTCGAAGGAGAAGAAAGCCAAGCGGTTCAGCACAGCCGATGAGTCGAGGGGAGAGTCAATAAGAAACTGAACTGTGTTGAATGAAAAGTAGCAAGAGCAAATTTGAACTTTGAAGGGAACTATTGAGAAAAGAGGGGGAAAATCTGTAACAGAGGCAACCGGCACCACGTGGGTGCTCACGCAGGAAACTCTTGGTGATTACCCGCTGTTAAGAGACTAGACTATCATAACCGGAAAGACTTGGGAAGCGGTGAAGTGAGGTCAAAGTGATCATACAGGGGTCTTGTAAAATCCTCTGTACCGTCAAAAGTCTTTGTCCGTCCGATGATTGTGAAAGAAAGGGAAATTAATCCTGCATGGTGAAAACAATTACATGAACTGTTTGTTAAAAGTTGGCAAGAGTGAACCCGGCAGAGGGATGCTAATGAGACTTGATAAAAGTTGGCAAAAGTGAACCCGACGAAGGGATGCTAACAGGAATGGGTGAAGTCTGAAGTTCCATAGTGAACTGTTTGTTAAATGTTGGCAAGGGTGAACCCGGCGGAGGGATGCTAACGAGACGGGGTGAAGTCTGAAGTTCCATAGTGAGCTGTCTTAAGAGGTTGGTGATTGTGAACCCAGCAGAGGGAAGCCGACAACCAGAATAGCACGTTAAGCGAAGTGAACCCGACCAAGGGGTGTCTACTGTGAACTGTCTGTAAAAGTTGGTGAAAGTGAACCTGACAGAGGGAAGCCGACAATCAGAGGTGAAGCCTGAAGACCTGTTTAAAAAGACATTAAGACTCGTGAAAATAAGCACTGGAAGACCAGGGGAAGTGAACGGGCCCCCTTGTCAAGTGGGTCCGATCTTGGTCGAGGGAGATCCAAGGGTGAAAAGTCATCACCCAAAGTTCATCGAGAAAGGAACTTTTTGTTTGTTGGTTTATTTATTGTTGACTACATCAGGCCCTCGAAGGCACGAGACATTTTATTGAAAAGAGACTTATCCATCGAAGAACCTGAGAGCTGGAACAGAACTGTTAGCTCGTGGTTAGTTTTAAGGAATTGGCAATAGATTTTTCTTTGTATAGGCCCTTTTATTTTGACACAACGCCACAAGGACTGCCTTATTTTTCATTTCATGGTCGTCGCTTGCTCTCATGTAAGATTTAGGTTTAGATTAGGTAGGTTCCCACCCTAGATTTACGGTTTAATAAACACTCTTGAACTGTGATCACGTGTGTCTGTCTTTACTGTTGCCACCATGAGTTCCTTACAGCTGACAGAGAGGGGTTATCCCCATTAACCTCTTAAGAATTCTGCAAAAAGGGCTTGTTTTACAGAGAGACATTTCTTGTTCCAAAGCCCAAACAGCTGTAGACAGATCGATCTATGTTACTACATTTTCACAAAACACTTCACACATCAAGAAACGCATTAACACTGGAATTTGGTCCGTACCACCGGATATGTGACTGAATATCCCTTGTTTGCGCTGAAGAGAAATGGGAATATTCGAGATAGCAGTGTACATTCGTGCTTCACCTCACCCAGTTTTGTCACCAATGCCATCTTTTACTGCTTGCAAGCTGAATATAATCCAGTGACAGGACACTTTCTCTGTGGGAATTGCAGCGTCTGCAAACTCACCATCAGAAGCACTGTGTCTGTATACAATCATACTCTCGACACTGAAATATCACACTAATTGCAACACAAGGAATGCAATTTACATGATTTGCTATCCCTGCTCAAAGATCTATATAGGGATGACCACCAGGAAAGTGCCCACATGTATCTGCGATCACAAATCTGTTGGGTTTCTACTGCATGTAGAACCTGGGCAATATAAATCATGCAGATGAACTACGGCAATATAATGAGACGCGGGAGCCAGAACATTCGGATGTTAATCCCTTTATTGCCGGCGCCAGAACTGGCGTCGGAGGCGGTGGCCCCGCCTCTTCCTCTTCCCGTGGCCACGCCACAACTTCCAACACAACAGAAAGAACGGACACAAACATTTACAGTGAATACCGTGTCCATGGAAATAGGACACGACAACTCGGACACAACAAAATCCAGAATTCAAAACCAAACACTCTCCTCCCCCCTAGTTCAGCACTTTGCTACTCATAATCATTCAGACCATGATTTTAAATGCATGATTTTTCATGCGATAGGTCCTGATAAACACAATTTTGGCACCTCCAATCGGTTGCTTCGATTGCCCCCATACTGCGGCTTATTTCAATGGGGCAATCCTTGTATTGCCGTTCCTTTAAGGATTGGTGTCTTTGACTCTTGCAAATTACTTTTACAATGTTATTGTTCAACACACTACTTTATAACTGCAACTTGCACTACAGGTTCTACACAGGGACTGATCTTTTTCTCAGAAACCCTTGTTTTGGAGCATACTAATGCCACTTCCTTGGTATCGATGTGGCATTTGTCCTCACTTACAATAATTCCAACCTGGCTGAGTTGCAGCCCCTTCGTCTATTTACGTGGCTTTTCAACGTTAGAGCATTCCACGCACCAACGTGACGCTCGTCACGTTACCTTTCAATGGATCGCAGACAGCATTATGGCTGCTGTTCAGCGTTTGGGCTTAGCAGCGACACCAAAGTACGACTGTGCCTGCTGCAGGTTTCAAGAGAAGGCGACTGGCCAGGACGACTCACAGCTCCTTTTTGATTTCACGATAGCAAAGGTGAGAATCCTTAACTGCATTCATTTTTGATGCATGACTACATATGGGCGGCACATGGTCAGTTTCTAAATGGCCGTTCTCTGTCCTTACAGACGGTGGACAACGCCTAACACGTGATGCAGCCTTTTTGAGAACATTTTCACATGAGGATACACGCAAGATAAAGGGACATCATCAAGGTATTCACATTTTGAACCAACCTTGGTTTCAATTTACTCAAACATTTAGTTGGATGTCTAGCGTGACTTGGAAGAGCGGTTTTATATCATGACGTTTGGTTTTGCTTATCTCCAGATTTTGCAGACTTCGTGTAATGGTTAAGCACTATTGAGAGGGCACCAGGTCCGAATAAAGTAGTGAGAATGGCCTGTAAATGGCAAGTGTCCATGCAGAGGTATTGGGGGAGGGTGGTGGGGGATGGGTTAAGGGGGCTACAGCCCCGGGTCTTTTGGTTGTAGCCCCAGATAGAGGTTCAGGTGCTACAACCAAAATACTAGCTAGCCCCGAGTCCCGCCAGTCCTGCCATTAGCTTAGCCCCTGATCTATTCCAGACCTAGCAACACCCCTGTGTCCATGGCTTCCCAACTTTGAAGGCGTGTTTCTAGCTTGATAATGGGTATTTCAAATTCTTGTAAAGGTCTAGTTACTAGAGCTGATGTGAGTTTTCTCTAGTTTTAGATATTGATACTTCAGCATTACACCATAAGGGCGTGTGCAATGTTTCCAAGTACACTTTTCTTCCAATCTAACATGACATGCCCAGAAAAAGGCTGGGTCACAACAAGCAATATACCCATAGAGCTGAAACTTGAGTTGGCATAAGAAAGAAATGGTATAAGAAAGACACTTAGATGGTCTTCTCGACAATAACATTTGAATTAAAACACAAGTTTGATGCATTTGAATAAATCCACACCTGTCAGAACAGAGTGGTTCATGGACACAACAGTCTGTGTGTCGTGGATACAACAGTCTGTATCCAAGGTTTCCTTTGTTTGTAAGCACCTGTATAAGTTGTGTTTTTTTGGTTTATCTTGTGGTCTGTTCCCACTTTATTATAGCTGTGCAACAACTAACACCAGTTTAGGCTCCCTTGGTGTTGTGTTGTTTACTGATATATTGGAGGGTTTCCCCATGGTAGGCGATATGTATATTTTAGTATATTTGATTTCCTTTAAAACACAAATTACTGTTTACACGCATCTTTGAACTTTATGTATTCGAATTTGTACATCTAATAATTGGTTCGTATGAAATATGTTCGAAATAAATGCATTTATTGATTGGAATATATCCTTTTAAATCTCAATGAGCATTTTTGAAGTGTTCTAAAGTTTGGTTAAATGACAGGGGTTCTCCTGTCTTTTGTACACTCTCACATGACGAGCAGCTCGCAAATGTATGTCTGAACTCCTCTTCATGCTCCAGATAGTCAGAAACTCCATTCATGTGAGGATTAAGGTAATGTAACTGCCATTGCACGAGCACTGACTGGAACTGCCACAGATCTGGAGGGAACAAAGCAGAACTCTAATTAAGACCTGACAATGCAACAAAGGCTGTGTAGACAGAGGTGCACTGGCAACAGGGCACATATCATCTGGCCCTAGAGCACCTCTGAGAGCTTCAGAAATGTGAGTCCCCTAATCATATAAAAGCAAAAAATAGTCCATAGTCGCCCCTCTGTGAGAACGAACACAGCACATTAACCTGTCCTTTGGAAAGGTACCCACTCGAGAGTCCGCAGCCACGCTTTAGCTCACTGTACCTTTCACAGATGGGAACTATAAATGTGCATATCGGTCTTTGTCCCGCCCACATGCAAGTCCAGCACCAAAATGCTATGGCAATTCCCTTCTGAACAAGAGTACCAACAGCACCCCCATACACGTGTTTCTGCCTTGTTGGGCCTCATCAGTGAGGTGGAGCTGTGCCTCCCTAAGCACAGTGAGCAAGGGGGTCCACGTCTGGATGACCCTAGGAAACTTAGGGTGACCAAACCTAAGTCCCTAAAAACATCAATAGTCCATAAGCGCCCCTCTGGGAAAACGAACACCGCCCATTCACCTGTTCTTTGGGAAGGTACCCAATCGAGAGTCCGCAGCCACACTTTAGCTCACTGTACCTTTCACAGATGGGAAATACCCATTTGCATATAAGTGTTTGTCCTGCCCACATGGGTAGTCCAGCACCGAAATACTATGGCAATTCCCTTCTTTACAAGAGTACCAACAGCACCCCCATACACGTGTTTCAGCCTTGTTGGGCCTCATCAGTGAGGTGGATCTTTACTACCTCCATGTTCTCACATATGGGTTTCTGAATTATTGATTGTCACTTGTTTTATTCAGTGTTTCTGAAACCAGTGTCAACTACCGGGTGTCTGCTGCTTCATTGCCTAACACCAAAACAATCAGGATGGGATGTTGTACAGAAGATGTAACACTGCTCATCCATTTAGAAACCTAGATTGTTCAAGAGCTACTAAATTGGGATTAATGCCCTTCCTATTTACTGGATTATAGAATAAGTGAAGAATTTTCCAATATCTATTACTAGCTCGACGCCTCTTTCACTTCACCCCATGGTAGGCAGAAAGCTACTTGAAAAACTGACTGATGTCCTATTTTCCTAATTTCTGTATTGCATCATTCTATAGGCCACTTCATGTCTAGTAATCCGCACCATTGGCATTATCCTGACACACTCGGTCTTCGAACATCAGAGCACCAAATTTAGGCCCACTTCTGCCTTCATGAAACCCCTTCTAAGAGAAGACTACTGGAGTCCAATGATTTGGGTAACTGACCTGTATCCCTTGGAATAACCTCCCAACCTCGGTTTCTGATGTTGAGGCACAGTCTTGTATTTTCCAAGGATGAGAAGGGCTGTTTGTTTCACTGCAACCATATCCGACCCAGCAGTTTTGTTAGAAAACAGAACAGCCATCTTGTGCTACTTACAATGTGTATTATCTTGCTCCTTTCATCCACTCATTTCAGAAAGCTGCGACTGAAAGCCTTAAATGCTGTACTTTGCTGCAATTCCCAACATACACTGCTTCAATGTCACCGGATTGGCAGACATCTGATAGTTTATTTTTTACTCTACTGCACTACATTCATATTGTGCTGATCTATGTATTTATTTGCATACGCAAAACAAGGAAATAGACAACCCCTACCTTTAGCAAGTTTACCAATAGCCTTGGACTATGCTCGAAAAAAAGCACTGCTCTCACTCAGAGATCTGTTAAAAAACAGTTTAATACTTCATCATTTCTTGCTCAAAAAAACATATCACAAACAATATTCCAAAACACTGGGTCACGTAATTGTACCAAAATGTTTAGACACCCCAAAACACATTAAAAAATGAACAAACACCTTGTCAAGCTGGGTCGTTAGTATCCAGTTGTGACAGTATTGCTTTCATTTTTATATAACGACGGATGCTAAGAAGTTCTGGAAAAAACAACGACAATATTGAAACTCACATTACACCTTTGATGTTATTTACAGAGAAAATTGCAATGCAATATATCTATACAATGGGCCTCATTATAAGTTTGCCGGTCCGGTAACAACTGTTCCGGTAAACTTGCCGGTATTGTTGTTACCGGACCGGCAAACTACGAGTTCTGCTCGCGGGTGCCTTCCCGCCCGCCAGGACTGGCCTGGTGGGTGTACCGGCACCCACGAGCAGAGCATGTCGGATGCACCAGCACCGCATCCGACCTCCCATTCCCAATGGGAATGGGGAGCATTTTTTTCTGGTGCCCGCGAATAGGCAATTACCGGGTCCGGCGGGGCCGTAATGACCCGGTAATTGGCCATTCATGGGTGCCAGAAAAAAATTGCAAGTTTGGCAGCAGCCTGCCGGTTTTACCGGCAAGGCTACCGCCAAACTTGTAATGAGGCCCAACGTTGTTCACTCTGGACCTTTGAAAGGAAGGCATGGTATCAACAGTAAGACAGACACAAGTGACCACAGTTCAAGGGTGTTTTTGTTGTACATAAATTGGGTTTGAAAAACGCCTATTTAATCCTAAATCTAATGTTGGGAGCAAGCTACGACCATCAAATAATAATAATACAGTCCTAGTGGATTCTTGTTCAAATAAAAGGGCCTATACTAATAAACCTATTGCCAATCCATACCTCTAACTACAAATAGTGTGGGAAATAATGTTAGGCAAAAGAAAAGTGTTCAAGAAATGATATGTCAGGATATTCAAGCCATTGGCTTCCCTTGCCCACGTTTTCAGCACGGAATAAGGCAACATACTCGAGCATAGCACAGTCTCTGGCTTCTCTAGCACGAGGGTGCAGTTCAAGACTCCAACATCATGGCCTTCTGTGCCAAAGTGTCTTTGTCGTTCAAAGTCTCTTGTTTCAGAGGGCCTGATGTACCAAACAAATAATAAAGTTCCTTTCCTTTCAGGATTCTCCAAGGCACACTTTTCTCAGGTGATTTACTGTTCACTTCGAATCCCACTGTGTCGGGCACAGATCCGTTTGTGTTCAAAGTTTGTATTTTCACATATACACAATTTTCTTAGTATTTCCACATATCCAATTTCTCGGGTGACTCATGGTTCACCCTGGATCCCCCTCTGCTGGGCTCATATCTCTTCTAACACAAAATCTTCAATCAGTCGCCCTCTGCTAGGCCCATAGAAATTTATCTATGTTAACACAAACTTGCTTTAACACAAAGCTTTCAATTGATCTCCCTCCATCGGGCTCGAACCAACTTTATCTACTATGCCATCAACTTTCTTTACTGTATCAACATCAAGACTTTCCATTGTGCATGGGATTTTGCTCCACCCATTGCAGGACCACTTTGATTCACAATCCTTTGCAACTCTTTCACTTTTGTCAACTCTCAGTGGGCCCTTATAGAGACCTTATATTGAGCATGCACGCATTGCCGGACAACTCTGTCAAAGGTATCGTACATCTTGCTTTCAAAGTTCAATCACTCAGTTGCAGTTCAACTTTACTTGCGTTGGTTATCACACGCGCTTCATACAATGTTCATTCCAGCGCTCGCCATACAAGGTTGCCGCTTGCAACCTTGACTTCAACACAGACCGGTATTGCATCAGTCTCCCCAACTCACTGGCTGTGTTTATTTCACTGACGCCGCTTCGTTGTTGGAGCCAAGGACAGTACCACAGCAGCTTGTGATTCTCCCCACCTTGATTATTGACGCAGGAGTGCCCTGGGTACCTCAGACACAATGCAGGATTCTTCAGCCTGGTTTGCTGGTGTTACACTTTCTTTTCTCGAGGCTTCATGAAAGTAGCGGTTCTTTGTTGAAAAAGGTCAAGGGAACTTCTCTCCTTGTGATCCCCTTCTGTTTCACCGTCTTTCTCATGTTAAACTGCCATCTTGGAAATGCTGTTTCCTGGTGTGCTTTTCCTCACTCTGAGTGTGCTCTCGTGCTCCGCCTTTTATCCATGTGGGGAAGTATAATGGAAGTCATGTGTGCATAATGGTCAGTGATTGCCTGATCCTGGCTGACCTTTTTATTGGGACACGTCAGGTATATGGCTCGGGTCTTAGTCCGTTTTCTCTTATAGTGGGCTGTCCGTGAGAAAGTGTTCGTGTTGTGAAAGGGGGTGGGGTTGAGTTCCTAAGAATCCTACCTGCTAGGATGGGGTAAAGGTGTTACATGGAAGGGGATACCGCCTCTCACCATCCAGTGTCCTACCCCCGATCCCCGAAGACCCCTCACCCAGGTGATCCTCTTGCACTGGTCCACCCGCAGGAACTGGATCCAAAAGCGATGGTCGTGTCCTTGCCACCTGGATGACAGATCCCCAGGGACTAGTGGGTAAAGCACCTTCTGGTTTCCCATACCATGATTAGTTCCGTTTAGGGAGGTGTGCTCTCGTGCTCCGCCTTTTATCCATGTGTGGAAGTGCAATGAAGTCAGGTGTGCGTAATGGTCAGTAATTGCCTGACCCTGTCTGACCATTGTATTGAGACACGTCAGATATACGGCTCGGGTGTTAGTCCGTTTTCTCTCATAGCAAGATTCCCGTGAGAAAGTGTTTGTGTTGTGAAAGGGGGGCACGAGGGTTAAGTTCCAAGGTATCCTACTTGGTAGGATGGGGTAAAGGTGTTACAGGGAAGGGGAAACCGCATCTCACCATCCAGTATCCCACTCCCCAAAGACCCCTCACCCAGGTGATCCTCCCGCACTAGTCCACCCCCAGGAACTGGATCCAAAAGCAATGGCTGTGTCCTGGCCACCTGGATGATAGATCCCCGGAGACTAATGGGTGACACACCTTCTGGTTTCTCACACCATCTACCATGATTAGTTCTGTTTTGGGAGGTTATTCGTTTTAAGAATGGCCTAATCCAATGACAAAGGAAAAACAGACTGACTATTCCCACTCCTAAGTCAGACTGCAGACCTACATACCAGGAAACAAGTTATTTTAGTCACAAAGGAGCGTACAAAAGGTAATATAGCAGATAAACAGGAGGCAGTGAGCCTCTTATAATGGGGAAAGTTTAAGTGGTATGGTGACCAGATTTGAGAAGGGGTATATTGGACATATGCCGGGAACAATATGGTGGACAAGCTTAGGACACATGGTAGTGAATAGGCAGTCTAGCCAGCTAAGCATGAGCTGTGACCTCAAACTATTAAGCGCTAGAGTGATGGGGATGGGGGAAAGGGAAGAATCCAGTTAGCGATGAGGGAAGGTGTAAGTAGTACAGCTGGAGAGGTGAGTCAAAAGGATAGCTCAGATGCGAGAAGGTGCGCTTTCAATTTGCTTTTGAATGTATCGATATGGACCATATTTCGAATTGCAGAGGAGAGGGAGTTCTAAGTAAGCAGAGTGAAAGAGCGGAAGAGGAATCATAGGGTGGGCGAGGTGCCATAAGGGTGCTGGCTGAGGCAGAACAAAGGCTGTGAGAGGGTTTTAGGGGTTGATAGAAAAGGATTGATACAGTGATGCCTTACTGTGGATGGATGGATGCACTAGTAGAACATTGAATGTGGCCCTATTGTGCATAGTTAGCCAGCCAGCCTGCTAGCGATAGGAGGAAGTAGGGATAGTTCAAAGAGATTCCTGGTAGCAACGTTAATAATCTTTTCAAGGGGACAGAATGCGTTGTTTGCAAGATCAAAGAGGATACTGGCACGTAGTCCAGTTTAGAAAAAACAAGAGTGGTTAGCAGATGGTTGGCCGTTTTGAAGAGAAAGAGGTACCTGATTTACCTGATATTTCTGAGGTTAAGGCGAGCCACCATTGCAGTTTTAGAGATGAAGGTAGAGAATATGTTTAAAGAGTCGTAGATGACGCCAGTGTTTCTAGCTGAAGAGGAATAGGAAAGAGTGTCAATTGGGAACTGGATAGGCAGGGGAGGAAAGGAGAGGATTTGGCAGGAAAGAGAAACACCTCTGTTTTGGAGTTCAACATAAAAGAGTGTAAGGCCATCCAGTATTTAATAGCTGCGAGACAGTCAGAAATGTTGGCAGATAGGTCGGTGGAGAGTTCTGGAAAAGAGAAAAAGATTTTGGGTTTCATCTACAAAGAGTTGGTATGAGAACCCAAAGGAGGAGGTAAGGGCCCAGAGAGCAGAAGTGTGCAGTGTGAACAAGCGGGGACCCAAGACAGAGCCTTGCGGAACAGTAGGAGTGAATGGAGAGGTATTGTTGTTCCAGGAAACAGAATTGATGAGGTCCCAGGTAGGACTCCATCCAGGCAAGTGCTTAATCATGAATTTCAAACAGAGAGAAGGGATTGAAGAGATAAGAGGAAATGACAGTATCAAAGGCAGCAGAAAAGTCGGGGAGGATTAGGCTAGAGGATAGGTTGGAATGTTTAGCAGAGGCAATAAAGTTGGAGACATTAATTAGAGCAGTTTCCGTGAAGTGGCAGGAGTGGAAAACAGCTTGGAAGGGTTCACAAAAGTTGTGTGTATCAAGTAAGTTAGCAGGTCTGTTAAATACAGCTCTTTCCAACACCTTCGATAATTGAGTAAGAAGTGACACAGGTCAAAAGGTGTTCGGCACGTTTGGATCAGCACCTTGCTTTTCCAGGAAAGGGATTACCAAGGCTGTTTTGAAAGTGGAGGGAAAGCAAGCAGAGTCGAAAGGACAAGTTGAAGAGATTAGCGAGGTGAGAGACTACTAGCGGGGCAATCAGTTTAACAAGCTGAGGTGCAAGAGGATCTGATGGGGCACAGGAGGGGTTACCCTTATACAACGCTGCAAGGACTTCCTCAGGATTGGTATGACTGAATTGTGAGATAGAAGCAGTGAAAGATGGTGGAATGAAGTAAGTAGGAGGAGGGAGTAAGAGGAGGGTTAGGAGATATTCACTGATTTTGGAACCAAAGTATTCAACAAGGTCCCTAGCTGAAAGAGTAGAGTTAACAGTTGTGGGTTTAGGAGTAAGGAGGGAGTTTATAACTATCCCTATCAATAATTGCTAAGTCCCTGTCTACTCATGTTATGATTAACGAACAATATCTACAGCTTATATATCACGTGCTAGACATGTATTAGATCTGACCCGTCTGTTAATCTCATCTCTTCCCTACTTTAATCTGTCTCAGAGTTGCACCTTGCTCTCTCCTGCCAGATCTACACCTATTGTTGTACTGCTTATCCAGCCTCTAACACGCTCAAATCCATATGTATCTAGACATGCTGCCTGTACTCTAGCCATACCTAGCTATACTGCTCAATTTCGAATCTAATTGCCGCTCGATCCTGATTTTAGTTGTATCTAGACATGCTGCCTGTTCGCAAATCCAGTCTTATCTAGTCATACTGTTCAAATTCGCTTCTAGATGCCCTCAGACAACTAGCATCTACTTAGTCAACACACTATCTACAACTCTACTCAGAATGCATCTACCTATCACAAACTTGCACGCCTCTGTACTCATCTTCCTGAACATTACTTTACACACCTACTGTAAAATGGCACCTCAACTGCCCAATACGCCCATTTCTTCCATGCCCACCGACCAGATTCCACCCCATACAGACCTAGCCAACCCTCAGATACTACCTAGTCTCCCTCGCACTACCATAGACAGGAACCTAGGACTCAGAGCTAGATTAGCCAAAATCTACGAGCCATTGGCCCGCTCGCTGCATACCCCACAAAAATCCTTAAAGCCGTTACCTCAACTTAACCCTAACATTAAAACCTCTAATTCTCATCACAACCTCTCCTCTAACCCCATACTCATCCACCCTAGCCAGAGTACACCCGGACAAACTCAAGATAAACGCCACACTAGCGCTACTGAAAACACAACTACCACCATAAAGACAGCCAACCCTAAAATCAAGGGAGCCCTAATCAACGCTAGATCCTTAGTAGCACATGCTACAGAAATAGCAGATCTGATCCTCAAAGACGACCTAGACTTCCTCGCCATCACCGAGACCTGGTTACACCCAGCAGCAGGCCCCATGATCATGCTAGCAGTCCCAGACAAGTACACCATCCTGAGGCAAGATCGCCTCAAGTCCAGAGGAGGGGGTGTTGCCATTATACATAAACTTAGCCTACTCATGAGACTCGCTACACCTTCCAATGTCCAATCCTGCGAAAACTTGTCAGTCAAAGTCCCACTCACTAACACCCAAACCCTCACCATCCACTTGATTTACCACCCACCAGGACCCATCGGTACCTTTGATGAAGACCTTAACGCTATCCTAACTAGCAACCTCAAAACCTCAGCTCAAGTCCTTACCTTGGGGGACTTTAACCTAGGCTACAATGACCCAGCAGACCCAATATCCAACGCTATAGGCACCACCCTTGCTGAACTAGGGTTTGCACAAAGAACCATGGCCCCTACTCACTCAAAAGGTAGAATACTCGATTGGGTGGCCGATCACAACTGCGTAGCAAACATTACCAATATCTCACCTCTAATCTGGACAGACCACCACCTAGTCTCGTTCTGGTTAACCACAGACAGACCTACACCTCCGCCTATCACAACAGCCCCACCTATTCTCACCAGAAACAAGAAAAACATTACAGCAGAAAGACTCATCCCGAACCTACTCCCCAAACTTGACACACTCTCGGACAAGGCGGACCCAGAGATCCTAGTTGAGGAATATAATAAAGCCATGGCCTCAGCACTGGACCTCATCGCCCCTCTCAAACTCAAACCGAGCAAACAGAAATCACACCTTAACAAATGGTACACACCATTCCTCAAAAACCTGAGGCAACAAAAGAGAAACTGCGAAGTTACTTGGAAAAAATGTCCCTCAGCTGCTAACAAATTTAATCTATCTAAAATACCTGCACTCTACAAAAAAGAAATATATGTGGCCAAACGAACGTCCTATGACTCTCGTATATCATCAGCTAAATCCAACATGAAAGAACTCTTTTCCATTCTCAAAGAAGTTGAAACTCCCATACTACCCCCTGATACCTGCACCAAAGATAAAAACTGGTGCTCAAAAATTCAGAATGCCCTGACCAATAAGATCAAGACCCTTCAAACCAAAATCTCCAGCAAAAAAGAGACCGTAAAAGACATGCCCCCCTCTAAAAAACCGGACAAGTGTACAACCACAGACCCCACGCGCTTCAAGTTCACTAAAGTCAATACACTCGATGTGGAAAAAATCATCTTGTCCCTGAAACCGTCTAACTGCCAGGGAGACCTTTGCCCGGCACAGCTCATCAAAGACGCTGCTCGCGATCTTTCAGCCTTCATCACGAAATTGATCAATGCCTCTTTCTCCACCGGCTCCATCCCCAGCAATCTAAAACAATCTTGGGTACTTCCCTTACTAAAAAAACCTACCCTCGACCCAGCCATACCCACCAATTACCGACCCATAACGACTGTTCCCTTCCTACTAAAAATCCTAGATAAGGTAGCTTACGTTCAAATACAGAAGCACCTGGAAGAACACCACCTCTTAGGATCTAGACAATCTGGGTTCCGCCCTCAACATGGGACTGAGACTGCTCTCATCGACCTGAAAGCTCAGATTGATACACTTAGGGACAAAGGACAAGTTGCCTTGCTCCTCCTTCTTGACCTCTCTGCAGCTTTCGATCTGGTCAACCACTCTGTCTTATGTTCACACCTCCACACAGCAGCACACTTCTCTCCCGAGGCCATCTCATGGATCACTTCATTCCTTAACGGAAGAACCATGAGGGTATTTTCGCCTACAGCTGCAGCAGACCCTATACCTATCACCTGTGGTGTACCACAGGGCTCCTGCGTCTCCCCTACATTGTACAATATATTCACCAAGCCCCTTTTCGATGATTTGGATCATCTCGGTATCACCTACACTAATTATGCAGATGATACTCAGATCCTCCTTCCGCTTTCTGGAGATTATGGAAAGGATTTGGCCTTGCTGAATAGGGTGTACATCATCATCCAGGCATGGATGGCCACTCATGGACTATGCCTGAATGATGAGAAAACAGAGCTTATCATCTTGGGAACAACGCATAGTCTAGGGAAACTCAGCCCAGCCTACAACTCTTTCATGATAGATGGGAACAACATCAAAGTTGGACAGGAGGTCAAAACACTGGGCTTCTACCTGGATTCTAACCTCTCCTTCAAAAGACAACTGAGCTCACTGGCATCTTCATCTGCATATACATGCAAATTAATCCGCTCAGCTAAACCATTTCTGTCAGACACTAGCTGCCTTACACTCGCTAGAGCCCTCATTCTATCCCGCCTTGACTACTGTAACGCCCTCTACCTGGGAACCTCCAAGGCTACTACCAGCAAGCTACAAACTCTCCAGAATAACGCCCTGAGAGCAGCATTGGGCATCCCCAGAAGAGAGCATATATCAGGTTTCAGCCAACAGAATAACTGGCTCTCTACCAGAGACAAAATTCTCCTAAAAACGGCCTCACTTACCTACAAATCTCTTAACAACGCTGCCCCGATTTACTTGACTAACAGATTCCATAGACAAGCCTCCGCAAGACCCCTCAGAACTGCTTACAAAGATTGCCTCTCTGTCCCAAACTACAAACTTGCCACCATAGGAGGTAACAGTTTCCCGGTAAAGGCAGCCAAACTATGGAACTCTTTGCCCCCCAACCTCAGAGTAGACATGCCCTACCTGAATTTCCGCTCTAAGGTAATTTCATGGCTTAAACTGAAGGACAGCCAAAATAGATAAGTGCTAAAGCCACCCTCTTGCGATCCGCACATTGTGTAACCTTGTGTGCCACCTTTTAATTTGTATATACTGTATATATTGTGCGCTCTCATCTACTGCTCTGTACATTCCCTATGCTATTTGAACTTTGTACACTTTGTAACCAAGCTTTGCATATTCTTGTAAATGCTGCGCCCTGATACCCTTGGGTATAATAGCGCATTATAAATAATAAAACAAACAAACAAACAAACATCCCTTTTTATAACTATCAAGAGAAGACTTGAGAGAATCAAGGGCATAGAGGTATAGTTTGAGGTCCTCATGAGAGTGGGAGCACCTCCTGCACAGGAGTTATTGCGTATCAGTGCGGAGATCGCATATGAATGGGCAGATCCTAGGTTGAGGATGCTGGGATTTAGCGGTGAAAGTTAGCAGTGGGAAGCGAGAAGGTGGAGAAGGCAGTGTAAGTGGAGGAAGGATCTTGGAAAAAAGGAGGAGAGTGAGAGTTGGAGTTCAGAGAGGAAGCGAGCGGGAAGAGTAAAGGGTTTACATTGTCTCTTGGAAAAGGGAGTGATAGGTGGGGAGGAAAGATGAGAGGGAGAAACGATAATGGTGGTGGATGCAATGGAGTGGTCCGAAAGAGATGACATGAAAGTACTGCTTGTTCCTGAGAGAGAGTTGGAGATAAATAGGTGGGCAAGGGAGCTTGCGTGACTAGGTTATCAATAGTGTGGCTAGCGTGTTCAGTGAGAAAAGATTGAAGGTTAGATGGTTGCGAAGTGGTAGGAGAAGGAATGTTAAAGTCACCTAAGAGGATGAGGTGACAGGGAAAGCGAATCAAAGAGCTGCCCGAGTTCATCGGAGAATGGCCCAATGGGGCCAGAAGGGCGATAGATAGAAATGAAGTGAGCAGAGTGAGGATGAACAATAGTTGAGAGTGTAAATTGAAATGAGGTAGGTGGGGATATGGCATTGGGGGTGTGTGAGATGTTAAGGTGGAAAGAAAATGGGTGACTCACACCACCGCCTTTGCCCGTCAGATGAGGAGAGTGAGAGAAGAAAAGTTTGGAGTCATGAAGGGCTGCCAAGGTAGCAGTGGGGAGAGATCCAGGTTTCAGTGATAGCAAGGAAATCAAGGGGAGGAGAGCTAGAGTGAAAGTAGTCAGTGATGAAGGACGTCTTTATGTAAACAGACTGAGCACTCCAGAGTGCAATGTTTAGTTGATGCAGCAGGGAGGAGTAGAGCAATTTAGTTTCAAAGTAGGAGAGGCAGGGTGGGTAGATGATAGGAGTGGAGCCATCTGTTGGCTGGCGTTAGTTGGTTAGAAAGGGGGTGGTTTGGAGTTATGATAGGAATAGGAAAGGTTGGGGCTATAGCTTGATTGGAGAGAGCATTAAGAGCGAATAGCAGGATGAGAGAGAATGCATTTTTTTTGCGTTCAGTAGTAGTCAATTGTATCTGGCAATGTACTAAGTAGATTTTAGGTATTACCAGGTGTAGCACGAGAGGAGGTGGTATAAAGGTTCACAGGTAAATAGGCTGGGAGTAAAGGCTGGGAGTTTGCCCTTAGCTGTTACCCCTTGCTTGGGCTAAGTCCTCCCAGTAATTAGTAAGAAGGAGGGGCAGTAAGGAGTGTCCAGTGGTGGGAAGAGGGAGGCAGGAACAGTAGACGGCAGATCGGGCTGAGCTCAATGTGGCGTTGTCTGGTCAGAGGTCATCACCTGATCAGCTCGTAGATCGACAATGGATGGTTTTTGTAGGTCCCCTGACCTCCGCAAGCAGATTTGAGGCATTATTCTGTAGAATGGTAATGTTTGCACCAGCACTTAATTGTGTAATCTCCCTGAGGTGGTGCACATTTTGGGAACTGGTAAAGGGGAGGGCATTACGCCATTCCACTTTCATGAAGCTACGATTATCGAGCACGGTAAGAGGCAAGTGGCAAACGTAGTGCCAATACCTCCTTTCCAGAGTACACAAGTGTGATTACAAAGCCTGTTGGAACTTTTTAGGGATTTTCCTATCCTACATACCTACACATTCCTTACCAGCTTCAATGCTCTGTGTCTCCGATGTCCACTGCTTCAAAAGGTTGTGGGCTGAACCATTATAGGAGTAGATTGAGCATGCCATGATTTTTGCAAATGACTTCGTTTTTATCGTAGTCTCTTGGGCCCAGGTGATAAATACCTCTTTGTGTAGGTATATGTATTCATTATTTTTAATTTCCATCGATCTTATCATTCAGAAAATGTCAGAGAAACCCAGGCTACAAACAAGGATCAGTGAGACGTCTTGACAAGGAGCAGGCGGCATGAAACACATGTTCATTTGACTTCATGTTTTAGTATCTTGAAATCTGAATATCAATATAAAGAATGACATCTCTTTTCTAAATGATCAGATAGATGGAAAATGAAGTTCACAATGGATCAAGTGGATTTAATTTGGGGATAGAATTATAAACAAATACATGATTAATGATTTGAAGATAGAGGAGTGAAAAATGTCCTTGGTGAATGTCTAGGCCAAGCTCACATAAGATCAAGGGGGCAGTTCATCTCCCACCACTGTAGGCTGCTTAAGTAGGGCCTCACACCCTCCCCCACTCCCATGGTCCTGAAACTTACCCTTCTTACTTCATCTGTTCTGGGTCTGTCACTCCTAAATGTTTCGTCAGATGCTCACTTCTCCTCCCACCATGTGTGTAACTACTTCAGATCAGAGTCTTTCCCCTAACCACTACCTTGGGCTACCTAACCACTACCTTGGGCTCAGCTGTCCTCCTCAAATCATCCTATGCAGATCAGCTATTTGCTCTTCTTTTTCAAATTCATTCTTGTAATGCGGATCACATCCGGGTGTTTTTTCTCCACTCTCCTTCTCTTCTCTTGCCACCTCCATCTGGTGCTTACCGTGAACCTTCTGATGTTCTCCCACCTCGTCCTTTTCTTCACCTGCCACTCCCTCCTACTGATGAGCCCCCTCCAGATGTTCACTCACCTCATTTCCTCCTGCCACTCCATCCTGCTGAACCTCCTGAGATGTACACTCACCTCATCTTCTCATGCCACTCCCTCTTGCTGCTCATGAACCTTCACCAGATGTTCACACACCTCATCTTCTGCTGCCACCTCCTCTCTCTCTCTCTCTCCGCCTCTAGTCTCAAAGCTCCCGCCACCGCCTCAAAATAGCTCACTAATTTCCTTCCAGGACGGTCTCCAAACACCCACACTGTCTGAAACCCTGGGCTTATTTAGGCTTGGATCCACTCCCCTAGGCTTCACTGTCCACAGATCTGTCTCTGAAATGGCACATTTCTGACTGGGATGGCAGACCAGGTTTTTAAAGGACTGGCCTTCATGTTGGATTTCACCGAGGTCATTGCATTGGTCTAGATAGTGCCGAGGGAGTTGGCGTGTGTTGTCCCACTGAGTCCCATACCTTAAAAAATAAGTAAGCATGGGGTAGCATTTACATTTTTCCTGATTTTCTAGAAATGGCTCTGCTCATGGAGCAAGAGTTGCTGGCACTGCCCAAGGCTTCTGTGGTCTGCCACAAACTCACTTTGGAGCTGTGCAGGAGTTGTACTTAACCTACTGCAACCTGCGTGGGAATGCTAAGGTGTACAAGAATCGCATAGGGTCACAATGTTCATGAGGGCTCCAGCATAGGATAGGGATTATTTGTGACATGTGCATTTTGTTGACCAGGACCACACCAAGTCCCCATTCCTTAAAGGGATAGTGTTGCTGAGATAGTTCTTTCTTGAAGGGGGAGAGGTTAATTGGCCATATGTTCCTGAGACTGCTGGAAAGAGTTGAGTTGTTGATCTTTCATGAGCCACTGTGTCACTTGGTGGTCCCTGCTACTGTTACATGCCCTATGATGGCAGCTAAGGGGGGGTGGGGAGTGATCAGGTGATCCTCCCTGTATAAGCCCTGGACCATCGAGCTCTGGTTTAGGGGAATGTCCATGATCAGGTAAAGGACTTTGCCACTGAATATATTGGCATGTTGAAGATCAAACAATGCATAGTATCTAGAGCACTTGCATTTTCACTGCCTGAGCACCAGAACTATTTGGGAATGTTAATTTGGAAGCATAGGTTACAATTAAGTTGATTACTAGAAAATATCTGGCATTTCTGAAAGGAGGAATCTCATCCTTTCATGACCTGCATGGCCCTGCCGCAAGACTGTCTGCAGGAGTGTTTTTGTCTATGACTGCAATGGACTTCCCAAGCCATCAAGGTCTATTACAACATACTCGACCAAAGAACAAGCAAAAATCTTAAAACCCGAAAGCACATTATGGTAGGAGTTTATAATCTAAGCGTTGCAACACAAAGGTTCAGAATGAGGCTGCAGTGGAGAAGGTGGAACTGGTTGGCACTCCACTTGCACGTTATGGGCCATGGGTGCTTGGCTCTTTATGTAGATGCCAGGTATTCACGTGTGAATCAGCTGGGTTCCAGGAAGTATGGGTTTGAAGAAATAGTAAGGTTTTCCATTTCCATCCAAATTGTTGGCTAGAAAAGATGTAGAGGAAGGCAGCCTGAGAGTACAGGCAGATAGAAGAATACTTGTTTGTATGCCCTCTTTTGAAACTTTGAACATCAAAAAAGGGGTAATGGAATGCTTAAAAGTGGATCCTTGGCTTCCAGGAAACACTGATCGCTCTTATTAGGTAGTTCAGTGACTTGATGGGCAATGCTTTAAAGATGTGGGAACAGATCGTGAACTTGCTGCCTGCAGGGAAGAGGAGCAAATGCAGGTCTCAAAGAATGGGGAGATGTAGTCAAATGTTCCATTTTTAGGCGAGGTGCGGCTTGTAGGACAAGATGTCTTATTGTAGCGTCTGGTAAATTGCCGCAAAGGGATGATCAATGTGAGAGAATTTATGGGTTAATGCAGAAGATGGTTGAAAGGAAGAAGGACTTTCAAGTACATAGGTTTCTTGGTAAAATGATTCTTAACAAGAAGATTTGAGTCCATGTAACATTAGATTTGTCTATTTAAATTGCTTTTTCACTTCGTGAGGGCACTCTGACCCTCCGGGACTCCGATCTGTAGCTCCCATTGCTTTAGTCAATATACCAACATCACTAAAAACGGCTACAGAGATATTTCCACGTGCACCGAGACCTCGCATTTTAGGAAATGCACGCCATTATTTAGGTAAGTGCTGCATGCTCCCCTTCCCCTCTGCGTTTCGGTTCAGCACAGCACAGGCACATGGTAACTTGCGTAGGCCCTTTTTTGACACAGACCTTTTTCTGCCTTCCTCAGGGCACACAGCCCACACGGCAAACGCTGTGTACTGCACGCTCCCGACTAGTTTGCTTTCCCTGTCAAATGTGCGACTTTGAAGCAAGCATATTCTGAAATATGACGCTGAACCGCTGTAAGTAAGACCCTATGGGTCCCAATTTACTTAGCTGGCCCTACATTATGGAGAGGATGTGCTATCTGAGGCCAGGGTCGGACTGAGACAAGAAATAGGCCCGGACACCCAAAAAAAAAGTGGCCCACCCCTCGCTTCAAAAAAGTGGCCCAGCCCTCGCCTCACGACCCTTGACCTCTGATGACATCACTGGAAGTGATGTCATTTGACTACACTCCAAAGTGACATCCCTGGAAGTGATGAAACATGACCTTTCAGCCATTGGCAAAACAGGAAGTGGCATCAAATAGCATTGTTCCTAAGTACACTGCCAAAAACGATGTTATGATTTCACTAATGTGATATACATTTCCTACAAGAATGGATCACCATATGTATCATTAACATGTGTGTGTATAGATCCATATTGTTAAATTACTGTGAATGCAAGCAGACGTCCAAGGCCAAATGATAATGTTATTGTATAGCACTTATGCTTAAGCTCTTTTTTATAGAACAAATATCCATACAATATCATCCAGCCTTTGTTGGAACTCATTTATCGACCTAAGAAGGATGAAAGGCTGAGATGGCCTTGCTGTGATTCGAACCTGTAGATCACACACACATCGCAGTAGCGAGCGCTCAACCCACTGAGCTATCATATCGGCTATAGTAGAGCAATTATTCTGTAGTGGATACCATTAAACTGGTAACTGAGATTTAACAGCAGACCAGTTAAGTTCATCTGTAGGTCTAGTGCAAAGTTGGCCACATGTCAAGCCTGCATGCATCTACTTTCAGGCTTCAGAGGTTGGAGAAAAAGGGAAATCAGCGCACTCACAGGACATCCCATACTCTGAGCACTCGTTACTTCATACATGCAAACAAAAATCCACACTTGATGTGATAGTCAAATATTACTACACTGTACAGAAGCTTTTAGGCACACGGATTTTGTCAAGTGACCGAGGACACTGAGATGGAATGTCTTGTGAAGATCGTAACACTGAGATGGAATGTCTTGTGAAGATCGTAACAGAGACAACTGGAGAAACAAAAACATGCAATTACTGCAACTTGCGTAAGGCAAAAAACATAGTCCGAAATGGATGCTTATTCTACTCTAAAATTGGTTGTTTATCACTAATATCACTTATATATATTTATCACTAATACAACAGCACAGCAATTCCAGGGGGCACCCTGCGCCCTGGAGTAGCGGCACGGTGACAGCCGCCGGCTCGGTGGCAGCCCCAGCCCCTCAACTCTGTATGTTGCGGCAGCATGTGAATGATGCATGCATCATAATTTATGATGCACTCGTGCATGCAAATCAATCGTCAAAGCAAGGTAACATGTGTTACCTTGCTTTGATGAATAATGCAGTTGCAAGTATTTTATTTCTCCAAAAATATATTTAAAAAAATTCAAAATAGAATTTTTTTCAAAATGTTTTTTTTTCCCCAAACCGTCCCAGGCATGGCCAGAAACCGGCCCCCACTTAGCCACGGGCTGAAAGGCCGAGGGGCCAATCCAACCGGGTCTTAGGCTGTCTGGTCTCATCTTGTTGTCCCGCTTTTAGAATTGAACCGCTCTGTCTACTTGATCAACTCTGCGTGCACACAGAGCCACATGCCATTTACCAGGAGCATTTATCTCGTGGCCTCCCGCACCCAACAGTCCCGCAGCACTGGCAAAGCTTCCCTGGGGCCCAGCATTTTAGAAAAGGAGTTTTAGTATCCATGGTATGCCTTTCTCTAGGATTCTTTTGACAGTAGTCGACAGTTCGTTTTTAATATTGTAATATTGAGATGTATGCCCCCTATTGCGTCTTAAAACACATACAGCCCTAATTTATTCACTTATTTATGTATATATTCAACAGGGTCTTCCAGTTACGCGCTGGTGAAGGCGGTCTCTACACCTACACGCTGCCGAAATGCGACACGACCTGGGGAGTGTCCAGTGTTCCATCCATCTGACTCACTTCTCCATTATTGGACACCAATGTTCCCTTTGTCCCACCTGTCGCATAGGCAGACCCTCTCTTTTTTAAAGTTCACCTCCAAGGTTGGCAAAACAGTTCCCCACTAAAAAGAAGGAAAGATGTGTATTGGCAGAAGATAACTGGAGAGATTTAGCTCTTGAAAATCCAACCACAAGATGAACAAGTGCATAGATGTGATTGAGTATTGCCATTGCATTTTCTATCCTTCATTAGACAGTGCCCACTGATTAAAAACTGTTAAATCAGCAATAACCACTTGTGTTCACTCTGGAGGAACTCAGGATCCTACCTTTCAAGTAAGGGCACGGGCTGAACAATATATGAACTTTGTTTTTGATTTGTACATGGCTCACCAGAATTCTTCGCTTGTCTTTTTTAAAAATGCGTTACTTTGAAGACTTTTATCTGCTTCTGTCATTTTTTCTGTTTCCCTGATTAGCTCTGGACTTGCACGCTATTTTCACTATTTTCACTGGTTCCTGTCCACCAACTATAACCTTTCTTTCACATTGTTTTTGTTTCTTTTAAGAGTAAAGCGTACTCATATTATAGTGTTACGTTCACCATATGCAAGATATTAGTATTGTATTTGAGTTTTCTGCTTTGTTTTTCATTAATGAGCATCAATTATGCCACTGTTTTTATGTTGAATGGTTAGTAAACCAACCTTATGTGTTCATGAATAAACTTGTGTGGTCTGTATGATTTTTGGATGAAATTATACATTTTTTGATTGAATCATTGTCTCACTACTTGTTGATACGAGAAGGTTTTAAATTAATAACCAAACGGATATCAACCTTTGGCAGCAGCCTTTTGTTGTATGTTTTGGCACAGTGGCTAAGCAAGAATGGAAGTAGTTGTCTAGGCTCTTTGTTTAGAACTATGCTTGTAGCAGATTTCCTTGGGAAGCCCAACGGTGAAGGACAATTTGATCTTTCTGGTATTTAGTTTGAGGTAAACATCAGACATCCACTTCTGAAGAAGGTTGAGGCATGAACAGAGGTGTTCTATGTCATGGTAAGACAACACATTAAACTAAAGCTGGGTGTTGCACATTGATAGATTTGTTTGTCCTGCTTGGCCAACTGCGGGTCAATATATAAGGTAAACAATGTTTCTGACTTGATCAAACGCGGGCACATGTGAATGGACTGCTCCAGATAAAAAAAAATACTTAACAGTTGAGTGGGGGAGGACAGTGAGGTAGATACACAATGGCTGCATCTTAACTGAGCTGTGCCCCGAGCCACACAGCAAATGGCTTCTGTTAGGCAGAATTATATGCAGTACCCTTTGGGAACACTACACACAATTAAGACTACAAGTGACAGTACAATTTCACCTTTGGTGCAAGCCTGTACTACAGTTATAGTGGTAGCTGTAGCAGAGAAGCCAGACTTATCTCAAGAGTAAGTGAGCAGTACAGGATAGTTACACAAAGGACAGCAATTACTATGATTCAGGCAAACACTGACTCAAGGTTTCTAAGTAAAAGAATATATATTTATTTACTTATCAGTTGTATAACAGTTCACCTTTCTAAGCAAGTTAAAAAATCACAATCATAAATACACCACACCAATTCCCTTAAATTCTAGACAGTTTAGGCTCACAAAATGAAGTGGGAGCAAAATGGCACTCCAGCAATTTAAAAGGGAGGGAAAGACAAAGTTATCAGCAATTAGGTAAAACCAACAGGTAAGTATTCTGAGCAATTGAACAAGAGAGACTACAGTGAAGAGATCAGCTAAAAGGCTTGGGGCCAAAGTCAATAGGTCAAAAGTCTTTTGCTCAAGATCAAACAGTTCGGACGAGGTTGGTTGGTCAAAAAGATAGTTCAAAGAGAAGGACAAGCCCTCAGATTGGAGAAAGATTTCAAACACTTTCACTGCAGTTGAACGAAACGGACAACCGGATTTGCACAGTACCTTAAAACGGAGAGGGAGCTGTAGCTGAGGCGGACGTTCGTGGTGGTTCCTGCAGGCTCATGGTTCCTGAAGCGACTGTCGGACTGGTCAGAATTAGGAAGACTGAAGGGTCCTGCGCCACCCAGGGAAGAAGCCGGCAGCAGAGCAAAACAACGAATAAAAGGTGTGTCCTTAAAACCCAAGCAGGGTCCGACCTTCCTGGCTATCCGGCCCACTGTAGCTCTGTACAGCAAATTCAACCAGAGGAGGGTTCCTGGCTTGACGTTTGGGCGAACTTTTTGGTCCCACCAGCTCAAGGGAAGAAGTTTCCTGGAGGATTTTCTCTGTCGTTGGATTTGGAGATTCGGACCTGCAGCAGTGCTTCACCAGGCAGTTCAGTCGTTGTAGGGGTCCTCTTCTTCCAGTTTCTCGTTGGTTCTTTTGTTCTAGTGGTGACTCTGTCTTTCCAGTCCCAGAGACCTGCTTTTTATTCAGTTTTCCCCCATTCATACAGCCTGGCTCTCAATCACACAGCAGGGTGGCTGGCCTGGCAAGGCAAGTCCCCTTAGCCAATCAGACAAGAGAGTGACTTGGGTTACTACTGCAACCCATGGCAGGGGTCCGAAGATTCCTCCCTCACATCCTGCCTACCTAGACTATCAGGCGCCTTAAGGAGGGCTTCTGTTCAAAAGCCTGCGAAAAGACAGCGAAAAAAGGAATCATCCCCGGTTTGGCGTGCAGAGAAAAACACGAGACAGACTTTAACAATTAACAAAAAGAAATGGTGACCAAACCCAGCCAGAACCGAAATAAAATGTATTCGGTCAAGCGGGTTTATGTTCGAGGCTAATATAATAGCCTAAAACATTACCACGTTTCTATAAGATAATCGCGGTAGAAAAGTTAGGCTAGATACCACTGCCACCAGCCAAGACTTAATGTTAAGGGAGCGAAACAAGGCTCCAAAAGGCACAGATAAAAAGGGATAAGAGTTAACCCTTTCCAATACTCCATGTAAGATGAGGCGTACTGGGTCTGTGGTTTAAAGTGACTATGGCAACTTTACCTGTTTCTGGGGGACAGCAGTCAGCCCCAGAAAAATGGAGTCAGTGTGAAGTCTCAAAGACAACCCTGAGTGACTGCACTGAAGGTGCTGTGTCACACACACAAAAAGTGGTGCTCATCGAGTAGGTGAGGCTCCAGTGCCCACGATCACACAAACGGTAGAAATACACATAGCAAGAGTGGGGAAAAAAGGCTCACACTCTTACCAGGTGAAAAAAATAAATCCTAGAAATCCAGCAAAGCCGCTGGGGGACTCTTTAGGTGGGAAGTCAACCATTTATGAGAATTCTCCCTAACAGCTTCACATGAGGATTCCCTTGGGAGCATGACCCCGCTCCACAGCAGCATATAGCCTAAGGCTGATGACATAAGTGGAAGCACTCATCAAGCAGTTTGAAGCCCAGAAAGAATACAATTCTGGACAATTACACGCTGCTGCCATAAGAAAACGGTGCCACTCAGGCATGCAGCACGTTCTTCCCACGTGGTACTCTTTCACAAAGAGTGGAAGGGCCAGTAGCATTCCTTACTAATGCCCTGCATGAAGAACCCCATGACAATTTCCCAGGAACCATCTCCCCCGATACATGTTCTCAGCTGGTAATAGGAGTTGCCGCAGATGTGTGGGGAAATCGGGGCCCCTTTTCTGCACTCAAGATTGTGAGGGGGAAACCTAGTCACTCTTTCCTGCCTCCCACGGCTAGCGGGACAGGTAAACTGTCCTTTCTGACATTTTGCTTCACTACCAAAATGCTACATCTGAAGCCTTTGGAAAAAAGAAGACTAAAAGAGTTCACGTCTGTGGATCTTACCAGCACAACAGTTGTCAGTTCAAGGTGGCCTGCTGAGCAGTCTGGCTTTGTGCAGCCTGATGAAAAAGCTAAATCTGAACAGACTATAACTGCACTTTGTGTGCGTAGGTTCTGGCAGTGAGGTTGTTTTGGGAGGAATTGAGGCATCCATGGTCATTGTTGCTCTGACTTTATCTCTGACTAGCCATCATGTCAGCAAACTCGTTTCTGGTCATCAGGGCACCAGACACATTATAGTCGACTAAGTGTCTCTGGTCTGAGAAAGGAAGGGAATACCCAGAACCCTAGGAAGAAAGGTAGATAACTGGCGGTGGAAGGCCAGGCTTCTCAATTACAATTAGGAGAGAGTTATACCAGACATCCCATGGGACCAAGTGGGGCCGAAATATATCACACTATTTCAAAGATTCATATGATGTTATAAGAAAAATAGGGTGCAGTCTAGAAAATAAAGAGAATGAAAGCGGACTTGACAAGGGAGGATTGGCGTTGCTATGCATGGGCAGCCTAAAAGGGCTGTGTTAGAAGGTGGTTGATAGAGTCAGAATCCCAGCTTAAAGTGATCTGCCATGGTGGCCCTTTCTCAGTGGCTGGCTTGATTCCAGTACTTCCAATTAAACTACCACAGATGGCTATGAAACACTCAGCATCCAGTAGACAGATTCCCCCTCAGTTGCTGGCATTTTAGCTTGATAAGTAGAGAGGTTGATACCAGATTAACTGCTGCTTTGCCGCTGTTCAAGGGGGCATCACAAACCTATACTGGAAAGGGGCAGCTGTTACATAAGATTTCTGGAAGCAGCCTGGTTTAAAAATGTTCTCAACTCCCACTACCCTTAATTCAAGTTAAATTGTGATGATCTTCAGGGGAATGGCTGTTGCACATGGCCGTAAAACCCTGTCCTAAAAAGTGTTGCGAATGTGAAGTACAACAAAAGGCCCCAGTTCTGCTAGGAATTATTGCTGCCCAATGTGGATGCGAGGTATACTAGAATTACACCATTATAAATGGAGCTTATTCCATGTAATGAAGGGGTGTATGGGGCTTTAGAGGCATATTGTTTGCAAACCAATGAATACACACAAATTACTTTCTATGATAGACTAAGCAATGTGATTCAAGCAGAGAAATACAAAGATGCAATATAAAATTTTCCAGAAACTGTACCCATCTCCTTCCTGAATCACATTCATTGCATATAGAAATCACTGTATTCCTGACAGGGTTGGGTTTCTGAGGGATGCTTGAGCGCTTCTACTGTTAATGCCATTAGGTCTAGATCAGGGTTGTTCAACTCCAGGTCTCGAGGGCTGGGTCCATGTCGGATTTTCAGGATACCCCTCACTAATATTCATGAGATAAATATACAGACAAAGATTCTAAATGTATGCAAATTTGTGGTCATAAATATTAATGAGGCATATCCTGAAAACCCATCAGGTTTAAGGGCTGGAGTTGGACAACTCTGGTCTAGATCTTTTGCCATCATGCTGTGAATGAATAGTCAGCAAACAAACAAATGTGAATCCATGCTGTAGAACAGTTGTTTATTTATTTCATTTGTATAGCATGCATACAACCCGGAGGCATTGAGGCACTGTTACAGGTACAACTCTAATAGTCATGCTTTCGTCATACAATCATGTTTTCGTTATGCAATAACAGAGTAATACAAGTGCATAATAACCAAGTGGCATTATCATACACATTATCATACAGTAAAGTAGTGTAGCAGGGTTACTTTCTGGCAAGTAGGTGTGGGGGGTAGGGAGAGATAGTTAAGGGTTAGGTGAGCACTTTACGGAAGACTCCTAGGATGTTCCTGCCCTCAGATACGGGAGAGGCCATCCCAGAGTTTAGCAGCAAGGTAGGGGAAGCTTGAGCCACCGGCTTTGCATCTCTTTATTTTGGTCACTATTAGTCGATCTGTGTAGGGGTATTGGTGGTTCTTGAAGAGTGAGCTTTGGTAATTCTTTGGGATAGGTATGGGGGTTTGTATTGGAGAGGCACTTATGGGCAATGGCTAGAGATTGAAAGGTGATACCCTCCTGGATGGGGAGCCAATCTGCTTCTCTACTTGCTCTTAAGTTACAGGTAAGTAACTTACACCTACTCTAGCATGGGGTGTGGCATGGGTTCACATGCTCATGAATAACGAATACATAGTAAAACATTACACAACCACGGGAAGTGGCAAGGCTCAACAGAATCAATGATCTTTTACCTCTGGAACAGGCTCACCTCAAGCAAACGGGTTGCGCAGCACTGCTTGGCCGACTCTGGACTCCTCCCTTGAATCCCTGTTGATGCAGTAGAACTTCGTGAAAGTGTGCGTGGTCCTCCACGTAGCAGCCCTGCAGATGTTCAGCAGGGCCACACCAGACAGGAACGCCGTCGTTGCAGCAATCACTTTGGTTGATTGGGCTCTCGGACGGCCGGTCTGCAGTCGGTTCGCCAACCAATGACAGTGCGTGATGCAGCCGGAGAGCCAACTTGAAATGGAAGCCTTAGACAAGGCCTTCCCATGGTTCACAGGACCAAAGTTCATAAACAGTTGTGAAGTCTTCCGAAAATTATTTGTGTGAGTGTCACATAGTACTTTAGGGCACGAGCAACGTCCAGCAAGTGCAAAGGCCTTTCCGCTGGTGACAAAGGTTTCAGGAAGACAACAGGTAACACCAAAGGCTTGTTGAGGTGGAATCCCGATAGAACCTTCGGCATGAAAGAGGGTTGCGAACACAGTACCACACTTGATTCGTGTAAAGTCAGGTACAGTTGCTTGCAGGATAGGGCCTGGATCTCACCTACACGTCTGGTTGAGGCAATGGCCACACGGAAAGCCAACTTCCACGAGGGAAACTTGAGTGGGGCCTGATGCATAGGCTCGAAAGAAGCCCCATTGAGCCTCGTCAGAACCACATTGAGTTCCCACACTGGGGCAGGAGTCTTCACTGGCAGGAAAGATCAGAAAAGTCATTTGAGAAACTCCTTGATGAGTCTGTGGGACAAGAGCGAGAATGTTCCTGGGGATCTGGTGTAGTGGGAGATAGCCACCAGATGCACCTTGATGAAGGCATGCGCCAGAGCAGCCTTTGCCAAGGATAGGAAATATGAAAGGAGGGGTAATCTTCTGCGACCGACACAACATAGCAAAATGCTTCCACTTGTGGCCGAGGACCTCCATGCAGTCCGCAGGTAACTCATAACCTCCAAACTCTAAGGCTGCAGGAGCCAAGCCTACAGGTTCAGCGATCCTGGGTTGTGATGAAGGATTGCGCCTCCCTTTCTGGTGAGACGATCCGGAACCACCAGCAACTTCACTGGAGGTGCCTCTGACAAGGTCCGGGTACCAAATATTCCTCAGCCATCCCAGGGCAATGAGTATCATCTTGGATTGGCACTGTCTGAGTGTGTTGATGCAGGAGAGGGAAAAGAGGGAACAGAATAGAAACAGTCCTTCCCACGGGAAGGAGAACGCATCCCCCAAGCTCATCGGCTGGTGGAATCTGCTGGAGAACTTCTGGAATTTGGAGTTCACTGCTGTTGCAAACAGATCTATCTGGGTTCTGCCCCATTCAGCAAACAAAAGGTCCACCTGATCCTGATGAAGCTCCCACTCGTGGCAAGAGCATAGGTCCCTGCTGAGGGAGTCTGTGATGGTGTTCTTGACTCCCGCCAGGCGAAGAAGGACGAGAAACATCCCCTGTCCGACGGCCCAGTGCCACAAGTCCTGTGCCTCCTTGGAGAGCGCCAGAGATTGAGTGGCGTAGAACATGGTGGTGGTGTTGTCCATGAAGATCCCCAGCACTTTGCCTTTCAGAGACGGTAGAAACGACTTGAGGGCCCAGAACACCGCCAGTAACCCCAGGATGTTGATATGGAGATCCTTCTCCTCTGGCAGCCACAGGCCTCTGGTGGGACGCCACTCCACTCTATCGCTTGCCAGAACTCCTCGTTGAGAGGGATCTAGTCCGTGAAACTTCTGGACACCTGTATCCAACGGGCATCCAGGAATGCTTGTAGGGGTTGCATCTGCAATCTGCAGAGGTGGATGAGGTAGATGCAGGACAAAATCATGCCCAGTAATGACGTGATGTCCTGCACGTGGCTGTCTTGGGCGACGATGGCCAATGCACCTTTCCTTGTATGGCTGCTAGCCTCTCTTCTGAGGGAGATGCCAGGCAAGAATCCCAGATCCGTCAATAGTCAGACGATCGCCTTAATGTGCTCGTCAGCCAGCTCCCGCGAGCGGGCGCGATATCAGCCCGTCGTCCACGTATGGGTATACATGTATGCCCTGTAGATGTACATGGGCCGCCACCAGTGCCAGGCACTTCATGAATACTCTTGGGGCCGCTCGACTTCAAGCCGAATGGTAGGGCCTTGAACTGGTAGTGCTGGCCCTGCACCATGAAACGTAGAACTTTCCCCATGTTTCTTGTGAATGGGGACGTGGAAATGTGCGTCCTCCAGGTCCAACAACGCCAAGAAGTCTCCTTTTTCCAGTTGGCAGAGCACGTACTGACACGTGACCATCCTGAATTTCTGGTACTTTAAGTATTTGTTCAGACGTCGCAGGTCCAGGATGGGCCTACAGCCCCATGTCTTATTTCGGACTAGAAAATATCTGGAATAAACTCCAGAGCCCCGGAGTTGTTGGGGAAATAGCTCTATCGCCCCTTTTCGCAGCATGGCTCGTACTTCTTCCAGAAGCTGAGGGATGTGCTGCTCCTGCCGGGGACCCGGCAGCATACGAGGACACCGGTGTTGGAACTCCAAGGTGTGCCCCTGGGTGAGAGCCTCCTGCACCTATCTGTCAGTGGTGATCTTTCACCACTCGCCGACAAATTTCATCAGCCGGCCTCCCACTGGGGTGCATAAGTGGGGGCCCAACATCTTGGCCGGTTCGGTCTTGCTTGGGCATCAGCGACGCTGTCCTCAGATACCCCTTAGCTGCCGTGGTAGCAGTAGCCATCGACTGAGTCGCCAATGAGGGCTTTAACTGTGATGGTTGAGTCTGTGTGGGTAGCACAGCCTTTTCCTCTGTCCGAAGCTTCTCGGATTTCTCCTGTAGGTTAGCCGGGGTAGATGACTTCCTCTTTGAAGAGGAGCCTGATGGTAAGCTGGCAATGGAGGCGGAAGGTGATGCTGATCACGCCCTATCCACTTAGGGACGCGCTTCCACGAAGAACCCGGTGGACTCGGACTTGCCGATCTTGGTTTTATTTTGGGCTCTGACGGATGCGGCGCCCTCACAGGACTTCGAAGATCGATCCATAGACCGGCCGGTCCTGTACGAAGCATGACCCTACTCGGAGCATGGGTCGGAGGCCTAGAAGTTAAGCAATGCCGCCAGCCTACTATGTCTATTGTTTGTCATTTTCTTACAGAAACCAAGGCATATCTCGCACTCTACCCTCCTTATGGTCCGGGTGTAGGCAGTAGAGGCATTGTAGGTGTTTGTCCTCTACAAACCCATTCCGTAGCCCACATTTCGTGCAGGGCCTCAAGATGGACCTTCCCTCCTTCTCCTAAGTCATGGTCAGAGGGCGCAAAGTACGCCCAAGATTGCCATCAAGATTCTTCAATGAATCCTAGCCTTTAAGGGGCACGGAACTTCACCGACAACGGATCCCCGCTGTCGGCAGATGAAGAAAAGAGCACACATTCTCTTTGAAACAAAAATTGAACTTTTCTCGTCTAAAAAATGAAAAAACATGCAAATAGCACAGAGAGCAACTTGAGGACTCCAACAGTGAAGCGTGCAGTAAAAATCTGTAGATGGCTGCCAGGGGAGGGGCTTAGGGAGAGGACTATCATTGGATGCGGCAGTTTGACCTAGAGGACAGTGATTGGTTTAGTGGAGAAATACAGTTTTAAAGTGAAAGTAAAACTGTGTTTTCTTTTACTGAGGATTTCCAGCCTATCGATGCAGAATATTCATGATCATATGAATCCATGCCAGACCCCATGCTGGAGAAGGAGTTCCTCAACACAGTTGTGCTGAAACCGGTTTATAAGGGAGATGGGTACGTGGCAATCATGTATCTGTTGCTATAACGTTGCTAATAAATGCACATTTTAAATTATAACAAAAACCAAAAACCTTGAATAAACAGTTGCGCAGTCTATTTCTTCCCCATGTCATTGGAGAGGACTTTCAGGAGACCCCAAGCGCCAAAAGTATGATTGTTAGGTTATAGGGTGGTTTTAGAAAGCGCTACAAACACCCAAAGGGTATCTCAGCACTGCTCAATGATCCCTGTTTCCGGCAGATGAGGAAAAGAGCACACAGGCTCTTTGGAACAAAAGTGTAAGTTTTCTTGTCGAAAAACTCAAATAAACGTACAAATAGCTCAGAGAGCAACTCCAGGACTCCCAACACTGAAGCGTGGGGCTTAGGGAGAGTACTGTCACTGGATGGGGGCAGTATGACCCAGAGGACAGTGATTGGTTTAGAGGAGATATACAGTTTTAAAGTGAAAGTAAATCGTTTTTTCTTTTCCCTTCTGTGAAAGGTAGAGTGAGTTAAAGTGTGGCTGCGAACTCTCGAGTGGGTACCTTCCCAATGAACAGGTCATTTAGCCTTGTTCGTTCTCGCATAGGGGCACCCATGACTATTTTTTGATTATATTCAGCACACATTCAGAATCCACATGCCAGTCACACCCCAACCCATCTATTCAGCACTTCCTGACTCAGTCAATTCAGCCTCAAACCTGTCCTGCTTCACTTTCGATGTTTAAAGCAATCCTAGGCTCTACCCCCAAACCGCCGTCCATTTAACCCTCAGTCAAGCTATGCTTATTCCACCTAAAATGAGCGTTAAACAACGTGGCCCTCCACACTCCATTACATCCAGCTAGGCCTCGACCGCACTCACTCACTCCTGGCAACTTAACAGCTCTGTCTTGACCGCATCTCCACATAGAACAAATCGCAGGTTTTCAGCCCCCTATCCTTCACAAAGACTAGTCCTGGAGAACCAGAGAACTGAGTCTCTTACGTCCTTCCATTCCACCTCCTGCTCCAGTTTTTCCTGCTCCAAGATCCGCGGTCTAACAATACTCTTTCTTTCTCACCCTTCCCCATTCCAACTCGCTATTCCCTCTCCCCTCTGAACACCAGTTTACTCGCTACCACTTTCCACCTCCAAACACAGCATCAATAACCTAAATGGCATACTCCTCAATGCCAGATCTGTATCCAACAGGCCTCCCCTGCACAACCGTATCACCAATGAGCCCAGACAATTTGTGTATCACTGAAACTTGGTTCTATGATAACTTCCTTCTAGTAGCACACAAAGCATTTCCTTCAGGTTAAAATTTGATAGCCCAGAACCGCATTGCCATTCTCCAAAAAGACTCCATCCCTGCCTCTCCTAAATACTCCAGCCTCCATATCCCAGAATGCAAATAGTTAAGTTGATGGCCTCAACCACATCCTCACACTCATTTCTGATTATATACAGAAACCCAGGACACAATCGATCTTTCACAAATAACCTCTGTGATGAAATTCCCTCTGTGATGAAATTGCCTCCATCTCGATCTTCCACGCTTTCCTTACAATCTTAGGCAACTTCAATATGTGGTTTGAAATGACCCATTACCCACTCAGTACTAAGTACCCTGGAACCTTTGCAACTCTCCCAGTTAATCTCAGCCGCCACACCCTCAGCCGGCCATATTTCAAATGCCATCTTTGGAACCCATAGTTTCCTCTTCATTCTTCCACCTCGCCCTCTCATACGGTAAGGCCATTTCACAATGATCTTCGAACTAGCCCTTATCACTCCACCATTCCTGTCCTGGCTCCAGGACACAGAACAACTGCATGTAATTAGAAAGATATCAAGGTAATCCCTGCCTTCTCAAATCTACTTAGAGAATCCATTCTTTGCTCTCCTATTTCCTCCGATCCAATTCCCATCTTGCCCCCCGACATTTGCCTCATCGATGCTTTGACTCCCTATCTCTTGTGAGAACATTGCTAAAGAATAAAAAACAGAATAAAGTGCTGAGCCAGTTGGTTCTCCAGACAACTTAATCTGATGAAAACGTACAATCAGTCTTTGGAATGCTGTTTACTTGCAAACCCATCATCAAATAAAATAGCTTATGCTGCCCAGATTAAGTGTTTCAGGGCTGAAGTGTGCAAAGCCACAGAAAAGATTAACAAAGCCCCAGTACTGTCTAGAGAACTCAAATTAATTACAGAATTCAGCTCTCCTGCTTGTGCCACTAAATCTCCGCCCCACACTCAATTCCTCTGCGATGTTACAGCCAAACACGCAATAAATCTGTAGAAATAACACTATTTTATCAAACATTCCTCGACTCCCTCTGCATCTTCACCCTGCAATTTCATGACCATCCCCATACCCAACTCTCCACTTTTCACTTCCTTCACTACACTCTCCTCCTCTCACTTCTTGAAGCTGTCAGCCAAACGACCATCAGGCTCACCCAAAGATGCTTGCCCACTGCACATGCTTATCTCATACGTGTGCTGGAGACCTAGCCCGCGCCATCATCTCATTCGACTATGGTATCTTCCCTGCAGAGCTCAAAACCTCTTTCATCAAACCCCTTCTAAAAAAGCCTTCCCTTGATGTCAACAACTACAGACCTATTTCTAACAATCACTACCTAGCCAAGCTAGCTGACTAAGCTGCCTACTCTCATCTATGTGATTGACAGAATACCATAACATACTTGACCAAGCCCAGTCATGTTTCGACCTCTTCAAGGAACAGAGTCTTGTTTAGTCTCCATTTGGGATCACCTGAAAAGACACTCGGACTGACAGGTCTGCTGCTCTCATCCTACTCGTCCTCTCTGTAGCATTTGACACCATTGATCTCTCCCTCCTCATTGTCAGACTAAACAACATAGGTGTACGGGAACTAGCACTAAAATGGATCACCTCCTTTATCAGAGACAGATCACAAATTGTATCCCTTGCACACTTCACATCTGCCCCTCGCCCGGTCCTATAAAAGGGTACCCCAAAGGGCAACACTCACCCATTCTCTTTAACCTATATCTCAGATGTGCACTAAAATGTAACTGTGCATTGTAGTCAGAGTGCAACTTACCAGATTCTGCTAATAAACGGCAGGGATCCACACCCACTGTCTCCTCGATGAGAGGACTATGAAATAAAAGACCGGATTTCCCCCTGGGCTCAGAAGCCAACTTATCAAGTGTTAAATAAATTTGAATCAACGTTTTGTTCCACAATTTCATCATTAGCTCACATAAATAAAGGTATGTTGTTGACCAAGACCACCCCCTTTCCAGTCTCAACCACAAGGCAATTTTAGTTTTTAATTGGATTATGGTTGGTCTACTGCAATATTCTTTTCTAAGGCTTCCCTTCTGATCAGGTAAAATAAATCTGCTATTGTCCCAGAACTACGTATTAAATGATATTTGGTTTGGGACATTACCATTGTAACCACCAACCATAATGTTTATTTTTATTCAAAGTTTCTTTTTGTGTTCCCAGCATATTTGCTATGTTTTACCAGTGTATTCTACACAAATATGACGTTTAATGCCACCAATGACATCAATAGCAGAAACATGATAAAATAGAAGTCCATAAAGCACTTAATGTGCAATTCAAGGCTTCAGCACCAGCCCTAGTAAGGCACTCCTAGCTGTAGAAAAATGCTACTGGCCAAGAAGGTTTCATAGATTTTATAGAACTACAAATTAACTCTTGAGAATGTCCGCTGGATCGAGGTATGCATTTAAAATGTTACTCACCAGCAATTATCTTTTTGCAGCATGTATGTGTTTTAGAATCACATGTTAAGCCTAGTCCGTCATCTTGCCATGAATAAATAAATAGAATAAACAGTGGTTGGAAGGTAGTATTACAACTTGTTAACTAAACTGAGTTATCTATTTAATTTCAGCAAATAGCTTGTTTGTTTAGGCTCAATAAGACTTCCAGGCACTGTAACGCTCACCTGATTCCCGTAGAGGCGCCGGTCTTGATTGGGCGTATACCGTATCTTCAAAGGTGACGTGTAACACATGGCTGGCTCTTTGGGCTGGACCTCTGTGCACTGTATGTTTGACTCGAAGGGTAAGATGTCTTAGGTAAGTGAACGCCGTGCTCTCCATCTGCCTCGGGGCAGGGTGCTGTAACGAGTTTCTTCACTGGATAAGGGGAGCAGGCCTCTTGACTTCAGAGGACTGCTGTCCGTCGTTTACTGCACGAACGGTAAGTTTCGAGTAATTCTAATGTCTTTAAAGTCTTTATTAATGATGTCTCTTGTTTTGCAGGGTTCCGGCGATGGTGGATGACGGGCTGAAGTGAGTTGAAGATGGAGCCCGTGTGATGAATAGAAGCGCCTGGAAGCACGTAAGTAAGCGCTTGTTGCCTGCTTCACGATGCGCTCTAACTGTCTTTTTATTTTGCAGGTACAAGTTCGGAGCGGCTGCAGGGTGCCGGAATACCCACTGGGTTAGATGTGGAAAGGAGTAATGGCACGTTAGTATTAAAGTTCCCCAATGTCTTTAAACGCACCTTGTTTTGTCTTTCAGATGCGGGATGCAGCGCCGAAGGCCTCCGGAGCGTGCGAAGAGTTGGTAAGCTTTTGTCTTTCAGATGCCGGAATGCAGTGAGAAGACCTCCGGAGCGCACGAAGAGTAGGTAAGCCTTTGTCTTTCAGAATGCAGCGCGAGGCGTTGGTGACAGCCGATGGCCCAGGTAAGTGAAGAGCTGTCACTGAAGACCGTAATGCTAACCTGTTCTTTCTTGTCTTTATAGGTGTTGCTGAAGACTGGATTCAGGATGGTAAGCCTTTTTCCTTAGGCCCAGGAGCAGATGCAGAAGACACGATGAGCGTTCTGCTGCAGAGGATGCAGAATAATGCAAAGCAAGATTCATCCATTGGGTGTGGTTTAAATAGCCTCCTGTAGTGCTTAGGTGTCTCCTTCCAAAGCCACGCCTAGGTAAGAAAAGAGTTCCTGCTTTCCAGAAGAGTTCCAGTGTTCTGAACCTAGGGAGTGGCTCCTGCCCCACCCAACAGGAAAAGTAGTTCCAAACAGAAGAGGGTCAGAGGCTCAACTGGCAGGCAAGTAAGCAGCATGGTCTGCTGCAGGTAAGTCCACCCAAGCATTATGAGCCCGGCGCTTCCAGCGCTGGGACTGGGCATATTTATGAGCCTGGTGCCACTGGCACCAGGACTGGGTCCAAAAGGTCCCAATTGGGACTGGTTGGCACTCGGAACCTGGGTTATGAATCTGCTTCCAAGGGAGTTGGGAAAACCCTGACCTTTTGGAAGCAGAGATCATTTCAGTACCCCCCCCCTCAAGGCCCCTCCCAAACCGGGCTTCTCCGGGGGTTTTGGCTTGTCAGGAAATGTTCGGTGAAATCTTTTGATTAGGCGAGGAGCGTGGACATATTCAGCAGGTTCCCAGGATCTCTCTTGGGGGCCGTAGCCTTTCCAGTCAATTAGGTAAAATAGTTTAGATTTGGAGATCTTGGAGTCCAGAATGCTTTTGACTTCAAACTCGAGTTCCCCATCAACTAGGATAGGTTTTGGAGATTTAGTTAGTCGGGTTTGAGGTTGCACGGGTTTTAATAGAGAGACGTGGAAGACCGGATGTATCTTCATATGCAGGGGCAAGTCCAACTTGACCGCTACTGGGTTTACTATGGTAGTGATGGAATAGGGACCAAGGTATCTTGGGTTGAATGTGGTGGCCCTTTTAGAGGTAAATATTTTGTGGATAACCAGACTTGATCCCCTACTCGATATTGAGGGGCTTCCTTCCGATGTTGATCTGCACCTTTCTTGTATTGTTCTTTAGCCCTTTGAAGGTGAGAAACAGCTTCCTTAAAGGCTTGGGTGATTCTAATGAATGCAGGTAGTCTACTGCTGGTGTTTCAAGATCTTGGAGGGGATCCAACTCCGAGGTTCGAGGGTGACTGCCGTACAAAAGAAAAAACGGGGTTTTCCCAGTTCCCGAATGGACAGAGTTATTGTAGGCATATTCGGCTATCCAAAGGATGTCTTTCCAAGTTTTTTCAGTTTGTTGCAGCATGCAGCGTAAATACTGTTCGAGTTTGATTGGTCCTCTCGGTTTGTCCGTCGGTCTGAGGGTGGTGACTGGTCAATAGTCTCACATCAATTTGAGCCGACCGACAGCAACTTCGCCAAAAATGAGAAATAAATTGACTACCTCGATCCGAAATTAGAACCGAAGGAAAACCGTGCAGTCGGACGATGTTTTCGAGAAATTCTCGGGCCAGAGTTGCTGCTGTTGGCAAGCCTTTGAGCGGAATGAAATGCGCCATCTTGGAGAATAAGTCCACGATTACTAGAATCGTATTGTATCCGGAGCATGGAGGTAGATCGGTGATGAAGTCCATAGAAAGCGTATGCCAAGGGCGAGGTGGGATGTCAATAGGGCGTAAGAGGCCTGCTGGTCTTTCCTTTTGACTCTTGTTTTGGGCGCATACTCCACAGGACATTATAAAGTCTCTGATATCTTTTTTCCAAGACGGCCACCAGAAGTAGCGCTTGATCTTTTCTGAGGTCTTGGCTATACCGGGATGTCCTTCCATTAAAGAATCGTGATAACAAGAGATTACTTCTTTCTGTAAATCTGTGCTGGGTAGGTATAATCGTTCTTGGAAATACAATAAGTTGTCCTTTACTGCAAAGTCCTTTCCTTGCAGATGCCAATTCTGTATGTCTGCTGGAGTTACAAGTTGCCTGGCTTTATCCTTAACTTCCTCTATGGATTGTGTGGCGATTACACCCAGAATTCTTTGTTCGGGAATGATTGGTACAGGTTTAGGGTTGATCAAGTGTTCTTCCACTCCCATCCGAGAAAGGGCATCAGCTTTACCGTTTTTTGTACCAGGTCGATAGGTAATTATGAAGTCAAACTCGGCAAAGAATAATGCCCAACGGAGTTGTCTAGAGGATTGGGCTTTTGCGGTTTTCAAATATTGCAGGTTTCGGTGATCCGTAATCACAGTAATGGTGTGTCGGGCCCCCAGCAGATAATGCCGCCAAGCCTTAAAGGCAGACTTGATTGCCAGAAGTTCCTTGTCAGTAATCGTGTAATTGATTTCAGGAGGCGAGAATTTGCGGGACCAAAATGCCACGGGATGCAACTGATTGGTTACCGGGTCCTTTTGTGATAGAACTGCCCCCAGGGCAAGGCTTGAAGCATCAGTTTCCACGATGTAGGGGAGTTCGGGGCGAGGGTGTTTTAAGATTGGTGGAGAGATAAATTTAGTCTTCAAATCCTGGAAAGCTTGTTCCGCCTCGGTAGACCATTCAAAACGTTTGTTTTTCTTTAACAAGGCAGTGATGGGCTGGACTATTTGAGAGAATTCGGGGATAAACCTGCGGTAAAAGTTAGCGAAGCCTAACATGCTTTGCACACCTTTTACGGAGGATGGTGATGGCCATTTGAGAACTGCATCGACCTTCTTTGAATCCATACGCACTCCGCCAGGTGATAATATGAATCCCAAGAATTCAACTTCAGTCACGTTGAAAACACATTTTTCCAACTTAGCGAAAAGTTTGTGTTGACGCAATCTTTCGAGGACCATTTTCACGTGTTTCCGATGTTCAGATTCCGATGAAGAATAAACGAGGATGTCGTCAATGTAAACAACAACACACACATCTATGAGCTCTCTGAGGACATCGTTCATAAAATATTGAAAGGCGGCCGGGGCATTGCAAAGTCCGAAGGGCATGACCTGATATTCAAATAGCCCATACTTGGTGCGGAAGGCAGTCTTCCATTCATCGCCCTCTTTTACTCGTACCAAGTGGTAAGCTCCTCTAAGATCCAGCTTTGTATATATGCATGCTTTTCTGACTTGGTCCAGGAGTTCAGGGATCAAAGGTAACGGATATCTATTCTTAACGGTGATCTGGTTCAGGGAGCGATAATCTATACAAGTTCTAAGGTCTCCTTCCTTTTTTGGAACGAAGAACAAAGCTGAAGAAGCAGGGGACTTGGAAGGACGAATAAACCCATTTGCCAGGTATTGATCCAGGTATTGTCGAAGGTGAAGGTTCTCAGGCTCGGTGAGGGCATAAATTCTACTACAAGGAGGAGTAGATCCAGGTATCAGGTCTATCTGGGAGTCATAAGACCTATGAGGAGGTAGAGAGTTAGCCTGATCCTTCCGGAAAACATCTTGGTATTCTAGGTATTCGGGAGGTAACTGGGGAGTCTCTGAAGAAATTGCTGCCAGTGCAACACCAGGTGGAGGGTGACAAGTAGAGACACATTCTGGAAACTGGACCGTTCTTGCTCGCCAATCGATCAGAGGATTGTGTTTCTCTAACCAAGGTATTCCTAGAATAATCTGAAACTGAGGGGCCTTGATCACATCGAACACGATCTTCTCATGGTGTCCATCTTGACTTATTAGCGTCACTTCTTGAGTGGTATGCGTTACTGGCCCGGAGGCTATCTCCGTACCATCCACCGTAGTAATGACGTCCTTTACAGCCTTGGGACAAAGAGTTAGATTCATCCTCAAAACCATTTCATGATCCACATAATTGCCGATGGCACCGCTGTCGACGTAAGCTTCAATTGCATGTAATCGATCCGGATTATCAGGGCTAATGAGGACCATAGGTATCACGAAATGCGAGGTCACGGAACTGGTTTTCACGCTCGGCAAGAGGACCTCTATTCTTGTCGGGCGAGGTCGTTTCCCTGCTCAGAGTTTGTAACTTTGGTAACTGCAGCTCCTACTGCCTTCTTAGTAGGTTTCACCGGACAGTCTCGAAGAAAGTGCCCTGAGTTTCCGCAATAGAGGCATAATTGCAACTGTTTTCTCCTTTCCTGCTCTTTTTGTGTTAGAGGACCTTTCAGACCCCCTATTTGCATGGGTTCCCCGGAGTCTACTCCTTTGGAAGGAGTTGGCGGTTTGGAAAATACTCGAGCATCAAACTTGGAACGATCGGCCTTCCTGTTCTGCAGTCTGTGATCTATTTGAACGACTAAGTCTATATAGTCCGAACAATCTTGTGGGGGATTCACTACTTGGGCTAACACATCTTTGAGCTCTCCACGTAGACCTCTATAAAACAGCGTAATCCTTTTGTCCTCAGGCCATTGAGTTTCCACTATCAGTCTGTTGAAAGACGCAATATAAGCCAAAAGGTCTTGATTACCTTGTCGCAACGAAAGAAGCTCATTGTCCAAGGCCTGCCCCTGTGAATGTCTTGCGAACAGTTTTTCCATACTGAGCTGAAAAGCTTGAAAATCATGGAGGACCGGATCATCTTGATTTACTAGAGGGATCGACCAGTCTGCCGCATTGCCACTAAGGTACGAAAGCACGAAAGCTACTTTAGCTTGATCAGTTGGAAAGGCTGCTGGCCGGCATAAGAAATGCAACCGGCACTGATTGATAAATACTGCAAACCTCTTTGGGTCACCAGAAAATCGTTCGGGCGGAGCCAGAGGTACATTCCCAGGTAGGTTGATCTGCACTGGATTCATAGAGGATGTAGAAGGAAGATTTCCCCCAGATGCGGGTAACGGGGTCTGTCCGGCTTGTGACTGTAGCAATTGTCTAGCGAGATCATCTGTTCGCTCCTTGGAAATAATCAGTTCCCTTCTTAGAGCGTTCGCTTCCTGACGGGCTGCATGCACTTCTGCCCTTAATTCCCCAAGTAACTGGGCTAGTTGGTCGGTATCTGAGGTTTCCATAGCGCCTGGACGGGAGTTTTGTGGTAGGCTTTGCGTTCTGTAACGCTCACCTGATTCCCGTAGAGGCGCCGGTCTTGACTGGGCGTATACCGTATCTTCAAAGGTGACGTGTAACACACGGCTGGCTCTTTGGGCTGGACCTCTGTGCACTGTATGTTTGACTCGAAGGGTAAGATGTCTTAGGTAAGTGAACGCCGTGCTCTCCATCTGCCTCGGGGCAGGGTGCTGTAACGAGTTTCTTCACTGGATAAGGGGAGCAGGCCTCTTGACTTCAGAGGACTGCTGTCCGTCGTTTACTGCACGAACGGTAAGTTTCGAGTAATTCTAATGTCTTTAAAGTCTTTATTAATGATGTCTCTCGTTTTGCAGGGTTCCGGCGATGGTGGATGACGGGCTGAAGTGAGTTGAAGATGGAGCCCGTGTGATGAATAGAAGCGCCTGGAAGCACGTAAGTAAGCGCTTGTTGCCTGCTTCACGATGCGCTCTAACTGTCTTTTTATTTTGCAGGTACATGTTCGGAGCGGCTGCAGGGTGCCGGAATACCCACTGCGTTAGATGTGGAAAGGAGTAATGGCACGTGAGTATTAAAGTTCCCCAATGTCTTTAAACGCACCTTGTTTTGTCTTTCAGATGCGGGATGCAGCGCCGAAGGCCTCCGGAGCGTGCAAAGAGTTGATAAGCTTTTGTCTTTCAGATGCCGGAATGCAGTGTGAAGACCTCCGGAGCGCACGAAGAGTAGGTAAGCCTTTGTCTTTCAGAATGCAGCGCGAGGCGTTGGTGACAGCCGATGGCCCAGGTAAGTGAAGAGCTGTCACTGAAGACCGTAATGCTAACCTGTTCTTTCTTGTCTTTATAGGTGTTGCTGAAGACTGGATTCAGGATGGTAAGCCTTTTTCCTTAGGCCCAGGATCAGATGCAGAAGACACGATGAGCGTTCTGCTGCAGAGGAGGCAGAATAATGCAAAGCAAGATTCATCCATCGGGTGTGGTTTAAATAGCCTCCTGTAGTGCTTAGGTGTCTCCTTCCAAAGCCACGCCTAGGTAAGAAAAGAGTTCCTGCTTTCCAGAAGAGTTCCAGTGTTCTGAACCTAGGGAGTGGCTCCTGCCCCACCCAACAGGAAAAGTAGTTCCAAACAGAAGAGGGTCAGAGGCTCAACTGGCAGGCAAGTAAGCAGCATGGTCTGCTGCAGGTAAGTCCACCCAAGCATTATGAGCCCGGCGCTTCCAGCGCTGGGACTGGGCATATTTATGAGCCTGGTGCCACTGGCGCCAGGACTGGGTCCAAAAGGTCCCAATTGGGACTGGTTGGCACTCGGAACCTGGGTTATGAATCTGCTTCCAAGGGAGTTGGGAAAACCCTGACCTTTTGGAAGCAGAGATCATGACAGGCACTGTTTGATGCTTATGTTAAAGTTTTTCTGTTTTTGTGGAAATGCTTTCAGATTTGAGCCAAGGAAAATAACATTTTAGCTAACTTAAGGGGATTTGGGTTAACCTTGGAAATCATAATACTTTTTAACTTGATAGCTTTGACTTTTTTCCATTGGTCTCTGGTATTCTGTGGCTATGACAATTGTGACAAATTCCATAGTATCGTCACTGCTTCCATAGGAAAAGCCCCTTCCCATGAGGCTAGGTAGGTGAGGCCACAACCCGAACGTCCCCCTGGGGATGGTACTCAGTGGGTGGATGTCATGGGGAGGGAATCCCTCCACAGGAGTGGTGATGATCACCTTGGGAGAACGCAGTATTCACCTCCTTTATTTCAGTCCCCTCCTTCCTTCTCCCCCACTAAATCCCCTGTTGTCTCCAATACCTCTATGCATCCTCGTAGAATAGAGGGTCTCAGGCAACAAGATAATACTGAGATGAGAAAGAGTGAGGCTTAACTAGGTGGAGTACCTATGGTAACTGACAGTAGGAAGATCAACAAAGGTGGCAGAAGCCAACACTGGAATCAACATACACGTAACAGTCTATTACAGACTGCAACAACGATAAAAAGTAATGAAGAACTGTATACAAGGTCAGACCAAGTTAGGGCAGGCCAGCCCTGGAAAAGTGAGGAGCCGAACACTGGTTCCCCGGTGTGAGATCCGAGAAGCAGGGAACGAGATGCTACCAATGAAAAACGAGTCTCTAAGGGGCCCATGGAGCAGGCGCCTGGCCGATGACAGGAGAGAGAAGCAGAATCTCGACTTGCAAAACCAAAGTGAGCAGCAAAACCAAAGTGAGCAAAGGATGCACAGCGGGGTACACAAGAGAGTTTACCGCTGCAGAGTCACCTAAAGCAGAAGCGGTGCAGAAGCCCCACTCAGCTCCCAGGACAGATGTAAGCGATATTCAATCAACACTACAGCTAAGTCAATGCCTAGTCTGGGATGCTGAGGAAAACCCTTATTGATGTATTTTCATGTCCAGTTCAGTACTCTGGATGACAACCCTTGTATAACACCCCCCTTTTAGAGTCCCCTGACCCCACTGAGCCAAGAAGTAGGTTTGTTTTGCAAATTAAAAGGTTTATTTGAAAATTTAAACAATATATATATATATATCACACTTCTATAAATAAATTGATAATGGATATTACACTTGTGAATATGAGCAGTAATCAGCAAGAGGTAACTTATGAATAGGAACAGAAGAATAAGGTGGGAAAGAATGCTTTATATGGTTCAAGGAAACTCAATGATGAATGAAATGCGGTACAGAAAATAACTTGATATGGCTTCAACAAAAGACAATGTAATCACTTTTCCTTGACAATTCACTCCCCCCCCTATGCAATGTAAGAAATGGAAGGAGAGCTCACAGTCTTCAAGAATCCCAACAAAATGCAATACGAAATGCAGTTCCCCCCAGCAAGCTTAGAGGAAAACAGGTAGAGGTTTGAAACGCAGGCCCAAAATGCTTTGAATGTGATGACAATGAAGTGAGAAATTTGCTAAAAATGCTTTTAATTCCCTCTAGAGGTTCAGGGTGGGTGATATCTAGTTTGTTAGTTCAGGCTCACTTTAGCAATGCTCTATGTGTAACCAGCAGGATAAAACGAATTTTAGCAAAGGAAAGCAAGAAGCTGCTGATTTTTACACGTGGCTGAAATTGTGCAAAATGTCAAATCGCGGCAAATTTACTCACGCGCGTCGAGGGTAATTACAGAGGCACTGTAAGGACTAGGTTTGTTGGAAAGCCTAGAATCATAGCTTTAATATAAAAGTTAAATCTGGTTCCTAGCACAAACGGTTCCGGAGATACGGACGATTTTGTGAAAGTAGTTTTTCGGATTTGAAATTTTAAAGCTCAGAATGACAGATGACAGTTCTCAGTTTTAAAGATGACAGAATGACACGATTCTAGGAGGCAGTTCTAATAGGCTAAAATAGTTTGGATTAGATTATTTTAAACTAAGAGATAGGTTTTGGCACAGTGAGTACTCACACTATATTTTTGAAATAAGCCGTCAAGGTCTGGTCAGGTTGGACGGGACTTCCGGCGGGTGGTTCTGAAGTCCCGGCTATCTGGGTCAGCTCTGCTCTCTGGGTCTGTCGAGCACTGGTTCTGCTCACAGCACTGCACAGTTCTGGTCTCTCTGGATCTCTGATCTCTCTGGATCTCTGGTCTCTCTGGATCTCTGGATCTCTGGTGGTTGATGGATTTGAAGTCTGGAGTCTCCCGGCAAAGCGTCCCGCAAGAAAGTGGAAAGTGAATTTCCCTACCTGGGTTTCAATGTTCCTTTTTATGTTATTTTGAAAATGGGTGTGTGCCTGGGCCTAGCTAAGCCTGCCCCTCTCTACTTGTCATTGGCCCAATTCTGATGACATAATTCTCCCCTTTTCTTCCAGGTAACGACCTCTAAACCTTTCCAGATTTTACACAAATGTGCACCAGGGATATGGGTTACAGATGATAAAGTGTCAGATTTCTAACATGCATACATTTGGAGTAACAACCTTTTCTCTGCTACTATCCCCACGAACATCCCACAGGATCCTAACCCCTCTTAAAATGTGCACGGAAAAATCCCAAGAATAATGATATTATTTATATAATTCTGACAAGTCCGTACTATGAATTATCCATCTTTTTTAAAATTATGCTCTGGCCCAGATGGGTGTGGTTTAGGTTCCAAAGCACATGGGGGAAGCTTCTGTCTGTCCCCGCCTCCAGCTCAGGTGGCTCCCAGAGGCACTTCTCCTACCACTTCTCCCAAGAGGAAGCTATTTTACGAACCCCCCCAATATAACATTATCCTGAGCCCAGGACAGTGCTTTGTTCAACCTCCTGCAGGTGCCCCTCCCCTAATCTAATCAGAGAAGTGTAATCTCCTTTTGGTGGGGGCAGCAGGATGCAGCTAGGCCTGGGAAGAGTGGCTGAGCAGGTTTCTCCTGTCGGGGGTAGTTGTCAGGCAGAATTCAGCTAAATGTCACTTTAGTTCCCAGTGTAAATCAAACTTACAATTTTTACATATACATTAAATAATTACTTCCTTCAAGTCATTTCAGAATATAGTTTTACATTGTATCCACCTCTTAGCAAGTCTTTCCTTGGCCTGGTTTGGGTTCATCTGTTCAGTTTTACACAAAAGTCTGGTGGTTTTAAAACACCGGCTTTCTGATAGTGGTGAGCACCAGTACTGCATCCATTTTTGACATTAAGAAAATGAATTCCCCACAGTTCTGGGTTGCTTTTGGTAATCAGCATTGCCATTCCCAATGGTTTCAGGCTACTGTGTGTGTAGCCCAATGGTGGTTTTAGGCGGTGCCCTCCTGTGCTCACAACATAGGCAAAAATGGGTGGCAGCCTATTCTTCATGTTTTCCCTGTGCACTCTCTGGGGAGTTCTGGCCATCATGATGTTTTCCATGCCAGTACTGCACAGTTTTATGGTAGGGCTTGGATGCATGGGTAAAAACATCCCACAAGCCCCCCCTCTTGCGATGGCCATTCTGATCTTTCACTGATGGAACTCGCAAGATCTGGGATGTTCGCCTCATCTTCTTCCAATTCCGTAGATGGCACAGTTCAGTATCTTTTCCTCCCTCCAGTCGATCAATCAGTTCTCCCTGCTGGTCCTGATGGGAGGATTGGGCGGTACCCCGGGCCCCTCGGATCTTCGCTCCCGGTCCCCAGGTCGCCTTCCGTGGTCAGTCTCCATGGTTTCATCTCTCCTAGGATGATACAGCAAAGCGGCAATACACATTCCTAGACATTTTTCCACCACTATTAATGGTGTGGCGAACATATACATTTTATAAATCAGAAGATATGAACATATACATTTTCTTTTTTAAATTAGGAGACAAGAACATATATGTGGGATATTTTAGGGTGGAACTGAATTACTCTGGAGTGGCTGCCTCTGGTATTGCAGAGGACTCCTCCAGTTGCTGCAGCGTGTGCCTGGGATGGCAACACTTCAGCTGATTTATATGTACCCACTTGTCTTCCCCTTTCGCCAGACTACCTTTGGGGATGCGGATCTTATACGCTACAGGGGAGATCTTGTCTATAATTTCAAACAGTCCCTTCCATGTAGGAAAACATTTTCGCTGTTTGGCCTGGTTCCTTTGGAAATTGTATAGATAGACCCGGTCTCCCACATCATATTCTTTCCTGGTGGTTTTCAAATCATAGTGCGTTTTCATACTCTCAGCTGATCTTTCTAGATTCCGCTGAGCATAGGCAAAAGCATGTTGGAGATGTTTCGTTAAATTCTCCACATACTCATGAGTTGTGGAGGCATTTATCGGTGTCTGCTCTTGGGTCCTGTAGAGGAAATGCTGAGGAAGCACCATCTTGTGTCCGGTCATCAACTCAAATGGTGACATTTTAGTTGCAGATGAAGGGGTAGATCTGATGGCCATTAGGACCAGAGGTAGTCGGATATCCCAACTTGGCCCAGTATCTGCCACAAACTTTTTTAAGATGCTCACAATGGTTCGGTTGTATCTCTCCACTGCTCCAGAAGAAGCTGGCCTGCAAGCAATAGGTAGCTTCCTTTTGACCCCCAGTATCTCCCACATCTTTGTCATTACTTCACTGGTGAAGTGGCTACCTCTGTCTGACTCCATCCTTTGAGGTAGACCAAAATGGGAAAAGATGTGGTTAATCATCAGGGCAGCTGCTGTTTCTGCCTTGCAGTTTGGGGCCGGGAGACATTCCACCCACTTGGTAAACAAGCATGTAAAGGTCAACCTGTACTTGTTTCCTCTAGACGAGCGAATTACAGGGCCTACAAAGTCGATTTGCAAATCTGACCATGGCAGTGTCATCCCCCTCTTTTGGAGAGGCGCACGGTGTGTGAGGGATGATGGCTGAAATTGTGCACACACAAGACACCCCTTCAAGTATTGGTCGAGGTCTTGTCCCATGTGTGGCCAGTATGCAATCTCTCTTAAGATTTCCAGTGTTGTGTGAAACCCCCTATGACCGGCGGTGGCCACATCATGGGCATGACTTAACATCAGGTTTCGGAATGAGGTAGGAACCACCCACTGATCATGGCCAGGTTGGGATTTCCTTATCAACAAACCGTCTTGGATTCGGAACATCTTTGGACATTTCATCAACACTCTAAGGTCCTCCTTCCCAATGTAATCGGTATCCGTCAGGGGAAAGTTCTCAGGGTCCTCAATGTGTTGGTAAAACTTACCAATTATTGGATCCCCCTTCTGAGCTGTAATCAAATCGGCATCAGGGGTCTCCTTACTCCATTGTGCAGTTGAAAGATCATTGTGAGCATTTGTCTGGGACCTAGTGATAGCAGTGACCTGGATTTCCCCCAACAGGGACTCTATTTTGATTAGATCCCCTTGGATGGCCCCGGTTTTGACCAGCTGATCAGCTAAGTCATTTCCAGTTTTGTCTGGTCCCTCTACTTTGGAATGACCCTTGATCTTTTTCCAGTAGATGGTCATCCCATTCGATGTGACCAGATCATCAATATTTTGGATTAACTTCCCATGTTTCAGGGGTTCGTTATTAGCACATAACATGCCTCTGGTTTTCCAGTTAACCAGGTGCTCCACGAACCCGTTCCGTACATAATCCGAATCTGTGATTATGACCAATTCGTGGAGTTGATGTTGGACAGCAGTGAGGATGGCCTGATGCACAGCCATCAATTCTGCCAACTGACTACTTCGGGGACCAATTTTGTATCCAGCGGAGGGTTCTGGAAACTCCTTCAACCATGCATTCCCTACGCCGGCCACCAGTTCTTTCTCCCCGTTGTTGTCAACATGGTAAGAGCATCCATCCACATACACAGTGGGCATTCTCTCACACTTGTCTTCTTCAAAAACTTTGTGTGGTGAATTGAGGTATGCCTCCATGTTGTCCTTGATTTTTAGACTTTCGTCCTTGAGACAGTTTTCTCTGGCACAATCATGCAAGTCAGCCAGACCTTGCGCGAGGGGACTCTTCTTGTTTTGGCCATATTTGACCTCTACAGGAAAGCCTTGCATTGACAGAATCCAGGAAGTAATTCGGGAATTACCCACATTTCCGGCCCGGATTCTGTCACTTTGGAGATATTGCAGAGGCTGCTGTGGAGTCTCCACTATGATGTGTTCCCCCTGGATAAACGGGCGGTAATTCTTCAATGCCCACACCGTTGCCAGGAGTGCCTTCTCACAATCGTTGAATTTTGCCTCCACAGAGGATAAAGTTTTGCTCGCATAGGAGATTACTTTATTGACCTTCTCATGCTTTTGGTATAATACTGTCGTCAAGCATGTATTAGAAAACCCTGTCTCCAGGAAGAACTCCTTGTTTCTGACAGGGCAAGCTAGGCAAGGCGCTTGTGAAAGGCTTCTTTTGAGTTGTCTTACTGCCTCGGATTGTTCTGGACCCCATTCTCACTTGACCTCCCCCTTCAAGAGATGAATCAGGGGTCTGGTGATCTCTGCGTAGCCCTCAATGAACTTCCTGCTGTAATTAGTCAGTCCAAGGAGGCTCCTTAGTTCCCGCAGAGTTGTGGGATCCTTCAGTTTCTGGAGTGCTTCCACTTTCTTTTCTTGGGGACAGAGACCCTGAGGAGTAATCTCATGCCCCAAGAAATTAACACGGGTTCTACACCACTGTGCTTTCTGAAAGAAAGGTTTTGCTCCGGTGGCCCTCAATTGCGTCAGAACATAACGGATCTCCGCTATGTGTTCTTCCACAGATGAACTTTTGATGAGGACATCGTCTACATAAGCCAGGTTACCCCTCGCACCCAGGCCGGGCATGGCCTTATGTAGGAAAATGTTGAATTCATTGCCGGAGTTGAGGTTTCCGAAGGGAGTCCGGGTCCATGTGTACTGCTGGCCCCCAAAGGTAAAAGCCAGTTTGTATTGGTCCTCCCTACTGACAGGCACGGTCCAGTATCCATTGGTCAGGTCTATTGCTGTGAATACCTGTGACCCTTGAATCTGGGCCAGCCCTTGGTCAATGTAGGGCAGAGGCCAGCGGGAAGTATGGACCTTTTTGTTGAGGTCCCTAAGGTCGGCGCAGAGTCTCCACTGGCCGGTTGGCTTCAATATTCCCAGCACCGGATTATTGAAGGTGCTGTGGACTGGACGGATTATTACCCGGGACTCAAAGGTTCTTAATTATTTCAGTAAGGGACTCCATGGATGCGAGAGGCAAGCGATATTGCTTCACAAACACTGGAGTCATGCCAGGGTCCGTGGGAATTATTGTTGTGTGGATGTCGCTGCGACCACAGTCATATGAGTCTACCGCAAAGAGATCTTGGAAATCCAAGAAAACTTGTTTCAACTTTTGCTTCTGTTCCAGAGTCACACAGGCATCAGCTAGGTTGACTCTCTCTTCCACCATGTGCCTGAAGCCTGGAAAGACTTCTGGTTTGGCTATCTCAGCGGCCTCCTCCAGCTGGGTGGAGAAGTCCCTGGTCAGAGTGCTGATTTGGACTGGAGGCTTCAGGTGGGAAAGGCAGCCCTCATGGACCTGGAAAATCACTTCATCCCTCCTGAAGTCATAAGTCACATCTTCCTTACCATAAGGGCAAGAAGTGTACACCAGGAAGTTCCCCCCATGCCGGGTGAAAATCCTGTCTGGTGTTGTGTTGTCATCACTGTCACTGTCAAAACAGTCCATGGGGATTGATCCTAACAGTTCATTTCCTAGATCAATGGAAAAATGTCGGTCATCAACCGCCATTCCAATAATGGTGCCTGCCGCTAGAGTAATACTCTTTAAGTCGCTGTTATCCACCTCTATTGGAATGGTGTCATGTTCTATGTTGACTAATGGAGTTGGGTTTACCCCAACCCTTGCTGTTGGAGAGAAGCATTTAGATGTATGTAAGCATCAGGGTTTTTCAATTTTTGTCCTTTTTTAACTTTCACTTCCAGGGAGAATTGTCGGGTCCTTTCTGGGATGGTGACTTCCTCTTTAATCTGAATTTTTTCAACTGCATGAGGTAGCAATTGAGCTGACCTAAATGCTTTTTCTTGATCATCAAAGCCCATGGGATTATCCGCTAATCGGGACCAAGCTTTGAAGTTTACTAGGTCCAAACTAATGGCAAGGCGATTGAGAATGTCACTGCCTAAGTAAAAGGCGGCAGTGACGTCTCGCACAACCCAACAATTATGGACTATGCTCTTGTTGCCAATGCAGATTTTGAGCATACACCTGCTTGGCAGGAGATGTTTGGAATTGGGTGTTTCCAGATCCATTTCCCATTTGTCTATCAGTTTGAATGGGGGAATGGCTGGATCTTTTGGGAGTTGGCGGAAAATGGCTTCGCTGATGAAGCTCTTACCATTGTTCACACACACTCGAGCAAGAACAGAGTCCTTCCCATCATTTAACTGAACAGGGATGAACAACTGATCTCCAAATTATTGCTGAATATCAGCCAGGCTCTGAGCTGATTTCACGTCTTTCTGGACTATAGGAGTGGGAGTGTCTGATTGTGGATTGGTAAAGAATTTCAGAGTATTTCCTTCCAGTGTGGAATACCACCTTAAACTGGAAGGAAGGTTGATTTTCAGAAAGAGAGAGGACCCCCCATCACCAGTCTGTTGTCCTACTGCTATTACTGTCACGTCTGGAATTTGGTTGTTCTGGAAGTGAAATTCTACTTGGTCAGATTTTTGTTCAACCATGTGGCAGGTGCCGTTTAAACTAACATGGTTGACACTCTGTTTTAATTTTATTGGTCGGCTAGTCTGGGTCCAGAGGACCTTGTTTACACAATCTATTAGGGGTGACAACCTTCTCAGGAGGTCATTCCCTAGTAAACCAGGGGTGCCCTCTGGAGTCACTACTATGACCTGGGTGTTTCACCTTGTGTCGCCCAATTTTGATGTCCAAATCTGCAGTCCCCTCGACAGGAATTTCCTTCCCGTCAAAGTTCTGCAGTTGTCCAGGAAGAGAGGTGAGAGGTGAGAGGAATACGGTAATTCTCCCCCATTCCTGCATTTAGTTCATCAAATGCCCTTTTGGACAGAAGGGTAGCTTGGGATCTAGTGTCCACCAGTGCCAAAATTGTACCCTGCCCCTGTACTTGTACCGGGGCATAATATCTTCCCTCCTTCTCCTCAAGGGAGCACAGATAATGCACATTTTTGGACAACTGGTGGGCTAACTTTCTGGTTTTGGACATTGCTAGCGAAGAGATTTGGGCAGAATTCTGTGGAGAGCCTGGGGAATCTGAAAGAAAAAGTTGGCAACTGGAAATGGTTTCGGGTTCTGGGCCGCCCCCCCTTTTTGGAGGCAGTCATCAGGATGGGTTTGACCCATGGGATTTTGGTATTGTCGGTTCTGGGATGAGATGATGGGCGGCGGTAGCTCAGTCTCCACATCTCCCCAGTCTGAATTGGCATCCCTTGGGACCCATTTTTCCTTGGGAGGAGTTCCCCCATCTCTGAAGGAGAAGATCCTTTTCCCAGGATCTTCTGAGGATCCCTCTCCCTCAAATTGGAAGACCTGTACCTCCTCCACAAAGTGGGTCTGTTTGGGTCCTTTGTTTCTCCTACCCCCCCTCTGCTCCTTGGGAGGCAGGCTTTCAGGGGCAGGAGATTTTGTTTCCAGTTCCTGGTTTTCCAGGGGCTGTTTACAAGTTGGGAAGGAAGCTTCCCCCAAGGCTTTACACCGCCCTTCCGCCTCCTCCCTGGGAACCGGTGGGTTATCGGGGTGCTGCCCCGTCATTGTTCTGGAGCACCAGGTCCAGAGTTTGGGGCATTCTGCGGTGGCATGCTCATCTGAGGGTTCTGTTGAGCCCTCAGTATGTGACCCAGATCCCGTGCCATATTTTGGACCTGGTGCTCTAACTGGGAAACCCGCTCAGGCTGATACAGGGTTCTATTTTCTCCCCTGGGCTGATCCCGGGAAGGGTAGCTATCCCTTCTCTGGTAATACCCTGGGTTGGAAAGATTCGGGTACCCCTCCACCCTTGGCCTCCCCTCTCCCAGATTAGGTTGTCTGGGCTCAGGGAATTGGGGAAAGAAGGATGGATGATTTTGGGGCTGGAAATTGGGTGGATACCTGGGGAAAAAGTTCTGCCCAGGATTTGGTGAATTTCTGCCCTCCTGGGGGACGTTAGGAGGGAAGTTCCCTGGGTCAGGTGCTTGGCTGGATCCCCCTCCCCTTGGAGGAGACCACACACAAACCAGGATGGGTCGGTTTCCCTTGTAGCAGGGACTTACATAATCAGGGGGGCGAGGGACCCCATTTGTGGGACTACCTCCTTGACTTCCTGTCTGTGACTGGCCCGAGGGCCTTCTGGTGTTAGTTATTTGGTGCAGGCAGGTTTTTAGGCCCCCCCATCTCCAAATCTAAAACGCGGGCAACCTTTACCTCTGCCACCTTGGCAGCAGCAGGGGTGCTGTTGGTTTTGGGGTTTTTCTGCGCATTATTTTTATTTTCTATGGGCTTCTGCACCTCATAGATCCGGGTAGCCTGTTCAATGACCCAGTCTAGTGACCTCTTCTCGTGAAAATCTCTCACTAGCTGGGTCATGATGTATTTGGGCAAGGCATGGAAAAAAGTATTAACAAACTCTTTGCTGTCTGTGGGCACCCTTCTGGTGGTCTGCGCAAAGGCACGCTTCAATTCTTGTACGAATTCTTGTGGGGCCTCATCCTCCCCACATTGCAAATTGTAGGCTGCCTTGCGAGCCTCTTGAGGATTTCTATGAACAGAAAAATGTTTCAAGATGGCCGCCCCAAATGCGGACCATCTTGAATGGTTTTGGTCCTCCAGCCCTGCAAAGAAACTGGAGTATTCTGGGGAGAAGGTCCACTTTACATATTGAATACAGCTTTGGCTGTCCTTCAAATGGAAAGTCTCCATCATTTGCTCATAGAGCTCCAAGTGTTCCCAAACAGAATACTTGGCGTTCTTATGATAAGGCGTGATGACACTCCTTATTGCCTTTATTTGTTTCAATGGGTCCTTGAGCAAGGCCCTTTTTGCCTTATTGGCATTTTTGGTTCGGGTAACCCTGGTCCATTCATCCTCCGACTCAGAAGCGCTGCACCCAGAGGTGCCCGTCTGATCTTCCAGGTTTTCCCGGATTCTGCAAGCCTGGGAATGGCTGGCAGAATGTGGGGACCTGGTCTCCTGTGTCCTGTGACGCTCAGAGGAGTCTTCAGATCCCTCCTTGCTACCAGGATTTGATGGGTACCCCCCCACTGACCTAACTGGGTAGAGGTTTTCAGGATGCCCTTAGTGGGCCTACTCTCCTGGGGTTCCCCACTAAATTGCACTGTGCTTGGGTGCCCATACCCGGATGCCCGCCCCTCCATTCCTGGGTGGTACTGGCCTATGAGCCCCATACTTTTAGCTGGATAGTAATCTGCCATCCCTGTGGCCCCGTGCTCATGTGCGCCAGGGAACATGGGGGTGGCAGAGTCCAGGGACTGGTAGAGGTGAAGGCCTCTGGCACTAGGGCTCCTGAGGTTATGCTCAGGAGTTTCTCTTTCCCAGCGAACCTCATCTCTATCCGCCCCTGCTCCCTGTTGCAATGCAAGAGCCTGTGCATTCAGTTCCTCAGTTAAGGCCTTACTAGACTCTAACAGTCTCTCCTGCATCGCTACCTGTTGCTGGAGCCTATCATTGTGCTGGCAGAGAGCCTCATTCTCTCTCTGTGCCTCCTGAGTGGTCCTGGAGTACTGGGCCAGTCTTTGCTGCAGGAGGATTACCTCCTGAGCTGTGTCCCTATTGGCCTGCTCCTTTCTTGCCAGAGCATCCCCCACCCTCCTGGTGTGCTCTAACAAGTTATGGTGTTCTTTTTGGAGGTCACCCAGTCCCTGGAGGGCCAGGTGATTTTCTTCCATTTTCCTTTTTAAGTGGCAGACTTCCTGGCCTAAGGTATCCCTTTCCTGACTAAGAGCCTGCATCTGTGCCGCCAGGTCGTCCCTTTGCCTTTGGAAGGCACCAGCTTTCTGGCGCTCCTGCCTGGGTATCCAGGTCTTTCAGAATCAATTTATTGCTTTCCTCTTTCTCTCTGTCTAATCGAATTTGCAGGGTGGCTACCTGCTCTGTGCATGCCCTGTTGAAGTCCACTTGTTGCTCCAGCTTTTTCTGGCTCTGCAGAAGGGAGTCCAAACCTTCTTGGTACTCCTTCTGCAAGGCCAGAAATCTGGTATCCTGGTCAGCCTTTTCCTGTTGAGGCCTATCCATATCCTCCTTTATTTTAGTGATGTACTGTCTGCTGTCATTTTCTGACTCCTGGCTCCCGTGCAGCCTCTGCTCAGAAGAGACCAGGTCAGATTGGGCCTTTTCTAACGCCATCTGCTGCCTATTTGCCAGATCTTGGCCTTCAGCACATTTGTCCTGCATGACTTCCATATATAGATACAAATATGCCGCTATCCTGGCAATCTTATTGTGTTCATCTTTTGCCTTAGGGGCCATATATAGTTCGCTCAGGGCCACATGTAGGGGACCCTGATCTCTCCATATATCTGACCCTGTTTCAGTGACCGGTTGCGCGATTGCCTGCAACCAGACCGCCTGGTCCTGATGAGTCCACTCGCCTCCCACAAATAGCTCATGTAAGAGGTGCTCCCTCGCTATTTTCATATCTACCACGGTCGTCGTGCTGGAATTGAGTTCCTTCCTGACTTACAGAGTTTGTATTTTATTTTGCAAAACAGACCTTCCCCTTAGAGCGTTCCTTTGAGGGGTGCTTTCACAGTGTAAAACATTGTGGTGATCTAACCGGATATGTGTATCTGGTCAGTTGGCACACTGTATTAATCTGCACAAGTGGTAAAACTAACCCAGAATAACCCGGCTCCGAGCCCCCACTTTGTAAGTGATATTCAATCAACACTATAGCTAAGTCAATGCCTAGTCTAGGATGCTGAGGAAAACCCTTATTGATGTATTTTTATGTCCAGTTCAGTACTCTGGATGACAACCCTTGTATAACACCCCCCTCTTAGAATCCCCCTGACCCCACTGAGCCAAGAAGTAGGTTTATTTTGCAAATTAAAAGGTTTCTTTGAAAATGTAAACAATATATCTCACTCTTCTATAAATAAATTGATAATGGATATTACACTTGTGATTATGAGCAGTAATCGGCAAGAGGTAACCAGAAGAATAAGGTGGTAAAGAATGCTTTATATGGTTCAAGGAAACGCAATGATGAATGAAATGCGGTACAGAAAATAACTTGATGTGGCTTCAACAAAAGACAATGTAATCACTTTTCCTTGACAATTCACCCCCCCATGCAATGTAAGAAATGGAAGGAGAGCACACAGTCTTTAAGAATCCCAACAAAATGCATTACAAAATGCAGTTCCCCCCCAGCAAGCTTAGAGGAAAACGGGTAGAGGTTTGAAACACAGGCCCAAAATGCTTTGAATGTGATGACAATGAAGTGAGAAATGTGCTAAAAATGCTCTTAATTCCCTCTAGAGGTTCAGGGTGGGTGGTATCTACTTTATATTAGTTCAGGCTCACTTTAGCAATGCTCTATGTGTAACCAGCAGGTTAAAACGAATTTTAGCAAAGGAAAGCAAGAAGCTGCTCATTTTTACACGTGGCTGAAATTGTGCAAAATGTCAAATCGCGGCAAAATTACTCGCGCGCGTCGAGCGTAATTACAGAGGCACTATAAGGACTAGGTTTGTTGGAAAGCCTAGAATCGTAGCTTTAATATGAAAGTTAAATCTCGTTCCTAGCACAAACTGTTCCGGAGATACGGACGATTTTATGAAAGTAGTTTTTCAGATTTGAAATTTTAAAGCTCAGAATGACAGATGACAGGTCTCAGTTTTAAAGATGACAGAATGACACGATTCTAGGAGGCAGTTCTAATAGGCTAAAATAGTTTGGATTAGATTATTTTAAACTAAGAGATTGGTTTTGGCACAGTGAGTACTCACACTATATTTTTGAAATAAGCCGTCAAGGTCTGGTCAGGTTGGACGGGACTTCCGGCGGGTGGTTCTGAAGTCCCGGCTATCTGGGTCAGCTCTGCTCTCTGGGTTTGTCAAGCACTGGTTCTGCTCACAGCACTGCACAGTTCTGGTCTCGCTGGATCTCTGGTCTCTCTGGATCTCTGGTCTCTCTGGATCTCTGGATCTCTGGTGGTTGATGGATTTGAAGTCTGGAGTCTCCCGGCAAAGCGTCCCGCAAGAAAGTGGAAAGTGAATTTCCCTACCTGGGTTTCAATGTTCCTTTTTATGTTATTTTGAAAATGGGTGTGTGCCTGGGCCTAGCTAAGCCTGCCCCTCTCTACTTGTCATTGGCCCAATTCTCCCCTCTCCCATGATTGGGGGAAGGAAATGGATTGTCATCATGATGAGGTCTGTTTATGGGTCAGAGGATCCTCCCCTGGTCAAATTGCACACAAATCTATTTCTGACCCAAATACATATTTATCTATGTACCATTTTTCTCATATTATAGGTCCAGTTAACATATTTTCTGTAGCACCAAACCATCCGATCCCTGTCTTTGTACGATGTTGTGTCCACTGATGACAGAATTCTCCCCTTTTCATCCAGATACCGACCTCTAAACCTTTCCAGATTTTACACAAATGTGCACCAGGGATATGGGTTACAGATGATAAAGTGTCAGATTTTTAACATGCATACATTTGGAGTAACAACCTTTTCTCTGCTACTATCCCCACGAACATCCCACAGGGTCCTAACACCTCTTAAAATGTGCACGGAAAAATCCCAAGAATAATGATATTATATATATAATTCTGACAAGTCCGTACTATGAATTATGCATCTTTTTTAAAAGTATGCTCTTGCCCAGATGGGTGTGGTTTAGGTTCCAAAGCACATGGGGGAAGCTTCTGTCTGTCACTGCCTCCAGCTCAGGTGGCTCCCAGAGGCACTTCTTCTCCCACTTCTCCCAAGAGGAAGCTATTTTACGACCCCCCCCCAATATAACATTTGCCTGAGCCCAGGACAGTGCTTTGTTCAACCTCCTTTAGGTGCCCCTCCCCTAATCTAATCAGAGAGGTGTCATCTCCTTTTGGTGTGGGCAGCAGGATGCAGCTAGGCCTGGGAAGAGTGGCTGAGCAGGTTTCTCCTGTCGGGGGTAGTTGTCGGGCAGAATTCAGCTAAATGTCACTTTAGTTCCCAGTTTAATTCAAACTTATAATTTTTACATATACATTAAATAATTACTTCCTTCAAGTCATTTCAGAATATAGTTTTACATTGTATCCTCCTCTTAGCAAGTCTTTCCTTGGCCTGGTTTGGGTTCATCTGTTCAGTTTTACACAAAAGTCTGGTGGTTTTAAAATGGGATCTGAAGACTCCTGATAGTGCTGAGCACCGGTACTGCATCCATTTTTGACATTAAGAAAATGAATTCCCCACAGTTCTGGGTTGCTTTTGGCAATCGGCATTGCCATTCCCAATGGTTTCAGGCTACTGTGTGTGTAGCCCAATGGTGGTTTTAGGCGGTGCCCTCCTGTGCTCACAACATAGGCAAAAATGGGTGGCAGCCTATTCTTCATGTTTTCCCTCTGCACTCTCTGGGGCGTTCTGGCCATCATGATGTTTTCCATGCCAGTACTGCACAGTTTTATGGTAGGGCTTGGATGCATGGGTAAAAACATCCCACAAGCCCCCCCTCTTGCGATGGCCATTCTGATCTGTCACTGATGGAACTCGCAAGATCTGGGATGTTCGCCTCATCTTCTTCCAATTCCGTAGATGGCACAGTTCAGCATCTTTTCCTCCCTCCAAATCAGTTCTCCTTGCTGATCCTGATGGGAGGATTGGGCGGTACCCCGGGCCCCTCAGATCTTCGCTCCCGGTCCCCAGGTCGCCTTCCGTGGTCAGTCTCCATGGTTTCATCTCTCCTAGGATGATAAAGCAAAGCGGCAATACACATTCCTAGACATTTTTCCACCACTATTAATGGTGTGGCGAACATATACATTTTATAAATCAGAAGATATGAACATATACATTTTCTTTTTTAAATTAGGAGACAAGAACATATATATATATATATATATATATACACAAGAATCACAGAATGTTATATGCTATATGTGGAATATTTTACGGTTGGAACTGAATTACTCTGGAGCGGCCCCCTCTGGGATTCCAGTGGATTACTCCAGTTGTTGCACAGTGTGCCTGGGATTGCAACACTTCAGCTGATTTATATGTACCCACTTGTCTTCCCCTTCCGCCAGACTACCTTTGGGGATGCGGATCTTATACGCTACAGGGGAGATCTTGTCTATAATTTCAAACGGTCCCTTCCATGTAGGCAAACATTTTCGCTGTTTGGCCTGGTTCCTTTGGAAATTGTATAGATAGACCTGGTCTCCCACTGTAACGCTCACCTGACTCCCACGGAGGCGCTGGCCTGGTTCGCGCTGCTGTGACCTCTTCTAAGGTGATGCTCAGGGTTTGGAAGACGGACTGGACCGGACCCCCAAATCTGGCTTGTCTGGCTCGCAGAATTATCCTTCTTAGGGTCTGGAAGGACGAGCTCTCCATCCTGCTTCTGATGCAGGGGCGCGTTGGTATCCAGTTACTTCACTGGATTTTCGGATTGGTGAGAACCAAACCTGCTTGGCTTCTAGGTAAGTTTTTTGATAAGAGGTTCCCCTTGTGTCCATGCATTAATGTACTAATGCTAGTGTCTTTTTCCCCATAGGGGCCGGGGTACGGAATGCCGGGGAACAGGCACCGACCCGAGATGAGCGGTGAAATCCTTGTAGAAATCAGGTAAGTCTTTAATGAGCGTTTTTTGGTAATGTCTTTTCATTCGCTCATTAACGCTGATGTCTCTTTTTCCCCTTAGGGGCCGGGGTCCGGAAATGCCAGGATGCGGAGCGGACCCGAAATGATGAGGGAATGAATCAACAGGTAAGTCTTAACATGGAGATTTAGCTTTCCTTATTCCCTTCTCTCTCTCACCTTTTGTTCTGGTCTTTTTCTCCCTAGGCGCTGGGGCGTGACTGCGAATCCGAATGATCGCTGCTGAACATGGAGGCGCCCTGTAAAGGTGAGTGGAATGCGGCGCCATAGGCGCCAGGACACTGTCCAAAGGGTCCCTATATGGGGTTGCTGGGTCCTTCCTTGGGGACTGGATGTCTGCTTTCGAGGACGCAGGGCTTGAACCGGCTCCCCGGGCATCATGACAGCACTCCCCCCCCCCCCCCACCAAGGCCCCTCCCAAGGTTGTTCCCTCCGGGGGTTTTGGTTTGTCTGGGAAGAGTCGGTGGAATTTCCTGACTAATCGAGGTGCATGCACATGGTCGCTGGGTTCCCACGACCTCTCCTGAGGTCCGTACCCCTTCCAATCAATTAGGTAGAACAGTTTTGACCTAAACATTTTTGAGTCTAAAATGTTCTTCACTTCGAATTCGGGCTCCCCATCTATTAGAATAGGTTCTGGAGGTTTGAGTAGTCGGGTCCCGGGTACCACTGGTTTCAGAAGTGACACATGAAAAACAGGGTGAATTTGCATACTAGCTGGTAAATCAAGTTTAACAGCCACTGGGTTAATTATTGCCGTAATAGAATAAGGTCCCAGATATTTTGGGTTAAAAGTTCGAGGCCCTTTGAGTGGTAAATGTCTGGTAGCTAACCACACTTGATCCCCAATCTGATACGGAGGTGCTTCACTCAGATGTAGATCAGCATTCTCCTTGTATTTTCTCTTGGCTTGTTGTAAATGCGTAGTTGCCACTTTGAAGGCTTGGGTAATTGTAGAATGCAGATGTTCTACTGCAGGCATTCCGAGGTTCTGAGGTGAGTCAAGGTTTGAGGTTCGAGGGTGATGCCCAAACAAAGTATAAAAAGGACTGTGGCCAGTTCCAGAGTGTACCGAATTATTATCTGCGTATTCGGCTATCCAAAGAATGTCTTTCCAGTTGCTTTCAGATTGCTGTAACATACACCGTAAGTATTGCTCAAGGGTCTGATTTGTCCTCTCGGTCTGACCATCGGTCTGAGGGTGGTGACTGGTCGATAATCTTACGTCGATCTGCCATTTGACAACATTTGCGCCAGAAGTGGGAAATGAATTGGCTTCCCCGGTCAGAGATTAGTATAGATGGGAATCCATGTAGCCGAACAATATTTTCGAGGAATTCTTTGGCTAGGACAGAAGCTGAAGGTAAACCTTTCAAAGGAATGAAGTGGGCCATTTTGGAAAACAAATCCACAATTACCAGAATAATATTGTACCCCGAACAAGGAGGCAGGTCCGTAATAAAATCCATTGATAGGGTGTGCCAGGGTGCTGGCGGTATGTCTAGAGGTTGAAGGAGACCGGCTGGTCTTTTCTTTTGACTTTTATTTTGGGCGCAAACACCACAGTACATCACAAAAGATTTAACATCTTTTCGCCAAGTGGGCCACCAAAATTGTCGTTTCACCTTTTCCTCTGTCTTGGCAATACCGGGGTGTCCCTCTATTAATGCATCATGATAACCGGAAATAACTAGTTCGTGTAATTCCTTATGTGGCAGAAATAAGCGTCCTTGGAAATAAGGTAAACCATTATCTATGGTAAAGTCTGATCCCTTTTTGTATCCAATCCTGTAAGGTTATAGGGTCCAGCAGTTGTTTCACTCTGGCTTGAATGTCTTCAAGCGTCTGTAACAAAGTCATGCCTAGAATCCTCTGTTCGGGAATTATTGGTACTGGTTCTGAGTTTGTATCAGATTCTCCCATTCCAATTCGGGATAAGGCGTCTGCTTTGCCATTCTTGCAGCCAGGTCGATAGGTAATCACAAAATCAAATTCAGCTAAAAACAAAGCCCATCGGAGCTGCCGTAATGACTGAGCCTTGGCGGTTTTCAAATACTGTAAATTCCGGTGATCAGTGATCACTGTGATGGTATGTCGAGCGCCAAGCAGATAATGCCGCCAGGCTTTAAAAGCGGACTTAATGGCTAACAGTTCTTTGTCCGTGATTGCATAATTAACCTCGGGTGCCGAGAATTTTCTGGACCAAAATGCTACGAGATGCAGTTGGTTGGTTTCGGGATCTCTTTGGGACAGGACAGCTCCCATGGCTAGGCTGGATGCATCAGTCTCGACGACATAAGGGAGATCTGGACGCGGGTGTTTCAATATAGGTGCGGAGGTAAACTTGGCTTTTAAATCCTGAAAGGCCTGCTCGGCTTCTCAAGACCATTCAAAACGTTTATTTTTCCTCAAGAGTGCAGTAATAGGTTGTACCACGCGTGAAAATTCCGGGATAAACCTGCGATAGAAATTGGCAAAGCCGAGCATGCTTTGAACCCCTTTTACAGAGCTAGATGATGGCCATTTGAGGGTGGCATCCACTTTTCTTGAGTCCATTCGGAGTCCTTTGGCTGTCAGGATGAAACCTAGAAACTCGACTTCTGTGGTATGGAAAACACATTTCTCCAATTTAGCAAATAGTTTGTGTTGGCGCAGTTTTTCAAGAACTGCCCTGACGTGTTTTCTGTGGTCAGATTCCGAAGAGGAGTACACCAGAATGTCATCGATATATACGACAACACAAACATCGATGAGTTCCCGAAGGACATCATTCATGAAGTATTGGAAGGCAGCCGGCGCGTTACACAATCCGAAAGGCATCACCTGGTACTCGAATAATCCGTATTTAGTACGGAAGGCAGTTTTCCATTCGTCGCCTTCTTTAACTCGTACCAGATGATAAGCCCCCCGGAGATCTAACTTGGTGTATATGCAAGCATCCTTCACCTGGTCAAGGAGTTCAGGGATCAGAGGCAGAGGATAATGGTTTTTAACCGTTATTTGGTTCAATGCGTGGTAATCGATACAAGTTCTAAGGTCGCCTTCTTTTTTGGGCACGAAGAACAAAGCCGAGGATGCCGGGGACTTTGACAGGCGAATAAAACCATTAGCTAGGTATTGATCCAAATATTGTCTCAAATGCAGATTCTCAGGTTCGGTAAGAGCATAAATCCTGCTACAAGGGGGTTGTGCACCAGGCACCAGATCGATTTGGCAATCGTACGATCTGTGAGGAGGTAACGTGTTGGCCTGTTCCTTTTGGAAGACGTCCTGAAAGTCTTGGTATTCCGGAGGTAGTTGCATGGAGGCAGAGGTTACAGATGCTAGATTAATCTTCAGGTTTTCTGGGTAGCAGGTTTGTGTACAATCCGGGAAGGTTATTCTCTTAGCTCGCCAATCAATTCGAGGATTATGTGTCTCTAACCAAGGGATTCCAAGAATAACCTGAAACTGTGGAGCCTTGATTACATCAAACGCAACACAACACCCTCCCGATGGCCGTCGGGACCAATAAGAGTCACCTCAGTAGTGGAATGTGTTACCGGTCCAGAGGCAATTTCAGTTCCATCGACTGTGGTGATGACATCTTTGCTGGTTTTAGGACGGAGAGGGAGGTTAATCCTAGAGACCAATTCACGATCCACATAGTTTCCAATAGCCCCACTATCGATATATGCCTTTATTGCATGCAACCGCTTAGGCTGTTCTGGATCTACGAGCACCATTGGCACAATGAAATGCGAGGTCTGAGAGTTAGTTTTCAAGCTCGGCAAGCGGACCCCTACACTTGTCGGGCGGAGTCGTTTCCCGAAACAGAGTCTTCATGGTTTTTATCAGCGGCTCCTACCGCCTTTCGGGGCGGTTTTGCCGGGCAATCTCGTAGAAAGTGTCCAGAATTCCCACAATAAAGACATAATTTTAACTGCCGCCTCCTTTCACATTCCTTTTGAGTTAAGGGTCCTTTAACCCCTCCAATTTGCATAGGCTCAGAGACATCAACTCCCTTGGGATTAGCATGAGTCTTGACCAACACCCGGGTCTCAAACCTGGACCGATCTGTTTTTCTGTTTTGAAGTCTGTGATCCAATTGGACCACTAAGTCTATATACTCTGTGCATTCTTGGGGCGGATTTACAACTTGGGCCAAGACATCTTTAAGTTCTCCGCGTAGGCCTCGATAAAACAACGTGACTCTTTTATCCTCTGGCCATCCCGTTTCCACAATTAGTCTATTAAAGGCTGCAATATAGGATAGGAGGTCCTGATTGCCCTGTCGCAGGGATAGAAGTTCATCATCCAGAGCCTACCCCTGAGAGTGTCGAGCAAATAACCTTTCCATGCTTGCTTGAAACCTTTGAAAATCACGGAGAATAGGGTCATCTTGAGTAACCAGTGGGACTGACCAATCGGCAGCGCAGCCGCTGAGATATGACAATACAAAGGCTACCTTGGTCTGATCATTAGGGAAGGCCCCAGGTCTGCATAGGAAGTGCAAACGACACTGATTCATGAATATGGCGAATCGTTTGGGGTCCCCAGCAAAGCGTTCGGGTAGGGCCAGCGGCATGTTTCCAGGTAGATTAATCTGCACAGGGTTACTGGAAACCACAGGAGCGGGGTTCCCTCCGGAACCGGGTAGAGGAGTTTCCCAGCTTGACCTTGCAAAAGCTGTCTGGCCAGGTCATCAGTTCTTTCCTTTGATATTATTAATTCCCTCCTGAGGGCATTAGTCTCTTGACGAGCGGCATGTACTTCGGCCCGTAATTCCCCCAGTAATTGGGCCAACTGATCAGTCTCAGAACTTTCCATAGCGCCTGGGTGGGAATTTGTAGGAAGGCTTTGCGTTCTGTAACGCTCACCTGACTCCCACGGAGGCGCTGGCCTGGTTCGCGCTGCTGTGACCTCTTCTAAGGTGATGCGCAGGGTTCGGAAGACGGACTGGACCGGGCCCCCAAATCTGGCTTGTCTGGCTCGCAGAAGTATCCTTCTTAGGGTCTGGAAGGACGAGCTCTCCATCCTGCTTCTGATGCAGGGGCGTGTTGGTATCCAGTTACTTCACTAGATTTTCGGATTGGTGAGAACCAAACTTGCTTGGCTTCCAGGTAAGTTTTTTGATAAGAGGTTCCCCTTGTGTCCATGCATTAATGTACTAATGCTAGTGTCTTTTTCCCCATAGGGCCGGGGTACGGAATGCCGGGGAACAGGCACCGACCCGAGATGAGAGGTGAAATCCTTGTAGAAATCAGGTAAGTCTTTAATGAGCATTTTTTGGTAATGTCTTTTCATTCGCTCATTAACGCTGATGTCTCCTTTTCCCCTTAGGGGCCGGGTCCGGAAATGCCAGGATGCGGAGCGGACCCGAAATGAAGAGGGAATGAATCAACAGGTAAGTCTTAACATGGAGATTTAGCTTTCCTTATTCCCTTCTCTCTCTCACCTTTTGTTCTGGTCTTTTTCTCCCTAGGCGCTGGGGCGTGACTGCGAATCCGGATGATCGCTGCTGAACATGGAGGCGCCCTGTAAAGGTGAGTGGAATGCGGCGCTGCAGCGATCGACGCGATGAGCTTTTAAATAAAAGTCTTCCTTTTCAGGATTGTTGGCGAGATGTCTCCGGGATGCGGATTTAGCAGTTAAGGACTTTTCCTTCTTCTGTTCTCTTCTTCTCTTCCTTTGCAGGTGATCCAGGATGCTGGCAGACGTGGCAGAAGTCAGGATGCAGGAGCAGACACAGTGAGCGTCCAGCTGCTAGATGCAGAACAACGCGAAGCACGTGTGGCTGTTCGGGTGGGGTTTAAATAGCCTTGGAAGAAGTTCCAGGTATGTATCCTTCCCCGACCACGCCCGGATGGTAAATTAGTCCCACAGGTAAAGTAGTTCCTTTCAGGCCTCAAGGAGGCCAGGATCCTGCAGCATGGTCTGCATCAGGTAAGTGCACCGAAGCACTTCCATAATGAGCCTGGCGCCTATGGCGCCAGGATTGATGTCTTTTATGAGCCTGGCGCCATAGGCGCCAGGACACTGTCCAAAGGGCCCCTATATGGGGTTGCTGGGTCCATCCTTGGGGACTGGATGTCCGCTTTCGGGGACGCAGGGCTTGAACCGGCTCCCCCGGAGCAGGCATCATGACACCCACATCATATTCCTTCCTGGTGGTTTTCAAATCATAGTGCGTTTTCATACTCTCAGCTGATCTTTCTAGATTCCGCTGAGCATAGGCAAAAGCATGTTGGAGGTGTTTCGTTAAATTCTCCACATACTCGTGAGTTGTGGAGGCATTTATCAGTGTCTGCTCTTGGGTCCTGTAGAGCAAATGCTGAGGAAGCACCATCTTGTGTCCGGTCATCAACTCAAATGGTGACATGCAGAAGAAGGGGTAGATCTGATGGCCATTAGGACCAGAGGTAGTCGGATATCCCAACTTGGCCCAGAATCTGCCACAAACTTTTTTTAAGATGCTCACAATGGTTCGGTTGTATCTCTCCACTGCTCCAGAAGAAGCTGGCCTGTAAGCAATATGTAGCTTCCTTTTGACCCCAGTATCTCCCACATCTTTGTCATTACTTCACTGGTGAAGTGGCTACCTCTGTCTGACTCAATCCTTTGAGGTAGACCAAAATGGGAAAAGATGTGGTTAATCATCAGGGCAGCTGCTGTTTCTGTCTTGCAGTTTGGGGCCGGGAGACATTCCACCCACTTAGTAAACAAGCATGTAAAGGTCAACATGTACTTGTTTCCTCTAGACGAGCGAATTACAGGGCCTACAAAGTCGATTTGCAAATCTGACCATGGCAGTGTCATCCCCCTTTTTTGGATAGGCGCACGGTGTGTGAGGGATGATGGCTGAAATTCTGCATACACAAGACACCCCTTCAAGTATTGGTCGAGGTCTTGCAATTTGGAAAAATTCCTTGATAATGCTGAAGAACTCGAATGGATCAATCATAACACAAAGAAATTTTTGATGAACACACATCCTAAGATTCCACACTTCTACACTCCCCCAAAGATCCATAAAGATATGCAAAAACCTCCAGGAAGACCCATAGTAGCAGGGATCAACAGTATCCTGGAACCACTCGGTATATATATTGATTATTTTTTACAACCATTAATTCAGAAAACGAGTACTTACATCAAAGACTCTACACATTTTCTACAGTATTTACGGAGCATCACATTTGACAAGAACAACATCTGCTTCACGGTGGATGTGAAAAGCCTATATACTTCAATTCCTCATGACCTCGGTAGAGAAGCAGTGGAATGGATACTTCTGAAAGAGGGAGATATAGCTGCACAAAAAGAATTCATTATGGGCCTGCTTGAATTTATCAGTAATAACTCATACTTTCAATACAAGAATTCATATTATCTACAAGTTGCAGGTACGGCCATGGGAGCAACCATGGCCCCCTCATATGCGAACTCCTTCATGCACAAATTTGAAACAGAATAGGTCTTATCAAATCACCTATGGAATCAAGATCTTATAATCTGGATCAGATATATTGATGACATTTTTGGCATTTGGAAGAACACAGAAATACGCTTATTAGAATTTTTCGAATACATTAACAGCATAGACCCTCGGATACAGTTTACCTATGAATATTCACAGAAATCCATCCACTTTTTAGATGTAGAGATTAATATTACAGAAACTGAATATCAAACAACAATACACCGGAAGAGTACAGACAGGAATAGTTTGTTACATCGGTTGAGCTTTCACCAACCAAGTTTGATTAAAAATCTACCTTATAGTCAAATGCTTAGGGTCAAAAGAATAGTCAGCAGCCCAAGCGAATATGAAGCAGCAGTCAAGGCGATGGGCAATAAATTTCTTGAACGAGGTTACTCACAGGAAGAAATTGCATTGGCAGAAGCACGAACAATGACACAGAATCGAGAAGATTTACTTAAACCAAGAGAAACTAAGAAAGATATTTCATCTCCACTAGTTTTTGTTTCTAAATATTCACGACAAAGTAATCGCATCAAGGCAATTATAAAGAAAAATTGGAACACTGTTACATGCGATAAAAGAGTTGAACATCTATTTAAAGAAGTTCCCACGTTTGCCTACCAAAGAAGTTCCAACCTCAAAGATAGATTAGTTCACACGAGGCCACCACAGAAGAAGAAGAACACAGACCGAATAGGTACTTTCCCATGTTTAAACTGCAGCAATTGCAGCTATATTATGAAAGGAGAAACAATCAATCATCCATATACTGGAGAGAAGATAAGATTAAAAAGCTATGCAACATGTGACACTCCAGGTATTATATATGGGATCAAATGCCCATGCGGATTGTATTACGTTGGACAAACGCAACGTACAGCTAAAACAAGGTGGAACGAACATAGATCGTGTATTAGGAACAACATTGCAAGTTCGGCGGTGGCAACACATTGGCAGAATAAACAACATAATTTGGCACAGATAAAATTTGTGATCTTAGAGAGGATCCAAAAAAGAGAGAAATATGAAGATTTACAGAAAAGACTGGATCAACGTGAGACATTTTGGATCGATAGATTAAGTTCTCTTTCCCCAAAAGGAATTAATGAAGACATCAATTATATGTGCTTTCTGTGATGAACATAACCTGACGAATATTTTGGGATGGACATTTTTGTAATTAGTATCATTTACATGTGGTTTCCTTTATTCAGCTTACAAATATTGTGAATAATGTGGACGTAATTTTTTGCAAAGGGATTTTGTTCCATATATATCATAAGGAAATCATGATAACAAACAGATGGTGTATTCCTGAAATGGCTACATGTTTTTTCCTTAATTGAGATGTTCCTGTTACATTTATATATCGTTTAAGTATCTACTTTTTTATTTTAATTTGTTTCGTCTTCATTTTTCTAGTTATCTGGTATGTATGTCTTTTTATTGTTAGATTTTCGCTCTAAGATTGAAGAATGAAATGATTATATATATGTTAAGATTTACGCACAGAACAATCTACTTTTTTTCAAAGTTCTATGACACAGACCGCCGTGGCAACAATCCCGCCCACCTGCAGCAATGTAGAGGGGTGGGACCCGAGGCGTACGTACAGCATCGCTCGCGTTGCTCTGCGTCGCCCCGCCCACGTTCCCATGGCGATCTTTGATAGCGTCTGAGTTCGCGCACATTACACTTTCGCTTTCAACGCGATCGGTTCTACGTGGGAGCTCTACGCATAAAGGTAAGATATCCTTTAGTATAGAGGTATTAGGTATACACAAATGTATAGAAAGAAGTTCTTAGACTCTCTTATCATTAATTAACAGGAATGTTGGAGACAACTATTGAAAATACTGATACGAGAGGACAACCAATTTAAAGCAGGTATAGACTGCCGTAATTTGGGAATAGTTGTACACTGGAAACGCACAGTTGTTCAACAATATTGACATGCTTTTTGTTTTGTTTTCTTCCCTTTTGTTTCCTTCCCTTTTTCAATCGCACGGATCCATTTGGGGGTACGTGCTTTATCTGTTTTTGAATTATCCTTTAATCACTATATGTTTTGTGTTGAAATGCTATATGGTTTTATGAAAGATTAATTGTTGGTATATCCACTAAAGCATGGCCCTGACGAAGGTCGTAGACCGAAATGCATTGGCATATGTGCTTATTGATAAAACAAACTTATGCTTTTCAAAGTTGCCTCACTATAAGAAAATTTAACTGGTGATACTTAAAGGATAGTTCCGGGACTTTTTTTTTATTGTCCCTACGGTTCGGCCATGTGTTTTTAAGCATAAATCGGTAGATCGTAGAAAACTTTCCAATGGACCTTACCCGACTTTTCGTCCATTAACGCACTCGAAATCAGCCGCCATTTTCTGATAATCCTATCATTTCCCCCCATCGCCCTGGCTCACCTGCGTTTGCGGCACTAAATCAAATCCCCCGCCCCTGAAACAGACTTTATCAAAACATTCATATTCTCCGCCTCTCTCTGTGACGTTTCTGTTCTGCGTAGGCAAATGCGCCCATGCGTCTTCTACGCGACTCCACACAGAACCCGGAAACCAACACAGATTAGCTCACAACACAGCGCGCCACAATTCGGAATATGAAAGTGTACTTTTAAATCAAACCGCAAGATTGTAAATTTGGTAAAGTACATTTATTTGACATCAAATGTTTAGAGAATATTCAGCGATTTGCATTTTTATTTGCTCACGTTCCAAAAAGTTTGTTTTGAGGCACGCGATGTTCCTTTGCTGTACACAGGGTCTTAGATCATCTCACAATACAGCGCCACAATTCGGAATATGAAACTGTGGTTTAAAAGCAAACGGCAAGATTGTCCATTTGGCAAAGTACATTTATTGGACATCAAATGTTTAGAGAATATTCTGCGATTTGCATTTTTCTTTGCTCTCGATCCAAAATAGTTCGTCTTGAGGCAATCGATGTTCGTGTGCAGTACACAGGGTGTTGGTTTACGATAAAATAAGCTCTTCGGTCGCACTGATAATCGCCTGGCTGTTCCAACAACGAGGCACTAGGCCACCACAACGGTCTGTATGTTGCATCTAGCCGTTAGTACCGCGTAAGGGCATACTTGTACTTGGCGATCGTCCCATAAAATGGTCAGGGTGCTAACGTTGTTCACGCGGAGAAGCAACTGGCGGTTGTAGAAGCCATCCGCCGGTGTCTGGTACTCGTGACACAGACAATAATGAAGGATGTACCTGTTTTAAAAACATAAAAAATGAAATTAGTCTCACCATCAGATCTTTATTAAAATTATTCATTTTATATATTAGGTCGGGAAATTATTTCATAGCTAGGAAAGTGCAACTGGGTATTATACGTCAAGGGGGGGGCTGTAGGATACTGAGAGTGTCCCCCAGTGCAGGGGTTGACAGGGAGGCAGTGCAGGTGGAGAGTGGAAGGGCCCAGGACCGAGGTCGCAGACAGTGGACCAGGTGTAGCAGGGGAGAGGGAGAGAGAAAGCAGAAGCAAAGAGGAAGGTTTTGAGGTGCTTCCGTAAAAGGAGATGGTTCTCCTCAAGATAGTGCGCGGTACAAAACAATATGCCACATAGAACGAACAAGTACAACTTAACCCGTCTTTAAAGCTACTGTATAGTAATTAAATTGCGGTATAAACTCATCTAAAGAGTTACTTACATTATATTTGCATTTTCCATTGTGTCTGTGCGTAGGGCAGCCCCGAAATACCACTCCTTCTATGCCGACGTTATTTCTTCTAATGAACGAACATTAAATGGCTATCGATTCTGAAATTTTATTCATTATCGTTTCTTAAGTTATTGCACCAGACCCCCAAAAAGAAGTCTTTCGGGATGGTCCCGGCCTGTCAAGGTCAAATAACAATAGAACCACGGCAGCAGCAGTTCTCCTCCTCAGTTGGCATTAGCTCGCACCGATTGCACGTGCACCAGGTGGAGACGCCGTCCATGCGCATGGTCCAGGCTCTTCATCCGTTGACTGGTCCTCCCAACTGCCGTCCGAATCCCCATCGTTTTTGCGTGCTTGCCTTTCCAGTAGTTCCTCCTCGGTGTACTCGGGCTCGTACATAAACGGCATTATTGTAGCCATTGTGTGGTAAAGAAAGTAAAATAATTTACAGAGATGGTACAGGTGTTCACAAGGCCTAGAAGCGGCGAAGGTAGCTGACCAGAGCACAGAAACGAGTCACAGAATACTCAAAGTAACACAGAGAGAGTAATGGAATCGAAAATCTGCTGCTGTGTGTTGTGAAACGGTGTGTTTATACTTATTGAGCAAAGAGGCGTCCTGCCATTTCCATGGCGACACGTCATTAGCTGAGGCGCAGCGATTGTTGACACAAAACGTGCTTTGGCGTTGGGAAATGGGCGGTACGCGTCTGCTGATGTCAGGCTCAGGGACGGGGGATTTGATTTAGTGCCGCAAACGCAGGTGAGCCAGGGCGATGGGGGGAAATGATAGGATTATCAGAAAATGGCGGCTGATTTCGAGTGCGTTAATGGACGAAAAGTCGGGTAAGGTCCATAGGAAAGTTTTCTACGATCTACCGATTTATGCTTAAAAACACATGGCCGAACCGTAGGGACAATAAAAAAAAAGTCCCGGAACTATCCTTTAATTAAGGAATGTGAATAAAACATTTCTTGCTGAAGAATTTACTACAATTATTTGAGATTTTGGAATCGACATAGAATACTGGACTGTATACTCAATAGGATATTGCAACCCTGCCAAGGGTCAACTGAGAGCTCTAGTCTTTGGTAAGGAAATATTACCTTACTTTTCTTCTTTATTGCCTATTAAGATCCGTATGCCACAGGATCTTTTTCGGACTGGAAGCTCCAGGTTAAAATATTTTCTTAAAAAAATATTTATAAATATTACAGAACAAGTAATATATCGACATTATGAGAGAAAAATTCCCAGTAGTGCCCGCCGAAACTCTGTATTTCTACAATCATGAAAGTCAGCCAGACCTTGCGGGAGGGGACTCTTCTTGTTTTGGCTATATCTGACCTCTACAGGAAAACCTTGCATTGACAGAATCCAGGAAGTAATTCGGGAATTACTCACATTTTCGGCCCGGATTCTGTCACTTTGGAGATATTGCAGAGGCTGATGTGGAGTCTCCACTATGATGTGTTCCCCCTGGATAAACGGGTGGTAATTCTTCAATGCCCACACCGTTGCCAGGAGTGCCTTCTCACAATCGTTGAATTTTTCCTCCACAGAGGATAAAGTTTTGCTCGCATAGGAGATTACTTTATTGACCTTCTCATGCTTTTGGTATGATACTGCCGTCAAGCACGTATTAGAAAACCCTGTCTCCAGGAATAACTCCTTGTTTCTGACAGGGTAAGCTAGGCAAGGCGCTTGTGAGAGGCTTCTTTTGAGTTGTCTTACTGCCTCGGATTGTTCTGGACCCCATTCTCACATGACCTCCCCCTTCAAGAGATGAATCAGGGGTCTGGTGATCTCTGCGTAGCCCTCAATGAACTTCCTGCTGTAATTAGTCAGTCCAAGGAGGCTCCTTAGTTCCCGCAGAGTTGTGGGATCCTTCAGTTTCTGGAGTGCTTCCACTTTCTTTTCTTGGGGACAGAGACCCTGAGGAGTAATCTCATGCCCCAAGAAATTAACATGGGTTCTACACCACTGTGCTTTCTGAAAGGAAAGTTTTGCTCCGGCGGCCCTCAATTGCGTCAGAACATAACGGATCTCCGCTATGTGTTCTTCCACAGATGAACTTTTGATGAGGACATAGTCTACATAAGCCAGGTTACCCCTCGCACCCAGGTCGGGCATGGCCTTATGTAGGAAAATGTTGAATTCATTGCCGGAGTTGAGGTTTCCGAAGGGAGTCCGGGTCCATGTGTACTGCTGGCCCCCAAAGGTAAAATCCAGTTTGTATTGGTCCTCCCTACTGACAGGCACGGTCCAGTATCCATTGGTCAGGTCTATTGCTGTGAATACCTGTGACCCTTGAATCTGGGCCAGCCCTTGGTCAATGTAGGGCAGAGGCCATCGGGAAGTATGGACCCGTTTGTTGAGGTCCCTAAGGTCGGCGCAGAGTCTCCAATGGCCATTTGGCTTCAATATTCCCAGCACCGGATTATTAAAGGTGCTGTGGACTGGACGGATTATTCCCCGGGACTCAAAGGTTCTTAATTATTTCAGTAAGGGACTCCATGGATGCGAGAGGCAAGCGATATTGCTTCACAAACACTGGAGTCATGCCAGGGTCCGTGGGAAGTGTTGTTATGTGGATGTCGGTGCGAACACAGTCATATGAGTCTACCGCAAAGAGATCTTGGAAATCCAAGAAAACTTGTTTCAACTTTTGCTTCTGTTCCAGAGTCACACAGGCATCAGCTAGGTTGACTCTCTCTTCCACCATGTGCCTGAAGCCTGGAAAGACTTCTGGTTTGGCTATCTCAGCGGCCTCCTCCAGGTGGGTGGAGAGGTCCCTGGTCAGAGTGCTGATTTGGACTGGAGGCTTCAGGTGGGAAAGGCAGCCCTCATGGACCCGGAAAATCACTTCATCCCTCCTGAAGTCACAAGTCACATCTTCCTTACCATAAGACAAGAAGTGTACACCAGGAAGTTCCCCCCCACGCCGGGTTAAAATCCTGTCTGGTGTTGTGTTGTCATCACTGTCACTGTCAAAACAGTCCTTGGGGAGTGGTCTTAACAGTTCATTTCCTAGATCAATGGAAAAATGTCGGTCATCAACCGCCATTCCAATAATGGTGCCTGCCGCTAGAGTAATACTCTTTAAGTTGCTGTTATCCACCCCTATTGGAATGGTGTCATGTTCTATGTTGACTAATGGAGTTGGGTTTACCCCCAACCCTTGCTGTTGGAGAGAAGCATTTAGATGTATGTAAGCATCAGGGTTTTTCAATTTTTGTCCTTTTTTAACTTTCACTTCCAGGGAGAATTGTCGGGTCCTTTCTGGGATGGTGACTTCCTCTTTAATCTGAATTTCAACTGCATAAGGTAGCAATTGAGCTGACCTAAATGCTTTTTCTGGATCATCAAAGCCCATGGGATTATCCGCTAATCGGGACCAAGCTTTGAGGTTTATTAGGTCCAAACTAATGGCAAAGCGATTGAGAATGTCACTGCCTAAGTAAAAGGCGGCAGTGACGTCTCGCACGACCCAACAATTATGGACTATGCTCTTGTTGCCAATGGAGATTTTGAGCATACACCTGCTTGGCAGGAGATGTTTGGAATTGGGTGTTTCCAGATCCATTTCCCATTTGTCTATCCGTTTGAATGGGGGAATGGCTGGATCTTTTGGGAGTTGGCGGAACATGGCTTCGCTGACGAAGCTCTTACCGTTGTTCACACACACTCGAGCGAGAACAGAGTCCTTTCCATCATTTAACTGAACAGGGATGAACAACTGATCTCCAAATTATTGCTGAATATCAGCCAGGCTCTGAGTTGATTTCACGTCTTTCTGGACTATAGGAGTGGGAGTGTCTGATTGTGGATTGGTAAAGAATTTCAGAGTATTTCCTTCCAGTGTGGAATACCACCTTAAGCTGGAAGGAAGGTTGATTTTCAGAAATAGAGGACCCCCCATCACCAGTCTGTTGTCCTACTGCTATTACTGTCACGTCTGGAATTTGGTTGTTCTGGAAGTGAAATTCTACTTGGTCAGATTTTTGTTCAACCATGTGGCAGGTGCCGTTTAAACTAACATGGTTGACACTCTGTTTTCATTTTATTGGTCGGCTAGTCTGGGTCCAGAGGACCTTGTTTACACAATCTATTAGGGGTGACAACCTTCTCAGGAGGTCATTCCCTAGTAAACAAGGGGTGCCCTCTGGAGTCACTACTATGACCGGGTGTTTCACCTTGTGTCGCCCAATTTTGATGTCCAAATCTGCAGTCCCCTCGACAGGAATTTCCTTCCCGTCAAAGTTCTGCAGTTGTCCAGGAAGAGAGGTGAGAGGAATACGGTAATTCTCCCCCCTTCCTGCATTTAGTTCATCAAATGCTCTTTTGGACAGAAGGGTAGCTTGGGATCCAGTATCCACCAGTGCCAAAATTGTACCCTGCCCCTGTACTTGTACCGGGGCATAATATCTTCCCTCCTTCTCCTCAAGGGGGCACAGATAATGCACATTTTTGGACAACTGGTGGGCTAACTTTCTGGTTTTGGACATTGCTAGCGAAGAGATTTGGGCAGAATTCTGTGGAGAGCCTGGGGAATCTGAAAGAAAAAGTTGGCAACTGGAAATGGTTTCGGGTTCTGGGCCGCCCCCCCTTTTTGGAGGCAGTCATCAGGATGGGTTTGACCCATGGGATTTTGGTATTGTCGGTTCTGGGATGAGATGATGGGCGGCGGTAGCTCAGTCTCCACATCTCCCCAGTCTGAATTGGCATCCCTTGGGTCCCATTTTTCCTTGGGAGGAGTTCCCCCATCTCTGAAGGAGAAGATCCTTTTCCCAGGATCTTCTGAGGATCCCTCTCCCTCAAATTGGAAGACCTGTACCTCCTCCACAAAGTGGGTCTGTTTGGGTCCTTTGTTTCTCCTACCCCCCCTCTGCTCCTTGGGAGGCAGGCTTTCAGGGGCAGGAGATTTTGTTTCGAGTTCCTGGTTTTCCAGGGGCTGTTTACAAGTTGGGAAGGAAGCTTCCTCCAAGGCTTTACACCCCCCTTCCCCCTGTGCCTCCTCCCTGGGAACCGGTGGGTTATCAGGGTGCTGCCCCCGTCATTGTTCTGGAGCACCAGGTCCAGAGTTTGGGGCATTCTGCGGTGGCATGCTCATCTGAGGGTTCTGTTGAGCCCTCAGTATGTGACCCAGATCCTGTGCCATATTTTGGACCTGGTGCTCTAACTGGGAAACCCGCTCAGGCTGATACGGGGCTCTATTTTCTCCCCTGGGCTGATCCCGGGAAGGGTAGCTATCCCTTCTCTGGTAATACCCTGGGTTGGAAAGATTCGGGTACCCCTCCACCCTTGGCCTCCCCTCTCCCCGATTAGGTTGTCTGGGCTCAGGGAATTGGGGAAAGAAGGATGGATGATTTTGGGGCTGGAAATTGGGTGGATACCTGGGGAAAAAGTTCTGCCCAGGATTTGGTGAATTTCTGCCCTCCTGGGGGACATTAGGAGGGAAGTTCCCTGGGTAAGGTGCTTGGCTAGATCCCCCCCCCTTGGGCTGGAGGAGTCCACACATAACCCAGGATGGGTCGGTTTCCCTTGTAGCAGGGACTTACATAATCAGGGGAGCGAGGGACCCCATTTGTGGGACTACCTCCTTGACTTCGTGTCTGTGACTGGCCCGAGGGCCTTCTGGTGTTAGTTATTTGGTGCAGGCAGGTTTTTAGGCCCCCCCATCTCCAAAACTAAAACGTGGGCAACCTTTACCTCTGCCACCTTGGCAGCAGCAGGGGTGCTGTTGGTTTTGGGGTTTTTCTGCACATTATTTTTATTTTCTATGGGCTTCTGCACCTCATAGATGCGGGTAGCCTGTTCAATGACCCAGTTTAGTGACCTCTTCTCGTGAAAATCTCTCACTAGCTGGGTCATGATGTATTTGGGCAAGGCATGGAAAAAAGTATTAACAAACTCTTTGCTGTGTTTGGGCATCCTTCTGGTGGTCTGCGCAAAGGCACGCTTCAATTCTTGTACGAATTCTTGTGGGGCCTCATCCTCCCCACATTGCAAATTGTAGGCTGCCTTGCGAGCCTCTTGAGGATTTCTATGAACAGAAAAATGTTTCAAGATGGCCGCCCTATATGCGGACCACCTTGAATGGTTTTGGTCCTCCAGCCCTGCAAAGAAACTGGAGTATTCTGGGGAGAAGGTCCACTTTACATATTGAATACAGCTTTGGCTGTCCTTCAAATGGAAAGTCTCCCATCATTTGCTCATAGAGCTCCAAGTGTTCCCAAACAGAATACTTGGCGTTCTTATGATAAGGCGTGATGACACTCCTTATTGCCTTTATTTGTTTCAATGGGTCCTTAAGCAAGGCCCTTTTTGCCTTATTGGCCTTTTTGGTTCGGGTAACCCTGGTCCATTCATCCTCCAACTCAGAACCGCTGCTCCCAGAGGTGCCCGTCTGATCTTCCAGGTTTTCCCGGATTCTGCAAGCCTGGGAATGGCAGGCAGAATGTGGGGACCTGGTCTCCTGTGTCCTGTGACGCTCAGAGGAGTCTTCAGATCCCTCCTTGCTACCAGGATTTGATGGGTACCCCCCCACTGACCTAACTGGGCAGAGGTTTTCAGGATGCCCTTAGTGGGCCTACTCTCCTGGGGTTCCCCACTAAATTGCCCTGTGCTTGGGTGCCCATACCCGGATGCCCGCCCCTCCATTCCTGGGTGGTACTGGCCTATGAGCCCCATACTTTTAGCTGGATAGTAATCTGCCATCCCTGTGGCCCTGTGCTCATGTGCGCCAGGGAACATGGGGGTGGCAGAGTCCAGGGACTGGTAGAGGTGAAGGCCTCTGGCACTAGGGCTCCTGAGGTTATGCTCAGGAGTTTCTCTTTCCCAGCGAACCTCATCTCTATCCGCCCCTGCTCCCTGTTGCAATGCAAGAGCCTGCGCATTCAGTTTCTCAGTTAAGGCCTTACTAGACTATCAGTCTCTCCTGCATCGCTACCTGTTGCTGGAGCCTATCATTGTGCTGGCAGAGAGCCTCATTCTCTCTCTGTGCCTCCTGAGTGGCCCTGGAGTACTGGGCCAGTCTTTGCTGCAGGAGGGTTACCTCCTGAGCTGTGTCCCTATTGGCCTGCTCCTTTCTTGCCAGAGCATCCTCCACCCTCCTGGTGTGCTCTAACAAGTTATGGTGTTCTTTTTGGAGGCCACCCTGTCCATGGAGGGCCAGGTGATTTTCTTCCATTTTCCTTTTTAAGTGGCAGACTTCCTGGCCTAAGGTATCCCTTTCCTGACTAAGAGCCTGCACCTGTGCCGCCAGGTCGTCCCTTTGCCTTTGGAAGGCACCAGCTTTCTGGCGCTCCTGATCAAACTCTGCCTGTGTATCCAGGTCTTTCAGAATCAATGTATTGCTTTCCTCTTTCTCTCTGTCTAATCGAATTTGCAGGGTGGCTACCTGCTCTGTGCATGCCCTGTTGAAGTCCAGTTGTTGCTCCAGCTTTTTCTGGCTCTGCAGAAGGGAGTCCAAACCTTCTTGTTACTCCTTCTGCAAGGCCAGAAATCTGGTATCCTGGTCAGCCTTTTCCTGTTGCAGCCTATCCATATCCTCCTTTATTTTAGTGATGTACTGTCTGCTGTCATTTTCTGACTCCTGGCTCCCGTGCAGCCTCTGCCCAGAAGAGACCAGGTCAGATTGGGCCTTTTCTAACGCCATCTGTTGCCTATTTGCCAGATCTTGGCCTTCAGCACATTTGTCCTGCATGACTTCCATATATAGATACAAATATGCCGCTATCCTGGCAATCTTATTGTGTTCATCTTTTGCCTTAGGGGCCATATATAGTTCGCTCAGGGCCACATGTAGGGGACCCTGATCTCTCCATATATCTGACCCTGTCCTGATGAGTCCACTCGCCTCTCACAAATAGCTTATGTAAGAGGTGCTCTCTCGCTATTTTCATATCTACCACGGTCGTCATGCTGGAATTGAGTTCCTTCCTGACTTACAGAAGTTCGTATTTTATTTTGCAAAACAGACCTTCTCCTTAGAGCGTTCCTTTGAGGGGTGCTTTCACATTGTAAAACAGTGTGGTGATGTAACCGGATATGTGTATCTGGTCAGTCGGCACACTGTATTAATCTGCACAAGTGGTAAATCTAACCCAGAATAACCCGGCTCCGAGCCCCCACTTTGTAAGTGATATTCAATCAACACTACAGCTAAGTCAATGCCTAGTCTGGGATGCTGAGGAAAACCCTTATTGATGTATTTTTATGTCCAGTACTCTGGATGACAACCCTTGTATAACACCCCCCTCCTAGAATCCCCCTGACCCCACTGAGCCAAGAAGTAGGTTTGTTTTGCAAATTAAAAAGGTTTATTTGAAAATGTAAACAATATATATATATCACACTTCTATAAATAAATTGATAATGGATATTACACTTGTGAATATGAGCAGTAATCAGCAAGAGGTAACTTATGAATAGGAACAGAAGAATAAGGTGGGAAAGAATGCTTTATATGGTTCAAGGAAACGCAATGATGAATGAAATGCGGTACAGAAAATAACTTGATATGGCTTCAACAAAAGACAATGTAATCACTTTTCCTTGACAATTCACTCCCGCCCCCCCTATGCAATGTAAGAAATGGAAGGAGAGCACAGTGTCTTCAAGAATCCCAACAAAATACAATACAAAATTCAGGCCCCCCCCAGCAAGCTTAGAGGTAAACGGGTAGAGGTTTGAAACACAGGCCCAAAATGCTTTGAATGTGATGACAATGAAGTGAGAAATGTGCTAAAAATGCTTTTAATTCCCTCTAGAGGTTCAGGGTGGGTGATATCTAGTTTATATTAGTTCAGGCTCACTTTAGCAATGCTCTATGTGTAACCTGCAGGTTAAAACGAATTTTAGCAAAGGAAAGCAAGAAGCTGCTGATTTTTACACGTGGCTGAAATTGTGCAAAATGTCAAATCGCGGCAAATTTACTTGCGCGCGTCGAGCATAATTACGGAGGCACTATAAGGACTAGGTTCGTTGGAAAGCCTAGAATCGTAGCTTTAATATGAAAGTTAAATCTCGTTCCTAGCACAAACTGTTCCGGAGATACGGACGATTTTGTGAAAGTAGTTTTTCAGATTTGAAATTTTAAAGCTCAGAATGTCAGATGACAGTTCTCAGTTTTAAAGATGACAGAATGACACGATTCTAGGAGGCAGTTCTAATAGGCTAAAATAGTTTGGATTAGATTATTTTAAACTAAGAGATTGGTTTTGGCACAGTGAGTACTCGCACTATATTTTTGAAATAAGCCGTCAAGGTCTGGTCAGGTTGGACGGGACTTCCGGCGGGTGGTTCTGAAGTCCCGGCTATCTGGGTCAGCTCTGCTCTCTGGGTCTGTCGAGCACTGGTTCTGCTCTCAGCACTGCACAGTTCTGGTCTCTCTGGATCTCTGGTCTCTCTGGATCTCTGGTCTCTCTGGAGGTTGATGGATTTGAAGTCTGGAGTCTCCCGGCAAAGCGTCCCGCAAGAAAGTGGAAAGTGAATTTCCCTACCTGGGTTTCAATGTTCCTTTTCATGTGTTTTGAAAATGGGTGTGTGTCTGGGCCTAGCTAAGCCTGCCCCTCTCTACTTGTCATTGGCCCAATTCTCCCCTCTCCCATGATTGGGGGAAGGAAATGGATTGTCATCATGTTGAGGTCTGTTTATGGGTCAGAGGATCCTCCCCTGGTCAAATTGCACACAAATCTATTTCTGACCCAAATACATATTTATCTATGTACCATTTTTCTCATATTATAGGTCCAGTTAACATTTTCTGTAGCACCAAACCATCGGATCCCTGTCTTTGTACGATGTTGTGTCCACTGATGACAGAATTCTCCTCTTTTCATCCAGATAACGACCTCTAAACCTTTCCAGATTTTACACAAATGTGCACCAGGGATATGGGTTACAGATGATAAAGTGTCAGATTTTTAACATGCATACATTTGGAGTAACAACCTTTTCTCTGCTGCTATCCCCACGAACATCCCACAGGGTCCTAACACCTCTTAAAATGTGCACGGAAAAATCCCAAGAATAATGATATTATTTATATAATTCTGACAAGTCCGTACTATGAATTATCCATCTTTTTTTTAAATTATGCTCTGGCCCAGATGGGTGTGGTTTAGGTTCCAAAGCACATGGGGGAAGCTTCTGTCTATCCCCGCCTCCAGCTCAGGTGGCTCCCAGAGGCACTTCTCCTCCCACTTCTCCCAAGAGGAAGCTAGTTTGCGACCCCCCCAATATAACATTTGCCTGAGCCCAGGACAGTGCTTTGTTCAACCTCCTGCAGGTGCCCCTCCCCTAATCTAATCAGAGAGGTGTCATCTCCTTTTGGTGGGGGCAGCAGGATGCAGCTAGGCCTGGGATGAGTGGCTGAGCAGGTTTCTCCTGTCGGGGGTAGTTGTCAGGCAGAATTCAGTTAAATGTCACTTTAGTTCCCAGTGTAAATCAAACTTACAATTTTTACATATACATTAAATAATTACTTCCTTCAAGTCATTTCAGAATATAGTTTTACATTGTATCCACCTCTTAGCAAGTCTTTCCTTGGCCTGGTTTGGGTTCATCTGTTCAGTTTTACACAAAAGTCTGGTGGTTTTAAAACGGCGGCTTTCTGATAGTGGTGAGCACCGGTACTGCATCCATTTTTGACATTAAGAAAATGAATTCCCCACAGTTCTGGGTTGCTTTTGGCAATCAGCTTTGCCATTCCCAATGGTTTCAGGCTACTGTGTGTGTAGCGCAATGGTGGTTTTAGGCGGTGCCTCCTGTGCTCACAACATAGGCAAAAATGGGTGGCAGCCTATTCTTCATGTATTCCCTGTGCACTCTCTGAGGAGTTCTGGCCATCATGATGTTTTCCATGCCAGTACTGCACAGTTTTATGGTAGGGCTTGGATGCATGGGTAAAAACATCCCACACAGACCAGAGACTGCAACATTTCCCGAAAGCAGGGAAAGGGTTGGGCGAGCTGGTGGGAAGCAGAGGGCAGGAAACAAGTTTAATAGATACACCCCATTAGTCAAGGACACGAAGAGATACAAAAACGTATAACCAACCAACTGTAAACTTGATAAAGCACTTCATGTGGAATTGTACCAGGCAGGAGAGTACACCAGCTTTGTTCAGGTTGTAGGTCAAAGGATCGACAACCAAAGGATCGAATGGTCAAAGGGTCGACACCAAAGGACCGAAAACAAAAGGATCACATTTTTTTTAATTTTTTTTTTACATTTTCTTTTTTGGGGGTCTCCCTCTCAACCCTAGTTTTTTGTGGTAAAAACCACTTTTTTCAATAAACGAAACCCCCCCCAAAAAAATGTAATTAAAAAAAATGTAATTAAAAAAAAATTAAATCCTTTTGTTTTTGGTCCTTTGGTGTCGATCCTTTGGCCATTCAACCCTTTGTAGTCGACCCTTTGACCGGACACCGTTTGTTCAGCTGGACATTGAGTGAAGCAGAAGTGAAGAGCACACAGAAACAGCGCACCATAGTCAGGGACCTATGTGACATTGGGGAAACCCCAAAAAAGCAAAGTAGAACCCAGAACCCACACAAGACTAGAGAAGCATACAGTCAAGAGGCTGAAGCTCAAATCAACTCGGTGAGAACCCACGAGAATATAAAGGGGTCTAGGAACCACAAGAAGGTGAAATAAAGCACAGAATAAGTCAGAGAGATCCCGAGACACCCCAGAGGGATCTGGAATTCATGGGCCAAAGAAATAGAAATACATGAGGTTAAAATAAGGGGTCAAAGACCCATTGTAAAAGGAAAAAATACATTTTGGAATACTAAATTCAATAGACAGGTCCAGTTGGAAAGTGCACCAGACTTGAGACCACAGGTTTGTGAGTGGAAGGAAGGAACAATCGCAAGAGACTCCCCCTAGACATTTGGGAACTGCATTTGAAAGTTGTGCACTGTGTTTTCCTAATCAAGAACTGAACATTAACATCAGTATCCAAGAGGAGCCTACTTCTGGATCAAGAAGATGCCCAGTTTTCCTTACTCCGTTTTAGTGTAGGGGACGGAAAAAGGTTTGTACACAGGACGGTGGACATTTTATTTGACAGAAAATCATTGACGGAGTCATTAGTATTTTTGTAGAGGCAGGGCTACCCCTCTTAGAAATAAGGCAAGATAGGCTTTCCCTTTACTTTATTTTGATAATAAAAGTTTTTGTCAATAAGCATGCCACCACTGTGTCATACTGCTGCACCCTTACACAACATAATCCTTAAATAAGAAACATGTTCTTAACAGTAATAGCATTTTTGCAGCCTGCATCTGTTCTTGGGTCACATGCCATCAATAGTCTGCTATCTAGTTGAGAGTGGGGTGTAACCTAGGAAGGATACACTGGTCTCCAAATTCAACTATAGGTTACTTGCAGCAGTAGCAGCATAAGGAGGTACCCCCAATCCTCCCAAAGTGTACACAATAAAGAAAAGTTGTATGCTGACAGACGGCGATGTGACAAAAAAAGTCTTTCTGAATGATACATGTTCAAAAAAGTTTCAGGTGTTTATTGAGGGTTGTCATGTGCTCCCTTATTCTCGTCCGGAGCGGTCTGATACCACATTATAATATGGGTATGTAACAAAAATTATTCTAATCGAAATGAACTGTGTTTGACTGTAATAATCTAATGCCTTGAACACACAATATTGGAATTCATGTGGATCGATGTAATATTCATGTTGTATATTTTGAAACTAATAATGAACAGCCTTGAGGATGAGCATAGGTCAAAACACGTGTCTGCTGTGTTAGATCTTACTATTAAAAATTTGCAGTGCACACATGAAACTTTTTTGAACATGTATCATGCAGAAAGATTTTTGTTTATCACATCGCCGTCACGCTGCTAAGAGAGAATTGGAGAGAAAGAAGACCTTACCTGCTAAAGCTGCATCACGGAGACATCACTCCGACAATCCTGAAAGGGAAGACATCATTTTAAAAGCATTTCGCTTCGATCGCTGCAGCGCTGCATTTCACTCACCTTTCCTGGGCACCTCCATCTTCAGCAGCGATCATCCGGATCCGCAGCCACTTCCCAAAGCTTAGAGAGAAAAAGACAAGAACACAAGGTGAGAGAAGGAAGGGAATAGGAAAAGCTCAGTTTCCTTCTAAGTCTTACCTGTTGGGTCATTCCCATTTCATTTCGGGTCCTGCCGCTTCCTGGCATTCCGGACCCCGGCCCCTATGGGGAAAAAAGTCAAAGACATTGAATGAGCGAATGCAAAGACATTACCCGAACGCTCATCCAGAACTTACCTGTCATTTACTGGAACTGCACGTTTCACTTCGGGTCGGCGCCATATCTCTGGCATTCCGAACCCCGGCCCCTAAGGGGAAAAAGACATAAGCGTTAGCGCTTGCTGCAATAAGACAATGAACATTATTATTAAGCTTGAACTTTTGAACTTGCTACAGAACTCTTACAGCGCCTTACCTGAATAGTCAAGCTTATTTGAACTCCCATCAAACCTCAATCCAGTGAAGTAACTGGATTTCAACGCGCCCCTGCATCAGAAGAAGGATGGAGAACTCATCCTTCCAGACCCTAAGGTGAGACTTCACGGGGAATCGAGGAAGGGTATCGTGGAGGGTTGGAAGGGAGTGGGAGGCTTGAGCATTATTCCGTCAGTGGGTAATACTCCCTTTTCACGCACAGGGGAATATTCCTGCGAGCAAGAGAGTCCATCTTCAGAGCCCTGCGCTTCACCATAGAAGAAGCATCAGCACTCGAAGCCAGACCTGCGCCTCCGTGGGAATCAGGTGAGCGCGACACAATCCTACACGAGGAACGCCTGGCTATCAAACTGGAAGACCCACTGAACATCGACAAATGCGAATCCTTAATACTACGACTCTCAATAAACCCCAAAACAAACCTAAAGATCAATCTTGATATACAGACCACCAACCTACGATGCAACCTTTGTAGACGCCTTCATGGAAGCAATCACCATCCAAGCCATCACGCACAAGCATCTGATCATCCTTGGAGATTTCAACATCTGGTTCGATGAAGAAGCCACAACCACACAAAAATCTTTAACCGCCCAACTAGCAGCAATGAATCTAAAACAACTAGTCAAAGGAGCAACACACTTGGCAGGGCATACACTTGATGCAATCTTCGCCAATGAAGAACTCATCACCACGGCACCCCCAATTCAAATTCTCTGGAGCGACCACCTCATCATTCCGTTCGTAATCACAATGACCGCTCCAATAAACAAGAAACAAGACCAACCACTGATCACTAAGAAAAGAAAATGGTGAACTATCAAAAACTCCAACCTAACTGAACTCCTGGAACTCAGCAAACTAAAAGCAACAATTATAGAAGAAGCTGACCTGGACAAAAAAGGAGCCCTAATCCACACATGGATCGTAACAACCCTAGATGACATCGCCAAAGAAAAACATTTCACCCCCTCACGTAAAAACACAATGGCAAAATGGTTCACCCCACTACTCAGCACCATGAAAAGAAAAAAACGAAAACTAGAATCAGAATGGAGGATCAACAAGAACAGGGCAAATAAACTGAAATATCTGCAAGAGATCCGCTCTTACAAAAAGGAAATACAAAAAGCAAAGAGAAAACACTACGATAACCAAGTCTTCAAAGCCCCAAACACCCAAAAAGAACTCTTCAAAATCATTAATGAAATAAAAAAAACACTGGGATGCAACACGCCGACCCCATCGACGAAACTATGCAGTGACCTAGCAGACCACTTCAAAAATAAAATCATTACCGTCCAACAAACCATACAAAGTAGATCACGCTATCATACTACAGACCCCACCTACCCTCACTAAGAACATCCAAACAAATTACGAAGCTTCACCGAAATATCAGTGGAGACTTTTGTCAAGCTGGTAAATCAAAGCAACAAATCGGGTTTGCCCAAGAACCCCTGCCCCCCAGACATATACACATCAATTCTCCAACAAGGCAGCCCCATGGAATACCACAGGAATGTCCTCAAACTTTCAATCGCAACAGGTAAAGTACCACAGGCCTTCAAAACGGCGTACATCAGGCCGCTACTCAGAGACACTGCAGGAAACGTAGAGGATTTATCCAACTACAGACCCATCTCCAACATCCCGTACATAGCCAAACTGCTAGAAACGTATGTCTATAAAACAACCAAGAATTCATAGAAGAGCACTGCCTACTTGATCAGGCACAAGTAGGCTTCAGACCAATGAGTGGAATTGAATCACCTCTCCTCTCAATATGGGATGACCTACAAACAAACGCAGACTCGGACAACACCACGGCCTTGATACTCCTAGACCTATCCGGAGCATTCGACACAGTCAACCACAACATACTCATAACAAGATTAGAAGGACTGGGGATTACAGACACTGCCCTACTATGGATCAAATCCTTCATAACAGACAGAACGGAAACAGTATGGATGAAACCTTTCAAATCAAACCCAAAAGATTCCACATGCGGAGTACCACAAGGATCATCTTTCTACCTGCTCTTATTCAACATCTACCTATACCTATTAATCAAAATCATCAAAAAACACGGCCTCACCTGCTACAACTATGATGACGACACACAATCTTCAAAACACAGGAAACCAGAGAAGAAAACACAACACTAGAGAACTGCCTTCGTGACATATTCAACTGGATGAATATGAACCACCTGAAAATTAACCAAGGAAAAACAGAGATAATGATAGTCAACAACTACATCCCTTGGCCAAGAGAACTCGGTATGACCCCAACGCCATCGTCGATTGTAAAAAACCTGTGGGTCCTAATGGACAACAATCTCACTTTAGAACCACAAGTAAATGCTCTACTCAAGAAATGCTTCTTTCTCCTACGAGCGGTAAAAAAGGATCTTACCGTTCCTGTCATTCGCGAAGCGTAAGTTGCTGATCGGGCGTGGTTTAAATAGCTTTGGAAGAAGTTCCAGGTATGTATCCTTCCACCGATCAGGTATGTATCCTTCCCCGACCACACCCAGGGGAAAGTAGTCCCACAGGTAAAGTAGTTCCATTCAGGCCTCAAGAGGGCCTGGATGTAGCAGCATGGTCTGCATCAGGTAAGTGCACATTAAAACACTTGAACACTTGTCTAGCTTTATGAGCCTGGCGCCTAAGGCGCCAGGACAGGGGTCCAACATGAGCCTGGCGCCTAAGGGCCCCAGCTTGGGCCCGCTGGCACTTCCCTGGGGGAGGGGGGGGAGAAATGATGCCTGCCTCTGGGGTTGCTGGGTCGGACCTGGCTCCTTAGAGGTAGGCATCATGACAGTCCCCCCTCCCCCCACACACACACACACACACACACACACACACACCCATAAGGTTGTTCCCTCCGGGGATCTTGGCTTGTTCGGAACCTTTGTATTAATCGAGGTGCGTGAACGTGAACATGGTTACTAGGCTCCCACGATCTCTCCTGAGGTCCATATCCCTTCCAGTCAACAAGATAGAAGAGTTTGGACTTTAACACCTTGGAGTCTAAAATGTCTTTAACTTCGAATTCTAATTCCCCATCAATTTGAACTGGGTCTGGAGGCTTGGACAGTCGGATCCCTGGTTGTACTGGCTTCAAAAGTGATCCATGAAAAACTGGATGAATACGCATGTTAGACGGTAAATCCAGTTTAAAGGCCACGGGATTGATTATAGCCTTGATGGGATAAGGTCCTAAGAATCTGGGATTGAAGGTTTGCGGGCCCTTGAGGGGTAAATGTTTCGTTGCTAGCCATACCTGGTCTCCTACTTGGTAAGGAGGAGTTTTACTTCGGTGCAAATCAGCGTTTTATTTATATTTGTTCTTGGGTTGCTGTAGATGAGTTGCAGCTTCTTTGAAGGCTCGGGTTATTGTGGAATGCAGATGATTTACTGCGGGCATTTCCAGGGTCAGAGGTGGATCTAGATCAGAGGTCCGAGGATGGTGACCATACAAAGTATAAAAAGGAGTTTGTCCGGTTCCAGAATGCACTGAATTGTTGTATGCATACTCTGCGATCCAAAGGATGTCTTTCCAATTTAACTCTGATTGGTGTAACGTGCACCGAAGATATTGCTCGAGAGTCTGATTGGTTCTCTCGTCGGTCTGGGGGTGGTGGCTGGTGGATAACCGCACATCTATTTGTGCTAGTTGGCAACACTTCTTCCAAAAATGGGAGATAAATTGACTTCCACGATCCGAGACTAATATGGAAGGGAAACCATGTATGCGAACTATATTCTCCAGAAATTCCTTGGCCAAGGTGGAAGCTGAAGGCAAACCTTTTAAAGGGATAAAGTGGGCCATTTTGGAGAATAGATCTACAATTACAAGGATAGTGTTGTAACCAGCACAAGGAGGCAGGTCTGTTATAAAGTCCATTGACAAGGTGTGCCATGGTGCCGGTGGAATATCCAAGGGTTGAAGTAGGCCGGCTGGCCTTTTCTTTTGACCCTTGTTTTGGGCGCAAATTCCGCAAGACAATACAAAAGACTTTATGTCTTTTCTCCAAGAAGGCCACCAGAAGTGGCGTTTGATTTTCTCCTCCGTTTTAGCGATACCAGGGTGTCCTTCCATTAATGATTCATGATGATGGGCAATAACAAGTTCTTGCAATTCTTTACTAGGCAGAAACAACCGCTCCTGGAAGTAGGGTAAGTCATCCTTAACGGTGTAATGAGGACCCTTTTGACTCCATTCCAGTAAGGCTGAAGAGTCTAGAAGTTGTTTTAGTTGCGTTTGGATGTCCTCAATAGTTTGCAATGAAGTTAGGCCTAAGATTCTTTGTTCAGGTATGATTGGCACAGGTTCTAAACTCGAATTGGGTTCTTGCATGCCAATCCGGGATAAGGCGTCCGCTTTACCATTCTTTCAGCCAGGGCGATAGGTAATTACAAAATCAAATTCCGCAAAGAATAGAGCCCATCGGAGTTGTCGTGAAGATTGAGCTTTGGCTGTCTTTAAATACTGTAAATTTCTGTGGTCCGTAATTACGGTGATGGTGTGTCTTGCCCCGAGAAGGTAGTGACGCCAAGCCTTGAAAGCAGATTTAATAGCCAGTAACTCTTTGTCGGTAATTGCGTAGTTGATTTCAGGAGGAGAAAATTTCCTGGACCAAAAGGCCACTGGGTGCAGTTGGTTCGTTTCTGGGTCTCTTTGCGACAGGACAGCTCCCATGGCCGAACTGGATGCGTCGGTTTCCACAATGTAAGGGAGATCTGGGTGCGGGTGCTTCAATATAGGTGCAGAGGTGAATTTGGTTTTCAGGTCCTAAAAGGCTTGTTCGGCCTCAAGAGTCCATTCAAAGCGTTTGTTTTTCTTTAGGAGAGCTGTGATGGGTTGGACTGTTCGGGAAAATTCCGGGATGAATCTTCGATAGAAATTGGCGAAGCCGAGCATGCTCTGAACTCCCTTCACCGAGCTAGGAGATGGCCATTTGAGGATGGCGTACACCTTTCGCGAGTCCATTCGGACTCCTTGAGGTGTCAGGATGAATCCGCGAAACTCCACTTCTGTGGTATGAAAAATGCATTTTTCGAGCTTTGCAAATAGTCTGTGCTGGCGCAATTTCTCAAGAACTGCCCTAACATGTTTTCTGTGATCGGATTCTGAAGAAGAGTACACCAGGATGTCGTCAATATAAACAACGACACAGACGTCGATAAGTTCCCGAAGAAATCATTCATAAAGTACTGAAAGGCGGCAGGAGCATTGCACAAACGGAAAGGCATCACCTGATATTCGAAGAGCCCAAATTTGGTGCGGAATGCAGTCTTCCATTCGTCGCCTTCTTTTATACACACCAGGTGATAAGCTCCTCGGAGATCTAACTTGGTGTACACACAAGCGTCTTTCACCTGGTCGGTAAGCTCAGGGATCAAGGGCAGAGGATAACGATTCTTAATCGTTATTTGATTTAGGGCGCGATAGTCTATACATGTTCTAAGGTCGCCCTCTTTTTTCGGCACGAAGAACAGAGCTGAGGAGACAGGAGACTTGGACAGGCGAATAAAACCATTGGCTAGGTACTGATCTAAATACTGACGCAAATGTAGGTTCTCAGGTTCCGTAAGAGCATAAATCCTACTACAAGGTAGTTGAGCATTGGGTACCAGATCGATTTGGCAATCATAAGACCGATGGGGAGGTAACGTGTTAGCCTGTTCTTTCTGAAAAACGTCTTGGAATTCTTGGTATTCTGACGGTAGCTGTACAGGGGTGGAAGTTGCTGAGGCTAGACCCATAACTGAATTTCTTGGGTAACAAGTTGGTTCACAATCAGGAAAACTTATCTTCTTTGCTCGCCAGTCAATTCTGGGATTATGTGTTTCTAACCAAGGAATTCCAATAATTACTTGAAATTGTGGGGCCTTGATCACATCAAACACGATTGCTTCCCGATGTCCATCCTGACCCACCAGTGTCATTTCAACAGTGGAATGCGTTACAGGCCCTGAGGCTATTTCGGTTCCATCTACTGTAGTAATGACATCTTGGGTTACTTTTGGGCAGAGAGGGAGCTTAATCCTGGAAGCCAATTCATGGTCTATGTAATTTCCAATAGCTCCACTGTCGATGTATGCTTTTATAGCATGCAACAGCTGAGGCTGTTTTGGGTCCACAAGCACCATTGGCATGACAAAATGCGAGGTCAAAGAGTTTTTCAAGCTCGGCAAGCGGACCCCTACGCTTGTCGGGCTAGGTCGTTTCCCGAATCAGGTGTCAAAAAATCGTTATCAGTGGCTCCAACCACCTTCTTAGGTGGTTTAACCGGACAATTTCGAAGAAAGTGACCGGAAGTCCCGCAATACAGACAAAGTTGCATTTGCCGCCTTATCTCTCGTTCCTTCTGCGTTAATGGTCCTTTAACACCGCCGATTTGCATAGGTTCGGATACGTTGGTACTCTTGGAGTTAGCGTGGGTTTTGATCGGTACTCAGGTTTCGTTCTTGAACCGATCTGCTTTTGTATTTTGAAGTCTGTGATCAAGTTGAACCACCAAGTCTATGTAGTCTCTGCAGACCTGGGGTGGATCTACTATCTGAGCTAGAACATCCTTAAGCTCTCCGCGCAGGCCTCGATGAAACAATGTGATCCTTTTGTTTTCTGGCCATCCAGTTTCCACAACCAGTCTATTAAAGGTGGCAACGTAGGACAGGAGATCCTGATTACCTTGTCGTAAGGATAGCAGTTCGTTATCAAGGGCCTGTCCTTGAGAGTGTCGAGCAAACAATCTTTCCATGCTGGCCTGGAAACCCTGAAAATTCTGGAGAATGGGATCATCCTGATTTACCAATGGAATAGAGCAATCGGCAGCACTGCCACTGAGGTAAGATAGTATAAAGGCTACCTTGGTCTGGTCGTTAGGGAAGGCCCCGGGTCTGCATAGAAACTGTAAACGACATTGGTTCATAAAGACGGCATATTTCTTGGGATCCCCCGCAAAACGTTCAGGCGGGGCCAAAGGCATGTGTCCAGGTAGATTGATTTGTACCGGGTTATTCAAACCCATTGATGTGGAAGTACCTCCGGAATTAGGTAAAGGAGTGTGCCCTGCCTGGGCCTGCAATAACCTTTTGGCCAAGTCATCTGTTCTTTCCTTGGATAGGATCAGTTCTCTTTTGAGAGCGTTAGTCTCCTGGCGGGCTGAGTGCACTTCTGCCCGTAATTCCCCCAAAAGCTGGGCCAGCTGATCTGTCTCGGAAGTCTCCATAGCGCCCGGGTGGGAAATTGTGGGTAGGCTTCGCGTTCTGTCACGCTCACCTGATTCCCATGGAGGCGCAGTTCTGGCTTCGAGTGATGATGCTTCTATGGTGAAGCGCAGGGCTCTGAAGATGGACTCGCTGGCTCGCAGGAATATTCCCCTGTGCGTGAAAAGGGAGTATTACCCACTGACGGAATAATGCTCAAGCCTCCCACTCCCTTCCAACCCTCCACGATACCCTTCCTCGATTCCCCGTGAAGTCTCACCTTAGGATCTGGAAGGATGAGTTCTCCATCCTGCTTCTGATGCAGGGGCGCGTTGAAACCCAGTTACTTCACTGGATTGAGGTTTGATGGGAGTTCAAATAAGCTTGACTATTCAGGTAAGGCGCTGTAAGAGTTCTGTAGCAAGTTCAAAAGTTCAAGCTTAATAATAATGTTCATTGTCTTATTGCAGCAAGCGCTAACGCTTATGTCTTTTTCCCCTTAGGGGCCGGGGTTCGGAATGCCAGAGATATGGCGCCGACCCGAAGTGAAACGTGCAGTTCCAGTAAATGACAGGTAAGTTCTGGATGAGCGTTCGGGTAATGTCTTTGCATTCTCTCATTCAATGTCTTTGTCTTTTTTCCCCATAGGGGCCGGGGTCCGGAATGCCAGGAAGCGGCAGGACCCGAAATGAAATGGGAATGACCCAACAGGTAAGTCTTAGAAGGAAACTGAGCTTTTCCTATTCCCTTCCTTCTCTCACCTTGTGTTCTTGTCTTTCTCTCTCTAGGCTCTGGGAAGTGGCTGCGGATCCGGATGATCGCTGCTGAAGATGGAGGTGCCCAGGAAAGGTGAGTGAAATGCAGCGCTGCAGCGATCGAAGCGAAATGCTTTTAAAATGTCTTCCCTTTCAGGATTGTCGGAGTGATGTCTCCGTGATGCAGCTTTAGCAGGTAAGGTGATGTCTCTGTGATGCAGCTTTAGCAGGTAAGGTCTTCTTTCTCTATCAATTCTCTCTTAGCAGGTGACCCAGGATGCTGACAGGCGTGGCTGAAGTCCAGATGCAGGAGCTGACACGGTGAGCGTCCAGCTGCGAGGAGCAGAACAACGCGAAGCGTGAGTTGCTGATCGGGCGTGGTTTAAATAGCTTTGGAAGAAGTTCCAGGTATGTATCCTTCCACCGATCAGGTATGTATCCTTCCCCGACCACACCCAGGGGAAAGTAGTCCCACAGGTAAAGTAGTTCCATTCAGGCCTCAAGAGGGCCTGGATGTAGCAGCATGGTCTGCATCAGGTAAGTGCACATTAAAACACTTGAACACTTGTCTAGCTTTATGAGCCTGGCGCCTAAGGCGCCAGGACAGGGATCCAACATGAGCCTGGCACCTAAGGCGCCAGGACTGCGTCCAAAGGGCCCCAGCTTGGGCCCGCTGGCACTTCCCTGGGGGGAATGATGCCTGCCTCTGGGGTTGCTGGGTCGGACCGGGCTCCTTAGAGGTAGGCATCATGACAGATTGCCAGTCCCCCCCTCTTATTTTTCCTATTTGCTTGGAGGCATTTGAAGTTTTCAGGCAGGCAGTTGTTGAGGGTGATCTTGTAGTTGTCGTCTAGCCATGTTTCAGTTACAAATAGGATGTCGATGCATCAGTCAGATAAGAGGTCGTATGTTTCGGTTGAATGTTTGGACATTGACCTTGCGTTGATTAGATTACAATGGATTTTCTTGGTGTTTTGTCTATTGGTTGTTCCTTGTTCTGGTGTGTAGTTGTTGAGTGGTCCTGCTTCTGTACTGAAGTTGATTGGATGAAGAACTGCGATGGCTGCTTCTTCATTGAAGCGATCCACTAGATTGATAGCATGGCTGTTCATTCGTGGTGCTTCTCCAGTGATGCGATTAGCTGAAGATCAGCAAAGGCTTCTTCATTGAATTGGTCTGTTAGGTTAATGATTGGGTTGTTGGTTACCAGGGCTTAGTCGTCTTGTCTGCTATGTTGTGGGTCTTGATGGATCCCCTCTGTTTTTGTGATGTATGGGGTAAGGGTGTTGGAATCTTCCCACTCTCTTATTGGGGGCTCGCTTCTTTTTTCTGGGTGTTTCACAGGGTTCTTTGTATGCATCTGCCTGTTCTGCCTCCCCCTAACACACATCAGGAGCTCAGTAGAGGGCTGGCGCCCCTACCCAGCCTCTCCACCCAAGGAGCAGGAGCAGCAGCTACATGCAGAGCCTGGCTGCCTCAGCTGACTGACCGGAGATCAGGAGCCCCCTCCAGTCAGCATATGGAATCGGATTCCAAATAATCTCAGAGTCTCCCTACTGCTAGGTGAGATCCAACGCTGCCCAGAAATAATTCGGGATCAGCTGGGAATGTATTGTTTGGGCCGTGTGCCTGATTCCAAGATGGCCGACCACCGTATCGGCACGAAAATGAGGCTGTCTGTTAGTTGCTAAGCAACCCTACAACTCATATCCCAGAAGGCCCCACAGGCAGGAGGAAGCTGGCCCTCGGCAGAGAAGGCCACAAAGGAAAAGGCCTGTTCTGCCTCTGTTTGCCGATGTGAGTGCGCGGCGTGGACCTCCTCATTTGCTCTTCTAATGATCCACGCCCTTCAGCCTACAACCACAGGACTCCTTAACGCCCACTCATCTTCAGCAGTGCTTTCGATTACCGCAACTGCACATTTTATGTGTGTTGGATTCTGGACATAGACTCTAGTGCATGTCCCACTCGACAAACACCTCTAAATGTATACAAACTTATCATCAGCCTTCTACGATGATCCCGCCGAGCCAACAGCTGAAGGCACATCATTGAAGCCCAATGCTGGAGTAATGCCCTTACTTGCATACTGGTTGTGAGCCTGAGGTCCACCTACCGACTTCTACCTGAGTCCGTTGGCCGCCTATCCCAATCTCGATACAGGTACAAGCATTACCCTGTGCACCTACGCTAATGCTCATTCCTCCCAAATGGTGCTAAATCATACCAATGCATGAAAATCTGCTGCTCTGAAATCACCTGTGTCTAAGCCCACACCTATGCCTGTTTCAGACACCCCCATCTATAGAATCCAACCTTATTACCGTCTGTCCATAAGCATGTGTCAGACAAATACCTACTCTGTGCCACAATCTGCACTATGCCTATCTGAACTTAGCCTATTGTAGCCTCCTACTATGCCTATTCGCACCAAGCCCTCTAAAGTCTAACATGCCCTTTCTGTATTTAGACCATTGCTAGCCTACTATGCCTATTTGATCTTAGCCCACTGTGCCTATTCTGCATTTAGCCCATCGCTAGCCCACTGTGCCTGTTCTGCATTTAGCCCATTGCTAGCCCACTGTGCCTATTCTGCATTTAGCCTATTGCTAGCCCACTGTGCCTACTCTGTACTTAGCCCATCGCTAGCCCACTGTGCTTATTTTGTATTTAGCCCATCGCTAGCCCACTGTGCCTACTCTGTACTTAGCCCATCGCTAGCCCACTGTGCTTATTTTGTATTTAGCCCATCGCTGGCCCACTGTGCCTATTCTGTATTTAGCCCATTGCTAGCTCACCGTGCCTATCTGATCTTAGCCCACTGTGCCCATTCTGTATTTAGTATTTAGCCCATTGTAGGCCCATTATGCATAACTGAAGTCAGCCCACAGTGTCTTTTCGATCTTTACTCATTATAGCCCACTGCGTCAAATCCACTCTAACCCAGCAGAGCGCTCCCATATGCCACTAGCTAGAGGTTAACTCAATTTAGATCAAGCCATCTCTCCTATAATTCCACACCATGATCATCACAGCCAGCAGACTGTTAACCTACATATGTCTACTGAGCATTACCTACCTGATACCTGGCAATAGTCCCCTCATCACATTCAATAAAGCTCAACCTAATTCTATGAACATATCCCTAGCCAGCTTTACCATCATGGAACGCCTAGACCTGAGTCTGTCAAATGTGCCCCAAAGTAATCCTTGTAGTCTACTCCTTAGAAATCTGAGACTCTGAGCAAGACTCACAAGACTGCATGAGCCCTTGACTAGATCCTACCTCCCACCAATAAAAGAACTAATTATCAGAAGGTAAGCATCACTTCGCTCAACACCCCGATGCCCCTAACCATCCCCATTAAAATAGAACCTACCCATTCCACTGTAGGGCCCCACCCCCCTTAGAGGATGATTAATTAATGCCAGATCCCTGACTGCACATGCCACAGATATCTACGATTTGATATTGGTTGAAAAACTGGACTTCCTCACCATCACAGAGTCTTGGCTGCATGATGCAGCAGGACCCCTACTGTCGCTAGCAATCCCGGATGAATATACTATATTAAGGCAGGATAGAACTAACACGCGTGGCGACGGTATTGCCATCATCGCTAAGACCAGCCTAGGCATGAGAACCACACCCTTCACAGCTTATGATTCATGTGAAGCGCTCACCATCAAACTTCCCCTAGCTAATTCCCAGACGTTAACCATCCTCTTTATCTATAGACCTCCTGGTTCCAAGGGGACCTTCGAAGCGGACTTGCACAATCTACTGTCTAATAACCTTAAAATTACTTCTCAAGTACTTGTCCTAGGTGACTTTAATTTAGGCTATAATGACCCATTAGACAAAAATGCCACCAACATTGCTAACATTCTTTCTGAGTTGGGGATAACTCGAAAAATTCTCGAACCCACTCACATTAAAGGGAGAATTCTCGATTGGCTAGCAGACTACAATTGCACTGCCAACATCAAATCCATCGACCCACAACCTTGGACAGGCCACTTTTTCTTGTCCTTCGAACTATCTACCTCTAGACCACTTGCGCCAGCTCCCACCTTCGCCCCACCATGTCCAGCAAGAAACAAAAAGAATATCACCAAGGATACAGTGATTCCTGCGATCCTTCCCTCTCTTAACCAACTAGCGGACCAATTGGACCCGGAAACACTTGTCGATGAGTATAATAAAATCATGTTAACCACCCTAGACAACATTGCCCCTCTAAAACTTAGACCTAGTAAAACCAAATCCCATTTAAATAAATGGTTCACCCCCGAACTCAAGGATTTATGACGACTCTAGAGAGGATGCGAAACAGCCTGGAGGATAACCCCCTCAGAAAACCATAAAAACAAACTAACGGAAATTTCCGCCCAATATAAGAAGGAAATCCACCTGGCCAAGCGAAACTCATACAACAAGCACATATCTAATGCTAACTCGAGTATGAGGGAACTCTTCACCCTCCTCAAGGAACTAGAGTCACCTAGCCCCATTCCGGACACATGCTCCAAAGATAAAACGTGGTGCTCCGATATTCAACAAGCACTTTCTAACAAAATAACCACGCTTCAAAAGAAAATAGTCAATAAAAAAGCCTCTCTCACCCAACCATCCCAGACCAATAACCTAAACAAAGACCTTCCTCCAAAAGGATTTGACCCATCCATATGATTCAAGTTTAGTAAAACCTCTATCCTTGAGGTAGAGAAGGTCATATTCTCCCTCAAGCCTTCCAACTGCCAAGGTGACCTCTGCCCTGCCCAGCTTATAAAAGATGCAGCCAGAGATCTTTCACCATTTATATTGAAACTTGTTAACGCCTCTTTTGCGTCCGGTACTGTGCCAACCAATTTGAAACAATCTGGGGTACTACCTCTGCTCAAAAAACAATCCCTGGACCCTCTTATACACACTAATTACCAACCCATTATGACAGTCCCTTTTCTGCTCAAAATCCTTGAAAAGATAGCTTATAACCAAATTCAAAATATTTTAGAACAATACAAGCTCCTAGGTGAACGCCAATCAGGATTCTGACCCCAACACGGCACTGAGACTGCCCTCATTGACTTGAAGGCTCAAATAGATGAATTACGAGATAAAGGCAAAATGGCTCTTCTCTTGCTGTTGGATCTATCTGCTGCATTTGACGTGGTGGACGACGGGGTCCTCTGTAGCCACCTAGACTCAGCCGCACACTTCTCCAGAGGGGCCATAGCCTGGATTGAGTTTTTCCTCAGCGACAGGTCCATGAGGGTGTTCTCCCCTTCGGCAGGAGCTGACCCGATCCCCATTCTGTGTGGAGTCTTAAGGCTCCTGCGTATTCCCCACCCTTTACAACATATTTACCAAGCCCCTTTTTGATAATCTGGATCTTCTTGATATAACCTACACCAAATATGCAGATGATACCCAGATTCTCCTCCCACTTTCCGGGGATTACAATAAGGATTTGGCCTTGGTAAATAGGGTGTACATCATCATCCAGGCATGGATGGTAACCCACGGTCTATGCCTGAATGATAAAACAGAGCTCATCATCTTGGGGACTCATTCCAACATCAAAAAGCTAGGCCAAGACTACACCTCTTTCACGATCGATGGCAATATTATCAAGGTGTCTAAGGAGGTGAAGACACTTGGCTTTTACCTGGACTCCACCCTCTCCTTCGATAAACAGGTGAAATCTATGGCATCCGCCACAGCTTACACTTGCAAGCTCCTCAGAGCAGGTAAACACTTCCTTTCAGACAATAGCTACCATCCTAGCTAGAGCCTTGATACTTTCCAGGCTCGACTATTGCAATGCCCTTTACATCGGTGCAAACAAATCTATCATCAACAGAATCCAAATCTTACACAATAATGCCTTGCGAGCAGCTCTTGGCATTTCCAAAAGATCACACATCTCCAAGATCAGGCACCAGAACAACTGGCTGTCCACCCAAGAGAAAATACATTTTAAAGTTACCTCCCTTGTTCACAAAGCTCTGAACAACGCTGCACCGAACTATCTCACAGATAAATTCCATAAAAGAAATTCCACACGCCCAGCAAGAACCCCCAACACTAATAGCCTCATATTTCCCAGATTTAGGCTGACTGAGGTTGGAGGAGGCAGCTTCCAGGTCCGAGCTGCCCAACTATGGAATTCACCACCTCACCCCTTACATGAGGAGCAGCCCTTTCTAAAATTCAGATCGAATTATATAAATTTACTAAAGGTTGCCAATGACTAGATTACCAGTTCCTACTCAAATGCCTAGTGTAGATGTGCTACATCCGTTGCCCAGGTATATATACTCCCTTCCTGTGCAGCATCGCTAGTGCCCATATATATCGTGTCTGCTATGGCCTGTATATAATTTGCCGAATATAATTTGCCTGCATGCAATCTAGAATGTTCAGGCTGTATTTGGCTTTGCTCTGTGTGTAATATTCAACCGTGTAATTTAAGCCTTGCATATCCTGTACTGCTGCGCCCGGTTACCCTCGGGTCTGGTGCGCATTATAAGTGAATAAAACAAACAAACAAACAAGCATTGAGATTTCATTGTTGTTGTGGAGTCGGCGCTCTGTGGTTGTCGCGATGTAGGGTGTAGGATACAAGGATTTTTCTCTTGCATAGTTTGTTCTGGTGATAACTGTGTTGGGCGGGGTGCTTCGCGAGTTTGAGTCTGCTTCTGCTGGGTGTTGTTGGCTTTGTATGTCCGTACCCATTGATGCACGATCTTGATCTCTTTCTCTGCCTCCCTTTCTGGGTCTGGGCATTTTGGTACACGGTGCAGAGGTAGCCCGGTGGGATGTCCTCTGTGTTTTGTGCAAGCACAGTATTGACGTTTCCTAGGTTTTGATATGCTAGAATGCTCTCAGGTTAAGGCTGGTTCAGCCAGTTTCCAGTCGGTGGGTCGGGTGCTTTTCCTATGGGTACACTGTCGAGGGATAATTGGTGGAGGGGTTCGGTTGTCGGGGTTTTGGACTTGTTAGGCTGAGCAGTGATGGATCTCAGGGTATTGGCAGGAGGTTGGGACTTGGTTCGCTGTTGTGGATGATCAAAGTGGGAGGAAAATGCTTAGCGCTTCAGAAGTGGTCCGGACGGGGGCCCTGTTTCAAAAGGTCCCGGGTGGACGTTCGAGTAGCTGGTTTGGGACCCCTTGGTGGCTGGATGAGGTCTGGGTTTGGGGTGTTAGTTAAGCGCCCAGAGCTGGGGGAGCTGTGGAAAGGCCTGGCTTTAGATAGTGACTGAATACGGCTGGGTATGATGCTCCTGTATGGTGGGAGAGAGGCCTACGCCTGGCCGAACAGAGAATAGTACCAAATACAGCTGGAATTGAGAGTCAAATTAGGTACAGTACCAAGCGCTGTTAGACCTGCGAGTCAATTGAACCGAAAAGTAGAAAAACTGAATGCAGCTGGGTTTGAGAGACAATTGAGTGAGTCAGTACGATCCTAAAATCCAGCTGGGTTTGAGGGTCCTGTACGATGGAAGAGAGACCTATGCCTAACAGGAAAATTGAGAACAATACTAAACAAAGCTAGAGTCAATTTAGCAAATAAGTACAGAGCCAGTCACAGCTAGGATTGGGAGTAAATGGAATAATAGGGTACAGACTAAATGCTGCTCGATTTGAGAGCTAGTGGAGTGATTCGGTAGAGTCGTAAACACTTCAAGATCTGGGATTCCTGTACAGAGGGCAACAGGCCTACGCTTAACAGAGTAACTGAGTACAGTCCTGAAAACAGCTAGATTTTTGGAATTACTGTATAGTGGGAGAGAGGCCGACGCCTAACAGAATAGTTGAGTACAGTCCTGCACACAGCTAGATTTGAAATTCCTATATAGTGGGAGAGAGGCCTAAGCCTAAGACTGAGTACAGTCCTAAACATAGCTAGAATTGACTGTGTGGGTGCGAGGGAGGCAGTTGGAAATAATCACAGTTTTTTAATGTTTGCTGGTGGCTAGGCTTCCAGGATAGAGTAATTGCTCTACTCCTTACCTAGGCCACTCTTACCGTACTTAGTCCTATTAGTTGCTGGTTGATGGCTGGCCACTGGCTTCCCCTGCTGACACCGGCGGACACAATCTGTAGCCGCCTCTGTTGGATCCGCCCTTTGCCTTGGACCCCAAGCCGCAGGGGCTGCCAGGCATAGGGCTGCCCTGGAGGGGCAGTTATGACCAGGAGTATCAGCCAATCGGGGCTGGGGGCAGGTGTTTAGATCAGGAAGTGCTGCGGGGATGGGGGAAATGCTGCTCACGGGGCCTGCGGCACTCTTAAGGTGAACTAAGGTCTAAAATGGGGTTGCAGGGCCCAGATACTCACCTGCTGCACGGATCAAAAATGGATGCAGCTGAGGGGCAGTGAGTCGTTCGACTCCATGTATGTGTAATACATTACCTTTTTATTGCCATCTTCCCTTGGTGCCTCCCAAATATCGCTCCATTGTCCAAGAAGACTGGCTTCTGCTAGTACTAGGGGGCGATATTCTTGTTGTGTGTGGTCTGTCCTTGCTGGTGTGTTGCACTATTTCCTGTGGAACTCTGTACATTACCCTTGTGAGACTAACTACGAACCACTTGTCTCTGGTGTTCTCCTCCCACCTATGGGCATATGCTGAAATTTCCCCCCCCCCCCTCCCTACCACCTGAGGATAGACGTGTGGGAGGGCACAGTTACACTTTAACTGCTCTGGGAAGGGGTTCCATTTGAAGGGCCTCACAGTCTTCTGCCTGTTTGAATGCTACTGCCCTTGTGTGCATTACGGAGGTTATTGTAGCCATGATGATGCTGGGACCAGTTAGGACTGTATCTAACCAGGTGATGGCTGGCTTCTGCCCTAGAAGCTGGACCGCCCCCGCCCTGGAATGGTCTGGTAGATATAGCTCCCAAAGTTCTTGTGGTCTCATTCACTTTTCATAATTTCTCCAATGTTTTGCCAACTCGTTTTCTAAACACATTTTTTAACATGGGATTGTGTGTTAGCCTGTGTTTCCAGCCAGAAACCTGCCACTCCAATCTTTTTACAGCTTCCCTTGTCGCTGTGTGTCTGCATTATGACATGTTGGAGTGCGGTGCAGGCCTATATTCTTTCTTTAGCAGAGGTTCATGTATCTTGAAGTTGCTAGTGCTAGCACTGTATGCCTTTCCGTTATTTTTTCACTTGTTTCGTGATGGGAATGGAATATGAAATAGGCTTCTGCACAGAAGTTTTCAATATGAAGTGTCCTCTTCTTATGCTTTAATGTTAGAAGTGTTGTGGCACTATTCATAACAGTCATGTATTTGCTCTGATTGCCACATGGTGATGTGAACAGTGGTGGCCTTTATCATCAGGTGAGTCCATAATGTAGTCATTTGTGGTATCGTGCCTGCAGAATCCAGTGACACGATGGAACCTTAGAAGGGGGGGACGGTGACGAGCGAGAAGACTGTTGGAGCCAGGACGGAGAAAGCAGGGATCTCATTTAGTTTCCCTGTTATTTATATATATTCCATTAAGTTAATAAACCCTTCCCAAATGCATGGTGTGTCTGTGTACCCTTCCACCACAAGACACTACAGAGTGGTGACGAGTGACGACAAGGAATCACCACCAAGGTGTAAGAAGTGTGGAGAGCCCTGCAGCATATAACGGGCCCATAAAACGTAAATCTGGGCGTCCGCTCCGTCAGGTGAGAGTGCTAAGAGCTGCACAACTATATCTGTGAATTTAAGGCTGCCGATACCAAGAGTTTAATGTCTGAGATAACCCTACAATGTGGAGGTTTGCTCTTGTGACGGGCGGCCATCTTCTGAGGTCAGGCATTTCGGCCTGCATGTGCATCAGACATAGGATATTTTCCTCGTCCAAGTTCATATTAAAAAAAAAGTACATATTTTTTTCTCTTCCTCCATCTGGAATTCATTGGACATCATTGTGAGCAACAGTTCCGCGAACCATATGAACATGTTAGAATAATATAATGTACTTCCTGTTTTTAAGTTAACACTTTTAGACAAGTTGATTACCAGAAGAGGAGCAACATCCCTAGCAATCCTGCAACATTTCCTTAAAGTATCTATATAATCTATCTACTCAGTGGCGTCCTTACGCACAGTACAGACAGTGTATTAGGATGACACTAACCACGCCTACCCAAAGGGGTGCTGGAGATATGGCCATTCACAGTGTGCCCCCACCGGCGATGTTCGCACCAGAAGTTGGTGAGACTGTTTCATCCTGGAAAAGATGGCTCAAAGCATTTGAACATTATGCCAATGTTGTGTGCGCCATAAATTATAGAATGGAAAGAAGAAATCTCTATTCTTACATTGCCTGTAATCAGCAGGCCAGGAGAAATGTGAAGATATTCCCGATTTGACGGTCAATGGAAGTGGGGACATGAATGAATGAATATGAGAAGTCCATAAAATAAATGCGCAAACACTATGAAAAGAAACTAAGCACCATTCTTGAATGGTATACGTTTGGGAAACGAATACAGAAAGAAGTAGAACATGTGAACAGTACATTACAGCTCTACGTAAGTTAGCCAGAAAGTATATTTTCAGTCAAAGCTGGAGGAGAGACTAAGATCAATTTATGTTGGAATGCAGCAGCAGCAAGGTGCGAGAAAAACAATGGGAGGAGGATGATCCACCTCGGGAGACGGTCTTACAAATGGCTAAGGAGGTTGAACATACTGAGAAATGACACTAGAAGGCAGAGTGAAAGAAATCACTGTTAAAATGGCCCTGGTTAGTACACCACAATCACCCATTGGAGAAACAATTGCAGCAGTAGTGAATAAACAATTGCAGCAGTAGTGAATCAGAGTACAGGAAGGAGATGGAACAGTGATAACAGGGAATCCTGATATTACAGTAATAACAGAGATACTACAAATAGGGACAACAGATGAAGTTCTACCATTCAATTTCAAAGAGGACGAGGGGGACAAAGAGAAAGGGGGCGAACTTCATTGAGTACCTGCTATAGGTGTGATAGCCCTTCCTATTGGGCTAACAGTCCGAACTGTCCTTCTCTCAGGATAATTTGTAGGATTTAAAATGGAAGAGGACACCTAGCTATGTGTTGTAGGAACAAAGATACTTTCACTAATTGGATTGGTAATGAAGACAGTGATGAATCAGCGATAGAGAGTGAAGGAGATCTAGACAGCCCAAAACCTATCCTTCATTTCAATGGAGTACCGGTGAGGAGGATGGTGGATTCGGGGGCCAAATATACACTCATTCCTGAGGTGGAATGGAAGAAGTTTGGACACAAGTACTTACATGAAGTGGACATTAATCCAAGAGCTTATGTGGAGCGAAAATTGACCTTATTTGCTGGTTCAAAGCAAAGTTAGGCTTCAAGGAAAGAACGTCTGAAGGACGTGTCTAAGGGGAAATCTCCTCTCCTCAGTTGGACACATCAGAGTTTACTGAAGGTACGGCTGGATCCGAATGCAGCGGAGGCAGTAATATGACTGAAAGTCCAGAAAAAAAACCAAGAAGTTATACAAACAGAGGTATTTAAAGATGAGATTGGTTGTTTGAAGGGGTTCACACATTGTATAATGATGAAACAAGTCTGTAAAGCAGTAGCACAGAAACTATGCAATATTCACATTTCTATGAGAGAGGAAGTTAAGCAGGAATTAAAGAAGCTTGAAGTGCAGGGAATCGGAGTGCATCGATGCTTCTGAATGGGTGTCACCTCTAGTCGCAGTGAGAAAGTCTGCATTGACCTAAAAGAATTTGACAAATGTGTGATTCTGGAAAGGCATCCTTTGCCAAACATACAAGAACCGATTTCTACAATGGGTCTAGATAGTGTTTGACACGCGACCTTACATCAGCCTACCATCAAGTCAAATTACATAAGGAGCGTGGGATGTTCTGGCCCACTAGGCTCTGCCCTGCAACATCACTGTGTGCTGCTTTCATTAGAAACAACAGAAGGTCTGCCAAAAATGCTCTATGCACGCTAAAAACCCCTGAGAAGTACGCAGGGAAACTGGAAAAATAGGCTGCCAAATCTATTTTGCCTGTGTCAGTGGTCGAACAGGAGACCACACTGCCAAAACCTGTCATTGGGCTGCCCACAGAGTGAAATGAAACTACCTGAAAAGGCAGTGCTGCATTGCCAGGAAAACCCAGAAGTGTGCTAAAGTAAGTTTTCCGTTGGCTGTGAAATTGCAAAATAATGGTTCCCCAAACATCAGAAAAGATCCAGCATCCTTGTTGGGTGTTCACCATCACCGTATCTAAGGAATCCCCATAAGCACAATGTCAGGAGAAGCAGATTTCATCACAAAAATATCCACATTCAAAAAGGTGCTTGCCTGGGAAAATATGTCAGATATAGGCGCAGTACCGCCGCTCGCCTGTGTCAAAGCTGTCATTTACTTACTCTGTTAGTTTAAACTTGTACATTAAGATCAAATTGTGGAAAAGAAGAGACTTGCCATCAAAAGCAATGTAGGTTGCTACTATTCAATCTCTATGTGAAAGGGGCCCCTAGGGGACCCTGACGTCTATGGAAACAAGGCGGGTCACCACACACGATAGAGACGCCAGACACAAGGTTGTATTCCCAAAGCTAGGGTTTTATTGCAAAGCAAAAGTCTCAATTGGCCAACACGGTTTCACGCCCCGCAACTTGTATCTCTAGACCTCAAGAGAGTGAATTACGTACATCAGTTGGATATATACAAAATGCATATCAAACAATCAGCTATGACATGTTTAACACCCCCCTTTATTGGGTTTCTTTGAACTTGGTGTGATGATGGACATCTCCAACCACTATGACACCTTCAAACATCTATTCTAGTAACAATTTGTAATTTGTGAGTGCGAAGGCATCTTTTGGTTATTGAATAGAACACGGCGCTTCTGTTCTTGGAAGCGAACTACATACGGGGGGGGAGTTGCATTCCGGACCTTGCTATCTATCAGGTGCTATTCGCGTCCTGGGAGCCGACATGCTCTAGCGGGCTCAGCAAAGGGGGGCCATTAGAACAGCATAATTCAAGCCTTTAGCGGTATTATTCTAACATATTCTACCATATAACGAGACTGGCTGGCAGCTGTGAAATGATTAAATGCCCTGCAGCTCTGCTTCAAGGCTACATTCGGGAGGGAGCCGGGCATTTTTCCTGGCGCTGCCTATGTTTGTGTTTCAGCGAACTCTTGTTATCCTCACGGCCCTGCGGCCTTGTCCTTTTCACATACAGTCAACAATGTTCCACAGTCGAGCAGTGTAAGTGGAAAATATACTGCGAAGCAATAGGAACAGAAAGCAATGAGTAATGGTTAGAAAATAAAATGGCGATTCTTGCTGCATCAAAATGGCCGTTCATTGGCAAACTCGAAAACCTATATTCTGTCGTATCGTGCATGAAACGGTTGGTCCACGGCCACCAAAAAGCGTTTGCGGTCTCAAAGTGGAGGTATCCGTATTTCTAGACTGACATATGTGGTAGAAAGACTGGAATTAAGAGATCTGTGTGTATATTTGTTGAAAATGTAAAGTTTATTTAGAAAAGACAATTTTAAACAAAGTGTTTTAAAAGTAAACTGATGTCAGCCACAGTACGTCAAAGGCAAATTCCACAGTTTTCCCCCAAACAAAGGTGCCTTCCCTTTTGCTCTCTGCCCAGGAACTCACAGATGCTAATGAAAGGAGGAGGGGATTTTTCTCTGCTTCTCTGGGAGAGACCATAGGCTTCATGGACTGAAAGGGAATGCAAATTCAGGTGTGGACAAAAACAACTGCCAGCAGGAAGAGAGCCCTGGACTGCTCTGGGCCCAGCAAAACCATGGAGCGGGACCAGACAGATTTGTGTATCTTAAACCCAAGAAAATATCTTTTTAAAAAAGACTCAGAACTGTGAAAAATTTGTAAAAATCTGTAATTTATAGGTTGTTCACATGAAAATTCTGCCCACAGTTTGAAACTACTCTGAACTCTGTGCGATGTTCAGAGACAGGACTACCGAAATTTTGATGTTGTAGCAATTGTGATAATGCTAGGAATATGAAACTTCACAGGATTATGCCCAGATGTCATGCCCATGTATGCAGAAAAATATGGACAGATCTGACACTGGATACCTAACCAAAAGCACAGAAAACTGTCAAATTTGAACCAAAGCTCTCACTGAGATGTAACTCGGACAGATACTTGCTCTACTAAATCTGTGATGTAAATATGTATTGTTAGCAATTTGGTTGTATTGTAAATAAAGATTTATGTGAAAAATAGATACTGTGCAGAAACAAAGGAGAGGTACTCCCTGGATTATAAAATACTGCATCATCACGAAACCATGTGTTCCGTCTCAAATCAGGAGAGCGGACAGACCCTAACCAATAGGATTCCTAGAGGGTGTGCTTAGTATAATTTAGCCTACCCAACCCTTAGGGAAAATACATAAATAGGGACAGTTTAGGGCCTAGAGGGACACACAGATTCATCCATCAATTGATTACTGGCAAAGTGCTCTGCAGGAGAAACCCAGATCCAAGACTCCAGAACTTTGAAAGCAGAGAAGGCCCAATTCCAAAGATGAACCTTTCTCAGCTGGCCTTTAAAATCATGAAACCTGATTTACCCCAGACTTCCAAGGGGAATACCACCAAATAGAACAGCCGAGCGGTGCTGTTTCTGCTTTCTTGCCAAGAACTCTTTCTAGAACCCAGAGATCCAAACCAGTAGAGCAGAGCTGTAACCCGATAGCTGCAACCCAGAACCAACCCGTCAGATCCAGTCCAGAGGTCGTGCAGTGTCCAGAGTGCTGTGCTGAGCACAGAACCGAGTGCCTGAATCCTGTCCAGTGGGCTAGCAGAATTCCAGTCCAAAACCTTTGACCAGATCTTTGACGGGCCCATTCCAAACCATAGTTGCGAGTATCTATAGCATATAATTGTCCATAGCCAGTATCTTATCCTTAAGTAATCCCATCCAATCATATCTAGAACTGCATGTAGAATCCTTTTGTTTTTCATGAATCTTTCCCTCATCCATATAGTCCTTTGATAATAGTAGTGATAATATAATCTTTGCGCTAATATATTTGCTGAAGAAAGACAAGTGTCTCGGCAGGCAAAAGTCAGAACAGAGGAGCCGCTGATCTGGTGGCTGTTCCGTTGGGTATCTTGTATCTTCTTAGCCTCCCTAGTGTAAAGAAAACCATTGTTTGTAATTCAAAAGCGCATCTTTCATTTGTAAATCTTGACTCTTTCTGAGAAAAATCGACCTCTACTAAAACCTTCATAACTTCCGTACCATACATGCTAGAAACGAAATTTAAGTGTCAACCAACCCAAAACTGCATTCCATCTCCCTCTAGTTTTCCCGGAATCGCGTTTCTCGTGCGCAGAAAAGTTTGCTGTGAATCGTTCGTTTGGCTCAATTTCATCACGTGTAAAATAGCTATTTCTTGCATCCAACCTCAGAATTCAGTTTTCAATCTGCTAATGACTCAAACATTGCGTGTTTACCTGAAACTATATAAAGCAGCTCCCACTAGTTTTGACTCCAATTTAGTAAATTAAATCCATTTTCCAGTGTTTTTCCCATTCATTCCAAGCCACATTCAAAAGCATTTGACCTGTTTTGAAATCATTCCCGTTTCTCTCTATGATTGCTGGGGGGAATTATTGAAACTGTATTTGTGAGTGTTTATTCCTGAAACCTATGTTCTGTCCTTTCATCTCTTTATACTGCATGTTGGGGGGAATGGAGTAGTGTGCAGGGGGAAAAAGTGACATTGCATTTGATTCAACCCATATCAAGTATTATTCTATGCTGCATTATTTTTCTTATCCGTACTCCTCCTGATTAGAGATTATTGAATGTTGTGACATCACCCCAATGGTGATCATTGTATAAATATTAAATAGTGTGATATATATATATTGTTCAAATTCATAAAATAAATCTTAACTTTGCAAAACAGCCTGGTTCCTGGTTTAGTGAGGCCGAGTGATTCAAAGAGAGGGGCGTGATACAAGGGTACATCATTCAGAAATAAAAACTTCTAGACAAAAATATATAATTAAGGGTTCCAACTGTGCATCACACGCTAGGCATTGACTTAGGTGGAGTGCCGGGTTGAAATCACTTACAGGAGTCCAGGCATCTCACTGCTTTTATTACATGGGAAGGAGTGTTCCAATATCACAGGATGCTGTTTGGCCTTGTATCGGCTGCTTCTTTGTTTCAGAAAATCATGCACAGAATGTTTGATGGAGCTAAGGGTGTCTTCTTATTTCAAGATGACATTTTTGTGTATGAGGATAAAGAAGAACATGGCTGAAGATTTGAGAACGTCTTCAAGAAGTTGAACGGCGTAGGAATGACTCTTAGTAAGGAGAAATTAAAAAATCAACAGGAAGGAGATTTACTTGGCATATGTGATCTCTAAGGGAGGAATTTCACCCAAGGAGGATTGGTGCAATAGAACAAATGGTTACACCTAATTGCAAGGAACAGGTAAAGATATTTTTAGGTCTGGCAGAATACTACTCAGTTTATTAAGGGATTTGATGACCACAGTTTCCTTGAGTGGAATGTTGAAGATAAACAAGAAATGTGCATGGGATGACATCTGTGAATATGGATTTCATTACATAAAAAGGGCAAAAAGGGCATTAGTGACAGCACCAGCCTTACAAAACTACAATAGGGGTAGATGTACAGTGGTTATAACGGATGCAAGTAACATTGGATTGGGAGCAGTTTTAATGCAAATTAATGAAGGAAAAGAGTATGTTATAGCGTTTGCGTCACATTTACTGAAAGGTCTGGAGAAGGCGTATGCACCCATAGAGAAGGAAGCTCTAGCTATCAGATGGGCGACAGGCAAGTTCAGGAGTTTTGTTTGGGCAACCAAATTTGAGCTGCACACTGATCATAAACCTCTGGTTGAGGTGTTTTCCCAATGAGCCTGGACAAAGTGTCTGGTAGAATAAGATGATGGGTGTCCAGGTTACAAGAATTTGATTTTAGAGTGACATACATTCCTGGAGTGAGGAATTACGCTGCAGACTGTCGATCTCGAATGACAGCAAATGTGGAGACCAAAGATGTTGATGAGGATCGGTATGTGATATGTGAAGTATCAGAACCTTCAATTTCAAAGCAGGAATGGTGTGAAGAAATGGCAAAAGATGAGAACATGAAGATAATCATTGAGAATTTAATGGAGGGTGGATTGATCAAATAAACTATGCAAAGATTAGGGGTGGAAGGAATTTGGAACATTGGAGATTAACTGTTTGTCCATGATGGCATTCTTATGAGAGGAGATAAGCCCGTGCCACCGGAGGGAATAAGAGAAAATTATACATCTTGGGCATGAAGGACATCAGGGAATAGTAAAGACCAAGCCCAGAATAAGGAACAGCTATTGGTGGCCGGGGTGCAACACCCAAATTGAGAGGATCGTCAGGAATTGTATCCTTTGTATCAACAGTGACAAAGGGTGTATGAGAGATGTCCAATGGATCTCACTGATATACAAGGGAGAATCTTGCTGATATACCAGGGAGACCATGGGAGAAACTAGCGATTGATGTGATTGGACCGATATGGAGTGGTGGATGTCAGACATATTATATTGTGGATGTGTTGACTAGATGGGCAGAGTTGATGATGATCCCATATGTTACGACCAGGAGAGTAATTGAGTTTTTGGAGGAATTGTGTGAGTGTGAAGATTATCCTGAAGTGATTTTGACTGGCAACGGTTCTCAATTCAAATCTAAGGAAATGGGAGAATAGATTTACACTGCACAACTGGAGTTTCTCCTTTTGAACACAGCAGAGGTAGAAAAGCCAGCACTAACTATTTTCAGGTTGGATGGATGATGTGACCGGTATGGAGGTGGAGTTTGATAAAGTGAAGGGTAACATCAGAGAAAGGCAAATAAGAAATAAGGTTGCAAGATAATAGACACTTCAATGAATTAAAAGCTCCTGCAAGTGGGAGGCTGTCTCGGGGTCAAATTGCCTGTGGTTTTGAGAGACGATGTTTTGAGTGGTCCAGACCGGTTGAAGTTATGGAGGTTTTCAAACATGCTGTGAGGACGAAGGATGGAAGGGTACGGAACCTGGAGAGAGTGGTAGTTGTGAAGCCAAGGCACGATGAAGGAAGGTTGTGAGAGGGAACAAAGGAGACTGGTGGATTTTCCTTGTCAGATGTGATAGGCATTGCGTCAGTGACATCAAGATTTGGAAGAGGCTAGAGGAGACCTGGATATCTGGATCACTACACTCAATCGTAAAAGACTGAAAGAGAGCTTGTGTGAAAAAAGGGGGATGTGTGGTATCGAGCCTGCAGAATGCCGTGACACGATGGAACCTTAGAATGGGAGACAGTGACTAGAGCGAGCAAAACGACAGTTGGAGCCAGGGTGCACAAAGCAGAGCTTGCATTTAGTTTCCCTGTTATTTATATATATTCCGTTAAGTTAATAAACCATATCCAAATGCCTGGTTTGTCCGAGTACCCTTACACCACAAGACACTAGATCATTCCAGAGGATTTCTGCTTTATCTTGCAGATGTTGTTTTTCAGGGAAGTAATCCTCTTCCTTCTGTAAATCCGAACTAGTTCTCATATGTACTCTAGGGCTAGTGTAAGGATTAGTAGGCTGTTCTCCATTTACAAATCTCTACCTCTCATTCAATAGCAGGTTTACATTCATCAATGCACACTCATGTGTGAGTGTGTCTGAAGCAGACTGCTTTTGCTGGCAAATGTCAATAGACAATTCAGTGCTTATGCATGTTTAGGGGAATTCTACAGCTCAGAATATCATCCCTCTATTAACAATGGGTCAGGGTCCATTCCGGACTGTTTGTCTCTGGTGTCTTGCATTTCCTTGCCGCAATGGACCGGTACTGTGCAGCTCAATTTTTGGGTATTTTGGGTTTGTTTTTCTGAGTGCATGTACTAATGTACAAAAGGTCACAGGTTAAGCTCATGCAGGCAGGCTTCAGTAAGCCTGCCTGCATGAGCTTATCCTGTGACCTTTTGGTGTCCCAGGCACTTTTTGCACCATGTCACTTTTATGGGTCTTTTAGGTGGTAGTTTCAGTAGTATGCCCTCCTTCTGTAAGCGTCACAGCTTTCTTAGGCATTATCATTCTCAATGCCCTATTTACAGCGATTGCCGTCGCCACCTGAGTTCACATTGCCCATGGTGTGGCTGTCTCTTTTGAGGTTGTCATTAACTAGTATGCTATTTTAACTGCAATCTTACAGGTAATGGTGGTAATGGGGTGGGGCAGTGTGCTTCAAGCAACAGCCACTCAAATGGCCCATCCCCATTTTGGGATTTTTAACAGATGATTCTGTCTTTCTGGATTTGGCTTTTGGCTCAGACACCAATTCAGATTCTAGCTCTTCCATCTCCTTTATCAGTATTGACGGTGCTGAGGCTTCAGCTCTATCAGATTCTATGGCATAGGCTTGAAGTGTATCTTTATAATCGTCATACAATGTATCCCCACTGATGCCACTTAAAACGTTCCTTGATCACTGTGCCACATCTGCACTGGGCCCCTTCACCATTGTCCTTCCGAGATGGAAACCGACAGTGGAAATTAATCCGAGTAGGCCCTTGACAAGAAGCAGCAGTGTGGGTAGCGCACACTCATATATGGATCCCATCATGGAAATGCAGTGATCGAGGCCTCACTTATTAGTAAACAAGTTGTAATACTGCAGGTCAACCACTAGATGGTGGACTATACATAGCATGCCACTTTATAGCAGAACCACACGCTGCAAAAGTAATATATAACACGTTTTTATTTGTCAGGGGCATAAAGTGCAGCCGTACAAGGCTTTACGTACTCAACTGTCTTTGGCAGACAAAAGTTGCTTCTCCTCCCCAATTTGGCAGACAAAAGTTGCTTCTCCTCCCCAAATATCGTGAGTGAAAAAGAAACAGATTGCACACAATGATTTTGCCCCTCTGGAACAGTCCACTTCGTTTGACTACATGAGAAAAAACAATGCATCAAAATGGCTATATAGAGCTGGGATTTCTCTTGTACTCCGATCATGGTCTGGTGGCAGGGTTGTTGTTTTTTTGCCATTGTGTCACATTTCAAGGCTACCTTGTTATGGATATTCGAGGTAACTGGTCATAATTACATTCTTACAATAGAAAAACGTAATTACTGCAGTTTCTGTTTAAGGTGAGACATGCATGGAGGCTGCTGCATATAGGTGAATTGACGGGCAGTCTTTAAAACATGTATTGGCATGGTGGGTTTCTGGGATAGAAAACTCATCCTGAGCAAACCAGCATTGCTCTGGTGAGGTAGAATGTTGTTATAATTAAATAGACAAAAAATAAAATGAGTTAAATACATATTTATATTTAATCAAGTTCTCCAGTTATCATATGTGCAATATCTGCAAGACACAAGCATGGCTCATTGTTATGAGCTACAACTTAAATCCTTAAAAATAGTTAAACATCTGAGGAAGAAAAATAACCTCTAAGATTATTCCCAAGTACCATATAAAATATTTAGAATGTACAATAGTTTATAATAATTTCTATATACAATTTTGTTTAAAAAAAGCAAAGTTTTTGCTTCCCACAATTAATGCCAGATGGACACAATAAATAAAGGAACTGCAATCGTCCCAGTTTCAGGAAATTGGCCAAATCATTTGGTCAGACTCAGGTGTTTTGGGAGTAAAAAAATACAATTTTAAAATAATATAAATAAGACTGAGGTGTAAAAGTAACCCTTCACATATTTTACAATTAGACATTCAGCCTAGCCTATAGGCATCTTCCTTCGAGCAACTTGCCCAACAAAAGGAGCAGAGAAAACGTTGTGTTGGGGTCCCGAGAACAATCCTTCACAAGCCATTCTTCACCAACTCATGAATTCCACGTTCATCGATCAGTAAGGGTGGGTGAAATTCCCGATTGTTGACATACTTTTCCAAGCCCTAGGGAGAGGCAGAAGGTGATTAGTAATAGCAGCGCAACATAACATTCTACAAAGAGAAGACAGATGCAACCCATTAGCACAACTCAATCCGACTACATAGGATTCCTAGAATAGTACTTGACAAGAGAATCTGTCAAACTACCAAGTTGTTCCACTCTGCTGGCATTGTGACAAATACTGCAAGTCCTGTTGGGTTTCTCGTTTTCTCTTACTTCACCACCGTGAGAAATTCCTCAGCATTCCTTATATTTTAAAATGACCCGTTTAACACCCTCGAGACACCTTGGCATGGCTCTCCGTCCTCGCTAGCTTACCCTCAGTCATATCATGAACCTAAAAGAATGGGACACTGTACAGTGGGTTACATCCCAGCTTACCAGCCCAAGAGAGTGAACCTTTGTATAAATTAACAAAAAGCACACAAAAGTACAAGTAATTCATAATAGTAGTTCATTCATAGCCACCTTACAACACTCCTGAAATATCAGTACCCTGGAAAAGTGAAGTGCTGCTCCAACATGTGCAAGACTACCCTGACCAACCCCCATGCATGTGCCAGCTTTCATACATCAGTACCACTCTTTATGCAAATGCCTCATCAAACAAGATATCGAGATGGTCGGCAAGGGGTCTGTCAGAAATGAGGCAAGGTATTCTTATAACCATCTAAGAGTATCTATAGTGAGTAACCCTTATACACAGTTACTTCTGTACCACTTTTTCCAGAGGGACAGGGCAGTAAAATAAGGAGATTGGGCCAGGCGATTTGTGTAGACAATATTGCAATGTTCATTTCTGATCCTACCTAGGCAATCCTGAAGATGGTTCAATGGGTATGAAGTTTTGGCTTGCCTCAGGTTGTTAAATTAAAGTAAATAAACCCCACTCAATGATTCGGAATTTACCCCATCATCCAGATTAACAAGGATTCAATGTTACATTAGTACCGTTTTAGTTTTTTTCAATGGGATACACAGGTGGAAGATATAGCTGTGAGGATATGACTTACGTAAATGAGGGAAGACAAATCCAGTTATCTAGCTTGAGCAAAGCTTAAGTTTGATTCAGAGGTCACAATTTGCAATGTCTGTCCTATACATTTGGCAAATTTGTACGTTTAGAAAAACATCTTCAGAGATACAGCGCAGAGCGAATCTCCCAAAGATCTGCTGCACTGGGCCCCATCTTGAAGTACCTGTATGAAACGCACTAGCCGAGAGTATTTTCAGAATAAAACAAATCCCTGGTTTTACTCTCATCAATAAACAACTGGGAATAGTACCTTATACCTCTTTTTGTTGCATGGGTTTGTTGCAGTGATACTGCTTGACATGGCAAGGTGGCAGAGGGGAAAGTTTGCGGCTGCTGTGTACTATGAATATGAACCAAGAACCTTGTGTGGTTTTCCGCCAGGCTTGCAAATACGAAGTTACCTTCCCAACAACCAGAAGGCAGTGTTCTCTAATCATGGAAAAAGCCAATCCTCATTTTATTCAGAGGGCGAGGCTCCCAGGCTGAGGTTTAACAGTAAGATTTGAGCTTTCTCTTTTTTCACTGCTAGACCGGTCCTGTCTTTGCAATTGGGCCGGTCTTTAGACATCATACCTACGGACAAAGTGGTAGCTCCAGTTTTAGATTTACCCAACGGCTCATCATTCTAGAGTCCATAAAGCAGTTTTTGATATTGATATTGGATTTCTATCACGCTCATTCACAAATGTTTCAGAGCGCGAAAAGGCAAGGGAAGGGGAACAGGGGAGAACAAAACAACGCTTTTACTAGGCCCAGTGACATTGAGAACGTGCACGTGCATGGGGGAGGGGGAGAAGTGCATCGAAGGGGGAGAAAAAAGAATGCAGAGCAAAGAGAAAATCGATAAATAATAATAAATTAATAAATAATAAAGGCAGCAAACAATGGTAGTGCAGCCAGCAAATGGCAAGTGCTGGGTTCAAGGCAGCAGACTGGCTAGGTCTGATAAGTGCAGGAAGAAAAAGGGGGTGGGGGCTGTATGGGTACAGATACTGACCCCTGTGCAAGGGATGGGCCGGAGGCAGTGCGTGAGGGGGATGAGCAGGTACCTGGGCCGGGAGGAAGAACAGAATCAGCAGGAGAGAAGGGGGCAAAGGCAAAAACAAAGAGGAAGGTCTTGAGGTGCTTCTGGAACCAGAGACGGTTCTCCTTAAATTTTAGAGTGGCAGGGAGGCTGTTGCCGAGGGAGGCCCCAGCCGAAGACAGATCTAACTTGTTTCTTTGAAAAACAACTGACCCTGAGGGAGTTAGAGGTAAAGGAGTGGAGAGCTTGAGAGGGGAGGTATTTGGGGAAGGATAGCTGAAGTTATGTTGGACCCAGACCCCCAGAAAGCCTTGTGGATAATGCAGAGGGTTTAGAATTTAATCCTTGCAACCACTGGGAGCCAGTGGAGGGATTTCAGAGCTGGAGAGATACGATCCCAGTGCTTGAGGCCAAGGACAAGTCTTGCAGTCCTGTTCTGGATAAGTTGCAAAGGGCAGAGAGTAGAGGCAGGTAAATTTAGAAAGAGGCTGTTGTCCATCCTACAGAGAACCAGAGCTTGGGAGAAAGTGAGTTTCTAGGGGAAGGAGAGGAAAGGCAGAGTACCACTGAGGAGGTGCAGTAGGAGGTTTGACTTTGAGACATCAGCGATGTGGGCGGAGAAGGAAAGTGTGGAATCAAAGATGACCCCAAGGTTCTTGACCTCACAGGTGGGTATAGGAGGGCAGCCAAGGGAGGCCAGCCCGAGAGTGAGGGGGAAAGGATGGTGATGGTCTGCCGATGAGAAGGATCTCAGTCTTGCTGGCATTCAGATAAAGATAGTTGGCAGCACACCAATCTTGAATGGCAGTTAGGCAATCAGAGATGAGAGAGGTAGAGGAGGTGGCCAATGTCGTCGCATAGCACTGGAAGTTTTAGCAGAAAATGTCAATGCAGCAGGCGAGAGTTGCCAGGTATTGGTTGCAAAGCCAGGGTGAGAGGTTAGACCCCTGTGGAACACCACAGTTGGAGAGGAAGATAGATGAGGAAGGACCCAAGTTGGACCCGGGAGGGTCGATCAGAGAGGAAAGAGGTCAGCCAGGCCAGAGCCTGATCAGAGATACCCAGGTTATCACAGAGATGGGTGAGCAGGATGGTATGGTTGATTGTGTCGAAAGCAGAGGAGAGATCAAGAGGGATGAGGACACAGGGAATGCTAGAGTCAAGGTTAAAAAGCAGATCCTCGCGAATGTTCAGGAGAGCAGTTTCCGTGCTTCTGCCAGTTCTGAAGCCAGACTGATGGTCATGGAGACAGCCAAAAGAATCGGAATTAAGTTTTAGTTGAGCAATGGCCAACTTTTCAAGGAGTTTGCCCAAAAAGGGAGTAATGGAAATTGGACGATAGCTGGCCGGATAAGAGGGATCAGCTGTGGGTTTCTTGAGAAGAGGATGCAAAAGGGAGGGCTTAAGAAAGGAGGGGAAGGATCCTGAGGCAAAGGAGTGGTTTCAAAAATCGTCAAGGGCTGGGGCGAGGGTATCAATGCGGTCCTTGATAGTTTTAGAGGCACAGGGATATACCAGTTTTGACGAGGCTTTCATAGATCAGACTTGTCTAGCGACCTCATCAGGGGAGAAAAAAGAAAAAGACGAGAAGGTCGGAGGTGGAATGGCTGACGGAGGGTCAGCGAGTACAGACAGAGTAGAGAAGAGGGTGGACAAGATGTCCTGGGTTTTTGAGATAAAGTGAGAGGCAAGGGCATTGCAAAGAGCATCGGAGGGGTAGAGACTGCAGCAGGGTTAGCCAGCTCCTTGCAGATTGTAAAGAGTTTGGCCAAGTTGTTAGATGTCGCAGACACACAGGCTTGAATGTGGACTCTCTTCTTGGTGTGCAAGTGGATGGTAGATCTACCACTTTGTCATGCGCATGCTGAAGAAGATAAGTGGACTTTAGCAAAGCCTGGCATTGTAAGTCAACTCTAAGGTTCACACCCTTTGAAGCAATATCCATGTCATTTAAGAGGACTCGAATAGTGCAATGGAAATCAGTATTCCGTTTGTGGATGAACGCTGTAAACTCCTGCTTTGCCTTGCAGGGAGCAGACATGAAGAACAAAAGTAATTACACATGCGGATGATTGCTGCCTGCAAGCTTTACATATCTTTTAGACCTGCTATGCCAGTACTCCCCGTTACCTTCTATTATGTGGGAGACTTTCTTGTTTGACCCGGTCTCGGAATGCCATAGCTTGTACTTTGTTGGCATATTCTGTGCGGTCTCTCTCTGGTGTCCTTATCTTTTGATGAGGTGTCCGACACCTTACGTCCTTCGATGTGTGGTGCTATTTGCAAGGAAAGAGGGACCGGCTGCCCACCACAGGGCTTTTGTGGTGTCGCCACCACCTTTCTCTTTCGGGCACTTGTCCTGTGGACTTCTCGTGTGGGGGTCGTGCTGTCACTCTGGCGTCCAAGTCTCTTTCTTTGGGCTTTCACCCTGCTGGTTTCCAGTGCTGGGTGGGCACCATCAATCAGGCACCGTCAATCTGGCATATCTCCCCTCCCACCTTCCCTAGACTGCCTTAAATGAAGAGAAGAGGGTTCCATGAGACAACGTCCCTGCAAAAATCACCATGCAAGAAGGCCCTTTCTTTTTTTGCGGCGACATCATGGTACCTTTGGGGGACACCCCTGTACCAGTCACATTTTTTTATATGAGCGGGGGACACCCCCGCCAGCTCTGTTCCCATTTACCCCATATTTTGTCCCCATAAATAATGTTTGCCTATGCCATTTTCCGGCGACTATATGTATTTATAGGGACAATATTACCAGATACTGAGAAGAGTCATGGTAAATAAATGTTACCTATATTATCCACTTGCTTGCAATATTTATGTATGGGTGCGACTGTAGATGCAGTTAGGCTCTGTGTAAAGCAGCAGCTACCACACAGGATTAAGCTAGTGGATGTACTGTGGGACGATGTATCTCCCCTCGAGTGTCTTTATAATTTTATTTTCCAGTTTACATTTAGTAGCACAGCCCCAGAAAATGATGTTTTCCCAGTTCTCAGAGGCCACTTCGAGTACTTCCATTTGCATTGGAAGCTCACCTTCTGATTCTCAAAAGCAGAACCAGTGCCACAATGAGGGTCTGTTACTTTAGGGCCCCGTGGGTTTCAGTTCCTCCAGACAATGTTTTGACCCAGCAAGACAAGGACGAACTTTGCGTTAGACAAATGGTCCTCAACCCTGTTCCTCTGGATCAGCTTCCTGATCTACATAGGAGTGGTGCCTGGCTATTGCAGCCGACGAGGACGACGGGTACGTACTGTAGAGATAAACTGGAGTCATCTGCAGCAATGCATAATCTGTGCAGGCACCGCTGCCATGGCACATGACTGTGTTCTCCATCAGTGCCGCTGAGAAGGGACTCTGTGGGTACATTAAGGGGTTTGGATGCCAAGTGACATTCACAATCTGGTGACTGACAGCTGTGACATCAATGACAACGATGGTAGGTAGGAACTCCTTAGAGGGTACCAAGTATCCCAGTAGACTAAGGTTGGGAACCAAAAAGGGGCCGCCCTTGCCTAAGCACCTGACTGAGTGCACAAAGAAATGGGAAGCCTCGTTGCAACATATAGGGAGGCAAATGGGAGGAAGGAGTGGCACAGATCACGTAGAAAATTGTCATACTGAGGGATCAGTTTGTGATGGCAGTACTAATGGGGACTTGGTCTGAGGTTACCAGTTTAAAATGGTAAATAGTTGAGAGAGCAAGTATAGGCTCAAAGAAATCTAAGGCTCTCTCGAAACATCACAGAGACCTCTAAAGATCTCCACGCTTCCCTGGTGGGTGGCACTGAATAGTCCAGAAATGAAGTCACTAAAGAAGGGGCTAAGAGGTCTAGAAACTGGAGGAGAATCCTGTATTTTTATCATGCTGCCATGTTTCTAAAACAGGACATTTTATTTTTGGAATTCACCATATTTGGTTGTTCTGACCCAGACTCGCAGAATCTAAGGAAATCAACTGGGATTCATCAAATACGACCAATACCTAAACACTATGACCAGACGAGCACTGTGCTAGAGGCGTGGGTTGCCTTCTGGGTGAGGTTGGTATTAGGCGGTTTTCTGCACAGCAGGCCATGGGCCAAGGACAAGACAGGGTGCAGCGGCAGTGATAGGAAATGTGGTACTGAGGAGCGTTTTCTGAAGTGGCCAATGGGAGGTAAACCTCCCCCCACCACCCCCTTTCGAAGGTGATGAGATGTTGTGGGCATTAAAGAGCGAATGATTGGGGTCGGTGAGGGAGGAGGGGTGAAACATTATGCCGAATCAGCAAAGTGAATTCAGAGGGAGGGGTCAGATCATCAAACCAAAAATCGTAGAAAGGGATTCGGTCTGCGGAGTGTCAGCAAGTGGGAGTTTGCCTGAATCAAACAGAACCATTTTATTTTGCACCATCACACGTCTCAGGAGTAATCAATGCTTTGAGGCAGGAAGCCAGTTCTCAGAAGGCTAGTGAGCCCCTTAGCCGAAGCAGACTTGCAGTTTCCACTGACTCCCTCACATTCGTACTCAACATTCTCAACCAATCAGTTGACCTCCATGAAAGAATTTACACACACTAAAGCAGTTAAGCTTTGCTTAGGATTTGTACCATTTAGAAAAATCACTGGATGAAAAAGCATTCTTTTACAGACTGTTTTGTGCCAGTAGACTAGTGAATGCAAAGAGTTTGGCTTACAAAAATGACATTTTTCCCATTGACGAATTATGCTGCGGGAAAATAATTATTGTGTCCGGCCTTGTTCAAATGTCACTGCTGCAAAGGAAGCATTTATGTACAAACTCCCACAGTTCACACATTACCTTGTGGCTTGCCAGAGGTTCTGGATTAGGATTCCCATAATCCCCCACCACTGATTTAGCTGGCTACAGCAGATGGGCGTTTTAGCCCAAAACATTTGCATGCCAAAAATTGCAGAACCCTGCTTAAAAAAATCAATATCATGTCTGAAACTTGGGGATCATATTGATAAATCAGAAAAAGCAGCCTTTCCTTTCTTCCAATCTTAACTCAGAGCTAAAGTGTAGGGGTCATGCCTTTTTGGTGATATATTGCACAACCAGAAAGCAGATTTATCATGGTCAGTGTAGGACCTCCAAGTTCATAACCAAATAAAGTAACTAAAGTCTCAAGTTGTGTCCACTTTACCCTTAAACTCACTTTAGTCTTCAGTCCCAGTATAATACTTACTTCTCCAGAATACGAGACGAGAGCGGAGATTTCACATTGAATTGGCAGGTCATTGGCATCTTTCAAACTGCAGCAAAGAAAACAAAAACGGGTTCAGGCAATCTGTATGACAAATTAATCATCCGGAACCACAATGAACAGAGGAGGAGTCATACAAAAAGGAACCTGTTGTGTTCTGGGGTACATTTCTCCCAAAAAAAACTTTTGCAATAAGAATTTTAAAACGAGCCAGTAATTGGATATAAACACATTGGGGTAAAGGAAATGCCACACTAGTGACTGATTCCAGGACGAATCTAGATGTTTCGGCAAGGCGTCTGAGCACTTTTAGTGCAAGTCAAATACTGGAGATGAAAGACTCATTTGTGGGAATCTTTGCAAAACCAACAATTTAGGACTACTGCCCTATAGCTAAAGCTGATTTTATTCATGTAATTCAAGTCTAGGAATATAATAACACAAACTTGTTAGAAAGGTCAAGAATGGGGTTTGAGGGGGCTCCCACAGAGCACTTTGGGGTCAATTGTCTGCATTGCAATGGAATAGACCGATATCCTGATCACATAGGTTCAAGGCAACTGGGTCAACACGTGAAACACGAAGGAAACCACGCTTCCAGCAAGAGTGCCAAAGAATCTCCTAATAAAGGAATTCCTTTAGTATTTACACTGACTCACATGCCACCTCCTTGGATTGCAGAATTAGAGAAGGTGGGGCATGTGAAGTGGGTTAAGGCGAGTTCTCTTACCTACAATTATTTTAATGTTAGGCCAGGAGGCATGAAGCATTCGGACAGTTGTACTAGTCAATAACTGACGTTTTTTAATGTTTAAATTATCCCTGGAATAGTTTGCAATTTAAAGTGGCATGATGGGTCCAAAGGGATGTGCCTTTAATTGTGATATCACTGGAACTGAAACAAACTGCCTCAAATACCATTTTTTTCTGAAAAAAACAACAGAAATTGAAAGCAATTGTTCCTATGATTCAGGGGGCTCTTTTAGAAGGAATCAGAGGAAGTATAGCCCAAAATAATATTATGCAGTTTCCCTGTCCTACCTTAAGAAGGAGTTTCAAGTTGATGCGCTTAAATAAGTTGCCAGTCCTAGCAATTAAGGGGGTGTCGTATGGCATCCCTAAGGATGAACATTGTTGGTTGTGATGCGATTCCAAAGCCCTTAAAACAATAAGACATAATTATGGCCTGCAGATGTATGGAAAAGTATTATGTTAGGCGATATAGGTGGCATGCCGATAGGCTTTATGAAATCCAAAATGACCCATTCTGGTTGAATTGCATATCGGCTTGGAAGTTGTCACCGTCAATTGCAATTACTAAGTATCAATGGCTTTTGAGCATTAAATTGACCGAAGGGCAGAGAAAAGCCTTCTTGTTATGCTGGCACTGTGAGACATTAGAAAAGGGAGGGTGCATCCTAAACTTTAAAAATCTATAAGAAAATCGGAAGTAAAAAACATTTCTCGAACAGCCAAAATCAGGAAAATGGCTACAAATAGTTACTGTAGCAGAGGGGAAGCAACAGCCTCCAAAATGTAGGTAAAATAAGTGCAGAGGGGGAAAAGAAAGGTGTAATAAGCCATGTTCAGGGACATATTCATTGACAACTGAAAAAAGGATCTATGATGTCACCAAAACGCACGCGGTTGAAGTAGTTGCAACAGAAATAGTTACCCTACTTATGCACCATCTCATGAGGACCAGTAGCAATAATATGTGTAAAAGGCTGCAGTGGTGCCCCGATGATGTGCTGGTAGATCTGATAAGGCAGGTTACTCTGGAATCATTCCCATGTTGAAAAGCCATCATAAAAATGTTGGGAACCAAGTAGCTTGGGGGAAGACAAGAATGTGGGCATCCTCCTTTACTGACATTGTTAAGCCTGTCAACAGAATGAAAGCTTGGTCTTTCACTTCTACATACCATCATTCCAGCACAGTAGATAGCTGCAGTAAACATCAAAGCAAGAACATGCTGCTGTGTGCATGCACCGTGTAGAAGTCTTGCCATCTATCGTTAGTAAAGAAACGGTAGTTGGGTTCAAGATGGAGTTAAATTATTCTATCACAGTTCACCAATTACTTGGGTTACGAGAAATATCACCAATAGATCCAATCTCTCCCTAGCTCCACTACCAATATTATTTTAAGGGGAACCCCATTCAGCACCAACTAATTATTGTTCTTTAAGATTGGTTTAAAATTCAGACTAGAAGTACATCTTTGGTTTTCCACCTCACCTAATAGGTTTTGCATATGCTCGGACGGACATCAACCAGAATCTAGGTAAAAAATGACTACTCTCACAAGAGCGCTGTCCTGATAAACAAGGATCTTTCTGTACATTGTGCACTAATATCTGCCATTAATTGTTTTTGAAATTCAGCCCAATTCAGATGCCAGAATTGGTAAAGTCCCCTGCGTAGTTACAAAATGGTTACTTAAATAGCCGCACAGCTGAAGTATATTGCTGTAGGGTACCAGAATTACTCCAGAGAGAACACGTTAATGACTTAACAAAGAGGAAATCAGTGTCCAGGAGAACTTAAGTCTTTGCCAAATTTGCTGAAATGGTAACTGAAATGTATTAGTTAACTGTGGACGTTGACTATGTCAGGGCTGGGGGCCCAGACAGGATGTCCCTCAGGCTGCTCTCTTGGAATTACACGGAGAGGACAGAGCCACAGCACTCTTTGCTATCAAGTGAGCAGCTGCTAATATGTAGCAGGCTTCAACCACGTTTCATCTCTAGGCAATCTGAATAAAAGGGTGCAATGTTTCTAAACTTGCAAAAAAAAGAAATGGAAGCACCCCCAATCTCAGAATGTATTTTATACATGCTGTATTCGTTTCTTTTCTGTATTGAACATAAACATGGCGAAATAATATTCCTGTTATTTCTTTACTTTTGCAAGAGGTTGGCCTCCTCTCTGAATTGACTAACATGTTTGGTTGAATTATTCAATATTTTATTTTAATTACGTGCCTCACCATATATCATGTCAATATTTATGGGATAGTGTTCTTTGACTTGGCTAATCCTCCACTCCTCGTGCCCTTTAACTACATCCACAAAAGCTCCTAAAAATTGAACAGTGATCTGTGTGGTAGACTACTTCAAAAAAACTCGAAATCCCTGCATGAAATAGGCAGTTGTAAGCAGAATTAGTGAGAGATACCATTTCTACATTAGATTTTTTTGAGCTTGCCCAAGCAGATTTACTCCATGTTGGCTCAACATACCAAGAAAAGTGGGACACAACTGCTTTATCAGTAGAAAGATTGGAACTGGGGATCATGAGCAAATGCATTCGAAGCCGCGCAGCGGGGATCCTTGGCAAGCGGTTTAAAATCTGCTCAATTATCATACCCGTGTTTCACAGGCAAACAGTACTGTGTCCGTTCACAGGATGTGGGGAAAACAGCAGACATGTTCAGCATGATTAAGAAAGTGAGTAAGACTATGTAATTTAGAGTCGGAGTCTGAATTAGTTGGAGGCAGGGCGAGAACTTGAATTGGGAGATTTCCATTGTTTGCAAAATAAAGCAAAACCTAATTAAGATTTGCTTTAGAAGCTGAAGTTTAGTTTTAGGCTTTTATATATAGTACTTGCATAACATGATTCTATTCAAGGAGAGGAGCCTGCCACTTTAACTTGCAAATTTAATAATTGTGGACGGGGGATAAATGGAACCGGGCTGAATAGAGACTAGACCCTCCCATGCCAATCCCTCCATCAAAGGGCAGAGTAGAAGATTTTGATCAAGACGTGCACTACATAGTGAACAGTCGTCAGTTAACTGAGCAGGTCAAACATGTATGTCAAGCGGCAGGCCTAACATCAGAACATGGGTCATTTTCTGCAGTAAAGCCGTTTCTACAGGACACAAAGAGTGACAGACACCCAGAGCATCAACAGATTTATGAAAGCAGACAAAGGCAGAGCCCCAAAAGAAAATACCACCACCTAACAGCATTGTCAAAGTGTTTCGGGCGCATCGCAGTGAATGTTAGTACTTATGAAGCAGAAGCCCGTCACCATGCACTAGTGGGAAAATATTTACTTTTCATTGGCATCGATGGCGTCGGACACTCCGTTTGTTGAGTTGCTATGTGGGAATAAATATCGATTAATGGAATTTAGAAACAAAACATCCTTCACTAATTCAAAAGGTAAATATTCAGTGATAAACGTAGTGGTGTGCTCAGACGTAAAATAACGTTCTCTCTATACATTCTGGTGGTAGTAAACTTGCACTAAAAAGTTGACATGGGTTCTGCTGCTTAAAAAAGAGAAGTAGGCCTTAGTGTGCTAATCACACATGTGGTCGTGGTTATCCTGGAGGGAGATCTGAGTACAGGAGATCTTTCAGGACCTTTAGATGGTCTCTGTATCCAATAATGGACACAAATATATGCTTTACATTTTGTCCACAAGACATGCACCTAGTGCTCTTACCAGCAAGTAGGAACCTTTTAAAAAGTTGTTTTAGGTGAACTGCTTTTTAGTGCATGACTTGCAAAGTGTGTTATATTTGACATTGGTAGTATTTTTATTACATGCAAAATGTTTATTGCAACCCACACAACATTTGGCAGATGACACAAAATGACAGCAAGTGCCATGGCACTGTGATAAGTGCAGTAAAACAGGCAAGCAGAAGAAAAAGCATGATGCAAGGGGGCAATGAAAGACGGCCCATGCACTGAAAATGGATGTATCATTTGCTTAAGGGCCCCACACCACATTTTACTTTCTTTAGTACAAGTGCTTTATATTTCCTTTGTCCAGCTGTGAATTCAGACTACTGTAATGCTCTGAGCGGCATCAGTCAAGTAAATGTTCATGCCACCGGAAGCGTTGGTTGTGGAACAGCTGAAGTTGTATGAAAAAGGTAAGCATGCGGGCATGGACTTGAGGGTGTGCTTGTACCAAGACACTTTTCAACTTTGGATTAGAAGCCATCTACAGGCAGTTTTGTCTGGCTATCGTGCATCATTAACTCTTGCTGTTGTACACTGCTGTGTCCAAATAGGGAGGTGCTTTGACTTGAACAGCCATCAAGCTTCCAAACTAACGCTGCAGGAAGCAAGAGTTTATGAATGAAAGATTTCGCATGAAGTAAGTAGGCCAGTGACACCCTGGTACTTAGCATAGGATGAGACCACCATTTTGGCACTCAACACTGATCTGGGGGATGTCGCCTATATAAATATTCTTCTCTGTTGGTGCATGCTCTACGCATACTTTCTAGTTTGTGTTAGCTACAAGGTAAAGCATAATCATATACAAGACGCAATCCACTGAGTAGCCTGCTGTGAAAGTTTTCCCCCCCATCACGCAACTCTGAAAGCAACACAAATGAAGGATACGTTTGTCAATGTAATATCTGTATATCCTTCTGGTAGCTAGAGCATGAATATGTATATCCACATGCAACTGCAGTTTTACGAAGAATACACAAACATTCACTGTTTGAGTCATATTAAAGTTAAAACAAGTAGAAACGATTGATCTAGTCATAATTTGCCTCGTTTCTATGGAGGACTGGACCCGTTTGTCTACTGGCAAAGAAGGAAAATTACGGACTCTTCAGGCTGGCGCAATATCTGCAATAAAGGTCTACATCCACAAAAGGTGCTTCATGTCAGAGCTATACGAGTTCACATGGAGACTTGCAAACCATAGAGAATAGCATAGAGCACTGCCAAGATGGAAAAGGCAGTCTTACTTAACATTTCCATTTAACCCTTTTGGGAAGAAATGTATTCCTAATTTTTGAATTAAGAAAATCAGATCAATCAAATAGGTCTGGGCTAAGGGTTTACAACTTGCGCCTCTCCAGATTTTCAGAGCCACAACTCGCATGATCCTTTGCGACTGACTGTTCTGGCTAGAGTTATTGGGAGCTGTAGATCAAAACAGCTGGAGATCCAAAGATTGCAGATCACCTCCCTTGTATAGGCAGTTAAAGCTAGCAGGTGCACCCTAAACTGCTAAACAAATGCAGGACAGAATAGGTGCAATTTGACACCCTAAAAAGGGAAAATATACACCTGAAGGAATAACATTCTGGACAAAGTTAAATCCCCCCCATTTATTTTTAGATACATTCATGTGATGTGTAATTTGTAATCACTCAAGAGTCATGCTGTCCAAAGCACTTGGAACCAGGTGACAAAAAGTGAAATGGTGGTTTTGATGGGTGTATCTTTATGAAAGTTTATGCAGACATGTAATTAAAAGGTATGTGAACCACAGTTATCCAGCCCCTTTAGGAGCAATGAGAATTATCAGCCTTTTGTCTCGCTCATCTTGAAGACAAAATAACACACATCTTTGTTAGAATGTGATAGTATTGGTGCTATAGTATGGCGGTCAGAGCTTTGTTACTATACTTGGCACAGTTCATATGCAAATGAAAGTCCAATCCTTCTGTCGTGTGTCTTTAAACTTGGCAGTTTGGCAGCTATTAGTTTGTATAAGGATGACCGGTGGCTAAATGTTGCTCTGTATTTGAGCATAGAGCAGGTTGGCCCTCCATATTCTGTGGTGCGATTTAACCATGACCAAGATATGAAAGTAAATGAAAAATGTGTCAATCTACACCCCAAGGACCATGTCAAGTACAACGGGCCGATAATATTAAAAAACCCACAGCAGAAATTATTCAACAGCTATTAATACATAAAAGGGGTGCCGAAATTGTTCTCGATGAAGACAAGCTAACATAGAAACATTCCATTATAATGGAACAGATTGGGGAAGTTAAAATCAATTCGCAGGGCATTCCCCAGCACCTAAATTAGTGTTCATTGTAATCTCAGTGAACCTATGTTACTAGAAGGGCAGCCCTTTCCACTGTTTCAACAATAGCACATGGATGGGAACTTACAGAGGAATAGCAGGGATTCGAGTGCCGTTCTCGTCAATGAAGTGGCCACCAGCATTGAGGACCCAGCAGTGATGCAGGGACATCAGAGCATGCCGAGCAGTAGTTGGGTTGTCTTTCCCATTCTGGCTGTCTGCGTTCTTCAGCGGGGAGAACTCCTCCTCCCGCAACACTTCGTAAACAACAAACTTTCTAGTTAGGTGGAAAATACAAAACACATTCAGATATGGCAAGTGAGTAAAATAAAGCAAAACAGCCGTTTTCTGCACATTTCAATTGCATCTGTATGTTTTACGTTTTTAAAGAAAAAACAATTGACAGTATGGACAATATAGAATGGAATCAATAGAAACAAAAGAAAAGCCTCCCCAGGACGAAGGAGCATTCAACACCAACACCTGACAGGACAGGGAGAACTTATAATTCGTAGGGCCCAGGACAGGTAGAGCCCATTTATGACCAAAGAGCAACTGATAACCATAGCAATCTCAACCCTGGATGGGGGAGGCCCTTACCTCCTTTTCCGCCCAGAGATCACAAGACAGCCACAGGGATAGGCGAATGAACCGCAGAGGAACGCTCCAGCAGACCGCAAGGTCAAACACAGACACCGAAAGAATGAGATAACCCACTAACCCATATGCTAAAACCGGAAGTCTATGCACGCGCCTCAAACCCTAAACAACGACAATCACTCTCTTGCACTGCAAACCGCGAGCACTTCACTACAACAACAAAACAAACCACAGTCTCGCACAACAGCACATGGGAGCCCACAGATCCATAAACCGCACCCATGCTAACCGAACTGAAGCTGCCAACAGAACATCACACATCTTGCTCCAACGTTATCCAGCTAAGCTCTACTAACCGATCATACCCTCCTAATTTTCAGATCCACCAGAGCGCCAGGGGACGACCCCGGTGGTGATAGTGCGCGATATAAATATACTTTAACATAACATACAATATTGCACTCGCCTGTCTTATTCACACCAGAAGCCTTGGGCAGGGGTCAACAATAACAGGAGCATGTTCACCATCACATCTACCTCCAATGTACCAAGGAAGTGTGTTGATGCTCAACAGCTGTATACTTGCCCTCACTTCACAATTCATGCTGCCAAACGCATGATTAATGCTCTTGTCCCCACCAAGCTAGACTATGCATCAGCCTCTACATCAGCTGCTTGGCCCTACTTCTAACTCCTCTAGTAAGGACAAAAAAGGACTTTGATTCACGGACAACCCTTTGTTGTTAGAAGTAGCTGTGGATGTACAGTGGTTTAAAACCCCCATGCTGACAGGTTCACACGTCACAACATAGCCTATGATGGACTAGTAATCATACCCTCAACACCCAAAGCTGGCCTCTCCATTCACAAATCTCCTTCACCATCTCAAGAATATGATCCATTGCCCTCTTGGCAGCTTCATATTGCAATGTTCTATTCACGTGCTTGAGGCCACCTTGCACCTTTTTATGTCACAAAACTACAGTCAATAACCACCTCCTCCAATTGGACGATCTCAAGGACAATACATTCCTACTAGGCAACAGTGGCACGTAGGACATCATGGTGGCGGAAAAGAAGGATTTTTGTAGAAACAAAAATAAGTTCTCTCATCCTTTAACACACACATCTGAGTTGAGCCCCATATGACAAGTTATGTCCTGGCTTCTATAAAATTATGCACAACTGTTCACACCTTTGAAGGAGGACAGAGCACTTTCTCTCAAGCGACAAATTGTTCACAATCTTTTCTCGCCACAGACACCATGAAGAGTAGCAATAATTGTGCCAAATAAGTAATAGGGGAGCAACGGCACGTACCCTGTGTAATGTACAATGTAACTGCTGTAATCATGGGATGATGTAACATCAGCTCTCAGAAATACTGTTTACGATTACCATTCACCACTCATTTCCATGTATTGCTTTATTTAACTCTGTACAGCACTTCTGTTCAAGCTGTTTAGCACAATAGTTGCAGTGTACCTTAAACTACAGCTCTGCTAATGTAAAGTTCACATGTCGCGCTGAAGCCTGTTCGGATGAGGCAGACATTCCAATGCTAACAGTAAAAATAACGTGTAGGCCAGTGATGTTTCCTACCCTCAGTATATTGAATTTACAGAATCGCAATCAAAACAAAGCCAAGAGGGCTGTGAGACAAATCCAAGTTAGCAGTTGAATCATAGCTTCCGAGGACCATGCCAGGATTTCAAAGCAAACCTTTGGTGCAGTCATTATGGTCTCAAAGAAAACTTTATATTAATAAAAAGATATATTTGGATTTACCCATAAAATCAGACTTTGATCAATTCTACTTGTTTAACATATTCTGGTTATATAATAATGCAATATTGCATTAAATGAGCAAGAAAATCAATCGGACGCTCGGTAATGGCCTCACATTAATGGGAGTGTGGAAGGGGAAAACATGAGCAATGGTGGTTTGCAAAACGTTCCCGCTAAGCTTTGATGACTGCTTTGGTGGAAACCTCTTTCATTGCATCTCCTGCCTATTAAGCCTGTGGCTGTCCATGCACATACAAAAGCAAAATGTTACGAAGCATTTTCCACATCTGCTGATTCCCATGCCACCAACCCCATCAAATTGACTCGATTTTGCAAAGATGCAATCCCATATGAATTTTTACATGGCACGCTTTGTGAGTTTCCATTTTGATTCCTCGGGAGTCAGTCCTGGGAATATAGCGGGCACAACACGTGTTTAGATCAATCATGCAAAGAGTTGGAAAAGTACAGGGCATACTTTGCAAACTGGAAGATGTCGAAGACAAACTTTTCCATCTTGATACCATTTGGCTTGTCTGGCTTGATGAGCTGCCCCTGGGTATCCACGTATGGAATCTTCTTCTGGGCCACGTGATGCTGCAGCTGGGGTTCATTAACACTAGTGAGGAAAGGAGACAAAGGGGGTTATAGAACAGCCTCGGCATATATAAAAACAGAAGGACGACAGAGTTGTCAACCTCCTAGCAAATCAAACAATATAAAAATATACTTTTACACTTTTGTTTTGAAAGAGTATCACTGAACAAAATGTTTGTATGAATTTGGAAGAACAATAGTTTGCTCACGGACTATGTTGCACACTGGCTGTGCCCCACTTACATGTTATGCATCCGTACCATAATTCCCAAAGAACACAATGCAAAAAATCTGAACAAAAGTGAAAAAGCAGACCAAAAAACAAACAGTCCTTTGTGACCCCCATTTGTGTTTACCATTTTCCTTGACACTGTTGAAGGCTCTCCGACAACAAACTATTGCCCTAATGTAATGTTTTGCTATGCTCATTTTGGATGCCCCCATCACACTTAGCAACTAGTGAAGGTGGCCATTGACCAACTATAGTTCTTCATTTAAATCACTCCAATTGCAGGTGACTGCAAAGTTTGCTTTTTCCCTGCCAGTAGAGTGGAATCAGTCTGGATTAATAAGTGATATTAGGATTGACATGGCAGTACAAGATCTGTGTTTTTGATCGTTACGTCAGTGGCGATCAACACTGTTGATCATGCATCCCTATTTTATTAGCACCCGGCACAGGGGAGCCAGCCAATCTACTTCTTTGAAGGGAGAGCGTTAATGCATAGTCAAAGCCTGCAGCCAGAGGGAGCTGTTGGTTTACCAGCGTTAGCATTAGTTTACTCTTATGGACTTATGTTCTATCAACAGTCCAAATCCCTGAACTAATGATGCTAGAAAGTGGTGGATGTATTACAGCTGTCAATTTAACTTTAACTGACACCAATATTTAATCCCTTCTACTTTCAGATCCAGTGTGAATGGTCGAACCCCCTGGACCAATTCCTCTGCCACCATCTGTCAAGAACATGTCACTCTAGAAGATTTTGCCACAAACCAGGTCTGTCCCGAAAGGCCGGCTGTTTGCATTTGAGAGCTTGAGAATTGTTCTGAACATGGTACAAACTCTGAGAACTAAGGCCACTACAGACCGCCTTTCATCTAGGCTTCAAAAGTCCAGTTGGCCATACTTCGATTACCAGACTCGAGTGCGAACAAATCAATATGTCAGCCTGCATCTTAGGGCATATCCCACATAGATATCACCACGTCGACTCAGTCAAGTACAAAGAGAATGCAAATAAGTGCACCTTACACTGTCCACTGTCCGACGTGCTCCACCTTTCATCAATATGGTCTGCAGCGCCTCTACTAACCAGCTGGGAGTCTGAAACAACTTGGTTGCCACACCATCCTCTAGCTAAATGTGTCGATCAACACATCCTTTGTAGTAGACATTTCCACTGCCGTAATTTATTTCAAAGACCATGGAACATGTATACTTTATAGATTTATTTCTTGTTGATTTAGATCGAAGTTGTTGGCTTTGCTATTCTCACATTCAGAGGGTGGGATACAGGATGCAAGGTCTAGGTTGAGGATTTCCTGAAGGGCCATGCAATAGCCCTAATAATCAACCTCAACAAACCACTTCTACTGTGAAAAAGAATATGAGAGTGAGCTGTGGTTTGCAGCCAACCACAATGAGACAAAGAAGATGAAACCAGAAATAACAAATCCTCAATGGAAAGAAACAAAGGACTGAGAGTCCACGCTCGGGTGGACCCAGTGTGTCCTCATAAAAAGAAAGGAAGGAGCAGTGAATGTCACCAGTGCCTGGGAAGTTCAAACTGGGGCAGTGAAGGAAACTAGATGATGCAAGAGGTCTTGAGTCAAGAGGATGCTGAAGAAGCAAAGGAGGCACGAGAATGTGGGGAGCCAAGCGGTGTGCCGAGGGAAGACCTGGAGGCGATGGAGTGACCCAGAGAGGGTGACTGAGTGATCCTCGAACTGCACCGAGACTGTACCGGGAATAGTTCTGCGGAGTCGCAGGAAGAACAAAGAAGCAGCAAAGGCCTGAAGCGGTCTTGTCAACAGGACGAGCCTGAACCCATGGGAAGAACCGGTCACACCGACCCGATTTATGGCAGGAGACCCGGATGGGGGACAGGATGGAAAGAGTGAAGATTTCCAAGGCACCAATCATACTAGCCCCAGTGTATCCGAATACTGGAAAGAGCGAAACTTGTCAAGGGACCGATAATACTCGTCCCAGTATAGAATACATTAAGACCAATAAGGGAAAGCAAGAGAGGCATCCTGTTTATTTGAATAAGGGGGAAAGACGCCACCAGAACATAAGCATAAGGGCACCTCCGAGCCCTGGTTCCAAAGAATATAAGAGGTTGAAGATTGATAAAGGGCCATTTGAGTTCCAAAATAAGCAGGCTAGTGAAGGCAAGTCCCTGAAACGCTCAGGGAGAATACAACCTACTAGGGAAGATAGCCTCAAGTTGATCTTGTAAGGATAACACGTTTTTAATCTCACACGCAGATGAGAGCAACCACAAAGAACTCTGCTGCCAAGAACGTTCTGCCCTAGTATAAGCACAATCTTATAAAGCAAAACCTTGTCATACATGACGCAATACATAGGGCGAAATCCCACGTGGCTGGTTAGTTGGTGTGCGCCTATACAGGATCCGCCTGCCCGATAAGGGATGCCAGGCCATTGGTTTCAGTCCACTCCGTCATCCGTCTTGTTGAATCAAGGAGCATTTTGCATAAAAAACCAAGGGAAACCCAGTAGGGGAAAAAAGCCCCCTTTAAGAATTAAAAGAACGTATTTATGACAAACATGAAGTTAAACATTTTTTTTAATTGGGGCTGCATAGATAAGCTATAGAAGCATGTCCAGGAGAAGGTAGTCATTCTATGACAAGACCAGAGGAGAGCATTCTGCTTACCTCTTTATTGTTACTTCCAACAGCAGCCACCTTTTTTTCCAAACTTATTCATCCTTTTTTTTCTCCATCAAAACATATGAAACCAAAAAACACCATTACACAGTCCACAAAACTACCCTGACCTGGGACTACCACTTCGCACAAGTCCCCAGTGTTGTGGTAGTTTCAAGTACAGTACTCCAAACCAATCCCTTGCAGGCAATGTCTATGCCTCCCTTCCCGTCTGTTCCTCTTCCTCTTTTCTTGCTGCTCCGTCGTCACCTTATTTGTTGGCTCCTATGGTGAATGTGTGTGAGCTGCGGTGCGTGCATGTGGCGCTGAATTTAAGTGGGTATGAGTCGTTTATAGACATATTGAAGCGTTTTTTTATGACAGGTGCTTGGTGTAGTTGAGAATAAAAAATAAAATAAAAAAAACGGGAAAGCGCGTGCCAATGTCGCGTTCCTTCGAGAGGGCCGCGGCGGTGTGTGGAACGCGGGAGTAAGGTAGTGTAGGAAGAGCCCGGGGCCGCGAGTTATCTTGCTCGCATTAGGCGACCGGAGCTCTACTACGCGGATGGGCTGCAGTTAGAGTAAGGGACCCACTTTGTTACGCGTCACGTGACGAGCGTGACATTAGGCGCATGCGCAGCGCGCTTTTCGGTATTACGAAATTGTACACATTGCCAAGCAGAGATTTCTGAGTCCACGAGCCTCCAGAGGGGGTTTTCACTGCGCATTGAGCCTCTAGCACAACTTGCCCTCTGCTAGGCATTGGCAATTGAGGCCCTACTGATAAAGTATACATTAAAAAAAAAAAGCCCTGAAGTATTATCATTTGGCAGAGGGACCCCAGGACCGATTTCCTTCCCTTGCACAAATGGAGGAGGGAACTACCACTCTCGAATACAGTGAGGAGGAGTGGGAAGGGGACAGAGACCTGTCCCTTAGTTTCAAAAGAGTTCTGGGGGATTAACTGACTGGCACAGTGTCGGAAGGGGTTAAACCCATTGAAGAGCGTCTAAACGTGCTAGAATCCCACTTTGCAAAAAAGGCTGTTCATAAGACGAGAGAGCTCAGCCCTGGAGAGGGCACATCTTAGGGCCCGCAAGGGAAGCGGGGGCCAGCGCAGAAGGGGGTGGACAAGACCCGGTGGAGTCCCCACTCTTCTACCCCTCCCAGCCCCCCGGGGCAGAAGTTAGGGGCCCAGACCAAGCCCTGTGAAGTTTTAGGTCCTTTCGATAAGCTGAAGGCAGCTTTTTTGGGAAGGACTGCAGTGCCAAATCTCGGACCCCCTGCCCTAGAGGAGTTAAATACAAGGGACGCCGAAGAAGGTGAGGAGTCTTCACCTGAAGACAAAGACGAGATTGAGGAAGGCCTCGTGGAGGAGGAGAGAGTGGACGAGAAATGCAAGGACTCATCGGATGACTTGGGAGACATGTTTGATCCTGATAGTATCAGACACCCGAGGTCTTCTGAGTGGCTGCCGTTACCCAGGGTAGCTCACTACATGACGCAAAGGATGTGTAAACCCCTGGAAAGAGAAGTAAGGTTTAGGATGAGGACGGAGTGTACCAAGCCAGAGCTGCCGGGGAAGGTGATGGAGACCCCGGAGCTGGACGCCAAAATGGTCACTTTCGTGACCAAGGCTACAAAGGACGTCCGAAAATGGGTGGACAGAGCCTGGAAAGCCCGTCAAGATAAGGTCTTGGATATGGCAGGTCCCCTCGCAAAAATAATGGACTTGGCGGAGAGAGCCAGGATACTGGGGAGCCGGTAGACCCTCACATACTTGCCGGCTGGGCGCAGAGAGCGATTTGTTTCTTGGGGAATGCCAGATGTTCATTGTCGGTGGAAAGACGACGCAGTTTACCATAGACGATTGACAGTAAATTGGGGGACTTAGCCAATTACGAAGCAGGAGAGGCAGCTAGTGGAATGTTGTTCGGCGAGGCTTTTCCCAAAGAGATGTCCCGATTTGTGGGAACTTATGCAGCTTTAGAGAAGGCGCAATCTTCAATTCGTAAAATATTCCCAGGATGGATTTTTGCCAGGACCGGGCGTCCGAGGTCGGGTGACCGGTCGCACCTTCGCAAGGCGACCTTAGTGACCCAGAGCAATGTACTGGGAGAATTGCCAGCAAGACTCTTTCTTCCCAGCCAGAGGGAGAGGATTCCGTGGCAGAAGAGGTCGAGGGAATTTCTGGCAACAAAATGCCTCCGCCAGTAAGTGCACTGGCGAGAGTTACCACAGAGTTAAGGGGGGGGGGGGGGAGGACAGCGTTTGCTTGGGTATTACAGGCGCCGGGTATTACAGGCGGTAGTAGGACTAAGTCTAGATTTCATAGTTATTCCCCCAACAGCGTCAGATGTCAGTAATTCTGAGGATGGCGTCAGAAGAGGTTTCGCTCCTCAAGAAGGAGCTTCTGGCGCTGGTGAGGAAAGGAGTGATAGAACAGTGTCTACAAGGAAGCACAGGTTTCTACAGCAATAGGTTCCTGGTACACAGGAAAGGGAAATCGAGGCCAGTTATCAATTTAAAAGAGTTGAACAGATGGTTGGTTTACAGGCATTTCAAGATGGAGGGCATCCACCTTCTGAGAGATTTGCTGCGCAAAGGATATTGGCTAGCGAGGTTGGATTTAAAGGATGCTTACCTGACCAGTCCAATAGCGCAGGAATTTAGAGATTATCTCAGGTTTTATTGGAAAGGACAGAGCTGGCGTTTCGCGTGTCTGCCGTTCGGACTAGCTTCGGCCCCCTGGGCATTTACAAAGATAATGAAACCAGTAGCGGAGACTATCGGGAACAGGGGGATAAGGATTATTGTGTACTTGGACATATTAGTCCTAGCACAGTCCAAATCGGTCTTACAATCTCAGGTGATCTGGGTAACGCAACATCCTGCTTCAGGCCACCCATAGGAACGGGGACACCAAGGACCTCGAAATCCTTACAGTGTACTTGGACACTGCCTCCTCTCGAGCCACTGCGCTCCAAAGATCTGACCTCAAAGGACATCTCCACCCATGGAATCATCCTGTCCTGATGAAGACCACTCCACTAGAGCTCACTTAGCTCACCTCCTGGCTGAAACACTGTTGTGTTGACCTTTTGTATTTTGTATGTTGTTGTTCAACCCTACATTGTTCTAATGCATTGTCCGCCGCTAAATGTGCTATCACGTCACTAAGTCCGCTGGTCTCCTTCCCAAGGACACATCAGTGGACATAGACGCAATAGATTGATACCACAAATATTCAGCATTTGTACCCTACAAGCTGGTTACTTAACCTCGAAAATGTACACCGGCTGATGTATCGTTTGCTCCAGATTATGTGTATTGAAAACACCAGCTGCAATTTAATTAAAACCCCATTGCAGCCTACAGAATGGTCTTGTCAAATATGTGTCACAACTATTGATATTAGTTTACTGCCACCACTGAAAGGTGGTTTTTATTTAGGAGTGTGGTCATCCGGCTTTCAGCAGCAAGACTCATGACCTTACTCAATTTTGTTCTACTCACAATATTACCCGCCTGGGCAGAGTAAGGCATTAACCAGGTGCCCTTTTTGATAATTATTCTGCTGAAGATGGACAATATTTCAGCAGTCTGTTATATAAACAAGTTAGGAGGCACGAGGTCAAAGTTACTAGCAGAGATAGCGAAAGATTTTTGGCACTATTGCCTGCAGAAGAAGTTAATGATAGCGGCGGAGTATCTCCCGGGAAACAGAATGCGATTGCAGACTGGAATTCCAGGTATCTGACTGATCCAAGCGACTGGATGTTGTGCAGGGGAGTTTTTGCTCAACTGCAGGAGTTATGGGGTCAGATAGAAATAAATCTGTTCGCCTCCAGGCTAAATGCGTAGGTGTCGAAGTATTACAGTTGGAGAATAGACCCGGGAGCCTTGGGCACAGACACTTTCCTTCACAATTGGGGAGGTGCTCTGCTGTATGCCTTCCCCAATTCATCAGGTTGATGAGGACGTTGGCGAAGGCATGTCGGGAACGAGCGGAGGTGGTGGTGGTGGTAGCGCCGTTGTGGAAATCGCAAGCATGGTTTCTGATTCTGATGGAACTTTCTTCGGATTTTCCGAGACTGATTCCGTGGCAGGCAGACCCGTTATGCGATCCGAGAGGTCAGAGGCATCCTCTAATACAGTCGGGAGCCCTGCAGTTGTTGGCGTGCAGGATTTCAGGAGACAATGGGATTTGCCAGGTCTTTCGAGCAAAGCTGCGGATTGTATCAGAGACTCTTGGGCCCCCTCCACTATTAGGAGCTATGACGCCGCTTAGGCGAAGTGGGAAGAACGGTGTCTGCAGAAACATGTTCATCCCGCTTCAGCAGCTGTAGTTCATGTTTTGAACTTCTTGGCGGAAATGTCAGCCGATGGGAAAGCTTTCCGTACGCTATGAGTGTATAGGTCGGCGATTTCTGCGGGGCGTGAACGTTTGGAAGGTAGTCCGATGAGCACCCAGCAGTGGTTTGGTTGTTGAAGGGAGTTAAAATGCTTAAGCCTCTGGTCCCTAGGTACTCAGTTTTATGGGACGTTGAGGTGGTTTTCCGGTTATTTAAACAATGGGTAATGACTTTGTCGAAGCAGCGGTTGTCGGGTAAGCTAGTTATGTTGTTATGCTTGGTGTCTTGTAGAAGAGTATCGGATGTGAAGGCTTTGGCGATTAATAGGAAAGTGTTTTATCCAGCGGGTATTGTATTCCAGATAGTCCAAAGACAAAGAAAAAAAAGAGTGATTCTAGAGTTATTTCATATCAGTATTTTCCAGGAGAGCCCAAATTGGGTGTGGCGCGATGCATTAAAGAGTATGAGAGAGTGACAGAGTGTGAGACCCCCAGGAGTACATCAGTTAATTGCGTGCAGGAAACCTTTTCATTCTATAGCAACAGCTACCATAGCTAGATGGGTTAGAGAAGTAATGAATTGGGCAGGTATAGATCTGAACACTTTTGGAGCCCACTCAGTAAGAGGGACAATGGCATTCAAAGCGTTTGCGGCTGGGGCTACATTGAAAGATATTCTAAAAGCCGCAGATTGGGCCTCAGAATCCACATTTAAGACTTTCTATTTTAAACCTGTAGTTTCTGTGGCTAACATGGTTTTGGAAAGCTTTGAACAAGCATAATGCTCGCCTCCGGTCTTGTCAGAATGAGGATTACCCAGGCTATTTGCGCTGGTAGTCTTGATTCTATTAAAGACACAGGTGAGCATTATCCCGCCCTGGTACGCGGGGAAGAATTTAAAGTGGACATTTAAATTGGACATTTAATTTTACTGTTTTATTTGTCTTGCTTTCTGTCGTCATTGTGAGTTGCGTACTCCATCCCTGATGCTATGTTTTTCTCTGGTTTGGGTTGTAGGGGAAGAGCTTAAGAACAGTTGAGAAGGATAAGACCCAGTCCTGAGGAAGACGACGATTAAGATTTGGCAGAGAGTTTTTTTTTCCTTTGGGAATTTGGGAATCTAAAGTTCAAGTTCAGAAGTTACAAGGTTTTCGATTGTTTTGGTCATCTGAGCATCAAAGAAAAGAGGAAGATAAGTTTCAAAAGAAGGTGGCTGCTGTTGGAAGTAGCAATAAAGAGTTAAGCATAATGCTTGCCTCTGTGTCTTTAATAGAATCAAGACTACCAGCGCAAAGAACCTGGGTAATCTTCATTCTCCTGGAGAGCCCTCTTTTTTTTAGCTTTCTTGATTAGTGGTAGGGTTAGGATAGGGTAGTTTTGGACAGAGGACCGATTTTCTTTATTTGGACAACCTCAAGGACGACACGCACCATAGTTAGTTGGTGTTAGGTAGGGCAAACACCTCATTACTTGGGATAGATGCACCACTTGTTGTAGCGGCGCCTTACAAATATCCAATAAATTAATACAATAAACGCCACCAATTGGTCAGTCTTCTTCTAACCTATCACAGAACACGCACAATGAAAGCATTTACTTTATGCATAGTTTGCAACGTGCACTTATTATATTGAAAGCTTGCACTCTATTAATCTAATATAGCAGGAATATGTGCCGCTATTGTGTGAGACGTCTGTCAATGTATTTTGGAACATGCACTTTATCGGTATTTACTATATACTTGATCATGTTGACATCTTGAAGTATGTTTGAAAAGGTCTGAATTATAGTATCTAGCGTTGCACACTAAGACAGTAAGAAGCGCTTTAAAATCTTGCATCATATGACTTAGCAGTCTGAAAATATGGATTTTGATACAAAGCACTTTATACAGTAGTAGAAAATAAGGCAGGCTCTTAGACGCCAGGAGCGGATTCAATATATATATATGAAAGTACACCCACTATTATGCATTTTAGTGAATGCTAGGGCATATGCTTTACATTAGTACAGTAAAAGCTCGACTATCCATCACCAATAGGAACTCAGTGGTACTGGATAATTAAGAATGCTGACTAACCGAATGCCATTTTTTTCTGAGCTACATTTAGCTTTCCTGCATTTTTGTTTTGTTACCTGGCTTCAAAACTTTGTTGTAGGACTTTTTTTAAAAAAAAAAAATGTAATTGTAATTGTTACTATTATGGACAATGGAGTTGCCGGCTAATAAGAGTGTACTGGTTAAAGCGTTTACTGCATTGCATTTTCAACATGAAAAATGCACTTCAAACACATGCACTGTACGCAGAGGTTTTCTCTGGACAATGATTAGCCTATGAGAATGCAAGATGTGCTCAGATCAAGCGGTTATTGTTGGTGATTTATTTACTGGCATTCATTTACAAGTAGCTAGGTTATAAACAGAATTATTCAAGCAAGAGATACTTACAGGCGTTCAAACTTTCATTTGCTTTGGTATATTGTGGGAGTATTTTCTATGCGATATAAAAAAAAATGTGCTACTAAAGGTCAAACTCAACAGCCATGTCTTGTTGCCAACTACAGCCTTTTACAGTTTGGATGGCTATCCAGTTGTCTGTGGGGAGAGCAGAACGGGCTATGGCAAGGGTAGGGCACTGTGAATGCATAGGTCTAGTATTTTCTGGACGGGATGGACAGGAATGCAATGGCAAGACATTAATAAATATAAGGAAGCTTCTGCACAAGAGCCCCAGACTCTCGGTTAGCATATAACATGGGTGGGTATGACCTTACCTTAATGGGTCGGGTGTCACTTCTAAACAAAATAAAAGAACACTCATTGAGCAATCAAGGGTCTTGGGTGACACAGAACCCATCTATTCCAAGGTAATCCCCAGGGCACAGGAAAAGGGACAGATCTATGTTGTCAATTCAGCTCCCCAGGTGCAAACTAAACATAGGGATGCAAACTATTTACCGAGCAGAGTTTATTTCACAAACTCTGCTGAATTGGCACTCTAGGGAGCTTAGACCAAAATGATACACACAGTTCTAAATCTAAGAGCAGACACCTCCTGCCTTAACACAAGAGGCTATGAACAAAGTCTGCTGCGTTTAGGAGAGAATATGCTAGGTGCAGAAACAGTGAATGGCGTAAACATCCACGGACCATGGCTAATTAACAGGTTGATTCAAAGAATTTAAGACTGAACACTATTGCAGGTAGAGGGTGGCATAGTACAATCTCTGGAGACAAAGAGGAGGCTTTATGGCAGGGTCCCGGAAGTATGCAATGGCACTCCTACACACCAGTAAAACATTTGAAGGGCACCACCAATTGAGGAGCTGGCCTGTGAATAGTCTGTACACAGCACTAACAGGGGAGGACATGGTAGCATTGCCATCCTGAAAAGATTCCTCATCCGGTAACGTAATAATGGTGCACTTTTCAGCTACTGAGGCCGCAGCATCAAGGGGCATTTACTGAATTAATCCCTGTAAAGATTAAATAAAATAAAAACGGGCAATTCTTCCACCAACTCAGTGTGTCGGTTTTTACTTGCAATGGACATACCTGACCAGTGTGTGGTGTGGGGGTGAAGGTACCCAAACTAATTCACTTGCTAAATACAAAGGGGGCGCTTCAGGACGAGAATAATATGTACAATATGATCATCTGTGACAGACTGTCTGTGCTCAGATCTCTACGTGAGTTTGTCTTTACATGTGGATCGGCTTGTTTGTGCAAGGGAAATTAGGTGTATGCTGTAGGCAGAGTAAGGGGTGGTCTAGAACGACCGCCAAGGAATTATTCCCTTCACAAATAGCCAGAACAACAAAATTACAAGGAACTAAAATTATGAAGGCTATTAACATAATCCAACTACATGCTCTGATAAGTCAAAAGATTCTTACATACCGGACGACTTCTCGGAGGAACGATAGAGAGAAGAAATGGTTTGCAATGTTGCCTGCATTGAACATCAGTCGTCCGTCGGCACTCCGCTTCTGTGCTGTTGCTAAGGTTATTTCACTGTACTCCACTACCTGGTATACACCATCAACTTTGCACACCACACCCACTGGCTCGGTGGGGTTGGTTTTTTCTACTACCTATTCAAAGAAAAGGCGAGGGACTCCATTTAAAAATCACATTTTACTTCGCACAAACCAACAGAGGAAAAAATGCTCATAATACAATAACGTTTGACAATCCTTTGGAGCACGGGTGAAGCCAGCCCAGATGACCCTGCAGTGAAGCCCTTTTCTCGCAGAGCACGTTTGACGACTCAAGCAGTTCCATAGAAAAGTCTAATACATCTACCCTAATTCTACTCTCAGGAGAAACAGCGGCAAAGTACCTTTAACGGAAAATGAAATACTCCTACATTTGTTTAGTTTGAAGCAAGCCCCTTAAAATGTATGTTAGCGTCATCTTGAAATATATTCAACTGGTCCTTACTATTATCAAAAACTGAGCAGGTAGCCCACACCTTCTCAAGAAGCAGCTAACCAGCAAGTACAATGCTTGCAAACTCAACAATAACAATACTTTTTTTTCATATATATGTGTTTAAACTACTAATACAGCATTTTAGAACCTTACATTTTCATTGACGATTATTTACCTTTGCTCCACAATCCGCTCCCTTCTTTACACAGAACCCAATGAAGATAGGATCTGCCACTTTCACCAGGATATTGTCAACGCAGTAGACATGGATGCACTCAATTCCTCGCTGTTCCATATCCTCCACTATCCTGTGGGCCCCCAAGGCCCGATAAAGGCCACCATTTCCATCTGTGTGGAAGGAAGGGACAAAATCAAACCCTACATTTTGGGGGATGACCAAGTGCCAATACACATAAGGGCTTCATTACTCATGAAGACATTTTAAGGGTGTGGGTGGGGACAGTGGAGGAGGGGCAAAGAGGGTGAGAGAAGGAGAGTAGGTGATGGGTGCTGCTGACCAGCAGCCCCAACCAGCGCTAAGATAGGATTCCCTGCCAGTCTGCAGGGGCTGGGGTGGGCTGAGGGGGCAGTGGGTTAGTGAAAGAGCAGTAATTCTACCCAGGTTCCAGGTTGAGGCTGATGTGATGCCAGCTACAGAATCAGACAGTTTGCTACATGTGAGGGAGCTGCAGACTGCTGACCCCGAAACATGAATGCTCCGGTCTGAGGGTCTCAGTCAGAGAATGGGGATGGGGAAAAAGGTCAGTGGTATGATAATTTCTAGAGGAAGTTCAAGACGGACTGGGTCCCCCAAAATAGATAGATAGCCGTGGGCCTGAGAAAGAGACCAAGAGGCTGCAGGCCGGTGTTCCTTTAAATGGAGGCATGCAGATGTAAGTCTTGTAGAGAACAAAGTACTGAATAATGTTCTATATGAAAGATCCTGGGAAGACCAAGAAAATTAAAAGTTCGATTACTGTTCATCATTTGAGAGACCTACACATGATTATTCAGGAAGATCATTAAAGTAAAATAGGAACTAGGAAGGGATGTAAAGACAGGACATTTATGAAAAGTAGTGATGCATGTAATCTACTCTATAATAAGTAACTGCCCATGAAAGAAAACACTGTATATATTCAACAAATGACTCGGTAGTCTCTACAAAATAGGCTGCCTGACTATTTAGCAAAAGTCTTGGAAAAGGCTTGTAAATCAAGTGCTAAGTGGGTCTTCAGGTAAAGCCCTAGTTGAAAGGGCTTGAACCAACGCTGCCCCATATCTCTTAAGGGGAAAAACAGCATGTACGGAGACCTCCCACCCCCAGAGATCCTTTAAGGTGAGTTAGAGAGGACCTTAGCTTGGAAAGAATCCCAAGTCTTATTCTGGGCACTGGGAGTTGCCAAAATACAGAACTAAATCAAACCCCTGATAGCACACAGAAATGAATACTTTGATGAATCTGATGAGATCATTCCCAAGACCCCGAACATGGGCCTTCTCTCATGTGGCCAGGGAAGGCAGCCGCTACCTGATCCGGACCCTAGGGGTGTTATTAAGCGGCAGGATCACTTGGGAGGGGACTCGTGTCCATGGGAGTGGGGTTCAGGGGGATTCGGGGGGGGCGCGGGTGGAAGTGGAAGAACTCTCTAAATGAGTCCTCTATTGGACCTAAAGTCTTAATGGCTTATTGCAAACAAACTGACAATTGTGACATAAAAACCACTAGAAATTCAAGTCTCATAATGCTTGCAGTACTGGGACGATGATGAAGTATCAGGAGTGGTCTAGTTGCTGTAATAGAAAGCACCCAAGCGGGACCTTTAAATATATAAATGGGCTTCAGGTGCATAAATAGGGTGAAGCGGATGGATGTAGTTGTGGCGGTAGCAAGATGGTGAGCGGGTGATGCTGTAGATACTGGAGCACTGTGGCCATGCAGAGAACGTGCAGCAGAAGGCAGTTCTGAAACAAGCCCCGCCATGTGGGAGACGAGCTCCTGACACACCGTGAACTGCTCTGGTACGGAGGTTGCACTAGCGATCAAACAGAGCTGCCAGAGCTCTTCTGGAGGACTGCATGGACCGTGGCAGTAAAACCGAAGCTGGCAGAAGCAGCAAAGGTCCAGAAGAGATCTGCAGCGAGTCAAAAGGATAGGCCAAGGTGAGGTGGCCTGAAGCAGGTGACACTGGGTCTCACCAAAGGAGACTGCTGCGTGAAAGTAAACTGGCCGCAACCCTCCTAACAAGAGATACAAATTAGGGGACAATTGTAACCCGCATTGCCAAAGGCAGAGAAGAGGGATATCAAGGCAAACTGGCCGCAACTCTCCTAACAAGAGATACAAATTAGGGGACAATTGTAACCCGCATTGGCAGCAACCAAGAGGTCGGCTAATAAGAAAACAAAGGCTGCAGGAGCAAAGCCCTCTTTGTATGGGAGATCAAGGGAGGAAGAAAACTGTAACCTGCATTGCCTACGCCAAAAGGCGAACAAGATAACAATTATCCTTTTATGGAATATCAATTTGGGCAGAGATGTAACCCACAAGAGATTATAATGAGAGGCAGTTGCTGGTTCAAACCTCCTCCCTTATGTTCTTGGTGGGAAGAGTTTTGGAACAAGCATTAACACAGATTACAATGGTGGTAGTAGTAGTAGTAGTAGGAACAAGTTACTTACCCGTAACTATTGTTCTCCATCATGGGTCTGGCATGGATTCACATGCTCATGAATATTCCCCCTCGTCAGGACGAATCCTCTGTAAAAGAAAAATAACTGTCTCACTTACCAATCACTGCACTCGGTCATATTGCCCCCAGCCAATGACTGCCCTCTCCTTAAGCCACCTCCTCTGGCAGCCATCTTCAGATTTGGTAGCACATAAAGTGGCAGTATGACCAAGAAGGGCAGGAGGAAGGGTTTGCATGTGAATCCATGCCAGACCCATGCTGGAGAACAATAGTTACAGGTAAGTAACTTGTTCCTTCTCCAGCATGGGGTCCGGCATGGATTTGCATGCTCATGAATAAAGAAGAGATAGCAGTACAACATTACACAACCATGGAGGTGGCAAGGCTCAACAAAAGCAAATACTCTTACCTCCAAAACAGGTTCACCTTCAAACAAACAGGTTGCATAGCACTCCTTGGCTGACCCTGGACTCAGCCTCTGGAATCCCTGTCGATGCAGTAGAATCTCGTGAAGGTGTGCGTGGACCACCACGTAGCAGCCCTGCAGATGTCCAACAGGGGCACACTAGACAGGAACTCCATTGTGGCAGCGATCGCTCTGGTGGAATGGGCTCTGACGGCCGGGCAGGGGTCGGTTCGCCAACCGATGACAGTGTGTGATGCAGCCAGAGAGCCACCTGGAGATGGAAGCCTTCACATGGTTCAAAGGACCAAAGTTCATGAACAATTGAGACATCTTCCGAAAACTTTGTGCGTGCCACGTAGAACTTGAGAGCACAAGCAACGTCCAGCAAGTGCAAAGTCCTCTCAGTCGGAGACGAAGAACACAGACAACACCAAAGGCTTGTTGAGGTGGAATTCCGACGGAACCTTAGACGTGAAGGAGGTGTGAGTACGCGGCACCATCCTCTATCGATTTGTGAAGAGTCAGATAAGGCGGTTTGCAGGAAAGGGCCTGGATCTCACCTACCCTCCTGGCATAGGTGGTGGCCACGAGGAAAGCCATTTTCCATGGCAGGAACTTGAGAGGAGATTGATGCATAGGCTTGAAGGGGGCCCCCCCATGAGCCTCATCTGCACCAGGTTGAGTTCCCACATCGGGCCTGGGGCCTTCCCCAGCAGGAACAAACAAAACAGTCCTTTGAGGAACTCCTTGAGACGGTGGGACCAAAGAGAAGATAGTCCTGGAGACCTGGTGTAGCGGGAGATAGCCGCCAGATGCACCCAGTTAGAGCCTTGGCCAAGAAACAACAAGTATGGAAGAATCTGCGGGGCTGTGACCCTCAGAGGGTTGATCTTCTGCGCCCGGCACCACCTAGCAAAACGCTTCCACTTGTGCCCGTAGCAGAGTCGATGATGCTCTGGCCCTAGCAGCAACCTCCCTGCAGTCTCCCGGAAACTGGTACCCTCCGAACTCTAGGGCTGCAGGAGCCAAGCCTTAAGTTTCAGCGATCCTGGGTCGTGATGCAGGATTACGCCTCCTTCTCTGGTGAGCAGATCCGTGACCACTGGCAGCTTTACCGGAAGTGACGTTAACAGGCTGAGAAGGTCCGGGTAACAAATCTGCCTCAGCCACGCCGGGGCTATGAGGATCATTCTGCATCGGCACTGTGTTGATTGAGGGCTCGCAGCAGGACAGGCAACGAATGAATGCGTACAGGAACAGACCTTCCCATAGGAAGGAGAATGCGTCTCACATGCTCTTCCCCTGGTGGAACCTGCTGGTGAACTTCTGGCATTTGGTGTTCATCGCTGTCGCAAACAGATCGATCTGGGAGCTGCCCCACTTGCAGAAGAGGCAGTCCACTTGATCATGTCAAAGCTCCCACTCGTGTCAGGAGCAGAGCAGTTCCCTAATGAGGGAGTCGGCAGTGGCATTCTTGACTCCCGCCAGGAGAAAGGGGATGAGGAACATCTCTTGGGCGTGGGCCAGTGGCACAAATCCTGCACCTCCCTGGAGAGCGCCGGGGATCTGGTGCACCCCCTGCTTCCTGATGTAGAACATCGTGGTGGTGTTGTCCATGAAGACCCTCACCACTTTTCCCTTGAGGGAAAGAAGGAATGACTTGAGGGCCCAAACACTGCCCTGCAGCTCCAGGATATGGATGTGGAGATCCCTCTCGTCTGGCAGCCACAGGCCTCTGGGGCTCCCCAGCTATCCAGGGAAGCATCTGTGGTGACCGTCTCCTGGTACGGGGGGGCTCTGAAAACTTGTGCCCCCGCTGATGTTGCAGCATACGCCCCCACCACCTTAACGCTCGACGGAACTCCTTGTTAAGAGCAATCTTGTCTGTGGGCCTTGCGTGCATCTGGATCCAGCGAGCGGCCGGGAACTCCTGAAGTGGTTGCACCCCCAATCTGCAGAGCCGGATAAGGTAGATGAATGACACCACCATGCTCTTCAGTGACAACATTCCGCAGTCCACAGCTGGAGCAGAGCTTTAAGGAGGGAGCTTCCCTCCTTCTCCTCCGACATGGTCCGGAGAAGGCATGATGGACCGCTGGAATCTTCGATGGAACTTCAACGATTCTTGCTCTTGGGGGGCATTGAAATTCACTGACAAATGGATCCCGGCTTGTCGGCCAAAACGAGCGAAAGAGCACACCGGCTCTATTTGACAAAAATAGAACTTTCATTGAAAAAAGCGCAAAATAAATATAGAAAAGCTCATGGAGCAATACACGAAGACTCCCAACACTTGAACGTGCGGTAAAATCTGAAGATGGCTACCAAAGGAGGGGCTTAGGGAGAGGGGGCAGTATGACCCTGAATGTAGCGATTGGTTTAGTGGAGAAAGACAGTGAGTGAAAGTGAAACTTTTTTTCTTTTACCGAGGATTCCCAGCACGGCGACAGGGAATATTCATGAGCATGTGAATCCATGCCAGACCTCATACTCAAGGAGTTTTATCGTGGCAGGCAAGTAAACCAGGAAAGAGACAAATAGTAGTTAGCCCTGGCAGGTGAGTATACCAGGAAAAAAAGAAGATGGTTTGAAGTACTGTGGTTGTGGTAAAGAGGTGTGTTGGAAGAGAAATGTTAATTCCATAACCTTATGAATTGTTGCATTTCTGAAAGTGTTACCTTTTGAAGAAGTATGAATATTGAGCTATCCTGACTAACGTTTTTCTCTTGAAGAAGTATGATGTGCTAACAATTGCTTGACCTTTGAGAAAAGAACATTTGTCCTGATTTATGAACTTGTGTTTTGAGGAAAAATACTTGTTTTGCCAAACAGGAGATTGCAGAAATTACAGTTGCTTTAATTGATGAACAAGCAGTTGGAAGAGAGATATTCACTTTGCCAAGTAGAAGGTTATATTGGATGAAAAATACTTTGTATGCTACGATGAATGGAACTTTGTAAATGCCCAGAACTTTCTTGAACCTGAACTTTGCTCAAGGTATTTCTGAATTGATCCAGGGGAAGGGAATCCAACCCTGGTTACAAGGAGTATCGCTTAAAGCTTTTGAGTTTGAATTTATATGTTATCTTCTGGAATTTAAGATAGGCAAACAAACCTTGTATAATTTTGTTGTATTAGTATGAGGGTCAGATGCTTTTTGGACACTTGGTCATTTTTCTTTACCCTTACTTTGTTAGGCATGGACATTCTTGTTAGGTAAGGAAAAGAGGGGCATTTGTTTCACCCCTTTTTATTTAATAAAATGGCTTCTTCTGAGAAAACTCTACCTTTGAGTCTCTCAAATTTCTGACACCTCACAATACCAAACACACTTTTCAGCTCTTTCAAGAACATCTCCGGTTGACATGATATTGGACAGATGCAAGTGTGATCATATCTGGATCAGTGCACAACATCTGTTTTAGTGACATAGATGTGTGAGTCTATATTAAAGATAGTGCAAGCTAAAATCAAGCATCATTGATCAATGCAGGCACCAAAATATTGGCAAATAGCAGTGGCCCTTGATTGGAAAAAGTAACAAGAACGATGCATATAAACAAGGATGAAATGACAAAGAGTTGTGGGTTTATAACAACAGACAGTAACAGTGCCTAATCCAAGTCCCAGAGAAAAGGCAAAAATCAGTCATGAGTCTCAACGTATCAATGACTTTGGCTGGGACCATCTGTCAATCTACAAAAATGGGTTCATACAAACCACAGTAGTAGTGCTCTACAACACTGCACCAGAGGTAAACCTCACACCCTAAGAATCTGGATCTTAGAACCTAAATGGACAGCTTCACATTCCCCAGAGTTTAAACGGCTGTCTGCAAGCATCCGGCCACTAAGCTCTGACAAAAGCCTGGGCACAAAAGCAAATAAGGTGTACAGATATGTGTGCTCAGCTCTTTTCCTCAATGTCGGAAGATACCCTAAATGATCGATATTTCATGTTGCATTAGGCCTCTATGACCACTGGTAGAATGCTAATTCAGTGTCACAGGCAACCTCCTCCTAAGGTTTGCTTTCTCATTGGCCTACTCTAATGCTAAGGGATGCATGTCTATTGCTTTAAAAAAAACTACAATTTCTTTGCTTTAAAAAAAATAAACTTTATCGCAGAATGCGGGGTACATCCCCTCTAGCCCCCCACTAATGCTCACCAACAATAATGCCTGAACCCAACCCACCCCACCATCTACATTTAGAGAAAAAAGGATTCTAGCAGTTTTTGCTTGAGCAATAAACCTACTACCATTGTGCGAATTATCTAGTAAAAGGATCCTTGGATTTACCTTGCTCGTCACCAAATGTTTCTTTGGACAGATTGACTTTCGTGTTACTTGCTCCTGTATATGTCAATAGGGGCAATACAGTAACTAACAATCATCATATCATCAAAAGTTGTGACCTTTCTGGTAAACTGCAGGCATATAAAGCAATGAACTAGCTGGAAGGCACGGGGGACTCGAGTGTTGGTTGCCCTCTTGCAGGAAGAAGAGGGCTTAAGTAATCTACAAAATTGTAAGAAGGTTCTCTTCTTCACTGTGCAATTGTTTTTAGAGCAAACCATCTCTCCAAGCGAGAAAGAAAACTATGTTATTAGTGCCAAAAGGGGGCTGATGTTTTGAAAAAGCGGAATGGACCCTCAAAGTTTATGCAATAAAAGCCCCACTAATAAGCAGCCATTTTCTCCTCAGGTCCCAGGCTGCTCTATGCGATATGGGAAACAAGCCCTACCTGAAAATGGGAGTTACTTGGAAGTGTTAAAATATTGTTTGCAACCCACACACTGGCCATCCACTTTCCAGAAAAGGCAAGCCCTTCCTTGTGCATAATACCCCATGCAATTCATGAAGGTGGGCTAGTGTGGCGAGTTCACTACAGTAGGTTAGAACAGAATATACGCTCCTACAAGTACTGCAGGTTTGCACCATTTTAATATTGTGTTCAAGGCTCCAACTCTCACTGTAGCAATAAGAGGATTGCCTAGTGTTAGCTCCTCCTGGTCTTCAATATCTACCATTGGCACGCACTAAGGGAAAGCACTTTGATACACTCTTACACACCTGGTGCCATGGCTACTCTCCCCTTCTCCTCCAGCAGGATTTGGCCATCAAAGCTCATGGCAGGAAGCATACCCTGCTGGAAAAAGATAACATCTTCTGACCTCAAACCAAAGTACTTGTGCTTTCGGAAAAACTCTTTGGTAGACTCCATGGTTCTGCCACTGGTCATGATGTACCTGAAACGAAACAAAAAAGAAATGAGAGTGATGATATATACATGTAGCACATGAAAAGATGACATGATCACCTAAGCATTGCATACAATAAATAGAGGAATTTGAGTGGTGCACACCAACAGCTGTTTGGAGACTAGCAGGTTACTTAGCTTGTGTGTAAACGGACTTCCAAGGAATTTGTAGGGGGTATCCGTTCATTAAGTACACCGCAGTACAAGACCCTTAAGAAGCTGCAGGTACTGTATTACACAGATGTATCGAAACTAAGGAGTGGATTGGAACCAACTGCACAGCAGCTGGAAACAGAGGTATTGCACGGTTTGCTGCCTGGTAAAATAGGAGAAATGGCCACCATCTTTTTTCAGCAGTCTAATTTTCGGAATCTCTGCTTTGTTTGAAGGAGTCTGGAGCTGGAGGGTATAATGGTGTGTTAACGAGCCAGCATTTGGGAGCTATGGAGGATCCAACACCACTTTCTGAAGCGTAATAGAGGCATTTGCGGAGGCTCTGCATCTGCTAGGCAGGAGGAGAATCCATCTACACAAGTCAGTTCTCTGACAAAGAGTTGGTAAGAGGAAATTGAGGGTGTCAAAGACTCCCTACAGGTGGGGGAGTGGAGCTTTAAGCAGATTACTTGGAAATATTTCCTTTGGATTTCTTTACATCATGCTTTACCGTTCCACAGCTAATGTGATCTAATGGTATTCCCTATGTCTCCTCTCCTTGATTGTTAAATTAACGTGTTTTGCCATATTTGTCTTTGATGACAATATGCTCAATCAGTCCAATTTGTGTCGTGCAGAAAGGAACACATTACCCCTCAAAGAAAAATAAAGTAGCGCCACCACACCCTCTTTAGTTTTCTCACAAAATACACCTAGTAAGTAGTGCAGTGAAAGAAGTAAACAAAAAGGTCCCACCCCCAGGTTTCAGTGAGATAATAAAAGGATCAATGTCGACTATCCAGGATAAACAAATATGGAAGAGGTGGAAGATCTCGAAAATAACAATCTCAACATTCTCCAAGCTTCTAACCAGAACCCTGCGAAGAAGCACTTTGAAATAAAACATTGGCGTGGATGCAGGAAACAGTCATGCCTAGAGTAGTCAGGACGAAAGATGTGTGAAACTTGAAGGATATACATCCTGGAGTTGTTCCAGGAGAGTGACTGGTCTTGGTGGGCTGTGGGTGTGGAAACCTCCTTGAAACCATCAAGACGACAAAAAGTGCTCAAAATGAAAAACAAACAATATAATAGTCCTGGACTCACACGAACAGACAGATCCTATTGCCCGACCCTTCCATACATGCTTCTGAAGCTCCGATTGTTTGCATGCCGCCTGGCCCCATCAAGGTCCCACTGTCATTAACAGCAAATTTGAATTCCACCTCCGTGTGAAATATTTGATGCCATATTCTTGGAAGACTGCTCACTCCCTTGCACGTTCCCAGCACCCAATATTCCTCTAGTTCTTTTACCTTAAATTGTATGTTAACTGGCTTTAAAGGTGGTCTGTGAGGGTCCCTTTCATTAATTGTTTTTACCCAGGGTGGTTTTTAACATGCTAAATTTTACATCAATGGGCCTCATTATAACTGTGGCAGTAGGGCAGCAACTACCGGCGCCGTTGTTACCTTGCTGCCACACTACGAGTTCTGCTCGTGGGTACCACTCTGTCAGACCAGCCGTGCTGAGCGGCACCCGCGAGCAGAACAGGATGGTAGCAACGGTACCGTTATGAACGGTACCGCTGCTACCATCCTCCCCATTCCCATTGAGCCCTATGGGGCCTCAAATGGGAATGGGGACGTACCGGCACCGTGTCCTGCGCAAGGGAAATTACTGGGCCCGCAAAGGTCAGAATGGCCCGGTTATTCCCTTTTCGCGTGACCCGTTGTCGGACCAGAGTTTGGGGGTAGCCATGCCCTTACCTCCAACCTCGTAATGAGGCCCAATGTTTTCTATTTTTCATTTGTTTATTTTCTTACGCGCCAAAGGCTTGCTTGCCTTGTGTTCAATACAATTCAATGAAAATAGCTAGTGCAAGTCTAACTATTTGTTTTAATCTGTTATTGTTTTAAAGTAGAATTGCTACCACAATTTTGATAAAACATCTCTAACATAACCCACTGCACACAGCGATAAAGTGACCTCTCCATTATGAATAATAGGAGCGTCCAGCGAACCCCTATAAAAGCCTGGCACTGCTAGCTTTACACGTGGAGTTGTTCACGTCTTTGACAGGCATGTCCGATCAACTAGAATACGGACCATAAAAGTGCCACATGATTGGAAAAGGTAACAGAACTGATAAAAGCGGCATGGGTTTACAACAGCATGCAGTCACAGGATCTAGCTCCCTTCCATGCAGAACAATGCAAATGACTAGGGTTCGAAATTGAGGGGAGCTGAGAGCTATTTAGCTCCTGCTTGCTCCTCAGAAGAGCCTGGCTAGCTTGACAACAGCAGCTACCAGGAGTCAATTTTGGCTCCCCAAGCCAACTGATGCAGAACAAAAGTATCTCTATATGAAATTGACTCAGTTTACTTGTTACAAACCATACTTGGGACAAACTATAAATAAACATTAGGACACATTTATATGATATTTAAAGCATAATGAGCCATAAACAATGGACAAAATTATAAGTTTGCATCTTATGTGGAACTGAGACTTGCGGGAGTGAGATTTGTAGAACGCTATGCACTAGCTCCTGGTTCTCCAGTGGTGGCTCTTGGCCACTGGTTAATGTTGGATACTCCGGAGCTGGTTTTAGCTCCTACTTATGCAATCTCATCTTTGGTCCCTGAAATGGCATGAGCAACAAGGGGTTACGACCAAAGGCACACTAGGACAGAGCAGAACCAACAAGGGTAGCTCGGGAGGTGAGGGGGAGGAAGGGAGAGGAATTTGTGATCAATCAAAGCCATGCATATATTTCTAACTCTACAGCCGTGTGAAGGTCACATTAGAAAATGGTTAAGCAAAATAACTAAATAAAAAGCCACTGGAAGAAAGCATGCAAGTCATTTCAGTCCAATGACAGTTCAACATCCATAAAGCGGACCTCAAGCAGAAAATTCATCTATGGAACTTAGAGGACATGGTCTAGGAACCATTGTGCAATTTAGAGTTCTATACAAAAGGGAGTACTTTGCCCACTTGTGTGGATGCCGCTCAAGAACCATTTCTTCCTCGAGAAGTTCAGTGGTCTATCGCAGTCACTCTGGCCAGTGCAGGCCAAGCGTCTACCATGTTTGGAGACTGCACCAGAGAGCTTGCCTTGTCCTCGATAGCGGAATCGTGCAACAGGACTTTTGAACAAGAGGCTGGTCCCTAGTGATTGCATACTCACCAGTAGAGGGTCTTATGAAGCTAACTGTATAGGTTATTACACAAATGTATTTACACTAAGGTGTGTGCTGGGCCTCTACGAATAGCACGTAAACTAGTTGTTTTGTAGATTGACATGCCGAGGAAATGTTAACGTAAGTAAATTAGGGAATAATGTTATTGTTTGGTATACTGCAGCTACAGTTCTGAAGGAAGGAGTTAGTGAAGGATGCAGTGCCATTGTTTGGAATGCTGAAGCTACCGTGGTTGGGAGGGTGACTGGGGGTGGGCCATAATTGTAATTGTGGGACATAATTGTATTTTGTTGCACATTAAATGAGCCTTCAGGAGGTAGTCGATTTGGAACATATAGGACTACCGAGTAGCAATGCCTTCCCCACCCAGACTTAAATTAGGTAGGCCTCAAAATGTGCACTCGCCACTAGGTATCGGCGGGTCAGAAACGGTGTGCTGTGTGCAAATAGAGAACTGATGGAGGCAAGTCACTTTTGTGCCTGGCTAGTAGCTTGCAACTTCAAACTTCAACCTGAAATAGGGACACAAAACTGGTCCTGAACGAACTTGGAAAAGAAATTGCAGAGACCACATGCAATGCAAACAATGGTACCTCTGGTCTCGCCCCCGCAATGAAATGGTGGGCAGGTTTGAAACCATGTTTGCTTGGTTTCCACCAATAGCCTAGGGAATGACGTCTCCAGTAAGTCAACAAAATGACAGACAGCATTTCAACCAGCAAAATTATTGCTCTGGAATATTAACTCAACCGACATTTTCTGCCTCCCTTCTGCTGGGATAACTAGTACAATGGGACTCATTATAAGGTTGCTGGTATCCTGGCAGTAAATCCGCCAGGATACTGGCAGATGCGACTACCATTTCCGGCAGCATTACCGCCAGATCATGAGTGCCGGAGTGACAGTGTTAATCCCCATTCATGGTGTCCCAAAGGTAGAGGCAAGTAACTGAAGTGCCCCACCGGCAAACCTGATACCGGCACTTTAATACCGGACCGGCTGAGTTATGAGGCCCAATATTTCTTCTTTTTTCCGGTGCTACGGTCCCAAAGACGAATGTTGTTCTAAAACATATGGGCATACAAGAATACTGATCCAAACGTTATCTCCATTTGCATGGTACATGCAGTGGTGCAGTGATGACCAATAGTCTGGGGTAAATCCAGAGCATGGACCGACATGAAGTCTTCAACCTGATGAAATGCCTAATAATGGTAAACAGCAGAAATATGTGGACAAGTCACTTAAACGTAATGCACATTGTTATTTGCATTATCCATAGTCAGGGGGGGATTACTCTCCACTTTTACGGCACAGCCATCGCCCTCTACAAGAACACACTTGTTTGAGGCGGTTTTAATCCTGGTCTCAGAAACGGTGTAGCGCACCACCAGGTTAGTAGCAGGCAGCACCATCAATGATCAATCGAGACCACAAAAGGATGCATTGAAAAATGCAGCAAACCCTGAAAAGAAGGGGGACAGAGGGCCCAATGACTCGCCCCCTCATGCAATGGTTTACCACTCTGTCTCAATGAATAAGAGCAGACTATAAATTTGACCCTGTTGCACACCACCATTACTAATATGCCTCGAGGATTGGAAACTCAGATTCAATCAATGCAACTGCCTGCAACTTTAGAGGATTCACTGAATCAAAATCAGGAACTTTCGGTTTGTGGGAGAACTCTTTTGTAAATCTTCACCCAGTAGGTTTGTGGCCTTTGTGGAAGAGGCTCATTAAATCCCTGAACTATATAACCCACATAAACAAGCATGGTAATAAATGGTGTCCATAAAAATACATGCAACAGGACAGAGTTCATGCTTGTTGCACATTCAATCTGGGGCTCACGTTTCTAACTTCAAAAGGTATTCTGCTAGAAATTCCCTTCTCTAAGGTAGAATGCTAAATCTCCCACCTACTCCTTACAACCTAGAAAAAAAGGAGTAGGCGAGCAGGAAGGACAAGGTGTGGAGACATGCCGGAGCAAAACCAAGGCTGCACAATGGCATCCAAAAGGGCCTCAGTTCCAATAAAAGTAACCTCCAGAGTAACAGGACTAGACACGGGAACGCTGAGATACAGAGAACTCAACGGCACCAAGGGAAAACCCACAAGGGTTTGGTGCAATGCCCCATGTGTTTCCACCAAATACTAGGGACAAAAAGTGGTGCTTATCAATTCCACTACATAATTCCATGTACTGCTCTAGTTAGGTCATCAATTTGAAAAAACATGATTGTACCTTACATTTTTGATCAATTTGTTTGAATAACATTGTTTCACTTATTTCTTTTGAACCATTATTATTCTCAAGTTAATTATTGAATTGTGAAATTTGGCTTCAGTATCTTTAGGTGAATCCCATATTATCTGGAGTTTTCCAGGTTTAGACAAAGTGTTGAAAAATAAGCCCCATATCTGGGTATTTTCTTCCCTCCCCTTCTCCTCTGCGATAGCTCTTTAGTCTACTGCTTGGAATCTAGGTGTCATTTTTGATTCTTCTTTATCCTTTTCTTTACATATTTCATTCATATCCCATTCCTGATAACATTTGCAAGTACCGCAACTCATGCCAATATCTTGCTTTCCTCCTGCTTCTAGACTTGATCCTCTTGTTTCCATGTATAACTCCTCCATCTGTCTCCTCGTTTTACCCTCTCCTAAGACTCCATTCTCGCTGCTTTACTCTTTCTCTGCTGGATCTCTTGATTCTGGCTTGCTCTACCATTTTCTTGGCATAGTACCTTAATGTCTCAACAATCTTGGCCCTCCCTACCTCGCCTCATTCATTTCTGTATGTACCCCTACTTCTTAGATCTCAACCTCAGTTTCTTCTCTCAGTTCCACCCCCCAGATTTCTGGTCCTCCTCTCTACTACCGAGGAGGAGGAGGAGGAGGAGAAGGAGGAGGAGAAGGGTGTCCCTTCTTCCTTTCCATGTCGGCCATTTTTTTGATTTACATTTTTAATGGGCTGCCATGGAAAGGGAAAAGGGACTTCGATTTCCCTTCCCCAGCGGCTATTTGTTTACATTTTTTTTCTGTTCCGAAACACCGGAGTGTTTCGGAACAGAAACAAAAATGTTTTAGTACCCCGGTTTTACAGGCCGGGTACTAATAGCAATAAGACCCTCGCAGGGGGAGAGGGGGGCATTACCACAAAAGGTAATGCACCAGAGCATTACCTGAAGTGGTAAAGCCCCGCCACTCCCCTGCTCAGGGCTTATTGCTTAATTCTACCGTGTTTTATGCTTGTACAGTGCTTTAATGCAAGGCACTATATAAATCAAATAAAATAAATATAAAAATATTGACAAGACAGAGGTAACTTTCAAATAAATGACCAGTGGTTTTCAGAGCCAGTGCAGACCTACCCTACTTCCCACCCAGGAATGTCATTTATCACCATCCCCATGCTCCAGAGGGAGACTGGCCTCCCAGTCTCTACTTCACATCTACTGGAAAAGGCAAGAGTAGATGACTTCAGGCAATGGCTGGCATAAACAAGTCTAATCTCGAACCTGCTCATGAAGGTGACCCAAGACTTAAACGTCTTAACAATCTAAGCATTGCTTCGATCCTGAGAAATATTGTCCTGGAATAGAATGTGCAATTCAGTCAGACTTACTTGAAGCTATTCTCCCCTTTTCAACAGCCAAGTCCATTCGACATCTTTGATTATAAAACTAGTTACCCACAAAAGGCTTGGTAAAAACTAACTCTAGGGCAAAATTCAGGGTGTGGAGGATGCAGAACCCAGTCTAGCGGGCACTAAAAACTGTACAATTCTGTGTGGAGCTGTAACATGCGACACTTTGGTCAAATGACTTATTCTACTTTCACAAACAAGTCCAGAAATTCTGAGCACTGTTACACAAGAAAAGAACGGGACTGATTCATTGACATCAGCGCCACTTGGTGTTCGGTTGATGAATAACAGGCAGTAAGTATGAAGAAGGTCAAACAAGATCCATTTGGCTATGAGCTTGTTAAAACAATTCAGAGCATTACAAATGGTAAAGAAACAATAGTTTGCTTGAAGTCCTTACTTATAGGTACATCAAAACAAAAGGACATTTCTCATGTACGTTAGAAACCACAAATATGTTCTCGCTTTAGAGAGGAGTAAAAAGGTGGATATGCTACATTCGTTATCAGAGAACTTCAGGAAACCCTGTAACAGGAAAGAAGGCTCATCTTAACTTCCACAAACGGTTAGGTCATGCCCTTGCAAAGACTCAAGGACAGGGTGAAGATGGCTTGATTTCAGTTACAGCAGAACAAAAGGACCCCCTCAAGAGCAGCAGACAGGAGCCGACGGTGTGATCTAGGACAAGGCGGGCAGGCTCTCAGGAGCAGCGCAGTCTGACTTCAGGCCTCAACGGGCCCTTTCTAATGGGGGGAGATCCTGACAGCAGGGTGGCGAGGTCCCATTTAGTGGGCAGAGAATGCCAGAAAAGTGTCCAGCGACGAGGCACCCAAATTCTATTGAAATGCAGGCCACTTGCAGACCTTGGGCAAATGATGCCAAGAAGGGCTTCAGACTGGTTGATCTTACCAGTTCAGCTTAAGAGGTAATCTGGTTCAGGTAGTGCAAGGCAGAGGTCTGGTAAGCGGTGGTTGCATAGGCTAATGCTGGTTGCAGCAGTCCCCTGGCTGGTCCCCCATAGGCCTTCGACTTCAAATTCTTGATCATTTGGTTGACAATCTCAACTGGCTCCAGGTCCTCTAATTTTATCCAGAATTCAGGCTGGTGGCTGTCTCAGCCCACCAGCGGAAGGGACCTGCAACATTACGTTATGTTAACAAATTGATTAAACACGACATCCACCAAATAAATGGCATCTTGGCGCTAATCCAAATGGTACGATACTTCAAGAAAAAGGAGGCTAAAAGAAGGATCTAAAAAGAGAAGTCTTCCAAGTACGACGGAATAAGAGGCGATTTCCAGTAGCACGAAGAGCCAAAGGAAGGGAGTTCCCTCAACTTGGCTGCGGCCACAGAAAGGTTCAGCAACCCACACGGGATCATTGAACTCTAGGAACTTGATTAGTAAAAGAAGCTTGGGGACGCAAAGGCCGAGAGGGTACATAGGGCCAAAACTTGTTGCAGATAAATCCACCCAGTATTATAAAAAGCACGGTGCACAATGCACAGGGATTTGAATAGGATACGGTTATCAACCGGAATCCATGTATTCAAATCAAATGCAAATACACTATCCTCCTCCCTCCCCCTCCCGACTGGGAGTTTAAGGCTGAACCACAGCGAAAGTGGATGCCTTCATGTGGCTATTTCAACCTGAAGACGGAAAATGCCCAAAAAACAAAATCGGACACAAAGATCTTCAGGAGCAGCCATTTTGATTATATGGCATATAAAGAGGCAATGGCACAGTACAAAAATAAAGATGGACATCTTTGCATCAGGAAAGGAGGTAAAAAACAAACAAACGTGCCACCAGTCTGATCAGCAGTCATCACAAAAGTAACGTTGCATGTAACTTAAAGAAAGATTTAAAAGAAAAGAAAAGGGCCCATGCAGCACTCCACTGAAAGTGGCTTCTGCTACATTGTAAAAATAAAGAAGAAAAATAGAGGAAGACAGTCCCTGCACTAAACAGTGCAACCCAAGGAAATGAGTGAAGCAGGTGGGTGAGGCAGACTGGCCCCACTAACCCAAAAATCAGCTTTGATCCAGACAAAGGCAGCTATGCTACTTGACTCCATTGAAGTCAGTGCAGGAAAATGGCAGAGAAAAACCTTCCTGGCATCTAGCAAGAAATGTTTCTACAATCAGAGTCGGTGTGGTATTCCTGTTGGAAGGTATAATTTGATTGGGCAATATTCATTAATTTTCATCATTTGTAAAAGTGCCTTTCACCATGGATATGGTCCCAACGCGCTGTAAGTTGAACACCCGTAGAGGGACCGAAGTCCAAAGTATGGGAAATTGGGAGGTGCCATTATGCGTGTGTGCATAATGGCCATTAAAGGTTATGAAGGGTGGTCAAGTCCCTGCTAGCTACCCATGTCTAAATGGCATGTGGGTGGGTGGAAAGACGTTTGTGAAATCCATGACCTGCCAGTGGCAGTCCACAGCTGCAACTCTAGCTATTTTCTGCCTAGTTTGGGATGTAAAAAACACATACTGCATTGACAGTATCCAGTTACCCTGAAAGGGATCGAAAATTAAGATTGGATAAGCAGGAGCTAAAAGCAGCTCCTGGGGATCCAGCATTAACCAATGACCAGGAGCTACCACTGGGGAATGAGAAGCTAGTACATTGCGTTCCACAAATCTAATTTCCACATGAGGTGCAAACATAATTGTGCCCATTACTTATGACCCCTCGTGCTTTAAAATGTGATTTAGATGTGTCCTAGGGTTTATTATAAGTTGCCCTAAATGCATAGAGTTAAATTCACACAAGTGTGTTTATTCAGCATTGGTTGATCAGAGAAGCCATAGAAGCCATACGTAGCTCCTGCTCTAATACACACAATTTCTAACCATGCTGAATGAGTGCCCATAGAATCTGGAAAATGTCACCATGCTAAATTAATATTTTTTTTATTTACTTTTTCAAACCTCTAAGGTCTAGAATGGGCCCCAAATGCCCCAATTTCCCATCCCAAAAAGAGAACATCTCAAATGAAAACTGGACAGTGTTCTTTTCTGGGCACCCTTTCAATGGCCCCCTTTTGTATAATTTGTTCAACCTCCAGGAATAGCACAGTTTGGTGACGCTCCTGGCTTTTGTAGGTATGAGGAATTGCCATCTGGCAAGGGTGGAGAAGCCCTGGATGGGGGGAATTCCATCTCGGAAAGGGAAATCTGCTGACCAGATTACCCTTTCATAAGCTGCATGCCAAAAGCATAGCGTGTACATGTGCCGTATCCTGATCTGCAAGTGGCACACAGCAGGTGCAGAGGTCACAGACACCCGTTTAACAGCTGCAGTGAGAGCCAAGTCTCTGCAGCGCAGGGGCTGCCTTTAAGATGCACCAACCCTGGTGGGTCTCATGATCCCCACTTGAGCATCACCTACGAACCGCAAAAGATCCTGTTCGACCTCTGCTCCCTCTCTAGAACAATAGGACTGCTGTGCCCGAACCACTGAACTGCACGTTCAAACTGGTTCACTGCTGCACCACGCTAGTCAAGTGTGGTGTTGCCTCAGTGCTAACTACAAGCTCTTTATTGCTTCTGTCGCTTTCAAACCGCTGCTTACACACTGTTGATCTTCATTGCAAGCCAAACTGATCCTGGTGCATCATCGAGCCCGGACTCTCGAACGCAGCATGAAGCCACTCAAACCACCCTGTGCATCCAGTCTCCAGGCTCTTCGTCGTTTAATCAGCCATCAAGCCAACCCTAGAGGCCCTTACGACTTGCAGCCCCTCAAACACTTCATCAAACCGATCCAGTAAAAAACGCTCATGCAGTCACCAGCATCTTTGCAGTCAAAACAACTGTCGAACCATCCCTGGTGGCCCTCACGATCAGCAGTTCAAATATCTCCTTATTAACACAGCAAGCATCTGTTCGCCACCTGCCAGACACTGTTCCAGACATAGAACAATGAGACTGCTGCATTCCAACTGCACAAACAGCACCAAGAAGCCTGGTTCGACGTCGGCGAAATGTCAAGAACAGTAGAAGGTATTATTGATTTCTCACTGGCCCCCTGGTCCACCTTTGGACCCGAGAGACTGGTTAGGTCACCATTAATCCCTTTTTTGCAACAGACGATATCCTTTTACAAACATTGTGATTCTTACTTGCCTTCCACCTCGGATTCATGACCCAGACTGCTACATTTTTCTATGTGTACATATTCTTTGTTCTTCCCTCAGAAGTGGGTTTTGTGTACCATTTTTCTATTTAGTTATTTTTGCAGATGGCGTGTCTCATTAAACTATATCTATTTTATTAGAACCTTGATTGGACATTGCCTTTATTTTAGACTGGTGTATTATTTCCGTTTAGATTGCTACTGAATAACATTCACGCCACTATTGAGTATAGTCTTCCCTCGGCCCACATTACCACAAAAGGGGAAGGAGGTTAACTGTGCCAGTTTTGTCTTTATGGTTGGGATCACTCTTCCTTTGTAGCAGCTGTACTCTTGCAGAGCAGAAGTAATTTCGTCCCAACGGGGCCATGCCACTGTCAATCTGCAGATATGCAAGGATCTCTGCATTCATATCACCATGTTTGTACGCTCCCAAACTTTCCCGGGCTTTGGAAAAAGTGTTCCTCCACGTCTGTGATTTCCTAATCCCTCCCCAGCAAGTCATCAACCCTTCTTTAAGACTCCAAGAATGGGGTCTCAAACTTGAAGGCAAGTGGTCCGTGCAACATCTTCAACTGCTTACCCAGCCCCAGACTTTGTGCCATTGCACCTTCATTTAGCGTCAGCACTGCAGCTCTTGACACGTCCGAGCCATTGGATTTGTCCACACCAAACAGCGACAACCACAGGCTGGCACTGCAAGGCGTAGGCATCAGAAGGCAGCTGTGCCAATCCCTGCAGCATGGCACTACCACCATGAAAGCAGGGCAGTGCAGATCCAAGTGCACCTGAAGATGCTGACGCATCTCAGCAAACATGACCAGCATACTGAGACGGACACAAACCAAATACCTCCATGCCACTGGTGCCGTGCTGACATCTGGTGATGCCGAAATCGCTGCCATCAAGGACCCGCCTTGGGGTTCCTCGTGGATGAATTCATTGCGTTCTTTCTGGGGGGAGTCCATGGTAGAGTCTGGAAACATCAAGCCATTGTCAGACTCCAAGTACATTTTTTGGATTACACCGTCTAAAGGATATTCTGGAGGTTAGGCGATCATTCCGAGAGTCCATGTTGGTCAGGTTTAGCCCAATTTGCTTAATGGTTATTGAGCAGACACCGAATGCCATTAAGACCACGACTGGCTTGGTGGGTGTACTACAAATACTTGATAACTTAACAGATCTGTAAAATAGTAACACGATTCATAAAGCTTTTGGCTATTGGTATTTGAGTTCACACTGCAAATAAACGATATCTGTCCATAAAATTAATTTGAAAATGAAACGGTTTAGTAGCATTGATAATTCTGCATTGGGACACCCTCTCATTAATTTTTATCACAAGAAGTTTCACATCTCAGACTGCTAGACTTTCAATATATGCTATAATTTCAGACATTCGTACCATACCAGCTCTTCCTCTTCAGTTTATTGTAGACTGGGTCTCTTGTTCTATTCTATGTCCCAGAATTAACATTCCCTAGTTTGCGCTATGGGACAAATAAAAAGGTATCCCTGGGCTAAAAGCCACTGCTCTTCAACAACCCGCTTGAGCACATCTCAAGTCCATCACACAGCCATATACTACTGGTTATTAAATTACCATTTGCTCCTTCACACTGTCTCTCATAAATCGTCGTTTAGATTTCAAACATGTCAGAACAGGTGTAAACATTCTAAGTTGAAACTACTAGTCAGGCATACAAAGTCACTTGTGACCCCCACCCTCTCAGCCCCCTGCATTCTCCATATGCACAAAGCACACAGTTTCTTACTCACCAACAGACATTTATGAGTCAGCACTGGCTAGTGGCAAGTGTACATTTTGAGACCTGTGTTAGAATAAACTCATCTCTGCGGTCCTGGTTTATGGTGCACTGTAGTGGGACCTAATGAGCATCCATAATAATCACAAGCGACACAGCCCCAGATTTGGATCTTTCTTCCGTTTCTTGTACCTGTGACCACTTTCCTGGCCCCCTTTCCTTCCTCCATTCTCTGCAGACTAGCAGACTAAGATCTGGATACCCTGGCAGGCGGCATAATACACAAAATTCCAGATAAGCTTCAGCACCCTCAGACCACTATGGTGGGGAGTTGGCACAGTATAAAATCTTTGTAACCTACTGTAACATTCATGAACAGAAGAGGTTTACATCTCAGAGAATGCGGCTAGCATAGCTTACCAGGGAATTGTGCATTTTGTGCCATGATGCTCATCAGCCGAGCGCTGCAACCTTAGGATACGCTCTGCCTGGATCTGGAACAGAGTCTTGTGAGAAGGCAGGCCAACATCATACATCCCCTTCGGGTAGGTTACTCCCAATCTTGTGCCTTGACCACCAGCCAAGAGAAGAACTGCAACTTTGTTCTGAGATATTTGAGAGAAGCCTGATTAAAAAAACAAAATGATAAAAATTAGCATACGCAAAACATTTTGATCACACCTCATTTCACGTCTGGGAAAGTACATACACTATCAAAATACAGACTGCTCAATATCAAGCACATGCACATATACGCTTCGGAATACGCTAAAGTCCTGTAAATAATTCCACTTCCACTAAAAGATGTCAAGGGTTGCTAGTATTGCACTAATGACGTTTGTCTTGCATTTCAGACCAGGTTTCTGGTTGGGTAGATTGACATGCATACTGACCTGCCACCACTAAGAAGTGATTTTTCAGCACAACTTTCCTAACAGAAATCATTGCAAATGTGGCCTTTTCACTTTAAGCGAATAGACCATTGCACATCAACGTGCACTAGATTGAACAGTAACATAGAAACGGTTAGGCATATGAAAAATGTTTCAGTGCAATTTAAAAACCAAGCGATACAAGACAATACATCATGTGTTTAAAATGTTAGCATGTAAACAAACAGTGCACATTTTTTAACGCATGGGCTGATCCATTTGAGCCAGCACACATCTTAAACCAAGTAAATTACAAATAAAAGTAAGACTGTACAATATGATTAGGATCAACAGCTGGATCATACAACAGGGATGCGTCTATGAAACAGGAAGTTTGTGTATACAAGAACAGCACTCCAAAAGTGAGCAGTCATTACTCGCTGAAGTTAATCATAACTTAAACTCATTGGACACGCTTCAATCAGACTTCTGAGATACCTTGAGAAGAGGGCAAGATGACGAGAACAGGGTCAGAACTAAGTCAAAACAAACCTTCATGGTATTTCACAAAGCATAACCAACGCAGCTGCCAGCCAACTGTATATATTAGTCGGTTCCTGGAACCCCAGCCTTTTCTCTTTCAACCTATTTGTACTTGATATCGACAGAGGTGGATGCAGCTGGAGGAAGAATGCCTTTGAACTAGCCATGAAAGAGTTGCTTTGGTTAGTAACTTCGTCATTCCCCTCCCCCCCAATCCAGTGCCCATTCCTCTAGTTTCATTGTAATATATTATTAATAAGTGAGCGACCAAACGTTACCCAAAATATCCAAAAAGGTGTTCACAATGGTTGGACCAACTGAGATTCAGACTTGAAGAGCACATTCCGAGTGTAGTGTCAACACAAGGTATGAAAATAGTACAGGTCTGCTCAGTAAATTACTAGCAAAGAAATACACTACTGAAAAGCAACGGATGTCACCTTGGCTCTCATGAAATGCCCATGAACACCCAGAGCGGTCAAGATACCAGGGCTTACAGTAGTAGAATGAAGATACCACTAACAACCAATCGGAGGTTTGGATCTTTAGTCACCAGGAGTAAGAGCACCATAAATCACACAAAGTCTAAGAGTAAAAAATTGCCTTTGTGCAATCGAATTGGAACCTTTGGCAATGAGGAAATATAAATCCTCAGCACAGCCTGATCATTATGGAAAAGGGCTTGAGATGGGAGAACCTACAAGTTAATTGCCCCAGTCAATGGAGAATGCAGAGTTTGAAAAGTTTTCTGGGAGCAATTTAGCTCGTGTGTTTGGCCTAAGAGAGCCTGGCTAGCTTAACACCAACATGAGCTACATTTTCCTCATTAAGCCAACTGGTGGAGTACAAACATACACATGTGATAGTAACTGTGTAGATTTGGAAATCTGGGTATAGGAGAATAAAGGGCACAGCCATGGGCCATCTATAAAAAGGGACACATGTTTAAGTTTGCATCTCCTGTGCAAGCTAGATCTGTGGCATGCTATGTACTAACTCGTTGTTCCCCAGAGTTAGCTCATCCATGCCAGGTGATGCCCCATGGGGGCTCCTCACACCCAGGGGCAGCTTTTAGCTCCTGCTCATCAAATCTTATTTTCGATCACTGTAACTGCAACTAAAAAAGTCGTACAAGTCGGGTTTTGCATTACTAGTGTACCAACAAGTCAAGTCTTAGAAAACAACACAGTTCTCATTCCAAATGGGACCGGGAGTAAGAGCTGCAGTACAAGCAAACAGTCTTTAACAGAAAGACCAACCGTTTCAGACTATCTTCAAGGTCTCATAGCTGCATGATCAAACCTACAGTAGTCCATCTACACACCTCAAGCACATTTCCAGCAGGATCACGCGGTTCACCCAATGTAGTTGGAAACACTGTGGTTGGATGCAACATTGCAAATATGAGCCCACTGTTCGTGTGAAAAACGTTAAACTGTGCTGGGGAACTGTGAGAAAGAACCCTTTTTTCCTCAAACTATGGGTCTTAGAATCGTACATTTTGGAATTACTGTGCAACAGCATCACTGTTTTTTCATACTGGGTCTCACTTAGACTCACTGTGCTTAAGTGCTTCGACATATTACACATTACATGCAAAACCTTGGGTGAATTATGTGATCCAGACTAAGTGTAATTTCCCTCCACTGGTGACAAGAACTGTTTCCCAATGGTTGAATGTATGGATATTTCTATTTAAGAGGTATAGTTAAAGATAGGACCACCGCATCCTGTCCTCAAACCTGGTTCAGGTGGACCTACTCGACTAAACACATCGGGATCCCCAAAACCATCAGCAAAGGTTCAAGGATCTTCGCAGGGCGGTGTGTAGATCTGGCCTGTAGAGCAGGCAGAAGACAGAGTGGGGTGTGGAGGGAATGCTTGCTGGCCAGCAGGCAGTGGACCAGGCAGGACCAGGGTGGTGCACACGCTGCTCTAGGCACTGGCTCACAGAACCTTGAGCAGAGCACACGCAAGACAGAGGAAAACAGTTCTTCCCTACATCCAAAATTGTGATTGGCAGAAATGTTGTAAAACAAGCCCTCAATGGTTCATATGCAGAAAACATCTAAAACCCAAATCAGCGCTCAAGACAAATGCCCTAGCCAATTCTTCAGTAGAGAACCGTAGTGCTTTAAATCAAGTATGCCTTTATTATGCAGCTAATATTTCAAGGGCAAAAAAATCCAGCATTGTTAGGTTAATTCATCTGCTTGTTATCAACATAAGGCTCTTTTAGCTTTCTTGATGGTTATGAAAAACCCTTGTTTGCCCGAACGACTTTCCGTCTGAGGATCGCTGTCAAATAGAGTCGAGAAGAGATACCTCTGAAAACTTTGGCTATCTGTAGACCTAGTGGTTCTTGCAATTGCAGGCATGAAATGCCTCTGCACCACCCCCTCCGTCTATTGCAAGTGGACTGCTATCGCTTCCTCTTCCCGCATTCCAAAACGCTCCAAGGTTGTGAAGGTTCAGACCTCTCTCTCCCGCTCCTCTCTCCCTTCATTCTCATAAGGCGCTATGAAGCAACGGTGCGCGCAGCTCTGACACTTTCTAAACAAAAAAGAAACATACAGACCCCATCCGTTTTGAGTTTAAAGAAGTGAAGGCGAAAGACCATGAAGCAATAATAATTTCACAAGTTTGAATGGGATCACTTTCTAAAATAAAATGTACAAAACGTAGATTGCCCAAAGATTTCTGCAGGGGCTGTATTAACCTACTCAAATATCTTACTGGCTCAGAAGTTAAATAACGCGTATTGCCAACTAAGGAAGCCAAGGGTTAAACGCTTCCTGAATTACTTCCTGGTTAGACCACTGCCGGTCTCACTTAAATGGCCTTTGACCTGTACACATCGGCAGGCTTCCAGTTCCACATCACATATTTGCACACAGAATAAATACAGTGACAAAGCATTCTGTGGCTGCACTGCGTACTCTGCATTAGAAGAGGTAATGCTTAGACCACACAAGAGCCCCCTAATTCCACATCTGCCATGCCATGCCGCTGGGCACCAGGCGGCTCATTAAGACTGCGGTCATATTTTCGGCCAAACTATTTTATGTTACCGCCACTCGTTCTGGCGCCAGTTTACGAGTGGTGTGAAGTAGCGTTAGTCCCATTCGTAGGATTGATAGGACTACATTGGGGATTTGTAGCATTCATAGGGGACCTGTCATTCTACTCATGGATACCTTATTTTTGGGCAGTAATTTGGGGGGGCAGGGAGGGAGGGGGTATGCACGTCCACAAATGCTAGAGTCAGAAGTGCCGTTATCAGAAGCTCCACAACAACTCCTGTGCTTTTTGATAGCATGGCCCTCATTACGATACCGGCGCTAAACCATGGCGCTATTAGCACCATGGTTGGTGCTGGTATCGTAACGTGTCCGCCATGGTGAAATTGGGAAATACCGCCCCATTCCAAGGTTGGCGGGGCGGTATTTCCCCATGGTCCTTCCCCATTCCCATTTCTGCCCCATAGGGCATAACGGGAATGGCGATGGCGCCAAGTACGGTACCGCAAATTGCGGTACCATACTTAGCGCGAAGGTCCCTTTGCGGGTCCCTACTTTAACGGCTGGTCTAGACCAGCCGTTAAGGTCGGGTCCCGCAAAGGGACCTCTTAATTAGGCGCTAATTGGTTAACGGCACCGCAGCCTTTTACGGCGCCGTTAACCCATTAGCGCCAGGGTCGTAATGAGGCCCATGTCTGCTACCGATGCATTAGCCCTCAAACAGGACTCTGATATGTACGCTTAGGAAGACTGACAGTTGGGCAAGAAACATCGTTTGAAGTTGAGGTTCCTTGCTCCCACTTCAGTCTGTGCCCGGCCTTTCCAAAGTGAGAGCACTTATTATGTCTCTTTAAACAAAGCATACACCGATAAAACGGAAAATTCTTGAAACCACCGTATCATTTTCCCTGGTTATTAATGATTTACAAAATGCACTTGATCGCCGTCACCATCCATCTCTTTGGCATAGGCAAACACAAAGCACCCGATGTGTGCTTTTCGTTAGAAAATAAACATAACCGATTAACTGTGCAAAGGTCTACCCAACTACAAGCTGAACGCCTCTGCTGTGATATCAGGGAAGCTGAAGAACAGAGGTTCACTGGCCTGTGCTGCACTCCAGAAGCTGCTCAATGGTTTGTTTCAATTAGTGTCGAAGCACACAGCTAAGGTGATCCAGAATGGAAACACAAAGGGGTGGGGGAGATGTACCTACGGCACTTGTGTAAATCGCAGGGATATGCACACCTACATCTTTGATCCTTAGGGACTCATTCGGGCATGAGCACCCCGAGCACACTGCCACCTTTAATGCAGGGAGGGGGGCTCCATTGCAGGGTGGGAGGGAAGAAACCAGGGAGCGAGGGATGGATGAATGCAGGGCAGAAGTCACAAGCCAGGGACTCTACAGGGAACTTACACCTTTTGACTTGTATTAATAGTGCCCGTATATGTATTCTACGAGTATGACCTCTTTAGATGAAAATATGGATAAATCAGTCATTGCATGTTTGAGTTCACACCGCACTAAAACTAGGCCACCCCATTAAGCACATTTAAGAAAGTCTACATTTATAGGATGCTTACTTGGCCTAGAATCCTGCACATTGCCCCATCTCGGAGGTAATACATTTCATGTTTACGTCCACCCCTTGCAGTTTCATCCACAGCCACATGGGCACAACTCTATTGGCCAAAACCTCTATTTTTAGGCAAAAGACTGCCCATTCCTCCTCCGTATGTTTCCCGAGTGTCATCGGCAAACATCTTCTGTGACAGCCTTACCATTCACCAATGGCTGGATGATCTTTATTTTAAAAAATCGGGCAATATCAAGGTGAAGAAAGGCAACACTTCAAAATTCTCATTCACACCTTGCAGATAATTTGAAATCAAATCCCTGCGATTCTAACGTTCCCTCTGGATAAGCTCCCACTCCATTGCTAAAAAATATTGGCGAGAGGGTTGCGAAAATAATTTAAATCCGAGTGGGATGCATTGCAATAGATATTAACAATAATTAAGTCTTTTATAAAGTGGTCCACACAATAATTAACTTTGATGGCTAAAATACCATACTTAAAATGATCAATTATGTGTACATCAGTCCTCGAGTTAGACTTTATGGTTCCGTGTAATAATGTCCCCTCAACAATAACGCCATGTAAAAAAATAAAATAAAATATAAAAAAATTAACCGAAAAATGGCAGTTTTTTGCAGGGCCATACCTCTGCAACCCCCAAACCCTTTTTTTTCCCTTCAAGGTGAGTGGGGGACACCCCCACTATATATATATATATATATATATATATATATATATATATATATATATATATATATATATATATATATATGTCACCTATATAATGTCCCCATGACCTTTTCCCGGTGACATATATGGTGACCATATATGTAGGGATATTATTGCCCGATACCGACTTTACAGCCATTAATAAACCACCAAAAGGTCTACCACTACTGCCACAATGAGCTGGCTGTAAACACGTATAAATCCCATCAAAGGTAGGTTCTTGAAGGAACCTGGTTTCTTGTAATATAACAACTGAACAATCCATTAGAAAAGAACATGGGGGAGGGTTGCTGACCAGATAATGGTCTCTGGTGTTCCACGAAATAAGCCCACCTGTAATGCGCGTACTAAAGGCCAAGCCTGATTCCCCCCCCCTTAACATTACATGATTATAATGACAGGGGAAAACACGACCAATCTAAGAATATTAGATTCCATGGTTATTGGTCCCATTAGATATCTATGATTGTGCGGTCTTATAGCTTATCCTGAAAAAAGGAGGTTAGCAAAATCGTGATATGGAATTAAACCATATCCCATTTGTCAAAACGATTCAGTAGCAGAAAGCAAAATCCCATAGATGATTTTGGAGGAACTGACATATGAGACTTCGATCAATTCTGAAGCAGTCAATGAATTCCACAACCTCAATGTCTCTGGATGTAATTAGACGCAAAGCCGGAATCTCGTTAAATAATGCTTATATGTTACTTCTATTGAGCAAAACTGTAGAGCCACCTGCAAAACAAATTCCAGTATTAAACGAGAAGGACTTTGCTCACTGAGAATATTCCACCATCTGGCATGGGCAGGGTTACATTTTTTACGGAACGACAGAGTTGGAACAACTAGAGTTGGAAACCTTACGTGGGATGTTCATTTGACGTATTCATTTGGGAGCCTTTTGTGCAATGAGCCCATCAGAAAAGCCTAGAACACACTGATACAGTTTTCGATATTGAGGGGAGTTCAGAGCTATTTAGCTACTGCTAATGGCCTAAACGTCCTGACTAGTTAAGAGCTACTTTTGGGTCCCCAGGCCAAATGATGCCAAACAAACATTACCATGAATTACACACTGTCCATTCGGGACAATCTATAAATAAACATTAGGACACATCTTTATGACATTTAAAGCAAAAGGTTCATAAATAATGGATACAATTATAGGTTTGCATTTTATGTGGAAATAAGATTTGCAAAACGCTATGTACTAGCTCCTCGTTCTTCAGTAGCAGCTCCTGGTGGGCGGCTACTGCTGGATACCCAGGAGCGGTTTGTAGCTCCTGCTTATTCAATCTTAATTTAAAGCCCTGTGATACGTGAAAAAGGTGGCGGGGATGGGGTTTGGGGATGGCTTACCACACATGCAATGCTATTACAAGGCAGCACAACTGAGGATATCCGTGGATCACATCAGAAACAATAAGGAGAAGCAATGGGTGACATTGGAAAACAAATGTGCTTAACCGATGTCGTTGCAGGAATGGATATGGGTGCACATTTTGGAAAGGATACGTAATCACCCAGTTTTAGCAGTGTTCTGGGCGATATGGAGAGAGTGCAGGCATATGAGAGGGGTGACTACGTGGCCCTGTCCACTGAGATGCATATGGGCTCCACCAATACAGGATTTGATTCAGAGCCACTGAGATTCCAACAATGGTATCGGAGGGGCCTAGTGAGAGCAGGCCAGTTGTGGGAAGAAGGGAACTACTTACGTATTGAATGGCTCCAGGAGGCCGTCTGGATAGATGTGTTATGCCTGTTCATGTTCCTACAACTCAGAGGGGTGTTGACAGAAATGTGTTGAATACACAGGAGGGCACAAAGGGGTTGGTATCCAATATGTACAAAGTCCTGTTGGGCAACATGGTGAAGACTCTCACTGGTCAGAGCTATACAAGAAGGAGACATAGTTATGGATCTCACAAAGACTGGGGATAAATATGTCGAAACGCATGGACGGTCTCACTATCCCTGCAATGTAAACTGCATGATTACAGACTGCTTCACAGGTGGCAATATGCCCCACAGAAATTGGTATAGATGTATAGGGGAGTGAATCCTCAGTGTTGGAGTGGCTATGGATAAATAGGAATGTTCTGGCATGTGTGGTGGAGCTGTCCGAGAGCTCAATCGTACTGGAAAGTGGTCCTGGTCTAGATAAGGGATGTGGAAGGATGGACGTGTAACGCTCACTTGTCGAGTCTTGCAGAGACGTCCTGTAGCACTTTGTGGAGTCACCCTCACCACTTCCCTCTCCAACCATGAATGGCAGTTGAAAAGGTGAACTAGCGTGGTCAGGGCGAAAGGGATGGGGCTTGTGTGCTACAGAAGGCCGATTCCCCTCGGGGCTGTCCCAGAGATGTGGCTCTGGCCTGTAAAAGGAGAATCAGAATGGTCAAAGGTTGTATTGTGAATCTCCCCACATGCCCTGCGATAGGCCTATCCTCAGGATTGATTAACTCACCATAGAGCATGAAGACGGCTCTGGTAGATGTACCTTGAACCAGTTACATCTATGGTTCAACAGCCCAGTCCAGCAGTGGCTGGCTTCTCTTCGCCTTTCCTTAGTTTTTGTTTGTCCAACAATGTCCATATGTGGTCTTTCGATGTGGTTTCATTGTGGTTCTTGCTCCACTGAAAGAGTTACTATTCTGTGATGCCCGTGCTTACACAGTGCCCTGTGTGCTAAGCAGAGCTGCAATGTTCCAAATCCTAAAACCCAACGTGTTACGTTATCCCTTAACAGGTCTGGGACATGGCGTGATCGAACCCATAGTTTTCATTGCAAGGTCAAATGTTCCGGGCCCACCGTGATGGCGAACAATGTAAGTTGTGCCGAATAAGTACTGCGTCTCGTTAGTAGAGTGATACTATGGTCTGCAAGGATATTTGGATTAACTTGTGTCTTCCTTTTTGTAGATTGCCACTGAAAGATTGTGTAACCGCAGGTGTCTCAGGGAGGGGATGTGTCCAGGTAAGTTATCCAACCAGAGCCGAGAGGCTCACAGGAGCTGTTTCAGCGTTAATAGCAGGAACGCTGATCAAGTGTTCATGGATGGGTGGGGCTTAAATAGCCCTGCCATCCAAAATGGAGCCTTCGATTTGGGGACTTCTCATGGGATTTTAGCTCTTCTGTTCCTTGATGACTTTGAATGGAGCATGCATCGCCATTGACGCACTAAGATGGTCCATCTGTTAGTGTGTTGCAAGTGAGCGAGGTCATTGTGAATTCCAGTTTTTATATGCGGGATATGGCTGTGTACATGGTGTGTCTGGAGGCACCCCGGGACCTCTATCGTGACAGTGAGAGACCCCCGACCCCATCACTGACACTCTCTGGTACGGACAGAGATGTGGCGAGAAACTTGCTGCTGGCAGCGAGAGCTTGCCTAACCATTCTACAGAGAAAGGGTAGGAAAGGCACAAGAAATTTAGGAAATGGGGAATATGACTGCCCTAGTACACGAACACCAAAAAGCCCTGGATAGTGCCTGGCTTACGTTTATGGAGAAGCATGTAAGCAGGGGAAAAGAAAAGAGGTGGAGGAAAACGGAGAATCAGAAGTGTTATTGTAACAGCATGAGGGCTAAGGTCTGGATAAAAGTTTATTGCGAGGACATTTTTGGGGGAAAGAAGGGACTGAAGTTGGGGGACTTTAGGATGTTGCGATTTTTATTTATCTGTTTGTAATGTGAGAGGGTGTACCATCTTTGAAAATTTAATAAAAAGGTTTAAAAACAATCCTTCCTTCAACCCGCCCAACCTCTGTTTGAACCCTCCAGTTTTAGGGGGCAAAATATGCCAACTTTGAGACAAGCCTCAGTGCTTGGAGACCAATAAAGTGATCAGTTGATGCAATATAAAAGAACAGCAACAAAACATAACTATGTGTTTTGATTCTGGGCAAGGAGAACAGGACATTGACCGAATCTGCCCATGCACGGAAACACTCGGTCTGGTGCATTCCTTGCCTGGGCACATCAGGAGACTGCAAGATAAAGCTAGCATCTTAGACGTTATAGACCTGTTAACAAAAAGAACAGTAAAAAAGAAAAACTTACTGCAGTGTTATAAATCTTTCAGAAACTTATCTCTTGACGTTATTCATGGAAAACAGGGAAAGCTGGAGAGTTACTTCAAGGGTTTAAGAGTTGACAGATGCCAAAATGTCCACAGACGAAATGAAACTGGCAATAATGACCCAGAAAAACTGAAAATCTTTGGAAAGACATACTCGCAAACGTGCAACTGCCCAGCACACAAGGTGCCAAGTAAGAGATTCGGGAGACAAGGCTCATTTGCCCTTTAAGCCAAACCAGAACAGCAAGAACCACTGGTAACAGAACACATTTTTCCCGTTATTATATGCTCTGATGAATTCTAGTATTCCGTAATTAATCTGGTTAGGTTTGTTCTTAACTGGGGGGTTTTCAAAAAATGATTAAAATAAAGAAAAAAAAGAAATGGTAACCAAACACTCAAAACCAACAGACCAAGAGTCCTGAACCATAAGGCTCTCCTCACTGAACCATTTACCCAACCTCCAACTAACTGACCCTCTGCATCACCCGCAAGGCTTTCTGGGGCCCCACTACATCCAACTCTCTCTCCCCAAATACCTTCCTGCTAGAGCCCTTCGGTTTGCTAGCTCCTACTCTCTGCGAGTCAGGCGCTTCTCTAAGCAAGTAGTTGGGGGTAGATGCCTCTCCTCCGCAGGAGCCTTCCTCTGGAATGATCTCCCTGCCCCTCTCAGGCTTGAGCCAGATCTCCTTAAGTTCCAGATGCTCCTCAAGTGTCTTTCTCCTCCTCATTCACCCTCCCCTGCTAACACTGGCTCATTGACTGGCTGCCTGTTTCCCTCCGAGTACTACAGACAACCTGACACAGCATACACTTTTCTGAGACTTGGTGCAATGTACGCCAAGCTCTGCTGCTATATGCCAACTACAAAGGGGCCGCTGGAAGGTGGAAGTGTTTTCAAGCTGTAGAGTCTAGAAGAGATTAATTCGCTATTTTACATCCATCTCACTACCCGACATCCAATCCTGAATACATTGTCCATTCCCACACAACAACTGTAATGTGGTATCTTCTATCCCACTAACTGTAACTGAAGACTACCTGCATATCCACTGTAACTTGCAGAACCGAGTATGCTCAACTGCAACTTGCAAAACATCTTGTACATTACCTGAAACTGCAATTCAACTAACTGCAATCTGCTAAACAATGTATTCTCAACTGTAACATGTAAATTCTCCCGGATACAGTTGGGTTTGGAGCGCTATATAAATAAATACATTTTAAAAAGGCATAGTGAAATGGCTAACTGGGAATACTTAACAGGTAGGAGGAGGAAGAAGATACGGCACCCTAGTTCTAAATGCTTGCTTACTCATAACACGAGAACCTTTATTGAATATGCAAAGAGAAAGATGAATGAGTAGGATGCAAAGTATATTAGACGCCAGCTATTCACCATAAAACGAGTGCACTTCATTGTTCGGACAGAAAACTCTAGGAGGTATCAGTATATCCTGCTCAACATTTGCATTTTACCCTTGCCAGACGGCCTGAATAATCTTGTTCCAGATGCAGCATTATTCATGCTGGTCTCCAGCATGCGTTATAGAATTTTCTGTAAACCGGAAGATTTCAGGCGGGAAATGAAGACACACAGACAAAACTGGGTTGACAAACATTTTTTTGGCTATGGAACTAATTATTACTGGCCTGGAAGACGACGACCTTAGGGAATGCATTGATAAAATACTTTTCTGTGGGATGCTGAAGGGAGTATGCAAATTATGCATGTTTGGATCATTCCTGAAAAGCCTAGCAGGGAAGCCCAGAGTAGGGACATGAGACAAATGGAAACTAAAGGATGAACAAACAGTAAGGTTTTATTTCCAATAACATGAAATTTAAGGAGCAAACACTTATGACGGAACAGCAGGAGAATGGGCGGAGAGCAAGAAAGGGACAATTTATTTCAGCATCGCAATGATAAGGATTTGCATGCTTAATAAAGTTAAAAATTAAAAACATTTAAATGGAAACTGCACTTTGAACATCTATGATCTATAAATGCAATGATGGAAAATATGAAATTAGCATGAGTGTGCACGCACATCCTTGTTGCCCTGCCTATGTGGCTGTGAGGATTAAAAAAAAGAAAATAGAAAAAAAAAAAGTCAAACGGAACTCCTTTAGTTTGAGTCCTGCAGACGATACAATGGTTTTTAAAAAGTGGAGAAATCAAGAAAAAAAATGCTTTATAATACAAAGAGGACAAAAATGTACGACCCTGGTCACATTTTTGGACTGTTTAAGTGACCTGTACGAAAAGGAAGGAGAGAACGGAGGAGTGAACTGAGGAGTAAAACAGCATTGCCTAGGCCAGATCGACTCCCTAAAATCAAAAAAGAATAGGGGAAAGCCACTTGCTTGTTCGTGGACCTGTAGCAATAAGGGAAAATGCCCAATACCTAAGAATGGTGAAAGTGACTTAAGAGCAGGATTCACACCGATTAGACAAGTAGCTCTTTAAGTTGTTAGTTGAGTTCGTGCCTGCTTTCTTCTACATATATAATCGAGACGGGGAAAAGTTTGTTAACATAATTGTGTAATAAATATTTATTCAGAAATACTATGAAATATCACAAATATCAATATAAAGCACTTTCAGGCGAGGGGTGCTGGCTGCTACACGTAAGCACCTTGATTTGCTTGGATTCGCCTCGCCTGAAGGTCAGCGACTCTGCCATCTGCACTTCCTTATTGCCATCCGTCCTCCATTTCTCGTTGCCGAGCTTCCTTGAAGCTAAGCATTCTCAACATTCCAGAACTGGCCTCCTGCTGCCACAATTTTACTTCCTGATTCCGGCTGAGCTGGCAAAGATGCTTCCAGTTATTCGGGCTGGACCTTGCAGTGCTTTCACTTTTTGCTTTTGGTCAAGCAGCGTTCTTCAACTTTCCCAGCCAAACCTTAATTATTGATTTCACTCGCGAGCTCTCTACACCAGTCAGTAAATGCTTGAATGCACCCTCCTGCTCTGACATTCAGCCTTTAAATTGGTTGAATGCCCAGTGTGCCAGTGTGGGATCTGGCAACCACTCACTATATGTCTTGCTGTGTCTATATTGACGCTCTTGTCCTCTTAAGTATCTTATTTTAGCTAATGTAATGTGCCTCTTGGGGTACAGAAAAGGACTAGCTTAGCCATTCGTACACAAACAGTATTAGTGCCGAGTTTTATATCTGATCTAACCATTTTACTTGACAAGCAGGAGTTTGAAATTCTTGATCGAATTTCAAAATTGCCCGTTCAAATGGTAAAGGGCCAAGGAAATGGGACAGTTCTAAAAACAAACAGTCAGACAAAAGCCAATTACAATACTACAAGTTCCATATAGAGGAAGTGAAATGAACAAAAAGTCGCCTGTGCTCCAATTCAAGGATCAGGCTTTAAAAGAGTCTAAGTAGTGCTGCCTATACAAATGTGACTGCCTGAGGCACTGCAAAGTCAGTGAAAAAAGTGTATACATTAACAAACGAAAGAATATAAATATGCATATTGATAATTATGTTTTTCTTAGGTATGGATTACATTGTGTATTTATATTATATAAATTCGAAATACATAGAAATACATAATTAGATACAAGGTTAAAAAGATTACCATTTAGCAAATATATATTGTATAAGTATTTAATGTATTGTCTATAGGTGTTATAGTCTTATATCAAATAAAATACTTCCAACACATAACATTAACATGTGTATAAAGCTTTATTGTAGGCATAACGCAGATATAACTTATCTGCAAAATGTTACAGTAAACTTTGCAGTGTGCAAAGTCAAAACAAAACACCTGTACACCTTCACACGTCCAAGTATGCCACTGATAAATGTGGAGACATCATCTGTAAATAATCTGGACTGACTCCAAAGCGCGCATTCAGCTATGCCAGTTGCACAACACTCCACATGTTCACAATAAAAGAAAACACACGCACACTTTACTGCGGCATTTGAAAGGGTTACCTTCTTTAACATTCACAAATATCTGTACGGTCCTTATATAAACCATTGTAAGCTTCAGTTGCACTTGGCGGTTCTGTGTGTTTAGGCTTCAATTACTAAATTATTCATCTTTTGCATTTAAGTTTTTTAATTCCAACCGGATCCTTATCAATCTAGAAAAAAGGACTAGCTTAGGAAATACATGAATGTAGTACACCAACACATTATCGGTTTAGTTCATTTACAGAATTATTGCTAATCAGACCTTGGCTGCAAACCTGTGCTCAGCCGGTCTTCCTGTATCTACAGGGATGTTCTCCATTTCTCCCTCACATTATTAAAAATGAAGCACATATCTTTCATAGGTTTACATTTTCAATAGAATGTTGCCACTCGTCTTCTGGGAACTTGACTGTGGTGCTAGAGCAACACCTCTACATTATGATCTTCCATCTTCGCCAGATAATAGGTAGCAAGATTCAGCTTCACTGAGATTATGGGCATGCCACAGACGTGAACTATGGGGACAAATTTCGTTTTTGCAATTTGTAAAAACAAGCATGCTCAAGTTGGGGGGCTGGGGTTTATCTTGCTACCAATGCACCAATGACAGGACGCGTATGAATAGGAAAGGGGACCAGGCCTCCAAAATTCTTTAAAATCCTGCTCTACCTGCAGGCTCGCGTAACTTAGTTTATCTACCTGATCTAAGAGAAATGCACTCAACCCATGGTGACCGTTGAACACATTTTTACCAGCGCTTTCTGCCAGCCATGCACAGCAAACTTCGTTTGCAGTAAATGTCAAATAAAAAAGATTCAAAACATCCCAGAAATGTACTGTACTCGCAAGCAAGTTAGAGTACCATGGGAACAGTACTCACTTTCATAAAAACTCTATGCAAGTGATCATGTAAACTTTTGCAAGGCCTGGCAACTATAGGCAGGACAAAAAAAGGTTTTGCAAAGTTAGTCATGTCATACTTAATATGGAACATGTTGCTTTGGAAGAATTAAAAGGCACTGGCGCTCCTACTGAAAAATCGATGAAACAGTTGGGAGACAGCATCCCGACACTTCCTCACAGGGTTACCAGTATCCACGGTTCCTTCAGCATAACGTAAACGAGGCCCAATACCTTGAACTTTGAGGGATTCAAAGAGATAGAAAATTAAATGTTTTACGAGTTACAGGATATTGCATGGCTCTGACAGAATACTATGTGTGTTAAACTATCTGTGTTTTTAAAATGTCAGGAGCACCAACTACATGGATTCTGCACGAAATGTAGGAGTGCGAGACAGATGGAGCTTCATGAAATGCCCTTTTCCAAAATAGATTTTCTGAGTATTCTCTACCTGGTAGGGCCTGTAGGACCATGGGATGCGCAACTGGATCAATGGCCTCCATATAAACACATTGTTCTATTTTATGAAATAACTACTACGAAAATGGGCTTTGTAACTCAAATTTTAAACATGAACTTTTTATCTGATATACATGGATATGTTTTAATAATACCCGTTATGAATTCCTTTATGATTAACTGATATGTGATAGACGGAATATCTGTATGTGCAACATGTTCAATATGCTTAATATGTCTTGTCTTTAGTATTGTGTATTTAATGAAATGTGCTTAAGGTTTTGTTAAATTAACCAAATGCAAAATAAACAACAAAAAAAACAAATAGCCATGTTGCAGAAACACAATTGCATGCAACAGTGAGATATGAACATGGGATGCATGAGCGCAGTTTCCATTAACTTTTCTTTAAAAGTTTGACATGAGGATAGAGAGTTGCCAGTTGACAGCCTTAACCTTATTAATCACCAAAGCCATTAGTCAGAAAAAGAAAAAATATTAAGCAAGGTTACCTCTAGGCTCAAAAATATGGATATGCAGAATGGGGTTCATTTTTTTTTAAATTAAGCCCCAGGATAACACAATAGGCATTTTGTTAATTGCGTTATATCTGGCGATGTGCACATGGCATCCCTGGTAGCACCCCACATATAGATCCAAAGTCTAGCTGAAGCAGGATATCCTAAAATGATGGGCTGTGGTATGAAGAAAGTTATAGCCAATCTTGTTTATATCATTGCAAAAGTATTAAAACTTGCCTTTCTGTGATCGGAGCAGAGCTACTATGTGTACGAGTCTCCTGCAACCCCTTCTGAAACACCCGACACTAGCTAGCTTTGTGCACTGCCAAGTTATTCTCTCAGTGGCCAATTTTTACAGTTCACACACATGAGAAGGGATGGGCATTCAAAGGGTCGGTGAACCTACAACAGACCGTAGATGTCATGATGGGGATTAAAGCAAGAGATGGACATTTCAGTGTCCTGTAGGGTGAATGACCCAAAACCTGAACAATAAAAAAATCCCAAATAATTGATGCACCGTTTGCAAAGAAAACAATTACATGCAAAAGTATCAGACGGTCCTGTAGAAGCAAACCAACACGGAGCTTGCCCCCACCCAAAGGAGTTACATCTTTTATAGCGTAAAACCGTAAATTAACAAAACTGTGCATAATAAAGATTGCTACATGATACCCACACTCCCCACTGGCAAACACCTATATACAATTCCAATTACCCCCTACACTCCATTAGCCTATTGGTCACATATTATCTAAAACACATTTCCTTTAAACATGTGAGCCACTACATCTTCACTAGGAGTTGATTAACTACCAGGTACATTTTTACTAGGCTACATTTCTTTAACAAGTAAATATTCCTGACCATCACGTGATGTGCACCGATCCATCGGAGTCTGATCAAAGTGCGAATAGCAAGGTCAACTCTACTTTGATAATACAATGGGCCTCCTCATTATGCCAGACACCGTGGCACACAAAAACAGCTCCCTGCCCTTGTAGATACATTTATTGGCATCACCTCTGCTCCTCTTGTCCCAAATCACAGTAAAGCCCATGCAAGTCTACCCCCTTATCTCTCTGGGAACCCAGGTGCCCATGAATGACGTGATTGGGGCACCACTCTTCCGTTTGAATTTCACTTATTTATTGATTCCTGCAGTGCAGAGGCTGCATTTTAAATAGGATGACCGCTCTTTGGGTCAGGGCAGTAGTCCTAAATCTTCACTAGGCCTCTTGGCATCACAGGCGCCCATGCCCTGAAAACATGAATTTAACCTTCAATAGGCGCATCCCTACTCTAACTGGACAGAGCCACATCTCCACATTAAGCCAGTTTCTCATAAAAAAATAATTAAAAAAAAGCATTTCGTAAACGGTCCTAAAAGACAACATGGTGGACTCTTGCTACCTTAGCCCCCGGACCTAGTCTTTGCCGCAACACTTCCCCGATTCCATCTCATACTCCGACCCATGTCAGCTACCTACTTGCACATCCCTGAAAACATAACACCGTCCACTACCACTTAATGCAAAATACATTGCCCTATCTTTAACCTCTGCAACCACAACGTGAATACATTGATGCTCTTTCTGTATGGCTATATGAGGTTTCTAATATGTCTCAAAGCTAACAAATGGATACATGCGCATTCTGTTGTGCCCAACGAGAACGGTTAGCACTAGGCCGCCAGCTAATATGTTTTACGCAGTCGAAATCTCTGCCTGACTGGGACATTGCACTTGAACCTCAACACTACCTCCCCCATCCACCCTTTTAGTTAAAACTCCATTAACTAAACCAGTTTCCGTTCTTCTAATCAGCGTCTTTAGGCACACATGGCATAAACCTTTGCCCATCCGGGCATATTCTTGTGGGTTACACGTCATAAAGGAATATCCCCAATCTCCTGACAAATCTACCCAAAGCGCCAGATCATTTTCTGGATCAGGTGAGGTGTGGGGGGGGGGGGGGGGGTGGACGACCAACTGGTTGTTCTACTCTTCCTGTGCTCTATTTCACCATTCCACTTGTCGGTCTGTGTGTCCACGTGTTTTGTGAAGGGAGCAGGTTAGCTTTACCGGTTATGGACACAGACATCATCATCATCATCATCATCACACTCTTCGGCAGTGTCTTGGAGCAGCACCATAGAATCATTTAACAGGAACAAAACAATTACAAGAAATAATTCCACAACAGGACTTAGTACCTTTACTGCTATCCCCAACCAAGACGGTGGCCATGAAAAGATTGAATCGAACAAGTGTTCAGCACTCACTACAGTTTCCTTTTCCATGTCAATGTGCACGTTGTGGAGGGCCCCCATGGCATGGGTTAGAGATCCATTGTCTGCATCATTTGGGGGCATGTATGTGCAGCAAGAAGATCCTATTTTTTTGTATACGCCCCCTTACATTTCCGTAGGTAAATCCAGAACATACCAGGCTCATGAAATGAATAGGCTGCAATTCTTGTCTGGTTCGCTATATGGAGCATCTTCCACCTTGATATCTGCAACCACTTTGCATTGGCTGCAGTTTGGATGCCAGGCACAAGGAGTAAACCAATGCTTCAGTCTTTGTGAACAGACATAGGACCTGATTCATGGAACATTTTCCTATGTGATTGCATCATTATAAAACGCTTCCATGAATCAGGCCCATAATTGTTCTGGGATCACTTTGAGCTTGTCAGGAGTTTAGGGACCAATAATCCAACTCTTTGGTCGTCAGGCTCTTAGTGAGCGTCAAGAACGCTGATGGGGATGGGGGGGGGGGTTCAGTTGCAACAGAGGGAGGCACGTTTATAACAGTCAAATGCGAGTCAGGCACTATGAGAACAGCTGAATGCACAGTGGTTAGGGAGCAGATGTCTCTCCAGGATGAGGGGCGAGGGGGGGGGGTGGAGATAAGCATTTTATCCACACAACCAGTAAAAAAATCTATCAATGCGGATGTGCCATTAGTAGGTTAGTAATAAACAAAGTCTTATTACACCTCACATTTGTGCCTATGAGTACAGTGGCATTTCCTCTGAAGCAAAAGAAGAAGTGTTCCAGTGTTTGCACCTTGGCAGGCTTTTCGTTCAGTTCAAACCAGGGAGTTTTGACTCATAGTTGCTCCACGTTTAGAACATTTCTTGTTGACACTGCCACTTCATCCTCCAAGAACCCCAGTATACCCCATTCTGCACAGCTCACTGGTCCTTTCACCCATCTGTCGTTGGAGAAGAGCATACCTTCCAATTCCAGTAGCGGTCTTCTTTGACAACGGGCTTGCTCTTTGTTTTTTTGCACACTCACTTTCAGCTCTGTCCATTATTACTGCCTTGACGGTGTGTCCTTGAAACAAGCTTTGTATTCTGAAAAGGGCCAGGTCCATTAAACACTGGGTGGCATTTTTTTGCAGGATAAACAGTTTGGGCATGCCTGTTACATGAGGTACAAGGGTGCAAATGTAGCAGCTCTCATTTGACTTTGCGCTTCCCACCTCCCTCATGTGGTTGTACCACAGATCTGTTTTGGGTGGTGCTCATCCGCAACTGTATCCAAAATAACTCCCTTATATTAATTATATTCCATTTCACTCTGTTTCCTTTTATTACTTACCATCCCTATACTTAATTTGTATCATTACTATGCCTCCCCTTTATATGCACAAACCATATAAAATTACCACCAATAAAGGAAAGACGACGACAGAGGCAGAAGCATCCTATATGAGATATATTACTCATCGTAATCGTATTTCTGATGCTTGCATCTGCTAAGATTCACATGCTCTGCATAGTCCGAACTCTAGTTTTAGGAGTATTACAAGATGTGTTTACGAAAGTCGAAAACAGACGTCGACAGGGCAGGTTAGTAATACTATCCCTAGTGTGATGTGTACTGTACCCATGGTCCTTCACACATCGATGTCCCCAAGATTAATTGTTTCTGACATGAGGTTGCATGAAGTGTAGCGCGAGTATAGATGTGATAAAGCAGAGACTGTGATAAACCAGAAAACATCTATGATCGTTCGACTTAAGTAGGGGAGGAAGGGTGGGCGCATGCGAATCTAAGCAGATACAAACATCAGAAATACGATGATTTCCGCTTACGGGCCCACTTCCATATTTTCTGGGATAGACTTTGAGAGAGTGTGCCTCCCTGTTTGTTTATATAAAACATGACAGTGATGTTGTCTGTAAGGACTTGCACTGTTTGATCTGTAAGATGTTGCTGAAAGGCTTGAAGAGCCTTTGGGACTGCCAAAAGTTCCAGGAAGTTGATGTGTCTTTGGGCTGTAGCCTTGGTGAAGGAAGTGAGCCCCCCCCCCCCCCCATCCGGCGAGAGAGGAGTCTGTAGTGGGTAATTGCTTGAGCTGGTGGAACGCAGAAGGGTTTTCCCCATTTAGCAAGTTGTCACTGAAACACCAGCAAAGAGCCTGTACCAGGGTTAGCGAAACAACCACTAGTTTGTCCCACTGACCGCTTGCCTGAGACCATCGTTTGCCAACCATTCCTGCACTGGGTGCATGCATGCGTGTGGAACCAAGTGAATACATGAGGCTATCCCAAGCAACCCCTTTGGTTTGTGTACAGTTATCTGGCGACCGGCCTTGTAGGGAGGTACTTGCAACAGCTTGTTTTGTACTCACTCGTTTGACAGGAAAGCCAGCTCCTCTTGTCTTTAGAATTGCTCCCAGAAATTGTTCTATTTGGCTGGGGACTAGACTATTTCTTTTCGTTGCTGGAGAAGACCAAATTGAAAAGAAGGTCTATTGTCTTTTGTGTATTTTGTTTGCAAATTTTAGATTCCCCAGTAATTAGCCAGTCATCCAGATATGGGTATACAGGGATTGACTCTCTGCACAGGTGTGCTATCACTACTGCAAGCACCTTTGTGAATATTCTTGGTGCTGAGGTGATGCCTAAGGGAAGTACCTTAAACTGGCAGTGAACTCCCGCTATGTTGAACCGCAGATATTCCATGTGTGCAGACAGCAATGAAATATGAAAGTATGCATCTTTCATATCCAATGTTGCCATGTAGTCCCCCCGTTTTAAGAGGGGCGATAACTTCTTGAAGCGCGGTAATGCGAAACTTTAGGGGTTTGACATATTTGTTCGCAGATCTAGTACTAGGTACATGGAAAGGTTTTTCTTTGGCACAAGGAAGTACATTGAATAAATACCCTTGTTTACCGGATTTGCCGGGACGATCTCTATGGCGTCCTTCTCTAGCAGTGTCTTTACTTTTTCCAACAGTAAGCACCTCCCTTCTGGCATAATTTTCCTGGGTCTTGGTGGGAGGTTGGGTGGTTGCTTTAACAGTTCGATGTGTCCTTCCTTTCACCAATCTTCCTCTCTACCTGTGGTGTTCCCCAGGGGTCTAACCTCTTGCCCTGGCTTTTCAACCAATACTCGGCAACTCACGCCCACTGCATTGCCACTTTCTGCTCAAATTTCCAGTGCTACGCCGACGACACTCAACTCATTTTCAGGCTGCCCTCTGCCACCTCCTCTCCCATCTCTGATTGCCTAACTGCCATTAAAGATTGGTGTTCCGCCAATGAGCTTTGTCTGAATGCCAGCAAGACGGAGATCCTCCTCATCGGCACACCTTCACCATCCTTTCCCCTCACTCTCTGGCTGGCCTCTCTTGGCCCTCCTCCTACCCCTACCTGCGAGGCCAAGAACCTTGGGGGTCATCTTTGACTCCACCCTTTCCTTCTCCGCCCACATCTCTGAGGTCTCTAAAAAGTCAAATTTCCGACTGCACCTCCTCAGAGGTACTCTGCCTGTCCTCTCCTTCCCCCAGAAGCTCATGGTATCCCAAGCTCTGGTTCTCTCTAGCTTGGACTATTGTAACAGCCTCTTTCTAAATCTACCTCCCTCTACGCTCCGCCCTCTGCAACTAATCCAGAACAGGACTGCAAGACTTGTCCTTGGCCTCAAGCCCTGGGATCGTTATCTCTCCAGCTCTGAAATCTCTCCACTGGCTCCCAGTGGATGCAAGGATTACATTCAAAACCCTCTGCATTGTCCACAAGGTCTTCTGGGGCCTGGGTCCAAAATACCTTCAGCTATCCCTCCGCAAATACCTCCCCTCTCCAGCTCTTCGCTCCTCTACCACCTCCTCCTCCCCCGCACCCCCCAAACTCCCTCAGGGTCAGTCGATTTTCAAAAAAACAAGCTGGGGATAGATCTCCGTCTTCGGCTGGGGCCTCCCTCTGGAATAGCCTCCCTGCCACTCTAAAACTTGAGTAGAACCATCTCTGGTTCTGGAAGCACCTCAAGACCTTCCTCTTTTCTTCTGCCTTCGCTCCCCCTCTCCCTCTCCCCTGCTGATCTGTTCTCTCTTGGCACTGTGCACCTGGCCACCCTCTGTCCTTCGGGCCCAGGTAACTGCTCACCCTGCCACCCTCCCACACTGCCTCCAAGCCACCCCTTCCACTGGGGTCAGTATCTGTACCCATACAGCCCCCCTTTTCTTCCTGCACTTATCAGACCTACCCTGTCTGCTGCCTTAAACCTAGCACTTGCAAATAGCTGGCTGCATTACCACTGTTTGTTGCCTTTATTATTTATTTATTGTTATTTATCTGTTTCTCCTCTGCTTCGCACTTTCCACTTATTCCTCCTTCCATGTACTTTTCCCCTCCCCCTCTCCCATGCACTTGCATGTTCTCAATGTCACTGGGCCTAGTAAGATCGCCGTTTTGTTCTCCCCTGTGTACGAGCGCAATAGAAATAAAATAATCAATCAATCCCCACCTGCCACGGTGGACAACACCCAGTTGTCTGACGTTATCCCCTACCATACAAGGGTGAAATTCAAGTTCCTACTGGAGTGGCATAAGAGGGGTGGAGCCTCTCTAAGGAGAGTTTCTGCCTCTTGCTCTAGATCTTTTATTTCCTCTTTAAAAGCCAGAAGAGGAAGATTGGCCTTGCGATGGGCCCCAATTTGAAGACTGTCTGACCTCAGTGTATCCGGAAGAGTGTTGTGAACCCTGACCCTGAAACCTTCTGCAGTTTGATGAGCCCTGTTGTATGTAAGGCTTGTTTGTTAACTGGGCAAGGGATTTAGGAGTGTCATACACCTTTGCGCTCTTGAGGGCATCTTCGACCCCTACCAAAAAGTACATTAGGCTCCACCGGCATGTTAAGGAGGGTTGCCGGAGTCTCTAGCTTAAAACGAGTCTGAGCCAGGTGTGGCACTTGATGAGCGTGCCTGATGCGGCCTGCATGGTCTGCTGCAGCAAGATTATTTTTCGAGAATGGAGTTGGATACCCGCTTGCCCTCTGTGATAGTGCTTAACAATTGCAAGTTTAGGGCTTCTGGAACCGCTTCAACCTGGTGTTCCATGTCATCCCACTTATGGCAGCAGTAACTAGCTGGAAGTTCAGTGTTTGCGATTCTAGCTTGATATGCCACTGAGGAGGCAACCTTCCTTCCGAAAATATAGATTTTCTTGCTTTCTGTTTCTGGCTGGGCTTCAGCCGACACCAGAAGAGTGCCAGCTCTCTTTCTGGTAGTGGTGAAGACTAGTGAATCAGGTTTTAGCTGACCCCTAATATACAGAGGGTCTGTGGGCGCTGGCCTGAATAAATTCTCGATTCTGGGGTTAACTGCCCTTGTGAGGTTAGGCGCAAGTAGGGGGGGGGGGGCCTGTATAAGTCTTTGTACAGACAGTGGGATAAAATGAGTGGCGGACTTCCTGTCTCCCAGAATGTCCTCCACAAAGTGCTGGTCTACTTGTGCCTCTTGGGTGTCAATACTAAAGTGTTGGGCAGCCTTCAGCAGCAGTTCATTGCATTGTAGTTGGTTGTCAACGGAGAATCTGCTACAGGCTGGTTACCAACACATTCAGGAGACTGGATGACGTCATCATTGTCGTCGTAGTATTGGTTCCGACTATGTAGGTCCCCTTGAGAGATGGGGTCTTGTGACCCTGAGAGATACACATCATACATGTCCTGAGAGGGGTCTTGGTAGGTGGAGTCCAGGGGGCCTAGGACAGAGGTGCTAGCTGTGGCTCAAGATGAGATTTTTTGACAGGGGGTTGATGTTATGAAGCCCCTGGCTGTGAGGCATCTCTAAGGGACGTTAGTTCTCCTGGATGCTGGTCTATGAAGTCAACAAAGCATGACATCCTCTTTATAATGCGGTTAAATTGTTCAGGAGTATAGTCACATGAAGGTGGGAATCCTGACATGGTAGTGGTGGTTTGGGATGGTGTCTGTTCCTTGTGATGCATAGCCCCCAAGAGTTTGTCTACAGGGTAGGAGGAAGAATCTATAATCTCAATGCTTTTGGAGGGCAAAAGGCATTGACGAGTTGACTTCGGTAACCGATTTGAACAGGGTAGCTGGCACGTGTTTTTGAAAATTAATTCTAGCATTTTCGGTGTATGTTTAGGGGACGCTGATGCGCCTTTCGCTGCTTGTTTTTCAGCTCGCGAAAGGAGGGCCTTTTTGTAGGTGGCATCCGCGGACACCGCGCTGGCTTCGACGCTTGACGATTTTGACGAATGCCGGCTGTGGGCTATGTGCTTAATGTTCTTGGATGTGTGTGCGCTATGGCCGCCGGGTGTCTTCATCACAGAGCCTCCGGCCTGCTTATTGGAGTCGGGGGTCTGGGTTTCTGACGAACCATGGTCACCTTCTTCGACACTCAGGACACCGATACTGCCCTCGCTGGAGTCTTCTGTCACGTTGATGGAGGCTTCAGCCTGAATTGTGTGGATGGCCCAGTGCTTGGTGCGACGATATTTGAGTGTTTTTGGGTGAAAAAGCGTGCAAGACTTGCAAAGCTTTTCGGGGTTATCCTTAGGGAGACAGTAATTGCATAATTCTGCAAAATAATGCCCTCTGAGCAGTATTAAACATAACCAGCAGAGAGTACATCACGGCAACAAGAAAACATTACAAATGGCTTTCCATACAGAAATAAATGGACTTAAAAACCATCTGCCTCACTCAAAGCCCTGAACCACTATGCCCCACCATATCTCACCGACAGATTCACCCAAAAACTGTCAGAACTGCAAGATCCATCAATACATCCAGCTTTGTGGTGCCCAAATACAACCTTAAAAAGGGCTGGCGGAACTAGTTTCCCGGTTCGAGCCGCCCAATTATGGAACACACTTCCACAGAACATCAGAATTATTCAATCATAAGTCACGTCATCACATGGCTATTTAAAAACTAACCTCTCAGACCCGCATTTACCTTGAACTTTCACATTCACGTGTATTCAACTCTTACATCATACCCTACTCTCCACTTTTTGCTTCCTACACTCCTCTACCTTCCCCGTAACCCCATACCTACTATCCTGGTAACACTTGTTTCTGTACATATAGGCATTTCTTGTTTCTCTGTCCATCTGTCCATATCTGTATTGCATATTTCATGTCATCTGTTGTAACCGTAATCTTTATTTTAAGCGCCCAGATACCACTGGGTCTGGTGCGCTATATAAATGAAATAAACAAACATACATACTGGGCGAGTGGTTACCCAAAGGAATTTTCTATAGCATTTTGGGCAAAATGTAAAAGGTGTTTTGTTCATTATAAATGGAAAGGGCAGTTAGGCGAGGAAAAGGGAAAAGGGGTGGCAGAATATGCATTCTCTAAAGAAGTCGGTATGAAAGACCTCCCCCCCCTCTCTCCGCTGTAAGTGCCGAAGCCCGAAGAAGCCCGTGTAGGCCGCGTCTGGTCGTTGATTCAGTCAAGTCATCGAAGGAGTTGTCCATCGAAGGCCGTAGAGCAGTTGGATTATGCTGCAGCAAAGCGGACAATAAAGAGAAGTCTACGAATAAACTTTTAACTAGTCAACGGCATGAGCCTGAAAGGAACTCTGCAACTTGCGACCGACCACGATGGCGGAAAGAAACAATCTGAGGGACCTCAGCGCGTGAAAGACCATGGGTACAGTACACGTCACCCTAGGGATAGTATTACTAACACACCCTGTCGATGTCAGTCTTCGACTTACAAAAAACAAGGGGGGATGGGGAGTGGCGGTCCTGAGAGTCTCTCTGCCAGACAATAGTCCTGGTTGCGAGAGCCTTACCCAGATTATTTAGCTCACTATATTTCACAGACAAGAAATATCCCAAACATATCTGTCTTTGTCCTGCCCAGGGGCAGTTCAGCACCGTAATGCTAGGCAATTCTCCTCTGAACAAGAGTACCAACAGCAACCCCAGACACTCGTTTCAGTCTGGTTGGACCTCATCAGTAGGGTGGAGCTGTGCCTCTCTAAAAATAGTGAGCAAGGGGTCCACGTCTGGATTCCCCTAGTAACTTAGGGTGAGACTGCCCATGGGCGGGACATAGATTGATATGTAGTGGAAATGTCTCTTCTGTGAAAAAGATGAGCTAAAGAATCTGGTTGAGACGCTAATCCGGGATATAGGCCGGTAGATAGAGAAACTCCCAGAACCCCTCTTGTTTGTTTTCGACTTGCGAAAACAAATCTTGGTATTCTCAGAGTATTACACTAGATGTCAGACTATGAAGAGCATGTGATCTAATCAGATACACAAGCCTCAGAAATAACTATACATGGCACTACTTAATCCTGGATGCTGTGGGGAAGAAAATGTAGTGTCATGCTGCCCGCAGGGGCACATCTGTTGCAAGAATGTCACTAGAAAGGTTAACTACATTCATGGCTTATTGTCACTGTTCTTGAGGGCCTGCAGGAGGTGGTTCTGTGACAGTTGCTTTCCGAAGGTCAGATAAGTTGACCCAGTACTGCAGTGCTTTCACTAGAACTGCAGACTGGGTGGCGTACACAACCTTAAATGGGCCTTGTACAGATAGTCCTTCCATTTCCTCATGAAAGAACACACGTAGACGAAATCTCCAGGGTAGATCTGAGGCACCTGTAGACACATTGGGTCGACCGTAGGTATGGCAGCCGTTTCTTCTCTCCTGGGAGCAAGCTGTTGGGAGATTACTTTTATACATGCTGTGAAATCCCTCAAATACTCCTGAAATTCGTCCTCCAAAACCTCAGTTGTCCTGTGCGCATCTGATGCAGCGTGAGCAGGTGTGAGTGGTGTATGTAACCTTCTCTCCGTCACCATCTCATGCAGGGATAGGTGGTGGTCCTTACCTAGCTGGTTCCTAAGGCTGAACAAAGCCAGAGGAAGACAAAGCAGCCAGTTTCTCTCTAGCATATGACACAAATTTGAGTTTTCATTTCAATATCCCATCTAGAGGTCCCACAATCCTGTTTGCTTGAGGGTGGTAAATTGGGCACAATTTATGTTTAATTGCTAGCAGGGATGTAATCACTTTAAATCATTTGTTGAACAAAGGAGTACCATTAGCTGACTTTAGGACAGCACATATCCCCCCTTCGAGGAAAAACCTTGCATATTAAAAATTAGGCCACTGATTTAGCATCTGGTTGTGCGCAAGTGCCCGCCTCAATCCAATGAGAAAATGGACACACAACAAGATAACGATAGTTACTGCACCCATTTAACATATCCACATAGTCTAGGTGGAGCTCCTGACGTGTCACGCAACATCCCGAGGGTGTGCCTGGCGCTCTAGAAGTGGCAGGTAGTGCAATTTACCATGAATTTTTCAACATATTTATGAAGGTTGGGGACAAACCAGTCCTCCTAGATGTTGGCTGCAACATACTGTTTAGACATATGTGTTGTGTAATGCAGTCGCCCAAGTGCAACCAAAAGCAATTCCTGTGGGATTACTATTTTACCTGTAATGTTTTGTCTCCATGTTGAATCCACACATCCTTTGCCTCTTGGGGCGCATGGCAATGCAATTCAGTTATCTGAGTGAGCGAGACTGCTATGTAAGGTACTGCTAGCTGCAATTTCTGTATGGCTACCTCAGCATATGCCGTAAGGTCCGAACTTCTAAATACGCTGCTTCTTTGGTGGCCCCGTCTGTGGCATCATCACAGAGTGAAACAAAGTCTGTGTCCCGGGTGTTTGTGCCGCATTTCACCACCGCTACAACAGACAGGCGGGATAAAGCATAAATTAATCTTTCTAGCAATGCTGCATGCTGCACAGGCATCCCATCTGCCCGCATAAATTAATCTTTCTAGCAATGCTGTACAGGCATCCCATCTGCCCTCTTGAACCATCTCCTTTGCCATCTGGACAACCCTGAATGTACTGTGGATGTGATGTACGCTGAATCAGAATATATAGTTACTCAACACCCTTGTGATGCTTCAGTCAGTGCAAGCAGGTCTACTGCTTTCACAGAATAATGTGTTGGTAACCTATATTTAACTGCTACTTCATACTCCTCGTCTACAAAGCGCTCCACTGCAGCACCTGAATTCATTTGGCCAGTCTCCTGATCAATCATTGAACCATCAACAAAGAGCACCTCCTCCTATTAGAATGCATCCTCCCTCCCATGAATTAGGTACTCGGGACCTTTGTATGCGACAGTCATGCACCTCCTCCCCTGGCTGAATGGGTACGGCAATGAATGTAGCAGGGTTCACTGTGCGACACGAATGCTGTGAATGGAAGGATTGGCTATTAGGACCCCATAACCCAATGCTCTTTGGGTAGTGAGGGCGGATTAGGACCTCTTCAGAATGGCAGAAACCACAATGGCAGAAACCACATGCTCCACGTAATGTTACTGAGCATGCAATGGTTATTGCTGATGATTTTTCAAATCGCAAAGGCTGCAGCTGCTAGCGCCTGTTCAAAAGGGAACTGACCCTGCATTACAGTGTCCAAGATCCCACTGTAATTGGCCATAGACTTTTGTCCCATAGACATTGCCTGGGTCAACACTGTTGTCATTACTTCCCCATTGGACTGTGAGAACAGAACAGAATTCCTTTGTGTAATCGGGGGTTGCTAACACAGGAGCGTTACGTACAGCATTCTTAAAATCTTGAAAACATGTGATCATTTCTCCTGTTCACGCGAGTGAGCCTTTAACCTTCAACACATCTTTGCAACAAAAGGTTCTTGTAGCCAAAAATCCACACTCTACAATAGTTAAACAATCCTAGAAACTGTTGCATCTCTTTCACTGTGGTAGGCTGCGGTGTGTTTTATACTGCAGTTGCCCTCTCTGGGTGGGGGGTAATCTTTTTCCTGGCGAGTGTATAATTTTCCCTAAATATAGCAGCTCCTTCTGAGAATACTGCATTTTGTCTCTGTACAATGTGTACCCCTTTTCTGCAAACAATGTCAATATTGCCACAGAGTCCTCTCTGCACTGCTCTTCAGTGTTATGGCACATTAGGTCATCCAAGTACTGAATGATGATGCTCTGAACGAGTATGTTAGCTAAATCCATATGCAATGCTCTGTTAAAAGATACTTTGTGACTCGCAGTACTCCTGAGGGAGTCGTGTGTTGAGATTCTGAGAATCAAGTCATAATGGGATGGAGAAAAATGCATTATTCAAATCAATTCCAGTAAAATATGTTGCCTCAGTGGTTATGTTACAAAGCATTGTGGTGGGATTTGGTACTTCCAGCATTTCTGCCTCCACAATGTTCAAAGGGCAGAGATCCTGCATCATTCTCGAACTTGTACTGTTCGCGTTCTTGATAAGCTATATAGCCATGTTGCAGGGTTATGGGCTGTTACCATTATGTCCTGCTGAAATAATGCCACAATGGTGACATAAATCCCTTCGTCTGCTTCTCTGGATAATGGGTATTGTCGTACTCTAGGTAATATTGCACCCTGCTTCAGCTTTGTGAACTGCCCCAATGAGCTTAAATAACCTACATCGTGTGGTTTACTGGTCCACAAGGTAAAGGGTATGTTTGCCATGTCTTCCTGTAAGCGAGAGGGCACTGGTCCAACAATGAGCATAGTGTGTGGTAATTTTCTGTGCTGCACCGTGATCTGACAAGGGATACATATATTAAAAATAATTTCTCCACCATTGTCACATCTTCAAACAACTCAGACATCCCCCTTAAGGCTAGGTGGGATCTATACACAAAACTGTGTGCCACTCACCTCCTTCCTCGTCAGTCCCCTACAGTACTACCATATCCTTTTTGATTCTTGCTGCCTCGCTAGTGTGAGGATGGTTCCTGAGGCCCGTTCTTGAGGGACTGCTGGCCTAAAGAAAAACTCCACTGACTTTTTCCACATTTTGTCTTTCATTCCTGGCACCCATCCCACCAACACCGTTACTCCATATAGGAACAAATATGGATGTATAGGTACCCCTCTGGTAGCGGCATTACTATAAAGTGCTTGTATTATCACAGCGGCCCTATCATAATATATTCATGGGATGGAGCATACTACACTACCCTCAGTAAATGCAATAGTCATGTTTAGTTTGCTGAGGAGGTCCCTGCCTAGCAAGCTCACTGTGGTATCTTTTGAAAAGAATAGCAGGGCCCCAGAGAATCCCTGCATGTCCATAACTTTTCCAGATAAGGGGAAGCAACCTTCCTTAATACAGAATTTTTACCTTCATGGTAGACACATGAGATGCAATGTTTTACCTATCCTCACACCTACCTGGGGTTCCTCTTCCGGGTCGGCAGTGACTGAAAGGACAGGGCACGTCAGGGCTCTCAGTGGGCTGTCCTATTGGGGAGAAGTATTCAACCCCGGAAGTGGAAAAATGCTCCATCCTAGTACACTCTCTCTGGTGTAATGGGTTACTGTACCTTGTGGCAGGGGGGCTCTTGTCCCAGGGCTGAGATGGTGGCTGTGGGGTTTGCTGCTGTATATAAGCCAGTGTGGGATTTGGACCTGGATTCTGCATTTCCTGGTGTGGAGGTGTCAGACACTGATACTGTGGTGGTTGTACAGGGTTGGGTGCTTGTGGGGGACCTTGGGCAACTGGGGGGGCATCATCTTTGATGGCTATGTATATGTAAGCACAAATCCACTAGAATAAACAGGATCATAAGAATATACTGGTCTGCTCCTACACTTTTCTGCAAAGTGTCGTGCCGTGCCCTGTCCTAGGTCCAACATGGTCCCAGTCCCCCAAACCTCAGTACTGGTCAGCAAACCTCAGCCTCATTCCCCAAATCTACCTCCTCATCCTCCCTGGAAACCTCTCTTCCTCTCGGATAACCTCCCACGTCCCTTCTATTGTCTGGGTACCCTTGGTAACCCTCTGTCCATTCCGGTGCTTGCCTTGTGTCCTGCTGCCTCTCAGGTGAGCTGATAAACAGTGCTCCTTCTACAGTTACTTTGCCAACTTCTTCTGTACTAACTTCGCTTCAGCCTGCTGCACGGTTTCCTTTTCCTGCTCCTGCAATGATGCACTATTATTGCACGAATCTCAGCCCATCCCTTCTATCCCTACTACCTTATCTAAATCATTTTGCACATCTTTGGGGAGTCCCTTCCGCAGCATATGACAAACTGAACAAGTTACTTACCTCTAACTCCTGTTCTCCAGCAAAGGTCTTGCATGGATCCCCATGCGGACTGTGAATCCTTGGTAAAAAGAAAGCAGTTTCCCTTTAAACTGAAAACTGCTCGTCTCCTCTATAACCAATCATTGTCCTTTGGGTCATAATGCCCATAACCAATGATACTCAGCCTTCTTAGCTCCACCCCGGGTGGCCATCTTCAGATTTGGTAGAGGGGTGCGGGGGCAAGGGGGGCTGGAGCCGGCAGGCATGCGACTGTTGAGACCGGCGTATAAGAACACAGCGTTCTGCAATGACATCATGCAGGACATCGGATAGATGGAGAATCAGAGAACCGTCAGGTGGTGTATGGCCTCTGCCGTCAGCTGGGTCACCAGAGAATGAGAGCAGGAGCGAGTGAGACAGTCGTCCAAATATGGGTAGCCCTGGATGCCCTTGCGGCATAAATGTGCTACAACCGGGACCAGGCACTTCGTGAACACCCTTGGAGCCGATTTTATGAAATAGGGCAGGGCCTTGAACTGGTAGTGCTGTCCCTGACCACAAAATGCAGGAACTTCTGAAACGGTCGATGAATGAGGATGTGAAAGTATGCGTCCTCCAGGTCCAGGGTTGCCAGAAAATCCACTTCTTCCAGCAGGTCAAGCACATGCAGCAACGTGGCCATCGTGAACTTGTGGGACTTTAAGTATTTGCTGATGGTAGGGGTTGTGTACCCCTTGGAGGTTCTGGAGACCCTTCCTCTTGGGGAACAAAAGGACAACCTCCTTTGCTGCAGGGTCCCCAGACAGCGTGCCGGCTCTGTGTCTATCTTAATAGCCTGGAGCGTCTCATCCACTGCCTTCCCAAACAGCTGGTTTTCATCAAAAGGCATGTCCACCACCTTGGACTGCATATCTGCCCGGAAGCTTGTGGCCTTCAGCCATTCCTGGTGTCGAAGGGCCAGACCATTGCCCATCTGGCGGAACACGGAGTCTGCTATGTCCAGCACTAATGTTATGGTGTGATCCGAGGTTGCCTCACCCTCCAGGAACAGGGTGAGTGCCTCTGCCTTCTTGTCGTCCGGCAGAAAATCCAATTTCGGCCCGAGCTTGTACCAAATCTCTCCGTCGTATTGGGCAGCCTGGACGGTGGAAGCTGCGGTGTAGATGAGGAGTTTGCCAGCCGCATCCAGCTCGTTACCCTCCTGATCTGGGGCAACATGGAAGAGGACAGGGGATTGGATGAGCGCTTCCTGGCGAAGGCTGACACCACAGAGTCCGGAGAAGGCTGCGGCAGGGGGCCTCTGGGAGTAGAGTCTGGGACTCTGCATTTCTTCTCCAGCCTGTCTCTCTTGAAGGGTGTGGTACTTGGCGTCATCATAAGGGCCAAACCTTCCTCCCAGATGTCGTCCAACAACGGCACCGACATGACTGTCTTCCTTGAGGACTCATGTCGCTGAAGAGAAACCTCTCCTTCTCCTCCAGTACCAGACTGAACAGTTAAGAAACGTTCTATATCATGGCGTGCAAGGAGCCAATCTCGTCCAGTGGAGAAATCCTGGCGGGCTCGTCGCTACCCAGAAGCTCTACGTCCACAGGGACAAAATCGGTATGAGTAGCCATGGTGTCCGTGTCTGTGTAGTTCCATGGCGGCTCCCCCTACACTGGGTTCAAGGTCCTATAAGGGGGTGGGGGTGCTGGCTGGCGCTTTGGCCTAAGAGGGCTAGGCTGACAATTTGGCCTGGGCGGACATGGCCTGGGGGGGGGCTCCTATTTCGATGCCTGGAAGGACTGTGGGCTGTCCCAGGAGCAGCATGCAGAGTCTGCCGAATTTCCACCACCAAGGTATGCAGGGTGTGAAGGATGTCCAGCGACATATCCCTGGGTGCTGGGTGGGGTGCAAAGGGTGCAGCCGGGAAAGGATCTGGGCTGAAACCCCTTGGAGGGTTAGAGGGGGCAAATGGCTGGTACGGTTCCTTGTATGGAGATCCCTCCGGGGACATGAATAGAAATCCTCAGGTAGCTGTTCATCCTTCAAACTACTATAGATGTGAGGAGATTTCCTCAGTGACCCCACAGGAGCTGAGGGAGACAGCCTCACAGGTCTGTGCAGAAAATCTAAAGGGGACAGTATCTCACTCACCCTACCCGAATCCTTTGGGAAGTAGGCAATGATGGGGATCTGCAAAATCGGTGCCGTCACAGACAAAGTTGTGGTCGGTATAGCAGACGGAGGCTGTGGAGGCAAAGACACCCATGGCGTAGTCGTAAGTGTAGAAATGACGGTTGCCGCTGAACTCTTTGTCAACTGAGTGGTAGATGTTGACAGAGTCGTCGATGAGGCAGTTGCTGAAGTGGTGGCCATCTACTGTCATGGTCCTCAACGAAGGGGCTGTTGACGAGGTGGTGGTCTTGGAAGACTAAGTCGGCGAGGATGTGGCCCTGGTGGTCATCGACGGGGTCCTTGGGAACGACTATGACAAAGATGAGGGAGACGCTGACGGGCCTACCACAGGTCTCTCCTTCGATGACTTGTCCTTGATTGCGACTTGTGCTTGGAAGGAGTGAGGGACTCACATGCCGGTAGGCTTACCGTCGTCCCAGCCGACAGCATGGAGTGGGCCCTTCCTGAACTAGATCCTGCTGCGACAGCGACCTTCGGGGGAGAAGATGCGTTATTTTCTTGCCTTCTTCTGGATCCCTCTCAGAAGGGGCATCCTCAAAGGACCTCAGCCTCATTCTCAGAAGGAGCATGCCCATTGGATCTGCCGGTCCTCGATGAGGCATGACCGTGCACGGGGGCCGCGCCAGAGGCCTTCTCGTGGTTGATCCAAGCTACCAGCCTCGGTAACGATCCCTCTTGGTCTTCGCTGGAAATCCACAGCAGATCTCACACCAGTCTTCATCGTGGTCTGGGTGGAGACAATACAGGCACTCTGAGGTGCCGATCCTCGACTGTTCAGGACACGATTCGCAGGCTCTGAAAAGAATACTCTTGCCTTCCCTGGACATCATCGAGGTGAGATGTAGATGTAGGAGAAAAGGTCTGACGATGGAAGTACAATCTTTTCCGACAACAGGTCCCTGCTGCCGGTAGACGATGCTCGACGGTCGAAGAGAACTATTTTTAAAAAGCCACAATTCTCGAGGAGCAAAGTGAGAGGACTACCAACACTGAAAAGGGAGGTAAGATTTTGAAGATGGCCACCAGGGGTGGAGCTTATGAGGATGAGCGTTATTGGCTAGGGGCCTTTATGACCCAAAGGACAATGATAGTTTAAAGAGGAGACTAGCAGTTTTCAGTCTAAAGCAAAACTGTTTTCTTTTTACCAAGGATTCCCAGCCTGACGACAGGGAATATTCATGAGCATGTGAATCCATGCAAGACTCCATGTTGGAGAATATCACTATATTCTTGTCCTAGGGCTCGCCTGTCTCTGCCCTCCACATTTCTTGAATCTGGTTTATATACAATGCAGGGTCTTCACCTAACTTCATGGTATGGGCCATAATCAAATTGATGTCTGGTGTGTCTGGGTATGTTGGCCTTAACGCATTCAATACTCTTGCTCGACAGTCATTAAATTGTCTCCTTGCCTCGAGACGAGGGAGGTTTCCCCTCCTCACGCACTCTTATGCCGGGCAGAGGGATCCCTGGTCCTCTATACAATGGACCACTACTCTATTTGCAGCACTGCCTTTCCTCTTGTATGAGGGGGGTCCTTTTTCTTCTCTTCTATCACATTCCATACTTATAACGTACTCTTTCCTCTCATTGGAGGAGATCCCTCTGGTCGCTATTATAAAACCGATATATCGCAACATTGTCTGCTCTCTCCACATACTCAATTTCAGACTTTACCCCATTGTTCTCGCCCTCAAAAGGTGCACTTATGTCTATGCATTCTCCCGAGCATCTCCTGCAATTTGCCTGCGCAGCTGGGCGCTGCGCCCCACCCAAAGGAACTGATAGACCTTCTGGCAACAAGGCGCCTGCAAACCTTCTGAAGTCATGCACGTGGGACCGGTCACTGGAGATTGGCACCGTCACCTAGGATGCGCAGAGGAGGGACTACCGGCCTCAGAGTCTGGGAACCGGTCGGGTCAGCAATTTTGTAGAGTGAATGACCCAAACCCGAACGATAAACAATCCCAAATAACCGATGCACTGTTGGCAAGGAAAATTAAATGCAAAAATATCAGATGGTCCCGGAGAACCAAACCAACACGCAGCTCGCTCCACTCAAAGGAGTTAGATCTTTCATCGCGGAAAACCACAAATTAACAAAACTCTGCATGATAAATATTACAACATGACCCTGCACTTCCCGTTGGCTAACACCTATATACAATTCCAATTATCCCATATAGTCCATTATTGGTCAAGCATGAATTTACATTAACACAACAAAACTTTTACTGCGCATCTTATAATGTCGATTTCTGGAGACCCATGCAGCTGCCCTCTACATTCCCCCACCATATTTATTACCCCAAGCCCATCTTTAATTTCGATGAAATGTGTTCAAATTCAATGAAGAAAAATTGTGCAATGTCATTCTAAGTAATGGGCTTCAATGTTTTGGGGTAATACCATCGCACATTATATAAAATCCATTACACCCCCCCCCCCCATGACGGCCTACTACATTGTCATTATGAGTTGATTAACTACCAGGTACATTGTTACTATGATACATTTCTTTAACAAGTAAATATTCCTAAGCATCACGTGATGTGCACCCATCCATCGGAGCCTGATCAAAGTGTGAATAGTGAGGTCAGCTCTACTTTGATAATACAATGGGCCTCCTCATTATGCCAGACACTGTGGCACACAGAAACAGCTCCCTGCTCTGGTAGATAAATGTATTGGCATCACTGCTGTGTCTCCCATCCCAAATCATGGTACAGCCCTAGTAGGTCTCCCCCTCATCTCTCTAGGAACCCAGGTACCCATGAATGACGTGATCGGGGCACCACTCATCTCATATGTTTGAATTTTGCCAATTTATTGATCCATAGAGTGAAGCGCCTGCAGTTCAAATAGGAGGACCGCTCTTTGGATGAGGGCAGTAGTGCTCCAATTCTTCACTGGCATCACATATGTGCATTCTGCTGCGCCCAATGAGAACTGCTAGCACGAGGCCACCGGCTAATATGTTTTGCTCAGTCTAAATCTCTTCGCTTGACTGGGACGTTGCACTTGCATCCCAACAGCCCTTTGTTCCCATTGAGGCTGAGTGAAAGTAAGGCAACATCAGAACTTGGGGACAATGAATATCAAATGCATCATAGATAAAACATCCAGCATTTTAGTTCCTGCCGCTACACAGAGGAAGACGCTCTGGGAAGTAACACGGGTGGGGGGGATGGTTTTGTGGGCACTCTACTAGGGAGATCACACCATTGGATCAAAGCATAATAATACAAAGCCTGAAGGACACAAATCATCTATTTGGATAAATGCAAAAAAAGTGGGAAAATGTCATTCTGTAATTCACCTGTTGGGGCTACTGCTAGCACAACGCCTCTGTCAATAAGAGTGAATATTGGTGACCAGAGAAAGGAGAGACCCCCTTCCCACAGTGTCTCGGGGGCACAGTATAGGGGTGTCACGGTATTAGTTTTATGGCGGTACGATAACCTTCTTGCCAAATGACGGTCTATCATGGTTATCGCGGTATAGCAGGTGGAGTTAACTAATCTTAACAAATATTTTCTAAAAGGTCATAAATTGACAGATTTATCGTCACAAACAAAACCAGGCACCCAGGGCCAGAATTGGGCTTTTCAACATACTTTCCACTGAAATGCCTTGCTTCCACCAAACACAAACATGTGTGGAGAGGAGGGGGGGGGGGGCTGCTGCAACTGGCAAAGCAAACTGAATAGCTTTTCTTAAGTGGTCATTTAGGCTTTATGCTCCCCCACTGGCTACTGGTGAAGATGAACATGTTGCCATCTTGATAACCTGCATGCCACTGATCAATGGAGGCTGATGGTAGTATACGCTTGTGCGCATATACACACACAGACACACACTCTCTTTACGTTACAGCCTTTAGTTTACTTGTGGGCCAAAAGGTGTTCAGTACTCACGGACATGTTACCCTTTGGTATGGCAGCAGGGAATACCCACAGAGATGAGTGAATTTCGCTGTGTGACGTATTATATGTAAATTCAATGATAGAACCAGGGAAATCCCCCATTGCCATATGTTTAGAGAACATTATCCATTATAAATATATAAACCCCAAAGCCGCCAACCCAAAGTAAACCCTTTTCCTTCTTGGCACTGTATCTATTCTTCCTATTGCTAACATATTGATTTTGTGTCAGGCACGTGTGGTTTATGGAATGGCATTAAAAACTGCTCCAACTGAAACTACTTGGCAGACGGCACACCAAGACTGCGCAGCACTTGCTTACTGCAGCCTTTCCAAATCAGATTGAAATGCACACTTTACGGTATAACAATGTGACGGTTATTATTGTTCAATTAAGTGGTTCACGGTATCTTTAACGGTATACTGTTATACCGTTACATCCCTAGCACAGTAAGGACACTTGCTCAAATTACTTGGAACTTGTCTGAAGAGGACGACCAGAAATTAGGACACCTAGACAGGGACATGATGACTGGAGGCTACTTTAGTCTGCTTTCTTTCCCCTTGCAGGCTTAAAGCTTTAGCACTGGGTGACTCTGGAGAAGCCCCCCTAAAGCGCAAAAAGTACAAAAGTATTACTTTTTTTTTTAACAAGAATCCCAGCAATGTGAGTAAAAGGATCATATTAACGTAAAAAGAAGCAGAGGCAAGAGAGAATCAGGAGGCACTCCAAAGGTGAACGACAAAGATAAGGATTGAAAGTTGCCCAGCTGAACAATTTGTTCTGGATTCACCACAAAGGAACAAAAACACCCAATGCAGAACTGTGAACTTCGACCAGTTGAGAGATTCAACTAATCAGCAGGTCATGGTTCACAATAGATAGATAGATAGATCAGAAGCTACTCAATGATCTAATAAAATAAGAGAAAGCCTGCCAATGTCAACCTGGGCAGCCAGGTCATCCCAGACTGTCAGAAATGTGGTTTATGTCCCATGCCAGGGATTAAAGCCAGATTGAAACGGGTCCAGTAATGTTCATGCGATTGCGTCACAATGTCAACTAGCAGGCCTCAAAATATACATTTCCCACTAGCCATTTGTTGGTGGGAATAGACTCTTGGTGTGTAAGAAATGGTGTGCTGTATGTGGAGAACAGAATATGTTGCATTTCAGTTAGACGACATCTTCACATAAGAAATAGAGGCTTGCTGCCATCTAGGGGAAATACTACATTTCGAAAACAGGTCACTTCCTGAGTGGGAGTGCCATGTTAAGTTATGTTATGTTACGTTATGTTATTGGCCATTTGTAGAGCGCCCTTTACCATTGGTATGAATCCAAAGCGCTGTGGATTGAACACCCTTGGGGACCAAAGTCCAGGTCAGTGGAGAATGTAATGTAGTAAAACGTGCTTGGGTGCACTCGGTATGTGTGACGCCAGGTTGGAATAAGCATTGGGTAGCTGCATGTGCTAGGGGTGGTGCAGTGGTTGTGTGAGATCAGTAGAATGTGTGCAGCAAGACCAATGGACTTTGGTATCTGCATTCTTGAGGCGCTGGAGTTTGTGAATGAGATGTGTGCAGCTAGATCTATTTCGAGGGGTATAGCTGCATTCTCAAGACTGTTGAGGTGATTGTGGAGGTAAATAAGTATGTGTGCAGCTAGGCAGCATACACTGAGGTGCTCAGCTGCATTCTATTGTTTGTTGGTGCAGTGGAGAGAGTTAGCATAATGGTGTGTTTGAGTGTGTGATTTCCAGGGATACCCTGTTCCCCGTTGAGCTTCCAGTGCCTGCCGAGAGGGTTTGTTAGGGAGAATTCTCCAGAATGGCTAATTTCCCTTACCTACTGAGTCCCTCAGCGGCTTTGCTGGATTTCTAGGATTTATTTTTTTCACCTGGTAAGAGTGTGAGCCTTTTTTCCCACTGTGTGTTTTGCTGTGTGTTTTACATTTTTGTGTTCATAGACTGTGGAACCTCACCTACTCTATAGGCATCATTTTACTGTGCGTCACACAGCACCTTTAGTGCAGTGACACAGGGCTGTCTTTTTCAGACTTCTCACTTTAAACTCCATTTTCTGGGTCCGTCTACTGTCTCCCAGAACATGGACAGTTGCCATTGACTTTATTAGTCTTTTTAAATTAACAGACCCAGTACAAACTATCTTCCATAGAGTACTGGAAAGGGTTCATAGTTATCCCTTTTTTTCTGTTTTTCATGGAACATTATTTCGTTCCCCTTTCTTTAAGATTTGGCTGGTGGCATCTACCATATTTTTCCTACCGCGATCTATGAAAATAGCCTTGGTACTGTTTTAGGCTATGTTAGTAGCCTCAAACTTAAATCCGTTGCACCCCATTTACTTTTTGGTTCCGGTTGGGTTTATTCGCCATTTCTTTTTGTAAAGGTCTTTCTCGTGTTTTAGCTATGCGCCAAACCAGGTTTGGTTCCTTTGTTCACCGTTCTTAGGCGCCTGGGAGTCTAGGTAGACAGGATGTGAGGGAGGGTTTTAGGCCCGCTGCACAGGGTCTCCTTGGAGACCCAAGTCGCACTCTTGTTTGATTGGCTAGGTGACTGTCCTGCCAGGACAGCCACCCTGCTGTGTGATTGACAGCCAAGCTGTGAAAATGGGGGGGAAACTGTATAAAAAGCAGGTCTCTGGGACTTGGAAGGCAGAGTCGCCACTGGATCGAGAGAATCGAAGAGAAGCTCAAAGAAGAGGACTGCTGCAACTACTGATCCTCCCACCAAAGCCCTGCTGCGGGTCTGAAACTCCTAAACTTCGACGACAGAAGAGCTGCAAGGAATATTCTTCCCTTGAGCTGGTGGGACCAACCAGTTCGCCAAACACCAAGCAATGCCTCCCTCCCCTGGTCGAATTTGCTGTGTACCGCTGCAGTGAACCGGATAGCCAGGAGGACCGGACCCTGTTTGGGTTTTAAGGAGCGCACCTTTTATTTGTTGCTTTGCTCTGCTGCGGGTTTCTTCCCTGGGCAGTGCAGGACCCTCCAGTCTTCCTCCTTCGTGTCAGTCCGACAGTCGCTTCAGGAACCGTGAGCCTGCAGGATCAGCCAGGTACTTCTGCCTCAGCTACAGCATTCTTCTTCTTCTAAAGTACTGTTCAAACCCAGTTGTTCTTTCCGTCTGACCGTGGTGAAAGTGTTTTAAATCTTTCGCCAATCCGAGGGCTTGTCCTGCTCTACTCTTTTAAATAACTTTTCCTTCGATCAACTTCGTTTCGAAATCTTGGCAAAGACTTAACCGCAAACTACTCTGAACTGTGTGATCCTCTGCAAAGACTCTGAACCATTAACATTGGCCCAGGCCTATTGATTTGAATCCTCGTAGTACGTCTTTTCTAGATTGCCCTGCCTATTTACTTGTTGGTGCCGTTTGGTTTTGTATAACCTTGTCTTTCCCTTCCTTTTTAAATTGCTGGAGTGCCATTTTGCTCACACTTATATTTTGAGCCCAACTTGTCCAGAATTGATTGGGTGTTGTGTATATTAAGATTGTGATTTTCTGCTACTTCATATAAGTGAACTGTACAAATGATGGTGTAAATAAATGTTTATTCTTTTACTCAGAAACCTTGAGTCAGTGTTTGTTTGAACCATAGTGATTGCTGTCCTTTGTGTAACTTCTGATACTGCTCAATTTACTCTTGAGATTAGTCTGGCTGCTCAGCCATCGCTACCACTTTACTGTGTAGTACAGGCTTGTACCAAAGGTGAATTTGTACTTACACTTGTAGTCTTAATTGTGTGTGGTGTTCCCAAAGGGTATTGCATATGATTCTGCCTAACAGGGTGGAATCTCCTTTTGGGTTCGGGCTGTTAGGCTAGGGTCCTCCCTGTGTCTTGTTGGGTCAAATTGGCAGATCTTTCCCAAGTCCTGTCGTTACTGTATAGGTGATAGGGACATCCGTCCTTGGTTGGTAGTTCTGATACAGGGGTCGAAATTAAGATTTCAAAAGCATGAGCTAAAAGCAGCTCCTGGGTATCCAGTTTTAAAAAGTGACCAGGAGCTACCAATGGGAAGGAGGAGCTAGTGCATAGTGTTCCCCAAATCTAACTTCCACATAAGATGCAAACATAACATTCTGACTATTATTTATGACCCCTTATTTTGAAAATGTTGTTTATATGTGTACTAATGTGCATCTATAAATTGTCCGAAACGCAGAGAGTTAAATTCACATAGATGTGTTTGTTCGGCATCAGTTGGCCTGGGGAGCCAAAGGTAGCTCCCGTTAGTTGTTGGTGTCAAGCTAACCAGGCTCTTGTAGACTGCAAGCAGGAGCTAAATATCTCCCAGTTCCCCTCAATTTCGAACCCTGCACTAGATACATTCCCAGATAGTTGGGATTAGCAAAAAATAAGTGTTAGACGGTCTTTGGTATATATAGTTCTGCTCAGGGATTTCCAGATGTGCCTGAGGAATCCCCAGCTCAACCAGCATTTACATATGGTGAAGTTGGTCTGATAGTCAATGGGGCGCTTCGAAGCACATACAATAACATACATAAATACCCGATCAAAGAGGTTACTTGGATGTTTTAAATGCCAGCAGAAAGCAATAGGCTGATTCTTATAAACACACACTAAAAGTTAAGACCTTTTGAGCACTAAGGCATATTGGGTTTTATTTTGTACCACTATGCAGCAGCCTGCTGCTTCATAAGAATTTGCCACCAAGACCATGCATGGGCTGTAATCTTACCCCAATATAGATCTCAATGGAGAACACAAACTAACTCTTTCAAATATCAACCAAGTCTGGCTCATCCAGGTGCCTTGTTTTTCATTTATCAAACACAAGTGATGCTTTACAAAATAAAGGAGTTTAATTAGAGTAGTGCATGCAACAGGTGCTTAAAATGAGTGCACCGTTTATCCACAATGGCTAGTAAAGTCAGAACCATAGAGGCAATGGAGCAATGAGATTTTAAACTGATCTGGAAAAATAGCCATGGAAGGCGTCAAATGGACAGCTTATCGGAGTTTAATGTAGTGTTGCCTAATCGACTGTACGAATTTGGTTTTACAGCAGATACAGTAATTTTATTTTCATTGCAATGAGGGAATCAACCCAACCGAGTATGCCTGTCACAGAAAGTGAAACCTCAAGCAAGTATGGCAGACCCTGGTTATAGTTTCGTCTTAACACTAACAAAAAAAAAGTTCATTGCCCAAGGAAGACAGCAGTTCGCATGACCTTGTACACGTACCATTTCATCAACATACTACCACAACCCCCCTTGCGCATCTCTGCTTGATTTTGTCACCCCCATCATCACTTGCACATCCTAGTTCTAGCTTCACACGTGCTACAAGTGCTTTTACGCTTCCTTCTCTGCTGCGCCTTAAGGGCCCTGCCAATTTCAAAGTACAATGTTTAGCAGTCGTTTAGGTTAACCTGTGCCAACAAACACATCTACACTTCCTTTATTACATAGCGGTTAACATGTACCTTTCACTTCCACGCCACTTGTGTAGGAGCAGTCGGGGTCATGAAAGAGCGAGCGAGGGTAGGGCAGGTCACAGGCTTCCAACAGGCCAAGAGCGTACAATTAAGATCTTATGACGATTAAGGGCTAACTCGACTTTTTTGTAGCTCAAAATCAAGAGTTTAGGCAAAGAAATGAAATCCACCTTTTTCTGACTGTAAACCAGTAAAACTGGTAGCAGAGCTTGAATAAAGATTATGACAAGTGTGCTCGAAAAGCAGGTCCTGGGTATCACCGGACACTGAGCAAGTGCATGGCGTGCTACAAATCTAGCTTTCACATGAGATGCAAACTATGACTTTTTGTCTATCATATATGACCCATTATGCTTTGAGCGTCTTCTATGTATGTTGCAATGCTCGGCTATACAAACTCGGTTTACAAGCAGGAGCTTAATTGTTCCCTGCAATTTCGATCCACGGGCTGTAGGTCGGCGAATCATGGTGTAACCTTAAGAGGCCAGAAAATGGTGCAGAGCTGCATTTTGAGAAATCTGCAGATGCTCCCCTGGCCTTGTAATAAACCGGTTTCTTAAACACTAAATGCTGGACATACCATACGATACGACGATCCTCGTGAATAGGTAAAGGGTTGCAGTACACTTGTGGGCAAGATTAAAGCAACCACTGCAGGAGCCATTGTTCACTTGTGGTATGAACAACATTAATAACCAAATAGATCATGGTCTTTTATGGTTGTAAAAATACTTAGTGGACCGGGAACTCTGCAGCCACGAAGTGGATTTTATCTGGGAAGGCTTGCTATAGGCTCAGAAATTCTGCTTTATCAACTTGTAGACAAAAGCCTGTTGCTCACCCACATGGGCCAGAGGATAGCTCAGGGGCAAGGTGTTAGTCTTGGAAGCAAGACAACTCAGAGCAATATAGGTTTGAAGGCTGTTCCCACACTTCAAGAAACTGGTCTCGGTATTAAGCGCATTATAAAAGAATGATGCCAGTTGTTTCCCCTTATAGAAGGAATCCTGGGCAGTTCCTTTGAAAAGTCACGTAAAACAGGGTGTTAGCATTGACTTGAAATCCCATCCCGCTCTAGCATAGATATTAAATATGTCTTACTATAGCCAAGAGATGGATCTCCAGGAATGTGACTCCTAAAAGCAAAAATCTTAAAGCATCTTTAGGACATACGATCTTGGTGGGAATGAACGGAGCCAGTAGAGTAGAGACTGCAGCATGCTAGCTAGCCAACTGGGTTTAAAAATTGCCGAATTAATCAAATGCTTGTACACAGTGCTCCAGAAGAGATATGGAAGTGGGAGTCCAATTGTCAGGGTGCAGGCATTGGGATTGTGTAGAGGGGAGCCTGGAGTGAGCTGTGGACGTGGCCCACATATGGGAAAATACAAAAAACCCCAGCGCAAATGGATATTGCCTTATAGAAGGCTTCTGTGCCCTCTTTGCAGGAACAAAGGCCTACAAAACTTCACTTCCCAGCAGGCCCTGGGCCGGGAACTACAAAACCCCACCCATGTTGGGTGGAGCACATCCGCGCATGCGCACGTTAGCACAGGGCTTGTGCTTTAACTCCCAAACAAAGAGGACGTGTTCATTGCAGCTCCGAGGAAGGGGACACACACGAGGGGCCACACCCCAGCCAGCCATCACCCGGGCCCCTCATACGCCTGAGATAAGTACTGCAAGCGCAGGGGAGCAGCTGCAGCACATGCTGGGAAGCCCGCGCTTGGGCAGCAAAGCCGCGTTCAGGGGCGAACAGTCAGGAATCTCCCACGCGAAGCGGGGCACACGCAAGGGGGGCACCCCCCAGACTCATGAAGTCCCCTTGTTCGGCAAACGAAAAGTGCAGCAGCCATTAATCCAAAGCTAAGACCCGCACCGAACGGCAGCGATCCCACAAGCAGTGCATATTATTTGCATGCATAATTAGCCATGTGCACCAGCTAAGGGAACTGCAACTGGGAACACGGCGTGGCTTGTACTGACGTCGCACTGCGCCACGTGCGGCTAGCGGCACGTTTATTATTTATTCTACGTGTGCATATTAACACGTGGATCAGTGTGAACTGCGGGGCCACGTGCGGCCTAACCGCATATCAGGGTGAAACCCACTCAAGGAGGCATACAAGTTAGAACATGGCAATTAGGGGATGAGTGGGGGTGCATGAAGGAATGTGGTTAACCCACTGGATGCATCTGTTGTGTGTGTGAGGAAACACCCACAAGGTTGTATCTCATAACTCTCTTTGCAGCATTTATCTGCTCCGGAGACCGGACCTGAGAGTGCGCAGGCAGGAGGCCAGCACTCAAAAACAGAGATAAGTCCTTTTGCTCCAATTGCCTCATTGATGACAGTCTGTAATGTGGGCATGTAATGTATATGCTGGTTTGGGTATGCATGTTTAATTGTTAGTTTGTATTTACCCTGACTCCCCCAGTCCTGTCCACCTTCCCTATCCTAACCCTTTTTTCCGGTTATCCTGAAAACCAGTTCGTGTCCAACCAACGATTCCCTAACCCTCTTTCCCGCCGGGGTCTCGGAGGTCTGTGTAAGCTGTGACTTGCAGGCACCCAGACCGCGGAGGGGGTGGTTGGTTCGTACCACTCCTGCGCTTGAAGGTTGGAGCCTGACAGAAGCACAAGCCCAAGTGTAACAGGCGACCGAGTGGTGCGAACCAGCCTGTCGTGGAGGAGCTTAGCAAGTTCTTGCAGGGCCTCCAGGTTGAGCTTGCTGCCACCAGACAGGATTACGCTGTGTTAGCTACGCAAGTGCGCAGTTTAGCTGCACAAACAGCCCCCCTCCCTACGGAGCCTACGCTCCCTACGCCTGTACAAGTCCAGGTTACTCCTGAACCTGTAGTACCCTTAGCTCCACGTGAAAGGTATGCGGGAGACCCCCAGAAATATCAGACTTTCATGACCCAATGCCAGCTGCACTTCCTTACGAAACCAGCAGCCTTTCGAACCATTCAAGCCCGGACCGCTTTTGTAATTTCTTATCTAACTGGGGACGCTGCAGCTTGGGCAAACCCTTTAGTGCATAGGGATGATTGAGTGTTGTACGACTGGGATGAATTCCAGCTGGAATTCGGCAAGATCTTCAACCGGAAGGCAGCCGCCACGTGTAGGGACAGAGAATTGCTTACCTTACGTCAAGGTAGCAAGGAACTGGTGACCTATGTCACACAGTTTAATAGGTTGGTCGCTGAAGCCGAGTGGCCACGAGAAAAGCAGATGTCTCTTTTACCTAGGGTTACGTGACGAATTAAAAGATCTCATAGCCCAGGTAGATCCACAGCCCCAGGATTGTCCGTCAATGATTGATTTAGCATTAAGACATAGGCAGGCTGAACGTCGCGAAGACAAGAAGCGTGGGGACCCGCGTCCCATCGCTAGGTTGGATCGCCTTGGGACTTCCCGTCCTCCCACATCATCTGTGGAGAGAGTGACAGGAGACAAGCCAATGCAGATAGGAGCTGTTTGCGGTCCTCTCACCAAACAGGAGAAGGAGCGTAGACGCAAGGAAGGGCTATGTCTGTACTGTGGTACCTCGGGGCACTTCGTAAAAGAGTGCCCTAATAAACCTAAGCCGCAGGGAAACGCCTTGGCTCGGCAGTGGTAGGGGTGGTACAGTCCAGCCAGGCCGTGGAGATTGCCCCAGCAGTTGGTTTCAGCAATTATGCTCCGCATGTCACGTTGTCTGGTGTGTTAGGTTTCCTGGACCAGGAGGTTACGGTTACATTGTTTTTGGATTCAGGAGCCACCGGCAATTTCGTTGATGTTGCGTATGCTAACAAGCTGGGGCTACCTTTGTGTAGTAAATCTACTCCGGAATCCGTCAAGACGGTCGATGGTACCGCATTATGTTCTGGACCCGTCATCCAAAGCACACAAGTAGTAACCTTGCGTTGTCAGCAAAATCATCTGGAAGACATCCAGTTTGATTTGATTGCAGCACCACAATTCAGGATTATTTTGGGCCTTCCTTGGTTTTACAAACACAATCCCAAGATGGTGTGGTCAGAAAACAAGGTGAGTTTTTCGTCAGAATACTGCCTCGCACAGTGTTTAAAATCCGAAATGAAACCATGTATAGCCTCAATGGAACCCTTAGACATGAGTGCCTTACCCGCCGAGTATGTGGAATATGCCGATGTGTTTAGTAAACAAGCGGCGGAAACCCTGCCACCTCACCGGCCATTTGATTGCCGAATTGACCTAGAGCCCGGAGCAGTCTTACCCTGCAGTAGGGTATATGCGCTCACGGAAGATGAAACAAAACATCTAAAAGAATATATAGACACTAAACTACGAAGCGGGTTTATTAGACACTCTAATTCTCCAGTCTCCTCGCCATTATTCTTCATACCGAAGAAGACCGGAGACTTAAGAACGTGCATCGATTATCGCGGAATTAATCGTATCACCATCAAAAATCGGTATCCATTACCATTAATTCCAGTCTTACTGGATCAAGTGCGGAAGGCGACCATATACACTAAACTAGATCTTCGAGGGGCATATCACCTGGTACAAGTACGGGCTGGGGACGAATGGAAAACAGTGTTCCGGACAAAGTTTGGCCTGTACGAGTATCGGGTGATGCCGTTCGGCCTGTGCAATGCCCCAGCTGCCTTCCAGCATTTCCTGGATGAGGTGATACATGAATTTCTAGATATCTTCGCGGTGGTATACATCGACGATATCTTAATTTACTCACAAGACGAACACGAACATGTCCAACATGTCAAGGCAGTACTCCAACGTTTACGAGAACATGGCTTGTTCGCTAAACTGGAGAAGTGTGAATTTCACTGTTCTAAGGTGGAATTTCTGGGGTATTTTGGGACCCCGTCTGGGGTACGAATGGATCAACGTAAAGTACAAGCAATCTTAGACTGGCCAGCACCGAAATCGGTGAAGGAGGTGCAATCCTTCCTAGGCTTCGCTAACTTCTACCGGCAGTTTATCCGAAACTTCTCGGAATTGGTGACCCCCATCACTTCCTTACTAAAAAAAGGACGATCATATGTTTGGAACGAAGCCGCAGAACTAGGTTTTCAACAGTTGAAAAAAAGCTTTCACGTCTGCCCCGGTGCTAAAGCATCCCGATCTAGCTCAGCCCTTCGTGGCCGAGACGGATGCCTCCCAGCTACGCCATCGGTGCAGTTCTTTCACAACGAGAAGTGCAGACGGGAATGCTCCATCCTGTTGCTTACTATTCCCGCAAATTACTCCCTGCCAAAGCTAATTATACCATAGCTGATCGGGAATTGCTAGCAGTAAAAGCGGCCTTTGAGGAATGGAGACATTACCTCATGGGGGCTCATCATACCGTGACTGATCACCGATCATCGGAATCTACAGTTCATCAAAACTGCTAAGACACTTAGTCCACGCCAACTACGTTGGGCATTATTCTTCGCAGATTACGATTTTCTTATTACTTATCGGCCTGGAGCTGATAACAAAAAAGCGGATATCTTGTCACGATACCCTGGTTCAGACGATAAGGAATGTATTGAAAATCGGCCTATTGTGCCTCCTCCACGAATTATCGGGGTAGTCGGACGGCCTAACATATTCGAAGATGTACAAACAGCCATGACTACACAAGAGTTGCAAGATTGGTGTGGGAAGGGTTTACATCATTCCCTGTTGAATGGACTTCCCTACTATGCTAAAGCATTATACCTGCCCACAGAAGAGCTCAGAAAGGAGGTTATGCAATGGTGCCATGATGCCACTACCGCGGGTCATCCAGGTGTAGCCAAAACCCAACGGAACGTGGCTCAGCATTTTTGGTGGCCTACACTGCTACGGGATGTGCGCAAATACGTGACAGAATGCGACGTTTGTGGAAGACAGAAGTCCAGCCATCAAAAACCGGCGGGATTACTACAACCCTTGCCAACTCCCCCTACCCCGTGGCACACTGTTACCATGGACTTAATTGTGGACTTACCACCTGTCCAAAAATACACTTCCATTTTGGTAGTGGTTGATTCGCTCACAAAAATGGGTCACTTTATTCCATGTAAAGGGGTACCCACAGCTGGGGAATTAGCGGAACTGTTCTTACAAAACGTAGTGCGACTGCATGGACTTCCAACACGAGTAATTACTGATTGTGGTCCACAGTTCACCTCCCGCTTCTGGCGCGCCTTTTGCCAGTTAATTGGTATGGAAGTAAGTTTGTCCTCGGGATACCACCCAGAAACCGATGGACAAACCGAGAGGTTAAACCAGGGCCTGGAGCAGTACTTACGCTGCTACACTGCAGACACTGGAACTTTGTGGGTTCAGTATGTATGGTTAGCAGAAATAGCGTACAACAATGCTCTCCACAGTTCCACGAAACATACCCCATTCTTCGGGGTTTATGGTTTCCACCCTAGGGTTTTGCCCACAGCTCCCAGCCCATCCCTGGAGGATATACCCACACTCAGGGGGCATCATGTTTATGCACAACAAGTCTGGTCTAGTATACAAAAAAATTTAGATGCTGCAAAACAGACATACAAACATTACGCCGATTTGAAAAGGAGACAAAGCCCTCCATATAAACAAGGGGACCGCGTTTGGCTATCCACACGCAATATTAAAATGTCCGGCCCACGTAAATTGCAACCGCGATATCTGGGTCCCTTTACCATCTCTGCCGTGATTAATCCGGTGGCAGTAAAGATGGCCTTGCCAAAACAAATGAAGATCCACCCCACCTTTCATGTATCCCTATTGAAACCTGCACCCTTCACTGTCCCTACTAAGAAACCACCTCCAATATTAGTCCAGGGACACCCTGAATATGAGGTTAGGGCAATCCTGAATACTCAGCACCGAAAAAATGGTTTGTATTACTTTATTGATTGGGTGGGATATGGCCCGGAGGACCGGTCTTGGGAGCCGGCCTGCAATGTGCATGCGCCCAGGTTGATTAGAGCATTTCACCGAAATTACCCAGGGAAACCCAAACCCAGAGCCTTCTGTGCGGGGGGGTGGGGGGGTACTGTCAGGGTGCAGGCATTGGGATTGTGTAGAGGGGAGCCTGGAGTGAGCTGTGGACATGGTCCACATATGGGGAAATACAAAAAACCCCAGCGCAAATGGATATTGCCTTATAGGAGGCTTCTGTGCCCTCTTTGCAGGAACAAAGGCCTACAAACTTCACTTCCCAGCAGGCCCTGGGCCGGGAACTACAAAACCCCACCCACGTTGGGTGGAGCACATCCGCGCGCGCACGTTAGCACGGGGCTTGTGCTTGAACTCCCGAACGAAGAGGACGTGTTCATTGCAGCTCCGAGGAAGGGGACACACACGAGGGGCCACACCCCAGCCAGCCATCACCCGGGCCCCTCATACGCCTGAGATAAGTACCGCAAGCGCAGGGGAGCAGCTGCAGCACATACTGAGAAACACGCGCTTGGGCAGCAAAGCCCCGTTCAGGGGCAAACAGTCAGGAATCTCCTACGCGAAGCGGGGCACACGCAAGGGGGCACCGCCCAGACTCATGAAGTCCCCTTGTTCGGCAAAAGATAAGTGCAGCATGTAGCAGCCATTAATCCAAAGCTAAGACCCGCGCAAGACTCGCACCGAAGCGCAGCGATCCCATGAGCAGTGCATATTATTTGCATGCATAATTAGCCATGTGCACCAGCTAAGGGAACTGCAACTGGGAACACGGCGTGGCTTGTACTGAAGTCGCACTGCGCCACGTGCGGCTAGCGGCACGTTTATTTAATCTAAGTGTGCATATTAACACGTGGATCAGTGTGAACTGCGGGGCCACGTGCGGCCTAACCGCATATCAGGGTGAAACCCACTCAAGGGGGCATACAAGTTAGAAAGTGGCAATTTGGGGATGAGTGGGGGTGCATGAAGGAATGTCGTTTACCCACTGGATGCATCTGTTGTGTGTGTGAGGAAAAACCCACAAGGTTGTATCACATAACTCTTTGCAGCATTTATCTGCTCCGGAGACCGGACCTGAGAGTGCGCAGGCAGGAGGCCAGCACTCAAAAACAGAGATAAGTCCTTTTGCTCCAATTGCCTCATTGATGACAGTCTGTAATGTGGGCATGTAATGTATATGCTGGTTTGGGTATGCATGTTTAATTGTTAGTTTGTATTTACCCTGACTCCCCCAGTCCTGTCCACCTTCCCTCTCCTAACCCTTTTTTCCGGTTATCCTGAAAACCAGTTCCTGTCCAACCAACGATTCCCTAACCCGCTTTCCCCGCCGGGGTCTCGGAGGTCTGTGTTAGCTGTGACTTGCAGGCACCCAGACCGCGGAGGGGGTGGTTGGTTCGTACCACTCCTGCGCTTGAAGGTTGGAGCCTGACACAATTTCCAATGGGAGTATTTTTTAGAAGCATGTAAAAATGTTTTAAGTGGAAAACACGAATGTTTTGTAATAATGTCTTTGCACTCAAGTTATTCATGCAAATTGAAAGATACAGGTTTACATCTTTCGATGAGGCAGTTATAATAGTAGTTTCTGTCTGTGTTATTAAGTGCACTACTGGTCCAGACATAGCCATGGAGCTACGCAAGTGAAAACAGGGGCGCAAGGTTCCATGTGCCTGTTTACTATTTTATTTGGCAGTATTTGTACTCTCCATTTTAATTTTTTGGGAAGCGTTTGCATATTTTTGGGGCAAAAAAGTGTCCAATACACCCCTTATCTGTAGGGCTGCTTACAAATGTCCAGAAGGAATACAACCGTATAGGTTGTGCTGTTTAACTAGACTTCAAAATTGCACTCACCACAAGCCATTGGCAAGTGATAATAGACTTGAAATATTTACCCCTGTGTTTAAGGTGTCAAACCGGTTGCTCGTAAAACGTATCACGCAGTTTCACTCCCTTGGTGCGTCACTGGGCTCAGGTTGAGATTAGGGCGTGGGAGGGTGATTGAACCAATAAATCATCTTGAGAATTACTTAAAGATATTACAGAACAAGTTTCCAAATGTTTTCTTCCAAAGAAGGAGGTAATCTCTATGATTTTGTAATTGAGCAAAATGTGAAGGCTAGGATTTGTCTTAATCTCCACCAGATACAGTTTCTTTACCAAGGAGCACAGAGATACAAAAATGAAGTATTTCAATGAAACCGCCCATTGTATTTAATGTACAACCGTGCTTAAAGGAGTTGCGCAACAGTGTATTACGGCTTCACCTTCTCACCCCTACGCCCATTAAGACCACTCACACACTGGGCACCTGTGTTATTTCTGTTAATGCTTTGTATACATGTGCCACGAGAAAATGGTTGTGCAGATCATTCAGCATCCATCTTCAACGGTCAGACCGTAACACGTAGTTTGTCAACATTACACACAGGACGGGTACACACTGCAGTGATGTTACTGAAATGTGACCCTCAGTATAGCTCACAAAGAAGATTGTGGGAGCTCAAATACTTGAAGATGCTCCACCTCAAAAAAATGGTTGTCTGAACATAGAGCTAGGGTTTACGACACACTATAGCCAACTGGGAGCCAAGGCAACCACAGTGACAGTGCCAGAAAATAACCTGCAACTACACCACTAACATGCAGCTGTTGGACACAATGTTGCAGAACCCTGAGAGGGCATAGGCACCAACATAGCAACCTTGGATGTCTAAGCTCAAATAATTGTTACCCATTATCGAACAAGAGACACGCTCATCAAGCAGTGGACATGGCACAATGTTTACAGTGGTAACGTATTTTGGCATTTTACACTTTGTATGCAAGCCAGAAAGGCAGTGTCGAAAATGAAGCATGGTAAGATAAAATTGGACATTGTACCATACAAGCTTTGGGAACATTTCTGTATTGTTCCATCACATGTAGAACGTTAGGGGCATCTCTCGTTGATCTACTGTAAGGCCGTAGCAGAGCATGGAGGCTGCAAAAACATACACTTGCTACTGACTATGTTTTAGTTTCAACTGTCTAGTACAGTGTGCAATACTTAGGCTGTGTGGTGCATTGCAATCGCTGCACACAATTCTTTGGGCTAGAGAGACGCATTCAGTGTGGTTCAAGGACAACTGTACTTGTGACCAACGTTAGACAGTGTAAGAAGGGGTGAAACATTTCTGCAACCGTGTGCCTTGAACTGGTACATTTCGGAATTTCTCTACAATAGCATCAATGTTTTTTTCATTCTGTGTCCATATCAGACACATTACATGCAAAACACTGGATGAATAACATGGCCATGCAGTAAATTCAATTTACCAGCATTGGAGCTGCACAAATTGAGAGAACATTTTTCAAGTGCCTTTTTCTATCCCAAATGCATTGCCCTGTAGATAAAGGGGTCATCCAGGATTACATTCCCTGCATACTGTTTCTTGCAGCCAATGGGGTGTTAAAGTGAATTATTATTTGCATCTATGTCCAGCTCTGTGTTTTGTGCTGCTCATTTTATCCTGATGAAGTCAATGGGATTTCAAAAGCGGATGCATCTTACCTTCACAGCATTACATTTTCAGTTAGTAAAAATTTGTAAAAAATAAAAAAAATTAAAACTTGCCTTTCATTTGATTCAAAAACGAAGATGTTCTCTGAGGGAAGAGCGAAAAATAGAAAATGTGGTAGAGGAACGAAAGTAAAGCGGCAGATAAGTCTTGAGTTTAAGAGCAAAAGAATGAAAATGAGACTGCACGTGGAACGACTGAAAACGACAGGTGAATATACATAGGTAGAAATCAAAGAGGAAAGATAAGGAGGGGCAAGGCCATGGATACACAGGCAAAGAATATACAGAATGCAAAACAAAAGACAGGCAGGGAAAGGGTGCCAATATAGAGAAATGTACAATGTGGGAACGGCGCAGCAGAAGCACACAATGACAATGAATGGAAGAATTAAAAATAGAGAGAAGAGCGCCAGACGTAAGGCCAGCATAAAGGCACAATAATCAAGTGGCGGGAACACCATAGGCAGAATTAGAGGTCTGGCAGCTAAAAAAGTGTTAATTGGAAGAGTGGAGTTTGTGGCGGGACTCCCTCTCTCCTGCGCACCCTTTATTTGGTTGTTAGTTGAGTTAGACCTGCAGCCAGAGTCATAGTTTGTCAAGGAACCAACTCCGAGGTTCCTACTGTCTAGAAAGATTGTGGGGGGAGTGACAAACTTTTGGACTGGAAAGGCGCTGGTTGGGTTTGATAGTCCAGTATTTGTTTGTAGGTAGTTTGCACAAGAAAATAGATGGTCCAGGTTGTTGGTGTGTTAAACATGAGATTTATAGGTTTATTCCTTGTTATAATCAGCACCAATGAAAGACATCATTGGATGTAAATGTAATATTCATAACATGATGATATGTTACACAGCCGACGCGCGTTTCAACCTAAGTCTTTTTCAAGGCCAATTGGGTTTGGTGGTTGAGTTTTCAGGTGGAATGGGCTGGTCCTCCCAAGTGTGGGTGCCAGAGGGCTGAATAGCCGTACTTGGCCGGGTTCGGCAATGCTGTTGTGTGGAGTCGTGGAGTGTTAATTCTATGAATATTGTAAAACTAATAGAGAAGAGGTCCGAGAAAGATGAAAGGTGGTGTGAAGAAAAGAAAGAGAAAAATCAAAGCCAACACAGACCTGTCGACTATAAGCAGGAGTCGACAGGGAGAGACAGGATAGAAGGAAATGAATGAAGGAGGGGAATAGGTAAAGGAGCAGGAAAAAAAAATCTCAGTTTTCAAAGAGTTACAAAGAAGGAGAAAGCATCCGAGCCTTAATAGCTGAAAGACTATTAGAAACAGAGGAATTAAGTTAATTAGAGAAGGAAGGAAACAGAAATAGGTTTTGAGAGGCATCAGCATAGAAGTGACAATAGTAGTCAAACAACTAAATAATAGAAGAGGAATGGTACATAATGAAACGAGCAAAGGGTTTAGGGAGGAAGCTTGTGGAACTCTGTAGTGCAGAAGAAGTGTGTTGGAAATCGTCCCAACTCAAGAAACTAAATATGTGCGGCTGGAGAGATAAGGACGAAAACCAGGACAAAGCAACACCAGAAAAAATACCAAGCAACGAGAGAGAACATAAACAGGGTGATCCGCCGTCACCATGTCAAAAGCATGTTGTTATATCATGGAGAAATTAAAAGAGGAGATTTCTTAGCATGATAAGGGTTAAGGAAGTTACTGGCATGTAAAAAGCTGTTTCAGTGGAATGTGCAGAACTGAACCAAGATTAAAAGGGGGTGAGAAGAGAATTAGAATCCCAAATTGGGCATAGCTGAAAGTAAACAGCTCTTTCCAGAAGTTTGAAAGAAAGGGAAGAAGAGAGATACTACTAGGAAGACCTGGGTCAAGAGAAGGCTTCCTAAGAATAGGCAAGATTGGTTAATGTCTCTGTCGACAACGTGGCCTTGCCAGGCCTGCATTCCAGCCATACTCTTGCTTTGCCCAGTGGAGTTTAAAGTGAAAAGTCTTATTTTCTCTAAGAGAATGAATTGCCAGTCTGGGCTACGTTTTTTCCATCATTACTTCTGCAACAACCACTGCATTGCACCTCCTAAGCATAATAATTAAGCATAATAATTAAGTTAGAAAAATTTGTATTTTGTGCAAAGTTAAAGCTTTGGTTATGCAGCTGTAAATATCTAAAGATACTCCAAGCATGCCACATTATTCGCCACACGTTTCACTGTTCTGAGGTCTCGATACACGATTTCTTCGACTAACTATACTTAAAACTTCTGCCTCTTTCAGTTTAGTGAGAACTGGCAAGTGATAGTGAAGACAAACGGAAGCTATACTGGCATTTACTGTAGGCGATCGTCAATAACAACACGTCAACATCTCAAGAATGAAGACCAACTTAGATCTCCACTATATGCTGCAACCTGTATTCCAGCGTTTACTGGACGCCTGTCAGAATGTGAAACTCTTTTCTCTAGATCTCAGTTGGTTTTGCAAAAACGGCAATCAATGGGTTGGATTACAACCAGACGAAAGAATTAGAATTCGTCCAAGCGAGTGGTGCAAAGATCTCAAGGGAGTCCGGTAAAGGAAGATTTGGGAACAGGCTAAGAGAACAGGATTGAAAGGGCTAGTCAACCAGCCACGGTAGAGGGGCAGCATGGAGAGAGAGAATTGGCAAGTAAGCAGATCAGGAGAGAGAGTATGGGCAGACTGCTCGATCACACAGTCAAATAACCACCCCTAAGGGCCACAAGGAGAGAGGCAAGTTGCCAGCTAATGACCCAAACACCGAGTGCCATGTAATCAGCCGTGAAGGGCAGCATTAGCGATGCGCAGGTAGCCCATCATTTTTGCATGGAACGAGGCACTTGGGCAGCCCGCGACCCAGTGCATGAAAGGAGGCATGTTTACAACATGGAGGCTAACTGCAACAAAAATGTCAGCTACCCGTGAAGTACATATGGAGAGGGACACGAGGACAGTCAAGAAGGCCCACCTGCACATCCATTCAACTGCCCCAGAGAACTGTATGGAGATAAGTGGCCCTCACGAGAGGCCCACATTGACATTGTTCAAACAGCCTGTTGTTGCCAACAGGTAACCCATTTGCACTCTTCACTGACAAGAGTCCCTTTACAGTTTTACAAAAATGTTGTCCATTCCATATATCCATCAAATAACTTCAGAAAACTTTCAAAAACAGCTTCTGAAGTTTTTGAAAATGTTACAAATATCCATCATCAAATAACTTTGTGTCATCTAAAACTCATATCGAAAAGGCAAAATTGTAGTAAAACTGTAAAGGGACTATGTACGTGAAGAGTGCGAATAGGTTACCTGTTGGCAACATCAGTCTGTTTTGAACAATAATTGTATTGAGTCTACATAGGCCTGGGGGCTATACCCATATGCACCAGAAGTTTTAACTATGAGACATTCGAAATTACACACACGCATTGAGTAAAGTAGAAAACTGAACACGTTTGTAGAAATACAGTAGGTTGTACCCCTCTCTCATTACTCCTTGTACAAAGGCCTGCATTGACAGCCATGCGAGTAGCCCAGGAGGACTGCATAGAGAGACACGTAGGCAACCATAGAGGTCTGCTTGGAAAGAGGAACTGGGCAGCCCAGGAAGCCCACGAAAAGCAAAGTGGCCAGCCTCAGCAGGCAGCAATGTACTCTCGTTTTTCTTATAGACACAGGACTGAAGGCTGCATAAGCAGTGTCTGTTGACAATTGTGGGATGAAGGAATACAAATTATATATATATATATATATATATATATATATATATATATATATATATATATATATATATATATATATATATATATATATATATGATGAAATAGACATAAGAACAACAAAAGCTGCGATTACTGGGGGTTCAAAAGGTAGCAGTCAGCCATAGATCTTTAGATCACGTAAACAGATATGAATAATTTGAACAAGTTCCGACAGGGAGGGCAATTCCTGGGAGTCAATGTGGTCACAGTAAGCAAGGACCATGCAATTAGCAAAACAGGATACCCTAGACCAGGTTCATAAAATCACATATGTCCTTTCTTGTGCACAAAGAAACATACCTTCCCTTTCCCACTCTTGAAGCCAGTCGCCGTCTCTGGTGGCACTGCCCAACACGTTCTTGGGTACGGCCTCCATCCGTGCATCCACTTTCTCCTGGTTGGCAGAGAGTCCAAAACCTTTCATAGCCCTCTGGAAGAACACATTCAGCTCTGCAAAGTCCATACCCTGGAGCTCGTCCACAAGTTCCAGTTGCTGATCGCTGGGGAGCTCTTCCCAGTACTGAAGCAGGTGGCCCTGGCCGGCTTCTATTAGCCTTTGGTGCAGCTTGCTTACGTCCATGTTGGCCGCCACTATGGACCAGGATTTCACGCAGTGTCTAAAGCAGAAAACAGAACAGCGTAGGTGAGCATTTAAAGGTTTCCAGTGCAGTGGGCTGTCAATACCATGTGAATCTGCGGTCACTGTAAGAATGAGCGAGTCACAGAACGCCTCTAACCCTAAGTCACGGTTTCCAACACGAGGTGTGTTGGGAGTAGGAGGAAGTCACATCTATTCAATATATTTTCAGCAGTCGAAACACTCGATTGTTTGAGACAGATTGCCAATGTGCAGGCATACTTATAAAACCCCACCCCTATTAACTAACGGGGCACAGTAGGGACTTAATGAGCACAGAAGCACAACTCACACCTCTCATGCTCCAAGCAGCTGTGTCTGAGCAGAGCTAAACACATCAGCAGGTCATGCTTGGGGGGCTCTACAGGCATGCCAAGTGCTCTTAATGGGGCACAAATCTCAGATATGCCTTACGAAAAACAGATTTCAAACTCTTGTTTTGTAATCAGGGGTTGTGACCTCTTACAGTTGCCATCTTTCAAAAAAAGATATTGATTAAGGAAGGCTCCCCCCCCCCCCCAATTTAAAATGGGTAGTTGGAAGCTGTACCTAGCCTGAAGGATCCAGGATCCTTTTGCACCTGTGTGGTCAGTCTTGCAGTGCATGGCAGGTCTTTGGGCATCAGGGCACTATTATTCCTATGTAAGTAAATCCCACCAAACAACACAAATAGTTAAGGCTGCGCTAAAAGGGGGAAGACGCGCGAGGGTGTGGTACGCTTTAATAGAAAGCAAGGCAAATTATGGGATTGGGGAGACAATGCATTTAAATGAGGTAAAGATGCCAAGCTGCAAGTTATAAGTCAGACACAAAAGGTCACTCGCCACATCAATCCTGCAAATACACAGCACACCATTTACTTACTCGGCAGGAGTCAATTATCACTGGCCAATGGCGAGTGCAAATTCCACCCCCACCCCACACTTGTGATAATGGCTCGGAAAGACATTTCTGTGAAATTAGCTTAAATAGAAACGTAACATTCATGTGCAGCTGTGCCTGTGAAGGGGACATCACACTTCCGAGCAGAATACACATATCGGGAAGAGGAATCTCCAAAAGAAGGTATGCAAACAGTGAAGAGTGATTTAGCACCTGTGTGTGGCCAGGAAGAGTTTTGTTAGCTTCACAACTTCCTCTCCAGGAGGTACTTTCGCCCGCCGGGCCCCTTCTTGAGATACAAAAACACCTCATTCTGTAAAGGAGCCTTAGGACACATCCAGTATTTAAAAGCAGAATGGGTCTATGTATATGCCAAAACCCAATAGTGTGCATCGAATATGCAAGGTAGATTGTGGCACTGGCCGCACGGCACGAGACGCTGGGGCAGCGCCAAGCTTCACATAGCAGGCCTCCCTTTGCTGTTGCGCCCACCCGGGGGCTCAGAGCTAGAACATGTCACATTTCTCACCTCGGAGAAAACAGGCTTTGAAGTGAAGGTAAAGGCAGAGGACAAAAGCCTGCAATGGGGATATCAGTAGACCTTTCCCCCCACCCCTCTATGTTGCAGCAAAAGGCTTGACTGCAGGCTCAGCTTTTGTAAGGCCCATTCTTTCAATAATTACCATCAACTTTAAAAAAGTGTATTTGTGTGCATACGGGATTGTATGTATACACGCATGTATGAATGTATGCGTGTATGCATGCGGGGGAGTGTGTGTATGTTTGTATGCTATGAGGTGTCTGTAAGTGCACACATGAATGAATGCAGTGTGAATGGTATACACTGCGCGTGTAATTGAGCGCACAGTCTAAATACTATGGGTGCTCCTGTGAATGACAGTTCAGCTGTGTGGATGCATGTGTCTGAATCTCTGTGTATATCTGTATGCACGATGGGACCATGGGAGGGGCATTGGAGCATGAACATTTTTTGACAAGAGCATGGCATGTTTTACTGCCGTTTTTGGGCAAAGGAAAGCCAACTTGAGTTTTTTGTGATGGTGGGGTTGGGGGAAATACTACAGTGGGGCAGGCCAGGCTGGGTCTTACTGTGGCATGGAATGTTGTACTCGCATGAAGGGCAAAGCCAACATGAGTGTTCTTACATGGGGAGGGCATGTTTCCTTATTTTGACTTGGCTTTTTATTGTACTGGAGTAAAGGTCAAAGGCAACATACATATTCTTACATGGGGGAAATTAACATGATGAGTGCAACATAAGTGTTCTTATATGGCGGGGATTTGTGTAATGATAATATGTTTTTTATATAGCGCTTTCGCAAAAGCTCTGTATGGAGAACATATTTACATAAAATCACCCAACCAAAGTTAGCACTTATTTAAATAACCTTAACTGATTGCATTTGTTGACAGCGATCAAACCTGCAAGTATCACTGTGCTGGTACAACTTGGTGAGCAGGGAAAACACAGTACAGTACAGAGCAAGAGAGAGATAACAAGGTGCAAAAGCAGCATAATAGTAAAAGGTCCGTAGTGGAGGGTAGAGATCAGGGAGATCACTTTGAAGTATGAAAGGCTGAGTTGACCTTGCCAGGATTTGAACCTGCAAATCATACTCTGATTACAACAGCATGCGCTAGGCCCGCTGAGCCATCTTAACAGCTAGCCAGCAAGAGCATGTTTTCTTACTGGTGTTAAGACCAAAGGCAACATAAGTACTCTTACATTGGGGTGGGGCATTCGTGCAGCCTGCAGGCAATGTTTTTTTTACTGTGGCATGACATTTTTTACTGCCGTTAGGGAGAAAATACAACATGATGAGAGTTCTTATATGACGAGTGGGGGACTCGTGTAGCCAGCCACACAATATGTTTTCTTACTGTGGAATGGCTTTTTTTCCACTGACATCAAGGCAAAGCCAACAGGGGTATTTTCTTACATGGAGATACTGGCATGTATTGGCAGAGCCAGCATAAACATGCTTGGTTATAGTATTCTTACTGGAATTATGGACAAATCAAGTCTCAGTATTTTCCTATGTGAGAATAGTGGCATATAGAAGTGCACCAGAATGGACATGTGCAAGCACAATCGATAATGAACATGCTTTTTGTACACTTGCCGAGTACTGGCATATAGTGGGCAAAGGAATTATGAAAATGTGTTTGAAAGTGCTCCTGTGCATTGTTGGTAGCTTGGCATCCAACAGACTATGTCTTACCCCGCAAAACAGTTTGTAAACTGTGTGGCGTTTTACCCAATTTATTGCAGAAAGTGTACTGAAAAATGCACTATTTTAACCCATTATTTAAAAACGTTTCTCAAGGGAACAATCCCTCCGCCCCCTTGATTGGTTCACCCTCCCTCTCCTCTGTCACTCCTGTCCATTTGGCTGGGGGATGAAGTGCCCTTCCTTCTGTGGGCTCTTCTTAGTGTGGGCCCTACTACATTAGCTCCATGCCCCACTTGCTACAGAATCCTGGCTATGCCTCTGAGTTCAGTGAAAGATGTATCTAATGTGCCAAAAGAGGTATAATATCTACTTAGCCTCCTGGGCTTGGGGAGGGGGCAAATCGGTAGTGCAATAGGTTTAATGTCCTGTCTCAATAACAGTTTTCAAAACTGCCATCCAGTCCCCCCCAAAATGTTGAGGCTGGCTCTGCACCTGTCCGGAAGTAGCTCCTTTATAGAACGCGAGGCCCGATTCCCAGGTGCTGTATTGAACTCCTGCTCATCAAATCTTGATTTCGATGCATGAACGGCCAAACACAGTATTCATGTGAAACTAGGAGAAAGGGGGCAAAAACGAAGGGAAACAAAGCTAATGCCCATGGAAACACAGTAGCAGTGATATTCTAGTGCAGAATGGGACCTTCAGTGACATTAGGGGCCCTTGCCATTCACTAACAAGGTGGGTATAGCTTTTTTTTATTTTAACAGGCTCCAAAACATCAAGGAACAAATGAAGTTCATTGTCTGATGTACAAGCAATTTGGAAGAGAGGCACTCAAAAGACCTCTTTTCAGGCTATCAGGCTAAACATTTCTGATGGCGGTTGGAAAATCTCCCTCCTCTATAGAAACGCAGCGGCTGCATTCATGCTCTGGGTGGGGCAAGACGTCTCACTGGAAGTGTCGCCGGAGCCACCCATCTTTTCCGATGTGAAGGATGGTCAACGACAACGTCACTGGGTGTTGCCTTTAATGAAAAAAGAAGAGCGCACTGCATTTTTTGTAGGAACATTTTTAGCTTAGGGGTGATTGCAGATAAAGAAAGGGGGGTGGAGCACACGTCCGTATATGGTAAATTTGGTTACCATCTGAGCAAAACTTTGCCTGGAGGGATTCAATATGGGGCGTGCCTTTGTGTCAGAGCAGAGCCATTGTAAGGCGCTTATTTGGATGTTCATGGATGCTCTTAAAAATCCATCAGCAGTTCACACACTGATCGGGGAGGGTGTAAACTTGTCTGGTCTCATTTTCATTCTCGCAACAACCCTCCATGTATTTCATAGACTTCAGTGGCCTCACACTCCCAGCAAACAGTCATAAACCTGGAAAAGATGTTGCTTCCATGGACTTAAATGGCACCGGGTTCTAAATCACTTGACTCCGCCCTCCTTAAGACATCCAATAGGTCGAGAGGCATGCCATTGAATGCGGTCATAGTGGGAGTTTAATAACCACTGTGTACCGATGACAAAGTTGCCCCCGTGTTGGACAAGGTCACTTTTTATCCCAGCAAGTGCCCGTGATGTTCTTTATCAGTGCGGGCAGAGGAAAGGAGTATAAAAGACACCCCATATTTGTATCTCCTCGCCATCTGAAGGGGGGTGGGTGAAGAGCTGGAGCCCAAAGGCAATAAGGGCACATATCCCTGGTGCTGGCTGAATCTCCATTTACGAGAACAGGCGACAGCCTAGCTGTCCATAGGCTCCGATATGAGTTGATTTAAATTGATCTAGTCAACAAGATCGCATCCCTGTACAAAACGAATAACTCCCAACAAAAGAATGCTAAATCCCCACTAGGAGAACGATGCGTTCACGTGTTCAGTTAGGTGCTGCTGCGCTGTTTCTCACGAGAAAAGGACGAGTTCACCGCAATCATGGAATTAAAACGTTACCATACATAAGTCAGATACAGATCCATTCGCGTAGCGGGGTGAGATTATGAGCAAACGCACGCATTCCAGTGCAAACAAAATGCACATTCACCTGTGCGATAGCAGACCAAATGGTAATGGCAGGTCTTTCCCATCTACGGAACGGAAAAGGCATCACTGCACAGGGTGATGGGTGCACAAACTCTTATAACAACCCCTAGTCTGTGCCTCACGCCTGTGTACTCATGTTCCCTGTAACCTATTGTACACCTCATATGCTTTGTCATGCACCACTATAACGTATTCACCTGACGTTGTTATATCTTTAATATTCTCTGTATGTACCACCGTAACTAAGTAGCCTACTTACCTCTGTAACAGCACCACAATGCCTGTGGGCTGTGTGTGCGCTATACGATAAAGAGGGGACCTTAATAGTTGGGCAGGGAGATGATATGAAGAAAAGAGAACAAGGTACACGCAATTTATTTCTCATCGTTGTAGGAGCAGAAACGGATGACATTTGAGAGCAGGAGATAATGGAAACTGTACCGAAGGGCCAGATTACAGAAAAGTTGCACTGGTGCAAGTGCAAAATTGCACGGTATTAACACTAGAACAAAGTCTGCCCTATTTAAAAAATGCACAGGGGCACATTATAAAACTACAGCACAATGACAAGTGAAGTTTGGCATGGTATAAACACCACAGCAAAAATTGCCCCAATGCAAAAAAGGTAAATTTCAATGCATTTTTACGCCTGGGCAAAGTTTGCCCTAGTCCTAATACAGAATGTTATGTTCCCTGGTGCTTAGGTTGTCCATGATTTTGTCAAATCAGAAATGTCAGAGGGAGAAAAAAAAAAAAAGTCATTTGAACGAAAATTACTTGTTTTTCTCTCCTCTGGACATTTCTCGTAACCCGCAGCACTCCATCCCCCTTACTTACCATTTGGCAGCACGCAGACTCCTCCATCCCTCTGTGACGGCACTTCCCTTCACTTATGTTCATGGGAACCGGAGACGCAGGGTCCTTTTTTTTTGGCTGAGTGTGGGACATCCCCGCACCTCCGATGCCATTGTAACAAACAAGCCATGAATACAAGGAGGTCAACCCATGCTATCAGAAGCCCTGACAAAATTGGTTCTGCAACCCCAATGGGTTCAATGCTGCCAGATGGTAAAGCGCACATCTCACACTGGTGTGGCTTCAGTGCTGCCGGAGAGTCTAGGTTTGCAAGCTGGGGCAGAGGTGGCAGGGTGTGTTAGAGTGCATCCTGCAGACTATGTAAGATTCAATACGTGAGGGCCAGAGATGTTATACCATTGTGGTGCTGTAAACGTGCCACAACTAGCTGTCTGCACGAGGGATTCCATGCACAGATAAGTTACTGTACTTATCAAGGAGCCTGACATAAGGGGTTCACAGGTGCCATTCGGGAAACACACGACCCATGCTCTGAGGTGCACTGGGAACTATGGTGTATGCATCTCTATCCACCAAGAAGAAGGCATTCCATGCTCCCCAGCAGCTTCTGGCACCAGGAATGCTGTTTTCCCAGCTGGCTAGCACAAAACCCCTAACTTCCCTGGTTCCCTGCTGCTATGCCCTGATGCAAGGCGTTCCATGCTCCCAACTTATAAGTCTCAGGTACAAGATGCTACATGCATCCAGCTGGTACAAGTGTCTTTATACTGCCATGCCATGGGCCTAAGGGACAAGGCCCACGGCATGGCAGTGGGGACTGTGAACAAGAAGTTCCTTTCTCCCAGCTACCATGCTTCAGGGACTCAGAGGTGGTCTTGATGAGCCCTATTCTCTGAACTATCATGAATGAGACCAAAGGATCCAATGCCCCAAAACGTTATGCCCACGGCATAGGTCGCTCCATCGCTTCCAGGAACAGCACACTAATCAAACCAGTTGGGAGGTATTCAGTCCATCCCTGTAGCTTAGAAGAACCTGTTTAGCTTGATACAAACAGCTCCCAGGACCTTGCTTTCAATCTCCACAGCTACTCCTGCCAGACAAATATACTCAATGACATGAACTCTGTTTTAGGGTATGTGTATACAGAAGCTTTAGGGTTAATCTAGGAGATGTCCAAAGCGTAATGTGCTTCAGTATACAACAAACACTATTGAAGTTTGCATCACATATGGAAGTTAGAGCTGCCACACTATGTACTAGCTCACAGTTTTCCAGAGGTAAATCCTTACTCATTGAGTAATATCCAATACCCAGGAGCTACGTTTAACTCCTGCTCATCAAATTCTGATTTCGATCCAAATGAGGGTACAAGAGTATAAGCTCTCAGGTGCCATTCCCATGGCACAAGGGATTCCTTACCTCAGCTATCCCACTTGCAGTGCAATGTCTTTTGAAAGGATCATACAGCGATCCATGGGGGGCCACAGGATCAGGGATGACCATGGCTCCAGACGTACTAGTAGAAATCTGGCAGTTGAGAGAGCGTGCATTCAAACATCCCTTTCATCCACAAGCACTGGATACCACCGAGGAGACTGCTTGCCCCGTGCAGAGTATAACACCACCGAGGAGACTGCTTGCCCCGTGCAGAGTATAACATCAATCACTGCATACGCGAGGTACTGGTTCTTGCCATCTCGCCGCATCCCCTAGCAACCCTGGGCCAAACACCTCCAGTCAAAAGTTTGAGTAATGCAATCCACACGTCCACGAGGAGGGTTATTTATTTATTTATTTTTTTGCTCCTCGTTCCTGTCCCAAGGATTTGGTCTCTAAAGTTAGTAAAGTCAGATGTCGGTGGGGCATGACTATCTTTAAGTCAATGGTGATAAAGCTTTAAAGGGTGGGCACTCTTACGCCCCCCCCTTTCTCGCGGGTGTGTACCCATTGAAGTCTATGGGGGTTGCGGCGTTTGTTGAGCGATGTCATGGGAGTACATGTAGACTAGAGTAACACTCTGCAAATGAGAGGGAGTCAAAAGGTGCATTCCTACCCCACATTATAATACTCATTTCTCCTCAGCACCGCATATACTTGCCACTTGTAATAGTGCCTGTCCCTTGGATCTACCCACCGGCTTCTGTTACTCGCTATAATCCCCGTTTCTTAACCTCTGGTACTGATGCCTCCTCCGGGTTGCTGCTGCCTAGTTTATCATGATGGTCCGGGATCCCTAATACCCCCGAATGCTCTCTTCGGTGCAACGCACAGGCTGGCCGCTGGCGCTGCCTCTGTAGCCCTGTGCTCAGCCTGCGCGCTTACCTGAGTGGGTATATCGCTGACGACCCGACGCTCAGCTCCCAGCCTCCACCAGTAATCGGCAGTGCCACGGCATCGAGTACTGTTGGCGAGGGGCGGAACCGGCTGACGTGGCGCTTACGGACTGACGTCAGCCGATGCCCTGTGGGCTCGTTTCGTCCGCCCTGCCTCTGCACGCGGCTGTGGCGCACTTTCTTCTCACTGGAAGCGCCGAGGAAAGGAAGGAGCTGTTCGTCGTCATCGTCGTGAGGAGCGTCCCGCCCTTACCGCAAGCAATGAGGTGCTCAGTGTAGCCGACACGGTCACTCCTCGCGAGACGAATTCCAACCTTTCAAAATCTGCATGGCCCTTCGGGCGTGTTCTCAGAGTGGAATGCTGCCCCAACTTGAAATTCTCGTTAAGAAACACAGAAGTGATTCTGTAGGTCACGACAAATCAATTGGACACGTTTTACATTTTTCGAATTCAGTGCCTCAGTAACGCATAGCTCTCAACCATTTGTGTCACAAAGGCGGGTGAAAACACCCGATTTTATTTTTGGCGGGTGAGAGGCCCTTTGAAATGAATGGGCATGCAGGAGGCTTGGCGGGTGAGTCAGCTGTTTAGAAGGCGGGTGACACCCGCCAAAAGCGTGTGAATTGAGAGCTATGGTAACGTACGGTGGAGACTCCCCATCATTACCCAGCCGCACCCACGCTAAACCTTTTTACAAATATATATTGTAGGCGATTTTAAGTCAACTGCATACATGCCAATACCTGGGAGGGAGATTTCGTCAGAGAAATCGGGAGAAATTAATTTCCCCATAGGAATGCATTAGAGCTGGAAATATGTTGGCTGGGAGAATGTGAAAAAAGGGAAGGTTGGTTGGGATGTAGGACACTTTTCTGCACTGAGTAATGTGTTCAGAGAACATTCTGCACTCAAATCATCCAGTAGCCTGAAAGATTCAGACAAAACATGAGGTGGCCCGATAAAGATATAATTGCTGCAACATCTTAGTTTTAACATTTTTTTTTCACAAAGAAATACATTGCCATTTATTCAACATGAAGAGTGTCATGATCACAGCGTGTGTGTGAGAAGAGTATTTTTGCAATAAAAAATACGGTATTAGAACATGTGACCTTTTATTTGGCAAACCCATCGTTGCAACCTCAATCGCCTTGTCTCTGGCTCATAACATTTTCACATATTCTTCCATGGTTAGAATCCGGTTAATTTTAGGTATAGCATATATCTCTCCAGATATTCATTGGGTGGGAGTGGTGTCCTCTACTTTAAAAAAAAGTTTTAGTGTTCCTATACTTTTATTTGAAAAAGAAACCATTCCGGAATGGTTTATTTAGTTTTAAAGTAAAATTAGGATGAATTTGAAACTTTATTCAGTGCACTGCACTGAACATTCCCTTAAACAGCAGGTGTGTTTGTATGAGGGGTTTGAATGTGCGTGGAAGGGGGTGTGTGGTTTGTAGAGCGGGGGCAGGCCAGCAGGGAACATAGTTCTGCAACTTCTTTTTGTACACCCTGGCCATTGCACACATTATGAGGCAGGCTGAAGATGTGCAGGGGTCAATTTCAATATGATTGTTGGGGGGCCCCTCTTGTTTAGAGCAGAAACAGGTCTGCGTCACCCGTGGGGTGCAAACCTAATGGAGACAAAGAAATGCAGCCAGGGTTCAATAGGCAGGGATAATCACACACATTGAGGAGCTACATATTCTTCTTTGTCAGCAGGTGACTGATGAGGAGGAACCAGTGTTAAAAGGAAACACAGTGATAACACTTCTATATACCCTGAGAGAAGTGCCAGATGGAAGGGCTCCAACAATCGTAACTTCTAAGGCAAGCACTGCAAAGCACACATTTAAGGCCTTAGAATGAAAATAACATAGAAAGGAACATATTGCTGTTATAAGACTGCTAACTGGCAACATGGTGGCAGTTGCTGGCAGCTCCCCGGAGGCTTGTGGCCTCTTTCAACTGAAAACATTTAAAGGGCCTGATCCCCTCCCTGCTACCCACCACCCAAGGCCCAACTCTACACAAAGCTCTCTCAAATAATTTGTGTAATATTTGCAACTAGTGTATTCAGTCCTTCATCATTGAAGAGGGGACCTTGGGGTGGCTCGTCGGTGGGAAAAGGGGTTAGGGTATGGGCCCTAAGTCTACTAAATTGATATGTAATGTATACATTTGGCAACCGTGTGTGAATATTGGCCTCCAAAAAGCAATACGATTTGACATATCTTAGAAAAAGATATGTTAAATCAACTGCACATTTTGGAAATATAATATTCCATAAAGTGATGCTTTATTTCAGTCGTTGTTGCTATTTATTCATCGTCAGGGGGTATTATTATTATTATGAGGGTATATATTGAGCACAGACCTAGCTTTTGGAAGAAACGGGGAATTTACATTCATAGGGGGAAGGACCTGGTGAGGGAAGCAGAGAAAAAGGGAGTGGGCAGCTAGCAACAGCGGAGGGCAGGCAACTTGGCAGCAAGGGTTCTACAAGCAACTAGGCATGGAAACAGTGTGGAGCAGATCACCCAGTCTCCGGTAGGGGAAGTGAACAATGTTTGGACGTGGGTTTTAGGGAGGAGCCATTCCTTGATGAGGAGGGTAATGTGCTCCTTCCTGAACTGTGGAAGCGACAGGCAATTCTGATGTTGACTGGGAGGAGGTTCCAGAGTCTTGGGATGTAGACAGACAAGGTCCATCTTCCGGTTCTTTCCTTCCTGCACCAGTGGAGTTGAAGTCTGCACATGTCCTTAATTCTGCTGGATTGTAGGCTTCTGGAGATGCAAGTTTCTCAGTGAGGTAGCTAATGGACTTCAGGGTGACAGTCTTGCAGAAGATCCAGCATGATTTGAAGGTGATGCAGGCTTGCAGTGGAAACCAGTGTAGTTGTTTGAAAGTCAGGGTGATGTGATCGAATTTGCAGAGTCCTTTGATGATTTGTGCTGCAGCATGCAGGACACATCTGAGGAGTGCTGGGGTAAGAGCGCCTGGATACAGCAAACACTTTGCAAATAATCACAATGTCATCTTCATTTTACATGGCTGCAAAGCATAAAGATTTATCAAACCATTCATAATCTTCTGTAGAGAATCCTATGGATCCCTCACTGAAACCCTGCCTTAAGTCTCCTGCCAGGTTGCCAGGAAAGACGCTTCCTAATCCTGACCTTGGGGGTAGTGTACTGCAGAAGGATCACCTGGGAGGAGACAAGGCCCAGGATGGTGAGGGGATCCCGTGAATGAGACAGAGTATTTGTCCTTTGACAAGAAAAACCTTTCCAGGTTTCCAAAGTAGCTAATGGCTTATTGTCATTATAATGTCCCTGACCCACGTATAAAAAAATGGGGTTCTGGACACAAGTATCATAACATTTGAGAAAACCTTGCAAAGTATTTTAGGATAAACACCTTTCTTACTCCCAAAGGTATAATGTAAAGGAATCTAGAAATGTTACCTTAAATACATTCTTCCCCTGTGTCATGGGGAACAATTCCTGGAAGCTTTGGTCAAGGTGGGGAATCCTCCATTAAAGTGCCATCACGTTTTCCAGCAGCGTTCTAGTCATTCCGCTCCACTTCCCATAAGTACCTCTTAGTCCTTCCCCCCCCAGTGCGTTGCAACTCTAGCACTCTAAACGAACAATACTTTCCGTTCTCTTGCTTCTAGGAATTTTGCCTAGTGCCTTTCTTCCTTTCTCGGTCACGTCCCAGCCCTTCCTCGTATTGCCTTCCTTGCTTTTTTGTTCCGCTGTTGTTTTTCTTTGCTCGCTTGCCGGTCGCTGGGCTCGTCTTCCACTCGCCTCCTGCCGGCGCCCTCTCTCTCTTTTCCTGCTTTCTGTTCGGTGTGATTCACTCATTTCTATTTTACTTTTATGATGGGTCGCGGTTGGTGCTGTTATCCATCTGTGCACGGGACCGGGGCTCACACTCTCTGTATTCGTTTGGGTGGTGGAGCATTGTGTTACTCTTTTCAACTACTCGCTCTTCAGCTTTGGCGATTGTTTACTGCAGGCATCACTACGTGTGGGGTAGCGTGGAGCACTGTGCCGGTTGCCTTTCTCTCAGCTAACTCTTAACTATTTCCTTGTATACTCTACTTTTCTTAGTCTATTACCGTCCTTCTTGTGTCTCTCCTTGGCCTCTCTCTGTCTACTTCGCCCAGGACCCTCCGCCTTCTTCACATCAGCTGCTGCATTTGTCATTTCCTCCTGCTTGACAGCAAATCTCTCTCCTTCATTGTTTTCCTTCCTGAAGACACCTGGACAACTCTTCATTGCTTTTGAGTTATTGGACACTCTTGCCTTGGACTTCTTTTTCATCTCATCCTCCTGTCAGTGACACAGACATTTCCATCTCTTCACTTCTTGGAGTCAACCACCACTCCGGAATACCAATCAGGTTTTATTTTGTGCCTTTCGGCTTTTTCCCCTTCCTGGGCTGCGCAGGGAGGACGCCATTCTTGTTGGTACTGTTTCTCAGTCCAAACAAGGTGGCGAGTTCCCAGAGCAGACCCTCTCTCTTCAAAAAGAAGGGTGCTCCCGAAGAAACCACTGCAGACCTCTCGGTATCCACAGTGTCCTCCAGAGACAGCGACGTCGAAACTCAGGTGAGACCCTCCATCAGTGACACCCTGTACCAACAAATTCTAAAGGTTTAATTTTAAAATACCTTAAGGGAAGTAAATCTACCCTTAAAGTCAAACAAACACCTGAAAGGATTAACATTGTTGGGAACTACATGTCCCATAATCCCATGAGTACTGAGACGAGGAAGAGGGCTGAAGAGGCATGTTGTAGTAACAATCAGGCAATTAGGCCTAACAGCCCACACCTGAAGGAACCTGAGAGGCCTAAAAGGCCCCCTCGGGTGCAGGCAAGAGGAAGGAGCTGAAACTGTGACTGGAGTGCATGCAGTAGAAGTAGAAGCAGAAAGACAAAGACACGCAGCTAGCAAACCAAGCAGAAGTGGGAGAACAAGAGGGACGCCATAATGTGGATGTAGCGCATTTTACCTGCTTGTTCTGAGGGTCCTGTTCCCCAATCTCTGGAGTGCAGAGGCTGTGCAGCAGAAGCCATGCAGAGAAATCATCTTTCCACATGTGAGCCTGATTGCAGTGGTTGCTGTTAGGGAGTCTTCTCATTTCATGGCTAATTTCCCTTACCTACAGAATCCCCCAGCAGCTTTGCTAGATTTGAAGGGTTTGTTTCTTTTTACCTGCTAAGAGTGAGACTCTTTTTCCCACTCTTAGGCATTTTTGCTATGTGTGTTCTAGGCTATTTTTGTGTTTAATGCCTATGGGATCTTTTCTCACCCCCACAGGAACCATCTTTATGCACATGTGTCACACAGCACCCTCCGTGCAGTGGCAGAGGGGTGTCGTAGCGACCCCCAAACATAGACTCCATACCCATAGGGCTGACTACTGTCTCCCAGGGCATGTAAAGTCCCATTGACTTTACTAGTCGATTTTTATGAACTTAACACCCCATCTTAATATGGAAGTACTGGAAGTGGTTAATAGTTTTTCCCCTATGTTCATTTTCGAGAGGGTACCTTAAAGTCCCCCTCTACAAAGTTTCTGGCTGGTGGCAGTGGTTACTACCTTTTATGTTCGGCGCAAATATTTCTCTATGGGATTTTCCCATTGTTCGAGGCTATCACTTTTACTGACAGCCTCTAACATACCGCCGGTTTATTTTATTATTAACTTTACTCCGGTAGGTTTTATTTGCCAGAACTTTTATAAAACTTCTTTCTCGAGTCTTACTTAATTTTCCTAACCCAGGTTGGGGATCCTTTGTTCATCCTTTTGGCGGGCTACTGCCAAGAAGCCCTCCTTTCTGCGCCACTGAGTCTGGGGTGGGTCTGTTGTTTGGGAGGGGGAGTAGAACCCCCAGACAGAGTTGCCACAGCAACTCAGGTCGCACTCTAACCTGATAGGCTGGAGGGTGTCCCGTCAAGAAGACGACTCCACTGTGTGAGTGACAGCTAGGCTGTATGAATGTGTCTCTTTCTGCATAAAAGCAGGGTCCTGAGTACTGGAAGAGCAAGACGTCGCCACTGGAACTACAGAACCAAAAGGAAGAGAAGCCAGAGACATCTTCAGCATCTACACCACCGATGAAGCCCTGCCGGAGCGTCTCACCACTTTTCTTCCACACGACGAGAGGAGATCTTCAGCGAAAGAGCCTCCTTCCCTTGAGCTGGTGTGGTCAACCAGTTCACCTATCGCATCCTCGGACCTGCCTTGGTCGACTCGACAGTGCCCCGCACTTGGAGACCGGATAGCCAGGCAGTTATCGACCCGGACCATGATTAAAAGGAGCGTACCTTTTAAACTTCATTTGGCAGCACTGCGGCTGGTTTCATCCCTGGGTAGTGCAGCGACTCGAACCTTCCTCCACGTCGAGAGCCTCTCTTCCTCTGTTGGACCCCTCGACCTGCAGGAACTACCAGGAACAACTGCCACTGCAGGAGCCACTTCTTCACGTTTAAGGTATATTGTTCCGCCAGGCCGCTCTTTCTCCGTGGTAGCCCTAAAGGTCTTTTAAATCCTTTAACTACTTGTGGGGTCGGCCGCCCTCTCTCTTAACATTGCCTTTCGCCTTGCATCTACCTCTTCAACATTTTTCTACTAAAGACTTGACTGCAGCTACAAGAACATTTTTGCTCCTAAGCTCTTGGTCCTGTACCACTGACTCTGGCTCAGGCCTATTGACTCTGGCTGATTTGTTAGACCTGCTCTCACTAGTTTGGTTTTCAATGAGAAATGTGTTGATGCACCTAAATCTTCTAAACCCCTCTTCTTTCCTACTGTTTTAACTTGTGGAGTGCCATTTTGTTCAGTTTTCATTCACTTGTCTTTTGGTTAAAGTGTTACTGTGCATTACTTGTTCACAAAACTTCAGGGAAGTGTTGCTAGGGGGTGTCTGAAGATATTTCGGTTGAACTTGTACTTTTCCCTCCCTTTCGTTGAATTGTTAGAGTGCCATTTGTAGTTGGTTTTCACTGTGCCATTTTGCTCAGTTTTAACTCTACCGCAAACTTGTCAACAATATAATAGGGAGTTGTATATGCTTTTCTTTTGACTAAACTTAACTTACTTTATTAACTGTGACCTATGTGTTGACTTAGAAATGTATAAAATAAATATATATTCACTTTTTAATACAAAACTTTGGTCAGTGCTTCCTTGCTCCATAGTACTGTACTACCTATTGTGTCAACCCTGAATACTGCTCCTCGCCCTCTTGAGATAAGTCTGACTGCTCAGCTACAGCTACCAACTAAATCTTTGTGGTACAGACTGATACCAAAGGGGATTTATTGCTCTCACATGTAGTCCTAATCTGGGGTAGTGCTCCCTAAGGGAACTGCCCTGGATTCTGTCTAACACTGGTGTACAGCGGTGAGGATAAAAGTATTGGATTGACATTTTAGTGTGTTACCAGGGCCTTGGTGCAACTAACCACAAGGTTAACAATCACAAAAAGTTATTTTAACAAAAGTCAAAATTATGGAAGGTTATAGCCAGGAGACCCTCCTTACTAATACTGCTGATTATTTAAGGGATCTGTGTAGACAGAAAGGTCTTCCTGTCAAAGGCAAGAAACAAGAAATGATTGATAGACTGTTAGAGAAGCAAAGTCTGGATAGTGGTGCTGTAGTGCCCACCACTCCAGCAAATGTAGCAAACAGTAATGAGGATAATGTTGAAGATGTTATTGTTGAGACAGATGAGGAAGCGGAGAATAATTATGTCACCCCCTCTGGTCCTCTGCCTGCTCAAAGGCCTCAGTCTGTAGCTACTGGACCTTTAACAGGTCCCACATTAAGTCCTGAATCTATCTCCCTAGAAAAAATGAGACTTGAACTTGAATTCAAAAGAATTAGTGCCCAAACTGAACAGGGACACCAAGAACTAAGGCTCAAAGAAATGGAGCTCAACCATGAGCTTGAGATGAAGAAACTGTCTTTGGAAAATGCTTCTCTCCCTGAATCCTCTAGATCTTCCAGTCCAAAAAGACCCCAGATGCCTAAAGAGATTGTGTGTATGTATGAACCTAAGCTGGATGTATTAGATTGGCTTGCTATGTTTGAATATAATCATGGGCTCCAGGTTATCACAGGTGATAAATTGATCCCCTGGTTATTCTCTAGGCTCCCCCCTGTTGCATCCGATGTGGTAATGGAGTTGGGGGAGGAGGATAGAAAGGAATATGCATGTGTAAAGCTAGCTTTAATAGATAGATTTGGGAAGACTCCTCCCCAGTACCTTAAGAGGTTTAGGACCCTCAAAAAGCATGATAGTACCCCTGGGGCTACTTGGATGAGTGTTTGAAGAATTTAGAAGGATGGATTAAGGGTTATAGAGTTAACACTTATGAAGGAATGAGAAATCTTGTTATGTTGGAGTCTATCTATGATGCCTGCTCTCCTGAGCTCAGACAGCACTTAGCTGATTCAAAAGAGCTAGATTCTAAGAAACTGGCTAAGGCTGCTGACTTGTGGGTTGCCAACAGGGCTACTCACAAGGATTCAGGGGTAACTCAGAAAAAGAATGAGGGAAAGCAGCCAAAGAAAGACAACAAAAAGAATTCAAATAATCCCAATTCCAAAGAGGGCCACAAACAAAATTCTAAGGGTAAGCCACAAGGGAAACCTAATCAGGCTAGCGTACCTTCTGGTCGCAGACCAGAAGGAGGTCAGAGCAAGCCCCCATTCATAAAGACATTTGGAAAATGTTATGTTTGTGGCTCAACTGACAGTGTGAAAGGGGATCCCAGATGTAAGGGTAAACCTTCAGGGGTCCACACTGTTTCCTTAGCCTTTGCTCCAGAGGAAGAAGTACATATGGCTAGTTGAAACTTTTAACTACTAGCTGATGATCCCATTGGAGTCTCAGCTAGTGAATCTTTAGTATCTCCTGGGTTGTGGGAACAACAGAATTTAGATGTGTATAATTCTATCCCTCCTAATACTAAAGAGTATGATAAAGACAGTGTCCTAGTCAATGGTCAGGAGACTCCTGCCATTAGAGACACTGGGGCCTGCATAACTGTGGTGGACAAATCTTTCTTTAAGGTGGAGGAGGTTGCTAAAGCACCCAAACGCCTTACCAAGTTAGCTGGAGGGCCTGTGCAGATGCCTCCCCAATTACCAGCTCTCATCCAGTGCAATGAAATGACTGTCAGGATACATGTGAGTGTACAATCTGAAGTACCAGGAAGGGTGCTGTTGGGCAATGATCTGAAACACCTGGGAGTAGTGTCAAGTACTCCCAGACCTCCTAGTAAGATATTACAGGAGCTTACCAGACCTGCAAGGGAGAGGACCTTCAGGGGCTCTCCTGAGGAGATGATAGAAAAAGAAATCACTCCTACTACACGGGAGTTACTTACTGCTATCTCTAAGCAACCAGAAGCAAAGGGGAAACCCAACACTCCCAAAACAAAACCAGCAGAAAGCACTCCAGTGCTGCCAACCAGGAAATCTCCTAGGTTAGCAACAATCACACCTGTGATTCCTCCTCCAGCTGAGGCTGAGAGTGAGGTACAACCCTGTGTGGTTGAACTAGAGCCTGAGGACTCCGATCTAGTAGGAGGCCAGGAACTTGTTGGAGATCTTGACCCTGTGGACCATCCTGAGCTGCAGTCGTTACTGGCAGAAGGTGGACCCCAAATGGCAGACTTCAGTAAGGGACAAAGAGAATGTCCAACTCTGGAAGGTCTTCGCCACCATGCAGCTTCTCAGCTTGAAGGGAAAGAGCCTGGGAAGTATAGGTTACACTGGGAAGATGGCCTCTTCTATAGTGAACCAACAGAGTCAACTCCTGGGGACTACAAAAGACTTGTAGTGCCCCAAGCAAACAGACTCCAATTCTTGCAACTAACCCATGAGCTACCTTTGGCTGGTCACTTGAGCTTCAAGAAGACCAAGGAAAGGCTCTCTCTCTACTTTTATTGGCCTAAAATGGGGGCTGAGGTAGATAAGTATTGCAAGAGTTGCCACACTTGCCAAACCTCTGGTAAAAGTGGCTCCAAGAACGTGGCACCTCTAGTGCCTCTCCATTTGGTGGGAGTACCATTTGAGAAGGTAGGAATCGACATTGCTGTTCCCCTTGATCCTCCAACTTCTTCAGGCAACAGGTTTATACTTGTTGTAGTAGACCATGCTACTAGGTTCCCTGAAGCAATTCCTATGAGGACTGTGACAGCTCCAGCTGTAGCTAAGGCCCTCCTTGGTATTTCTACCAGGTTTGGGTTTTCTAAGGAGGTAAATCCGACAGGGGGTCACATTTTATGTCCCACTACATGAAGGCCATGTGGAAAAACTGTGCAGTTACCTACAAGTTCTAAACAGCATACCACCCTCAGACAAATGGGTTGGTAGAAAGGTTCAACAGAACCACGTCGAGCATGATAGGAGCTTTAGAAGACCCTCTTAAGAAAAAGTGGGATCTTCTACTGCCATGCCTTCTCTTTACATATAGAGAAGTCCCTCAGGAGGGAGTGGGTTACAGTCCCTTTGAACTTTTCTATGGCCATCCGGTTAGAGGTCCATTGGCCCTGATCAAGGAGGGGTTGGAGAGTGCTCCTTCCCCCACACCAGTCAGAGTCACTGACTATGTGATAAGACTCCGGAGGAGAATGTCACACATGATGGCTGAAGCTAGTGATAACTTGAAAGCAGGTCAGGCTCTGGTCAAGCATTGGCATGACCAGAAGGCCAACATGGTTGAGTTCGCTCAAGACCAGCTAGTTCTTGTTATGGTACCAACAAGGCAGAGGGCCTTGCAGGACAAATGGATGGGACCCTTCAAGGTTGTGGGAAAACTTGGAGAGGTAAACTATCTGGTGGATTTAGGCAATCCTAAGGAGGTTCCTAGAGTCTTTCACATCAACCGTCTAAAAGCTTATGTCTCAAGACCAGAACTGGGAGCTTTGCTTCTAGCTTTAGCTCAAGAGGAGGAGGAGAGTGAACCTCTGCCTAACCTCCTCAGAGGCAAGCCTTTGGATGAGAAAATAGAAGGAGTCAATCTCTCTTCAAATCTGACACCTGAGCAACAGCAGGAGTGCAAACTTTTGTTAAATCAATTTGCCCCTCTGTTCTCACTGACACCAGGGTTGACCCCTTGGGGCCAACATGATATCCAAACTGGTGACTGTCTACCTGTCAAAAGCAGGGGCTACAGGATGTCAGAAAATGTAAGAACCCACATCAAAGGAGAGGTCAACAAGATGCTTGATCTCGGGGTAATAGAGCCCTCTACTAGTCCATGGTCTAGCCCAGTTGTGTTAGTACCAAAGGCAGGATCCAAGGAGTTGAGATTCTGTGTGGACTATAGAGCTCTAAATGCAGTCACTAAGACTGATGCCCATCCTTTGCCAAGTACAGATGAGCTGGTGGATAGACTTGGTTCAGCCAAGTTCCTCGGCACATTTAATCCCACGTCAGGCTTTTGGCGAATAGCCCTGACTGACCATGCCAAGGAGAAAACTGCATTCTCCACCCCAGTTGGCTTATACCAGTTTAAGGTTATGTCTTTTGGATTAATTAATGCACCTGCTACATTCCAAAGGATGGTTAATCAGGTTCTGAATGGGATGGAGGACTTCTGCATGGCATACTTGAATGACATTGCAGTGTTCAGCCCTACTTGGAAAGAACATGTTGACCACCTAGGATATGTTTTGCAGGCTCTGCAACAGGCCCATCTGACCATAAAGGCAAGCAAATGTGAAATTGGTCAGAGTAAAGTGGTCTACCTTGGGTATGAGGTAGGAGGTGGTGAAATAAGGACTTTGCTCAGCAAGATTGAAGCTGTGCAAAATTGGACAACCCCTCCTACTCAAACTCAGGTGAGAGCCTTCCTAGGCCTCACTGGGTATTACAGGAATTTCATTGAGAACTATGGGTCCATAGCTTCTCCACTGAATGTAATCTCTTCTCCTAAGTTTCCTAAAAATGTCAAATGGAATGAGGAGTACAAACAGGCCTTTGAAATCCTAAAGAAAGCTCTTTGTCAAGCTCCAATTCTCAGAGCTCCTGACTACCACCAACCCTACATTGTACAGACAGATGCTTCCAATATAGGTATAGGTGCAGTACTCCGTCAACTGGATGAGAAAGGCAGGGAACACCCCAATTGCTTCATCAGTAGGAAAATGAAGGAACCTGAAACAAGGTGGGCAACTATTGAGAGAGAATGTTTTGCCATTATGTGGGCTTTGAAGAAGTTTAGACCATACATCTATGGATCTACTTTCACCATTCAAACAGACCACCAACCCTTGAGATGGTTGATGCAAATGAAAGGGGAAAACCCAAACTGCTAAAATGGTCAATCTGACTCCAAGGGTCTGATTTTACCAATGAGCACAGGTCAGGATGTCACCATCAAAATGCTGATGTTCTCTCTAGGATGTTTTTAACTGACTAGAGGTATGAGACTCATCCAGGAGTGGATTAGATCGTCCTGTCCCTTAGTCTGGGGTGGGGGGCGAGTGTTAGGGAGAATTCTCATTTCAAAGCTAATTTCCCTTACCTTTAGAGTCCCCCAGCAGCTTTGCTGGATTTGAAGGGTTTGTTTCTTTTTACCTGCTAAGAGTGAGACTCTTTTTCCCACTCTTAGGCATTTTTGCTATGTGTGTTCCAGGCTATTTTTGTGTTTAATGCCTATGGGGTCTTTTCTCTCCCCCACGGGAACCATCTTTATGCACATGTGTCACACAGCACCCTCCGTATAGTGGCACAGGGGTGTCGTAGCGACCCTCAAACATACACTCCATACCCTGGGGCTGACTACTGTCTCCCAGGGCATGTAAAGTCCCCATTGAGTTTACTAGTCGATTTTTATGAACTTAACCAGTAGACCCCATCTTAATATGGAAGTACTGGAAGGGATTAATCGTTTTTCCCCTATGTTCATTTTCGAGAGGGTACCTTAAAGTCCCCCTCTACAAAGTTTCTGGCTGGTGGCAGTGGTTACTACCTTTTGTATTCGACCACACAGATTTCTCTATGGGATTTTCCCATTGTTCGAGGCTACCACTTTTACTGAAAGCCTCTAACATACCGCCAGTTTATTTTATTATTAACTTTACTCCGGTAGGTTTTATTTGCCAGAACTTTGATAAAACTTCTTTCTCGAGTCTTACTCCATTTTCGTAAACCCAGGTCGGGGATCCTTTGTTCGTCCTTTTGGCGGGCTTCTGCCAAAAAGCCCTCCTTTCGGCGCCACTGAGTCTGGGGTGGGTCTGTTGTTTGGGAGGGGGAGTAGAACCCCGGACAGAGTTGCCACAGCAACTCAGGTCGCACTCTAACCTGATAGGCTGGAGGGTCTCCTGCCAATAAGACCACTCCACTGTGTGAGTCACAGCTAGGCTGTATGAATGGGTCTCTTTCTGCATATTAGCAGGGTCCTGAGGACTGGAAGAGCGAGACATCGCCACTGGAACTACGGAACCGAAGGGAAGAGAAGCCAGAGACATCTTCAGCATCTACACCACCGGTGAAGCCCTGCCAGATCGTCTCACCACTTTTCTTCCACACAACGAGAGGAGATCTTCAGTGAAAGAGCCTCCTTCCCTTGAGCTGGTGGGGTCAACCAGTTTACCTATGCATTCTCGGACCTGCCTTGGTCGACAGTGCCCCGCACTTGGAGACTGGATAGCCAGGCAGCTATCGACCCGGACCGCGATTAAAAGGAGCGTACCTTTTAAACTTCGTTTGGCAGCACCGCGGCTGGTTTCATCCTTGGTTAGTGCAGCGCCTCAAACCTTCCTCCACAACGAGAGCCTCTCTTCCTCTGTTGGACCCCTCGACCTGCAGGAACTACCAGGAACAACCGCCACCGCAGGAGCCACTTCTTCACGTTTAAGGTACATTGTTCCGCCAGGTTGCCCTTTCTCCGTGGTAGCCCTAAAGGTCTTTTAAATCCTTTAACTACTTGTGGGGTCGGCCGCCCTCTCTCTTAACATTGACTTTTGCCTCGCATCTACCTCTTCAAAATGTTTCTACTAAAGACTTGACTACAGCTACAAGAACATTTGTGCTCCTAAACTCTTGGTCCTGTACCACCGACTCTGGCTCAGGCCTATTGACTCTGGCTGATTTGTTAGACCTGCTCTCACTAGATTGGTTTTCAATGAGAAATGTGTTGATGTAGCTAAATCTTCTAAACCCCTCTTCCTTCCTACTGTTTTAACTTGTGGAGTGCCATTTTGCTCAGTTTTCATTCACTTGTCTTTTGGTTAAAGTGTTACTGTGCATTACTTGTTCACAAAACTTCAGGGAAGTGTTGCTAGGGGGTGTCTGAAGATATTTCGGTTGAACTTGTACTTTCCCTCCCTTTCGTTGAATTGTTAGAGTGCCATTTGTAGTTGGTTTTCACGGTGCCGTTTTGCTCAGTTTTCACTCTACCGCAAACTTGTCTTCAATTGAATAGGGAGTTGTATATGCTTTTCTTTTGACTAAATTTAACTTACTTTATTAACTGTGATCTATGTGTTGACTTAGAAGTGTATAAAATAAATATATATTCTCTTTTTAATACAAAACTTTGGTCAGTGTTTCCTTGCTCCATAGTATTGTACTACCTATTGTGTCAACCCTGAATACTGCTCATCTCCCTCTTTAGATAAGTCTGACTGCTCAGCCACTGCTACCAACTAAATCTTTGTGGTACAGACTGATACCAAAGGGGATTTATTGCTCTCACCTGTAGTCCTAATCTGGGGTAGTGCTCCCTAAGGGAACTGCCCTGGATCTGGATTCTGCCTAACAGTTGCTGTGCAGCAAACGTTTCAGAGACCAAGGCGAGGAGCTGTGGGCGACAGGTACAGACACCACACACCAGCCCCCCTCACCTCTGACACTACCCCAGGCAGCCCCCTCAGGTCCAGACACCACCCACCAGCCCCCTCACCTCTGACACAACCCCCAGGCATTGCCCTCAGGTCCAGGCACCACCCACTAGCCCCCTCACCTCGTACACTACCCCAGGCAGCCCCCTGTGGTCCTGCACAACAACTTACCTCGACTCCACTGGCCTGCCACCAACTTGAAGCACACTGGCCACATACCCACCCATGTACCCAACAACTGGGTGCACTGATGCAGAATCCATATCTGTAGCTTATCACAGGACACCCTGGTACATCACAACCAGTGACACAGCAACAGGACAGCAGAATCTAGCAGCAGCTACACAGTGAAAGCATCATGTACATGTTACACAGTAAAGCAATGTGATGCAATGTGACGTATCATTGTACCCATGTGCCATTGTAATTGGCTCAAACTGCCATAGGTGAACGACCTAGGAGGACACTAGTCCAAGAAATCACTGACAGGACAGAGTCACATGTAATGTCAGTGCATAGTAGCAAACAACAATCAATGAATGAAGGTACTCGGGTAGGAAAGCATAGCATTCAAAGCACCTGCAACTAACATATATTGAACAGGCATGTTTTGGGGTGATGCAAAGGAAGTCTGAGAGTGTGTGAGCCGAACAGATGGATGATGGGTACAGCCACATATAAACAAACTCACATGTGATAATGAATTGTTACAGTGGCAGATGTGCTGCATGACATGAGAGCACCCACTAGTTGGTAGATGATGTGTGTTGGTGGGTGTCCATGCATTGTGATGCACAACCCCCAAACCCCCACTGCATAGTTGATAAGCGTATGCCACACATACACAGTTAGGCACCCAACCCACGTGACAGTCACATAACAGATGCATAGCAAAATCAAAGTAAACCAGATGCAGCACATGAACAAAGAGACAACAACTGTGTGATGAATAACGAGAAACTGTATTGTCACTATTACACTACCAAAAAAATCTATGTGGAAAGGGGGAAATATCTGAGGGAAAAAATGAACAAAAATACAAAAGCACACAATGAATTATATACATAGGCAACAGGCTCAATAGTCTGCCACAATGTCCTCCAGGGCAGAGTTGCATTCCTCGTCCTCCACTTGGAGGCGGGCCACCGTTCGGTCCTGGATGGCTTGCTGGCTCTCCCTCATCCTCCTCTCCTCCTCCCCTGCATCTCTACAAGCCTCCTCCAGTATGGCAACCCACCTCTGTGTCCTTCTCTCCACCACCCCTGCCCTGGCCCTAGAAACCCGTGCCATCCCAGCCAGCTGCATCTCCACCATCAGCTGCATCCTCAACTGCATCCGGCCGCACACCAATTGCCTAAAGTGGCGGCCCTACTCCTGCCAGGTGTCCGAATGTTGCTGTGTTGCTTGCCTCCTCGATGTTGTAGGGCCCTGCGACAATCGCCTCGGGCCACTCCTATACTGCTGCTGCCTAGCCAAGCATAACCTGCGCATGCACCCCCACCATCTGGATGTTGCATGATAGGGGGGTAAAGTACCACCTCTGTATTGATGTGCCAGCTGTCGCACGGATGCCTGTTCCTGTGTAGGTGCCTGGGCAGGCACAGCGATCACCTCTACTGTACTTGCCGGGACTTCCACCTGAGGCTTGGACATGCTGACCACCAGACTGGACGGTGTGGCTAGGATTGGAGTAGAGGTGTCTGTGATATAAACTGGCAAGAATGGCCCCCTAGAGAATGACTGGGGCACAGAGGAGGCAGTAGAGAAGGGGACAGCTGAATGCACCAGCACACAGAGACCACCCAAGAGCAGCGCACATGCCAGCCTGCCGAGGTAGAAGCACACTGATTTGTGATGATGTGGGAGCAATGTACGAATCTCTCTCACATCATCACGAACCGAGCCAGTGCTTTTGTCTGGTGGATTTGTTCCTGCCCTTCTGCTCCACAACAATGCCTCCGCCCTCGTCACAAGCTGCAGCAACTGTTGAAAATGTGTAAAAAAAAAACATTGACATCAGTAATAGTCATCAATGGTTGTGTGGCGTACACAAAATAAACATGACCAATCATGCATCATATTTCAACCATGAAATTACACACACACAATGCACAGACACATGTATTTGCCCTGGCAAACTGCATTGCAAATTGCCATGAGTGTAAGTGTGAAGGCTCAATCACAGTCATGGCCCATGCACATGTGAACAAAGCACATTGTACAGTGCCCAGCAACACAACACCTAAAACAGGCAACATCACCATACCAATTACCAACCAACACAAAATTGGGATGCAGCCATGGTCATGGGGACAGCATCGGGGCACCTGCCCACACAAACACAGTCACCATGTCCACATGACCTGCAAGCAAGCAAGACGTACCTCCACCCATATCTGGGAAAAAAGTGCACACGTCAGTTGGCAAAGCGTACAAATATTGTATGTGCACTCATACACTTGTGTCCCAAATGCAGTGGTATGATAGGTCACATCCCAGTCGCGGAGGCATGAATTCATGAACTCCATATACGCAGACATCAATACACATGTGTCACTATCAGCAGATGTGCCTGCATGGATGCACTGTCAGGTATGCCACACATGGACTCAGACATCATGCACATCACTTACATGCCCACAACATAGGATGTCCATATCTGTCATGTCCAAGCACGTTCACCATTCTCACACACTGCACATGCCCAACTACAACAAGCCATGAATGCGCAATCCACCAATACTCACGCAAATGCCAGTATACAGTGTCTGATGCCACAAATGGCTTGCATTGGCATGAGGCTGCAATCAGTTGTGTCTCACAACACACACAAGCAACAAACAGGATGTGGCATCTGCATGCATGCCACACATACGCCGTAGAGCATTGTCCCACATGGGTACTCATCCAGACACATTCTCTAGGCCAAGAACTCGGTGTGCATGTCTGGATCGAACCCCTCAAGTACCCACAGCTGTATCTGGGTGAACTGGTGGCAGCCAGCATGGTACACCGCCACAGTGGGTTCCATGCTGAGGGCTGCCACCACCTTGGAATGGCTCTGTGTCTTGTGGTCATCCCAACATTTCTGGACCATGTACCTGGGGCGGACTGCCACCCCACCACGTTGATGGCAGCCGTGATTGTACTCCAGATCCTCAGCCTTATGTCGGTGCCCAGCTGCATAGCTGGGTTGAAGAGGGCATCATAGGTGCCCAGGAGCCGATCAACCAGGATGCTAACTTTCTGTGTTGGAGAAGTTGGCAGCCCCCTGACTCAACGTGGGGTGCTGTCCTCTGCAGATGACGTGGATGGAGCAGACATGGCACCCCCGAGGCAGGTATGGGATTGCTGGGTAGGTGCTGTGGAGCTTCGGTGGTGTTGGCAGAGGTGGAAGTCCCTATAGAGGAGGTGGTTGCAGGCCAAACTCAGGAGTCCAGGCAAAAGTGTGGCAAGACAGTGCTGGTTGCAGGCAGGCCCTCACTCTTGAGCAGGCAGCAGCAGTATAGGAGTGAGGGAGCCAAAGCAGGGCCAGAGGAGGCAAATCCAGCAGTAGATAAGCAGGAGGAACAGTGGTGTGCGTCTTACATCCGCAGCAGCTGATAGCAGAGTAAAGACCCTTAACACGTAAGTTACGTCCTGCGTACAGTGATGCTGTGCACCTACGTGGCTCATGGCAATAACAGGGTGATATAAGGCGTGCAACATGCATCACTAGTTGTGTACGTGAAGGTTATGATCCTGACGAGTTTCGCAGACGTATTTTTGTTTTGCTGAGAAATCCTTCCCTTCAGGGAAATCCTTACCTCATTTTTCTTCGGGGGGGTTGCCTCTGTGCATACAGGCATGTTTTTGTGAACTTTCTGAGGCCTATGGTGTGTCACGTATGCAATTCTTTTGTTTGGGGTGCCACTGCGTATCGCGTACCGCTTTCTTCTTTTCCAGAAGCTTTCTGGGTATCGTATACACTATTTTTGTGTTTGGGGGTGCCCCTGAATATTGCGTACCTCTCTTTTCTTTTTCGGAAGCTTTCTGGGTATCGCGTGCACAATGTTTGAGTCTCTGGGTGCCACTGCATATTGTGTACCATATTTATTTCCATATGGGGTACATTTGAGCCTTGCTGGAGCACACATCTACGTCGCACATCACGTAGACTGTTCCCTACCTCATATTTCCCAGGACAATAACTTGGTGTGCCTTCCATACATCCCTTACATCTGCGATAAGAGTGGAAAAGCCCCAAGAGGGAAAGTGGGCAGGTGGGATCGGGTGGGGGACGTGATGAGGACTCATCTGCCCCAGCCCTAGGGGTTTGGGGGCGTGGTGTGGAGACATCTGCCCCAGCCCCAGGGGACGTGGCAGGCCCCAGTCCACAGGTGGCCTGGCACCTGGATGCCAACGTGGTCCCAGCCAGACAGGGGCAGCACCAACACCCTGGACCACTTTGGGCAGGAAGGGGTGCCCTGCACAGCAGGCAGGAAGAGACTGAACTGCAAGACACAGCACAGGACACTTGCCCGCAGAGGAAGAAGAACTTCACTGATGAGGATCTCCAGATCCTCTTTGACTACATTACTGATCACCATTGTGGCATGTGCCTGTATGCGGGGAGCACCCATACACTCGCACAACGGATGGTACATTGGCTGTCATGATTTATGCCCCTGGTCATCATGGCCAAACCAGCCTTTCAGCTGGGGCCAGGTTACAGGCTTCCATTATGGCCTCAAGAGCCACAAAACACCATCAGGGACTCTCCTGTAGCCAGTCCTGGCGCCCTTGGCGCCAGGCTCATACTGTTACATGAAGGACAACATTTGGATTGGGACTTCAGTTAACAAGGAGGCACTCATATAGCTCAGGTCTAAAGAGCTGAGCTATGCGGTCTAGTGTATCGGGTGTGGCCGGGACTGGGACTACTTTACCTGGAACTACTTTACCTGGAACTACTTTACCTGGGCTATATAAGCCACACCCAAACAGAAGCACATGCTTCGCATTATTATGCAGTTAGCAGCGTAACGCTCACCGTGTCCGTTCTGATCTCCAGTGTTTCTTGCATCCTGCCACATGCTGAATCCTGTATCTGGAAGAAGAAGAACACCATTATTCAGCGCTTACCTGTAAGTAGAAGCCTGGCTTTGGTCTTGAATCTTCCATCTTCAAACTACCACCAGCTGCTCACCTGAATACACGTGATCCGGGGATTCTTCATCACGAAGCCGCATCCATCTTCAGAACCCTGCAGTAACCTGAAAAAGACAAAGAGAGACATTATTAGTGAGCGCTCGTTCACGGCCACGCAAGGACACCGAAAACCACTTACCAGGTGCAGTCTCTCCTTGATCTCGGAACATCACAGCGGCCCGGAACATCATAAAGGCCTGCAAAGGAAGAGGCGCAGGCACAGCTTAGCAAAAAGAAAAGGCAAGAAAGCGCTGCACACTGCGCATTCACTTACCTTGATGGGATTCTCATCCTATACAGCACAGCAACGCCAAAACTCTCCAACTCATTTGAGGGAAAGAAACTAGAGACATTAATAACAACAAAAAGGCAAAAGAGGAAAAGGGCAAGATAAAATTCTGTAAAACAGTAGTACCGACCTCATCAAGCAAATCGGAGTCACAGCAGGCCTGGACCCGAACACGGGGCAACGCACCAGTGAAGCAACTAGGTTGCAGAACGCCCACACCTCCAACGCGCCCTTGCACAGAGACGCAGGACGGAGAGCACACCATACCTAATATTAAGGTGAGGAGAGAGACTAGACATATGGGAGGAATTTGAGGCTGAGGGAGGTGGAAATCAATCCAAGAGAGACATTTAAGCCTTATATCCAGTTCTCCTATATTGCAGGCGCTATCCACGTCCAACACACTATCAAGGGAGAGGGTTCGAGAGTGCTAATCTTCCAGCCAGGGCTGAGTGGCGTCCCCGTGCATGTCAGGTGAGCGTAACATTGGCAGCGTGTCACAGACCAGATCAATGCCTTAAGGGTGGAGATGCACCTTGCTGAACAGGTTCAGAAGCACTGGAATGATCTCACCCATCATTCCATCGCACCAAGCACAAGCTCAGTGTCAACCTGGCCTCTGCAATGGTAACTGGAGGGGGGCCACCAGAGGAGGATCAGCTGACACTGCATGAAGAGGCCACACGCCAATTCATCCTCCTTGAGCAGGTCCAAGGCATAGGAGACCTTGACAATTATGAGGACACATCTGGTGAATGGCTGTCATTGTGCATCATATGTTTTGCCAGTAATGCATGACCCACCTTTCTGGGCAGTGGCACATCAGGCTGCAGTTGTATGACATTGCTGGGTAATGCATGGTTTCTGACGTACATACTCATGTCACATGGCCATTATACTGGGAGTACCCTGTGTGGCAGACATGTGTGGCACATGTCTGTGTGACGTTTCACATCACCCACAGTGTACTCCTCGAGTACATGGATATCATGAGACACCTACATACACTGTTGTGTGCTACATTCTTGTGGTGTGTCATTCTCCACTGCTAGACATGTGCATGCAATCGATGTTGAACTATCACGCCATGACATGCTGAGTCAGATGTTACATTTGTCACCTGCTCCCATGAGATGCCTTGTCATGAGCTGTCCGTAACTAAGTCTTGTGGTGTGCCCAGAGTGAAGGTGCATCAGTGCCCACAGACCACAGCACCGAATTACAGGCATGATGTAGTTGCTAATTCAAATTAGTGTAGGAAGGGGTTACGCCATCCACCATATGGTCAACGATAGCTGATGTTGCGTTGTCATGCAGAGGTTGGCATCCTAAGACTACTGAAAAAATTGTCAGAGGACGTATTTATTTTACAAACATCGTATCAAAATGTTATTTAGCATGATACATAAATTCAAAAAAAGTGAATTAATCACATATTACTAACACTTCATAGTTATATAACATAGCAGGAAAGCATAAGACTACCTAGTAAAGCTAAAAAATACATACCAATATTTTTCATTCAAAGTGCAACATTCAACCTTTATCTACACTCGGTGTGAATCAGACGTACCAACAATGACTAAAAAACATACCAACAAACTACAACATTAAGAAGTGGGACATACAACTTGTCGCCACGGACAAACTTATTGTTTTTGTGTAAAGCACAGCAATAGAATTATTTCAAGTGATCTATCGCAGAGATGGATCTAAACACAATTTTTCTAACAGATCACATCCCCTTTGAGTTTTCTCAACCGGTTTCGACGTCAAAGACGGATTTAGTCCACGTCTTCATAAGGAGATTAATGGAAATTTGCTAAAAAAAAGAGAAGGAGATGAGTGCATGAATTAAATGCACTGCCCTATCATAATGCTGGATACAACATCCATTAGTGTTTTAGCCACATGCAAAAAAATAATAATAAAATTTATTAAAAACAACGATAGCTGATGTTGCGTTGTCATGCAGAGGTTGGCATCCTTGCAACATTAAAATCACATGGCCGTAGACAGCACATGTTGTCGGACCTGAACATCATGATTGGGAATGAGTGTGCATGGCTGTATTCCATGCTACGCATGTGCACAGTATTTGTTCAAACATGTCATTTAAATTACATTTTAAGGCACATGTCTTGCGTGAAAGGCTTGTATGTGTCCGTGAGTTGATACTTGACAGGCACATGCTTTGTCACTTCCATCATTGTGTTCTGCAGTTGCACAGACATTGGTGTGTCTGTGAACTGGATACATGCACAGTTCCCCACACCGTGTCATCTGTCTGGTAATGTCAGACATGGCAGGTACATCCCACACCCAGATGTGGTATGGTGGCTTTGTTGCAACATGTGTAATAGGATATGCATCTGAGGCAGTACTGGTTGACCAGTCTGAGCGTGCACGACCATGAGCTTGTAACCCAGCATTTTGACACGATGTGCATATACAGGGACTGCATTGCAAACAAGAACACCCATGCCAGAGTCATTGCTTATGGGATTGATTGTTGCACATACATGCAACTCATGGACCTTGGATGACCCTCATCACAATGTCCAAATACTGTGTGTCAGGATATGTTGTATGCGCTACACATTTGCACATACACATCCTCCCCACCTACAAGGTTAGAGCATGAGCAACAGGGCAGGGACATGGCGCTGTAATGCAAATGACATGCAGCCCTCGAGCAAGCCCCACTCCCTGCTTCCCCCTCACCCTCTATCATACAGTACTGCCTGTCTGCTATACAGGCATGGTGTACTGGTGCCATTCTCTGCCTCAATGCCATTGACACGTAGAGCCTACTCATTGTGACCCCTGCTCCCTCTATGCCTCCCACACTGTTGCCACACACCATGGGCCCACTCCCCTCACCCTCGTTTGGGTTAATGTACTTTGTTGTCATCTGTGATTCCTCTCTCCTTCTCTCTTCACTTCACGGCCCTTGCCTAGAAGGCCCACTTTCAGCTGCACCTACTCAGAGGAATAATCACCCCCCTCACCTTCGCCCAAGACTTCAATGTGTCCAGTTCGATGTCCCAATCCTGATTTGTGTGTCATGTGTTGACCGTGGTGGTGTCTGTGAATATGGGTGGATGACTGTTGCCATGTGATGTCCTTCAGCTTTACAATGTCACATGTGCTGTTCTTTTTCCTGGTATGTGTTCTTACAGGACAGTTGCATGGCCCATCATTGTGCGTTTTTTCCACTTTTGTATGTAAACGTCTCCACTGATGACATTGACATGACCAGTAGAGGGGGTGGAACACTAGGCTGCAAATGCCATGCATCCGTTGCTTGCAGCTCATGTGTCTGAGTACACAATGTGTGATACTTGCGTGTACTGCCATTTGTTGTGTGAGTGCACTTTGATGCAAATGTACATTTGTGTGTCGTTGCACATGGATCAATATGTCTTTCTCTGTCCATGTGCAGGTGAAGATGCACCAGATGCAGAGGAGGAGGAGGAGGAAGTAGAGTCAGTGGTGTGTCAGACCACCAGTGGAGGACGTGGTATTCTATGCCATGAAAACCCACTGCTGCTCCAGACCATCCTCAGTCATGCTGCAGACTCTTCTGATGCTTCGGACTCAGCTGGCTTAGATGCTGAACCGGATATTTATGCCTCAAAGAGGGCGATGGTGAGTGCCCCAATGGGCGGATAAGATGGGTCTGCTGCGGTGCAGCTGGCTTCACAAGGCCAGTTAGTGGTGGGTCCCCCATCTGTGGTGGTTATGGCTGCAAGGCCACCCTCCCATAAATTGGCATCAGGTCCTGGGCTGATGTCCAAGGGAGGGTTGCAGACCTGCAGCCAATGACAGGGCCACCACCGCAATGGGCATGATCCCTTGCAACAGGCCGCCGTGGGCCCCGCACACGTGGTGGACGTGTGCAGGCTTGGGAGACAGAGTGGGAGTAGCAGATGTTGCGTGCCACCGTCCGACACAGCAATGTGTTAGACAACATTTTCAGAGGGCATGGATAAGATGGCCAAGACCATGACCCCACAAGTGGCCGGGGTAGAGAAAAAGCTGCAGGTCATGCGATCCTCATGCAGTTCCCACAGACTGAGCATGGAGGGCAACATCAAGGGCCAACGGGCTGTTCTCAGGTGTCTGCAGGGGTCCCTGCATGCAGATGCTCCGGCACACAGAGAGGTCCTGAGGCTTGAGATGCAGGCTATGAGGACTGCAACCCATGATGAACTTGCTGCCACAAGGTCAATGATCTCTTAGAGCAACTCAATGCATCATGGGTGAGCATACATACAGACATAAGGGCATGCATGGAGACCTCACTGCCCTTACTGTGCTGGTGCATTCGACCGCAATACAGCTGGCCATGGCCAGTGAAGACCAGGCCTCGACACTGAGTGGTAGGGGTCCAATACCACAGCCACCTGCAGATGGACCACAGGATGGGGTTGCCAGCACAGACCAGCCTCCTGGTCCATCATTGCCGTGAGGTCCATGAGCCAATGGAGGGGTTATTTTTGGGGGGGGGGGTTCCACTCATGTGGATATTGACAGGCACCCTTCCATACCCCCTCCATGGTGGACTCCCTCTCCCCAGTCCAGGAGGAACCTTTTTCTTTTCTTTTGTACATGACTACTGTGGTCTTTTTAATGTTTTCTTTTGGCCCCTTGATTTGGCATGGACATTTTATGTTTGGTTTTCAATCCCCCTAGCCTGGATGGTGGCATGTGCTTTTGTTTTGCTCTTTCCAAGGAGGAATTCTTTGTTTATTCATTTGTATTTCTATTGAGATGTGCAGTTGCCCTCTCAATGGCATGATGAATGCAGTTGTGGACATGCAGCCATACACAATGGTGTCAACTGACATGGCTGCCTTGAGGTCGAGAGGATGGGATGTGCAGGTAACAATGGGTACATATAATCTTGACACATATGTGCTTTATGTATGATTGAAAACTATGGCTGTTGAAATGCAATGCCCCATGTTGTTGCAGTGATCCTGATTCATCCCGTGAAAGCACCCCATGGGAGGTCCATCCTGCACCCTTTCACGTCGCTAGTCCTCATGCCCTCTGGCAAGCACGTATTTGGAGGTTCAGTTCCCAGTGGAGGTGATGAGGGAATCGCATCATGCTAGCTCTGTCTGAAGGTGAGTATGTGCAATGTCTCTCGTGTTGTCTCTGTATCATTGGTCACCATGGTCTTTGCATGCATTAAACATTTTGAGTAGCTGGGGGGAGGTCCTTGAGTCACAGTGAATGTCTGTGCAGATGTGTGTCTGTCCCCATGCATGTGTGTGTATGTAGGCAGTTACACTTCGATGCAGGTGCATTTTCCTGGTGGGTGCACTTACACAATTGACATAATTCATGGAAGTGATTGGGCAGCACTTGTCACACTTTAGCCATTGGCAAGATTTCATTAATTCTAGATGTTTCTACTATTGAGGACAGCATTCCCTGGGCATATGCACTCTGTGTATTTTGGTTAGGATGTCTCCTTACTGACAGGCACCATGTATCCTACTAGGCACTACAGATGTACTCCATATGCACACTGCTCTTCGACCTATGCCACTTCCCCAACCACTCCCTTGTCCACTTACAACAACGTTGAGTGTTAGGTATACTCATCCTCCGCAGCACCGCTTCATGATGTAGCCTCTGTTGACACAATTATGGCCATTTGTGTACATTGACTCCCCAGGACAGGTTTGGCAGGCTTGCTGCACGTAGGGTTGGACAGATATGCACATGTGTACCCCTGCCCGACTGCTTATGTGTTACCCAGTGAGGTAACCTTTTGTACAGTGTTTGTTTCTGTTGGTTATCTACACGGGGATGTGTTGCATGTTTCTTGGTTTGCATTCCTTGTTCATCTCATCCAGCACTGTCAGTGAGTGCACGTTTTGTGTGCATATTGTGTGCCCATGCATGTGTAACATCGTCAACTCCCCACAGCTTTTCTTCATCTGTTCACCTTGTGTGAGTTGTGAGTAAACCCTGTGATTCATGCACACTTACTGGGACAGCCTCACTCAGGGTGTGTGGTTTGTGGATTACTGTAAATTGAACGAATTAGAACTGCTAGAGGGAGAAAAAAACAAAAGTAATTTGAATGAAAATGACTTTCAGTTTTCACTCACCTGAACATTTATGACAACCCACTGCTCCCACCCCCTTACTTTTCTCTTGGTGGAACACCTTGTGTGTCGCTGTCTCCTTCTTCCCTCTGCGACTCCGGAGGGCAGGTAAGTGAAGGACACTCAGGGTATCAGTGGTGTTGTTGTTTGTGGCAGTGAGTCTGCCATTGTGTGGGGTCCCTTTCCTTTTGCTTGTATTGAGGTGAACGGTCTAGCTTTGTCGGTGAATGTGACACATGGTGATGGTAGGCTAGGCTTTCTTACTGACTGTGGGCAGATGCAAGTGTTCACAATGTACCAACAGCATCCGATTGGGTAAGTATTACATGGTCCTTCACGGCATGGCACTCAGGGTGGGGGGCAGCATAGGTATTGTGGGTGGGTGAAGTGTCACTGCGTGGGGTGCTCATGTTGCATTGGCAGGAGGTGGGCGAATCTGCTTGTATGGGTGCCAGGATACATGGTGATGGTTGGCTGGTGAGTATTCATTTGTATTTGTGCAATGTCACTCAGGGGGGCACATTTTTATGTATGTTTGGGCGCCTGGATGTGTTGCCGGCCCACACATTGTTTTATCTGTCTCTACAGAAGCATTCTGCATGTGGATATGGTTGCTGTGATTGTAGGTGAAGTTTCTTCTGTGTGCGTGTACAGGACTCAGCATCATGGTTTGGTGGTTTCCAGGCCGACAGAGGGGGGACATAAATGGATTGCAGTGTCCAGCTGGTGCAGGCACACATGCGATAAGGTAAGATGTACATATTTTGTGGAGTGCACTTGCATTTTTCAGGATCAACATGACAGTTTTGATGTGACTGTGTATTGTGAGCATAGTTTTGGTTGAGGAATGGGTTGCCAACTGAACATGTTTGTTGTTGTGGGACACGCTTTGGGGGTCCAGGTCTGTCCTTGCATGTCTTTGTTTTTTGCATCCATTAGGTACTATGCCTTCCTACTTGTGGTCTCATGCGTGTGAGTTTTGGTGTCTACATGCACAATTGTTGTTGTCCATGTGACGGTGGCCAGGGACTTGTTGCTTGTGCTGAGTGCTTTTGTGTGTACTACATGGCCACTGTTGGTTTAAGTTGCTATGACTGTGTTGGTGATTTTTACACAGCCATACTGATTAGGGGCATGAATCCCAGAGTGTTTCACTGTGAGATTTCACCATTATTTGCCACTTCTGTGAATCAGGTCCTTGGGGTCTATCAACCGCTTTTTGTCACTTACAAATCGGATCAGACTCAGTGGTAATTTTGATGTGGGGTGCATAGTCTCCCTATTCACAGTTTGTATGTAACATTTGAAATCTTGTGCCTCTGCTTTCACGCTCACATGAACATGGATAGGTTTGAGCCTGTACTGCATGTAGTCCCACAGGTGTACAATGTTATTTAGAGTGGCTGATTAGAATTAGTGAACATGTTGTTTTTGATGTCCATGAATGACTAGGTGGGGAGAATTCCATGTTGCCAAGTTGATGCATTTTTCAGTTCCAACATGGTTTTTTTAGATTTGTACATTTGTTCTGCCTCCAGTATAATTTTAGTCCATACTTTATACTACCACTTACAACAAATATTATCTGTGGTTCAGTTTGTGCCTTTTGTTTTATGTCTAGTGGATACACACAATTTCACCCTTCCAGAGGCCCATTGTCAGGGTGTTGTTGTGGGCACAGAGGATAGGTCCCAATTCATCATTGATTGGCACCTCGATTGTGGCGTCAGTGTGTGTGCTCCACCGGGGCTGGTTTTTATATGAAGTATGATTGCACCAGCTGGGTGTGTGCAGCCTCTTCACGTGCTCTTTGGCCAACCATCAGTCTGTGGGTGCGGGTGGTGTCCCACCTATATTTCCACTGGTACACCACTCCATGTGGCAACATTATGCAGTACACATGCAGCCACTATCATTCGACATATTACCAGTGGTGCATATAGCAACACCCCACCATAGTGGTCAAGGCGCTCGTCCACTCGCAGAGATGTGCCGGGTCTAAGCAAACTTCACGCATGTCCCGTAAAAGTCGTGTATATTCAGTTCCATGAATGGACAAACAGGAATTTGCACGCAAATTGGCATGCAAAGTCCTGATTTTCTGTGCAGATTATTCCATGAATTGGGCCCTTAAAGCTTTTAAACTTCATGAAGAAGTGGTCGCATGTGCCTAATTTCGTTTTCAAAGTGAAGAGTGAACCGCACCTCTTTATTGAAATGAACATTCATTGTTACTGAAAGAAGTCAAGTGTTAAAATTCGATATCTGCAGTTGAAGAGAGTGCAAGCATTGCCAAAAGCCAGTATTCGCCTATTGTGATTTTTAAAGCAGCCTTTCTCAAAGCCAGAAACTGTTCTAACAGATACTGTGAGCCCAATAGAAGATCATGCAAATGTGCAAGCATTACCTGAAGCCAAGAGAGTGGCACCAAGGCTTCTGGGTAATTGTGTGGCTGTGATTGGCAAAGAGGTGAAGAGGTGAAGACAACATTGGGGAAGGGAAACCTTGTTGCTTATATACAATATTAGTACCCGGCGAGGGACAATCAGATTGTAACAATCAATCTGATTGGTGCTCACCAGGGCTTTACCCGACCGGGAATCCATCTCCGGTGTTCCTTTCCTTTGTCCCCAGTGGGGAGGTGGGGTGGCAGCCCCTCAGCCAATAAGGAGGCTCGGAACGGGGTAATTCCCGATCCGAGCCACCACACGGTTGGAGGCTGCCATCTTCCCACGCCAGGGATTCAGGTACGTGCTTTCCCTTCCCCCGTAACCCTTCAATCCAAGCAACATCTCCCCGCCCTCCCAACCCCCAATACCTGCTTTATGGTCCATTTCGGGAGCGAACGCGCTGGGAACAGTTCTGTCCCTTCTCTCCTTTCCATGGCAGACATTTTCTTTGTTTACATTTTTCTTATTTTTTTAATGCCCGCCATGGAAAGGGAGAAGGGACTACTTGTAATTCCTTACCCCTTTCCATGGCGGGCATTTTATATTTTTACACTTTTCCATTAAGTATGAAAGGCCGCCATGGAAAGGGAAAACAGACTCAGTTTTCCCTTCCCCTGTGGCCTTATTTTTGGAATTTTTTTTTCTGTTCCGAAATGACAGAGTGTTTCAGAACAGAAAAACAATACTCTTAGTACCCCGGTCTTCCAGGCCGGGGTACTAATAGCAATAATCCCCTTGCTGCAGGGCATTACTGACTCAGTAATGCCCCCGTGGCTCGGGGCTTATTGTTCAACTGAAGTTGTCATGGTTGTAGGCAAACAAGAGAGGCAGAGTGGCTGCCCCTTTTCAAGAGATATTCAGAGGAACATTGCCTTGGCTATTTTAAGGTTGTACAGTGCCTTAAGGTGAAATTTGTCCAAACCTGTTTTTAAAATACAAAGTACGGAAGCAAAACCTGTCTTTAAAATATAAAGTACTGAAGCTCTGGTGATATTTTTGGGTTGCCAGTGGATGCAAGACTTCAGTAGTTCAAATGAGGTGGAGTGCTATGGGGTCAAGGAGTATGTCCTAATGGTAAACTGTTATAGAAGTGAAGTTGTTGAAGTAGAAGCAGCCGAACTGAGAAGTCATCCTGACAAATATACCTACTGTGATTTCTAACCTGAATAATCGAATAATCATTGTTAACCAAGACTTTCCTTCCATTAACATTCTAGAAGTTGTAATTCTTTTTTAACTTTGTCAAGTCTTCTTGGATAAATGGAAGTGGGAAAAGGGCATTGTGATGGGGAAAACCATTGATGCTATTCTGAGGAACTGGAAGGTCTTTATTCCATCAGAAGAAGAACTTTTGTGTTGTTGGAACGTGGTTGACAAATCCTTACCTTGATATTGACTTTTCAAGAGCTGATCTGAGACGTTACTACCTATGTGGAATTCTTTGTATTCTTTTGATGAACATTGAAGAGGAAAATACCTTGAGGCACGGGGAAGGGATTTCACCCAGGGTGTTCAAAGGTTACCAATATATTTTGAATGACATTGTTGATGTTAATTGAATTGCCATACACTTTCATTTGTATATGTTTAGTGTGAGGGCCAGAACACCTGTGTTAGAAAGTTTTCCTTTCGTTTTGTTAGGTAGGGAAACCCACAGTAGAATAGGGCAAGTGAGGTATTTTGATATTTTTTCTATTCTAATAAAATGGCGTATTTTGAAGACATATCAAACAGTTGTCCGCCTCACATTGCTGACCCCTTATACTTCTCTGTTACTTCAGTAAATTGTCATTGGGTGAACAGGAAAGCAAGCCAGTCAGCCTATTGTCAGTAATCATTGACCTGAGGTATGTCTTAAAAAAATTAAAAGTTGAGAATTATCGTTCCTCACCAGCTGTTAAAACTGAGATTGTTGCAAGCATTTTGGGAAAGAATGCTGAGTACAAAATGCAAAAATATCAATGCTTTTGATGGCAATTCTGCATTTTCCTTTCCTCTCCATGTTATAGTCACCTTGAATTTCATCTGTTATTCTTTGTAAAAGAAGTGTATCATGAAAGTTTAATACATGATAATGAGTCAGTAAAGTATTGAACAGTATTAAAATATGTCTCTATCAATACATAAAGTGTATATACATTGTTCTGATGATTGGAGGTACGCTCTGAAAGATTAGCAAGAAGGTGGTCTAATAATGGAAAAAAACATACTCAGTCTGTAAGAATCCTCTGTAATTTCTGCTTGTTTTTTTGCTTTGAAGTTAGCCCTTTTTTGTATAACCTGAGATCTATTTCACCAGCAAATGTGCTGTCTTCTACTCATGAACTACTAAACACAGTCTTTAATTCTAGACTCCACTGCTCTTGCTTAGCTATAGTTATATTATCAATCATTGTAACTCAGCTGCACAAATCTACATCAGCTCTGTGTAACACTTCTGAGAGGGCTTCTGTAATGCTGCAAATTTTGTTCAAATCTACCAGAGCCACTACAAACTCAGTGTCAATTGCTTTCTGAAAATGTCTAGTACTGAATAAGGCTGGCCATGTTTAAATTTCATTTCGACTAATATCTGTAAAGGGAAGGAATTCCTTTTAAATTAAGACTGCGGGGGTGCTGACAAGCGCAAACAAGATGGCCGCCTGATTGTGTGGCTCCGCGGCTTGCTGGATCATCACAGCAGCTATAATATACTATTGTGAGCACCTTGACTCCCTAACTGCCCGCAATGGCTCTGTATACATGTGGCACCCTGGCGGCTGTCCACCAGACCTGTAGGTGTGACCTGATGCCTGAAATACCGGAGACGACACTGAGCGGCCTGTGTGGAGGAGGCCGTGGCGCGGAAACCAAACACAACTGGTCTGCTCTCTGGTCGAGCTGCGGTGCCCCGCATTGCCCGACCTTGGGTGTGCGGTCCAAGTTGCTGAGGGACAGTCCTTGAGGCCGCTTGACTTTACTGGCAATTTCACACCTCTGCCTATCTTGCTCCCGCTGTGGCCGCTGGATCCGGCCCGGTGTTCCCTTTGTTGTTGCTCCGTGGATCGTCACCGGCCAGCTCTCTCTACTGTACCTGGCTGCCGCAGTGCGCTCTTTTTGTGCACCGACTTCTCCCCTGCAGGCTACTCGGTGGCTGGGATCCATCCTCCCCCATACTGGGCACCAGAGAGGCAGTTACCCTTCCCGGACTAACGCCCGACCTTCGGGGGGTCCTGTGAGCTCTGGGGCCAGATTGGAGCCACTGTCGTGCCAGGGTTTGGGTCCCCACGCCCTGGTGCCCTGATTCCTATTTTCACACTACTGGTGGGCAACTGTTTCAGAGCACTCCCAAACTAAGTACATGTCCTGCTGTTGTCTCCTTGTGCAGCAGCATTGGGCCACTACACTTCCAGGTTGGTCTGCTGATCGGAGCCCCGGATGGTCTCCAGTCCACTTCTGCATCTGACTCGTGCCAACGCCATGTACTGGCACATTATTGCCGGGCTGTCTCTCTGTGGCTTCTACGTCTCCTGCTGTGTGCGCACTGCCGGTTACTGGCGTCCCGGCTGGTTTGCCGTGATGGTCCTGGGGTGACTCCTGATGCAGCAGCTACTGTCTCCCTGCCTGAGTCTGACCAGCTAGTTACCTGCTCCACGCTCAAGGTGAGGCCAACCGCTCTGCGTGCTGTAAGGTGGGTTGTTGGAGACTGCTGTGACTACGTGAAGATCTTGACAATGCTGTGTGCCTGGCCTGCTCCATTGGTGCCCCAGCTGCTGGTCCTCTGAGGATCATTGGTTTTGTATACACTAGGGCATCCTCTCCACTCCTACCAGGGCCCACCTTCTCTGCAGGGTGTTCTCTCCACCTTGGCTCCCTGGGTCGTGCTAACCTCCTGGCCTGCCGTCCTCTGCTTGCTCTAGTTGATGCCTGTCGAACTGTTCGAAAGGCACACTTTCACCCAAATTAATCCATGTGGGGTGCTCACTGTGACGGCGTTGTCTCTTGCCCTCATTGATTATTGAGCCCCTTGCCATTTGTCTCTGAGTGCATGTGGACAGCACCTCATCCCCGGAAGAAGTTTCAACACACTGTGCAGCCCTTACACCCTCGCGGTGATCATCAACCATCAACTGTACTTCGTGGGCTGCTGGAGGTGTGATCCCTGTCCCTCCTTGCAGGGTCGCCATAAATATCCTTGCTGTACTCGGCTGTGGGGTTGTCTTAGTCTCTTGCTGCACCCCTCATCCCCCGTTCCACTGCTCTGATTATCCCTTTCTCGATGCGGCCCCGCTCTTGTCACTTGCCTCTTCCGTTCCCTCTGTGTCACAACTGTGGCTAAAGGTGGTGGCAAGAAGCAGAGCTCCATAAACATGTTTGCCAAATCTAACCCCAAGGATTCTTCGGGTATAGGCGATGCTGTGTCTTGCCACTCTCCCCCTGCCAATGACGAACCCATGGGCTGCAGAAAATGATGGACTATATGCAGGAAGTGTTCACGACTCTAAATACAAAACTGGATGACCTGAGCGGCACAATCAGCGCCATAAAGGCTTGTATGAAGAAAACTGACGCTCGAGTTGGGGAGGTCGAAACCAGGGTCAGAGTGCCGGAAGACGACATTTACGCACTGACCTGACTGCTCTCACTAAACAAGTGCAAAATGTCTGTAAAAAGAACAATGATCTCGAGTCCCGGTCAAAACGTAATAACATCTGCATCATCGGCATTCCTGAAGATAATATCTCAGGTCCCATGGAAGATTCTGTCGAGCACTTTCTCCTCTCACTGCTTGATGTTCCCAAGTTGTCACGCCATTTTGATATAGAGCAAGCCCACTGATCTCCGAATGTCAGACCTAGACCAGGCCCCCCCGTCCAATCATCACTAGGGTTTAGAACTATCGGGACAGGGACGCTTTGCTGCGAGTGGCCAGGGCCAAGGGAAAGCTGCTACTGGGTTCAAACAAGATTCTTCTTTACCCCAACTTTTCTGTTGCAGTACAGCAGGAGCGTAAATCCTTTCTTGCTGTGAAGAAGAGGCTCCATGACCTTGAGGTTAGTTATGCCATGTTGTTCCCCACCAAGCTCTGTCTAGAGCACTCAGAGAAGACATACTTTTTCACGATTCCTGAAGCGATGACGTTTTTGGACCATCACTTCCCGGGTTGATCCTGTCAGTCCTTACAGCTGTAGCTCAAACACCATTGAGAACGGATGACTGCTCTATTGTAGTGGGCCTGAGAAGGACATTATTTTCGGTTCTCTGTCTTGGTATTGTTCTTGTGATAAAAGCACATTGAGGTCACACAAGTGGGGAAATAGCGCTATATAAATAGTCAAATACAACACAATACAATACAATACAATATGGCGCCTATTATACTAGCTATATAGTTCACTGCTGTGTTGAGAAATGGTCTGCTGGTGATGAAAATCCCCCCATCCCCATGCTAGGTTGCAATGGTTTGGTTTCTCCATGTTCTGGGGTTATCATCCCCCTGATTGGGATGGGTGTGGGGGTGGTGGGAGGTGGGATGGGGTACGGGTTACAGAAAATGCTTGATGAGGATGATGAGACTGTTGGAAGGCATAGTTCCATCATGGATTGCTTCATGTTGTGCCACCCTGGGGTCCCCCTTGTTTATGATGCCTTTCATTCACAGGTATTAAATGGCAGCTTACACACTAGCGTGCATAAGCTGGAACATGAGACGGGTAGGCAATTTTACTAAACACAAAGCCTGTATCCTCTTTTTGCAAGAGACACACTTGCTAGCGGCAGGCTGTGAAATTTTGCTAAAAACTAGGGCTCACAGCGATACTACACACAATACTCGACCCAAAAGTAGAGGCGTCATGACTTTGATCCACAAACACAATACAATTTGTACCAAAAGCTTCACAAGTGGACCCCTTGGGGCGTTATGTTCTGATGCATGGTGTTCTGGTGTGGCTAGAGGTGCTATTGCTTACAATATATGGGCCCAACATAGATGACCCCGATTTCTACATGCAGATCATGGACATGCTTGCACTCTATCCTCTTTTCCCGATCCTGTGGAGTGGGGACTTTAATACTATTATGGACCTCTGCCTAGATAGATCAGGGAGCAAGGGCCATCAATTAACTAGAGCCACACTGGTTATTGTAGAGAAACAGGCGGGACTGGGTATGGTAGATGCATGGAGAATGTTACACCCGCAAACCCGCATTTTATTCAAGTGTGCACGACTCACACTGCAGGGCTGATATCTGGGGCCCTGATAAATCGTATAGCTGATGCGAGTATATTCCCACAGACGTATTCAGACCACTCCCCAATCACACTGACCCTAACCTGGAATGACAGACAATCCCCTGGGTGTTCGTGGAGGCTTAAGCCATAGGCACTCTTAGACCCTGTGTACAGGTCCGAACTGGGTGAATGCTTGAGTGATTATTTTGACATTTACACGGGCACAGTCGACTCCCTCGCCACACTCTGGGATGCCTTCAAAGCTTACATTAGAAGCATGGCCTTGTTCAAGGAAGCAGGGATCCTAAAAGCGATACGTAGGAACATTCGGAATAGTGAGGCTTTTCTTAAATGCCTTGAAACAACATATGCTGCTGACCCGTCCCCGGCAACCCCATGATCAATAAAAGAGGTACTTGACGCATTCAGAGACGCTGGCTATTGGGAGCTGAAGTTTCTTGATAACCCGACAGCTGCGAGTCAATATGGTGAGGGTGAAAGGCCAACCGAGTTGCTGGCTAGATTGGTTTGTCAGGAAGAGTGCGGGCGGCATATTCCGTTAATCAATGATTCTGACGGGTCCCTTGCACATACAGATGGCGGGGCGAACAAGGTGTTCCGCTCCTTCTATTCGACGCTATACACTAATAACAATGCGGTATCTGTCTCTGTCGAGGATGCGCTCCTGGACAGGCTGCCACTGTCAGTCTATCTGCCTAAACTAGGGAAGTCTTGGATCGCCCGCTCGAAGTTGGGGAAATAACACGTGCAATCGAAACCTTGCCATCCGGAAAGGACCCTGGCCCTGACAGGCTAACCATGGACTTTTATAAGTGCTATAAATCCATCCTATCACCCAGCTTGGCAGCTTTATGGGAGGAGTCCTGTGCTTGGAAGATGCTGCCCCCCACACTCAGAGAGGCAGTGATAACGGTCCTTCTTAAGCATGGCAAGTCGCCCCTTCATTGCGGTTCGTACCGATCCCTATAATTGATTAACAGTGATGTCAAGATATTTGCTAAAGCTATCGCTCTTCGACGCGCCCCTTATAGGACTTACTTGACACACACGGATCAATCCGGCTTCGTCCTCGGCCGCTCTACTGCCCTAAACTTGCGATGATTATTTAACATCCTGTTACAGGTCGACCCCGTGGTGAAGGCGGCGGCTGCACTCTTAGTTATACAAAAGGCCTTTGATTCCATATCTTGGCAGTTTCTTTGGGCAGTACCTGAGAAATGCAACTTCGGCCCTCGCTTTATCTCATGGATACAGTTACTCTACACACAACTTGTAGCTTCCGTGTGCACTAATGGTCGGCTCTCAAGACTGTTTGATATATGTAGAGGCCCTAGACAGGGCTGTCCACTGTCACCGCTTATTTTTGCGATAGCCATGCAGCTTATGGCCGATTTACTTAGACAGAAGCAGTCGCAAAAGTTAATAGAATATCCTGACCCCTGAGATCGTTTCATTATATGCCAATGATGCACTTCTATACATCAAAGACCCAGAACTTAATCTTGAACCCATCATGCGTGATATCAACTATTTCGGTCTGTTATCCGGCCTCCAGGTCAATCGGGCAAAATCCAAACTTTTTCCCCTGACTAATGCCACATCAGCCCCTGTCGACCTCATGGGATTTGCCTGGGCTCCAATAGAAATAAAGTACTTTGGGGTCATGGTCACAAGGCATAAAGACTCTCTAAATATATAATACTTTATTGTGGTATAATCCAAGAAATGGATTTTACACAACACATTTTAAATACATTCATTGATACATCACTTATCCATATATAAAATTTATACTAATATAGGTTATATAAAGAAATAAGTATAATAAAAGAAATAAGTATAATAAAAATATATGCAATATAAAAATGTATCAAATATATATCAAATACAAAAGTTAAAATATAAAAGTATAGGACAGCGTAATGTCACAGCAGTATACTACAATACCATTACATTTATAATCATAATTACAGTACGAAAGGTGCGTTCTAATTCTACTGATGTTATTGTTATTATTATTTATTGTCAGTTGATGTCCTTGTTACTGCTATTCCTATGTTGGTGATAGTAAAGGCATCATTTGTGTCCATACTCTAAAAAGGGACAACTGCAAACTAAGAGATTCAGTATTTAAACACATATACCAAAAGTCATCCTCAATTATTGCCTCATAATTATGGACCCATTTATCATATGCATTCATATATATAGGGCCCAATTTAGGGCACAGAGTTAACACATGTCTAGTGGTTTCCAATTTTCCTGCCCCCTGACAGATACGGCATATCCTGGCCTCCCCAGGTATTTTCAGTCGTGGTCCTATGATAGTCAATACAGGCAACTGGTTGATTCTTAATCTTAACAGGAAATTTCTCACCTCAGGGGCCGGGCATAGTAGCAGATATGGCTGCACTTTTAAATATCTATATGAGACATATCTAACCGCCTCATATCCCTTCAATTTGGACAAGTGGTCTAGGTTTGCACACCAGTCCCATTTGTTCAGCTTGTCCTCAAATGCCTTTTTTTGATGGATATATGGTAATTTGCTCAAGTTTGTGTAGGACCAATCAATTTCCCTAAATAATGTTTCATTCAGGTCTTTGTAATTAGTACCACGTAGGTGCCTTTCTGTGTCGTAATTTTTTCCTGCCAGGCCCAGCAGTTTACAATGGGGCTCTGCACGCGATTTTAGGTAGAAAGCACCTCGGGCCCGAAGTGCTCTACCTCTCAGGGAGATGAGGCCCAGTTCTAGGCGGAGGTATTGTATCGAGCAAGAAGGACCCAGTCCCAGCACCATACGCCAGAAGTGGCCTTCCAAAATGTTAAGCCAGGTTAGGTCTTGCATGGCCAATGCCTCCAAACCATAGAGAACTGTCGGCACAAAACATTGAAGGTAGAGTTTCAATATACCAGCCATACTGAAGCCAGCCGTACCCTTTGCGAATTTACACACCTGAAGTGTAAGTAATTTCGCACTCCGTGTCTTATGTCTTATTATGGCATCATAGTTTGTGGGTGCTTTAAAGTCCAAACCCAAGTAGGGATATTGTTCTACAACCTCAATTTTACCCACCTTGGTATCCATACCCGTGCGATGAGGTCCCTTTCGTGCTATTGTCATTATTTTTGTCTTTTCCACATTAATTACAAGTCCTATCTGGGTGGCATACTCCCCTAACTCATTCATCATATTCTGTATACCGGACATCGTGCGATCTAAAAGAATCAAATCGTCCGCATATAGCATTCCTATTACAGGAGTGTTACCTAGTTTCGGGGGGCAATTTGATTTTGTAGCCATATGATCTAGCAGGTCAGCTATATATATATTATATAGCATGGGTGCGGTTATACACCCTTGCTTGACTCCCATGTTGATATTGATATTATCCGTAAAATCACCTTGATCGTTAAAGCGCACCCTGGTAGATGTATTGCTATATAAGGCAATTAATATATTTAGAATCCACATCGGACATTTCAACGCCTTTAATTTAGACCATAATATGTTCCGCATCACCAAATCGAAGGCGCTACTAAAGTCTACAAAAGCGATGTATAGCGTGGAGTCTTTACTGCTAGTGGTGTTGTTGATTAATTGGTCCAGTATCCTGATGTTATGTGTAGTGCTAGATCCCGGCCTAAAGCCCGTTTGTGCATAATTTAAAATGCCGTTTTCAGTAACCCACCTTTCTATTTCTTTAAGAACCAGAGTATTAAAGATTTTACTGGTGACGTCCAGCATAGAAAGTTGCCGGTAGTTAATAGGTTTAGTCCGCTCCCCCTTTTTATATATCGGTATTAATATAGATTTTTTCCAGGAAGTCGGTATCTGACAATTTCTACAAATTCTTGAGTACAAGGTGAGTAAAAGTTGTGCCCAATTATGTGGGTCTTTCTTCAAGACTGCGTTAGCTAAGCCATTTGGGCTGGGGGCATTTGATGTTTTTAGATTCAGAATACATTGTTTTATAATCTTATAGCTAAGGGGGAGGGGCCATACTTTTACACAACCCAATCTATTAGTGATGTTCATGGTCTCTTTATAAAATTTGTTAGAGATGTATTCAACCCACGTATCCTTTGCAATGGGATTAAGAACTCTCATTTTCTGTTCACCCCCCGCCTGGGCCAGTATCTGCCAAACACTACGGCTATTCCGGCTACATAAAGCTACTACAAAATTCTGCCATTGTTTTCTTTTTTGAGTTTGCCGGTACATTCTAAGCCATCTCTGGTATTTTCTTTTTATTGCAGCCATCTCGGCCTTGTACTCCTCTTCATTACTTTGGATAGTCTTATGCATTCTGATGCTTCTAATGGCTCGGCGCATAATACGTTTTCGGTCTCTTATGTTAATATCAAAGTTTGGTTTTCCCCTTCTATTCCAGCTCAAACCTGGGCCCTGAGTACCCCTAAACAGTGAGTGAGTCAAATGTGTAATCCAACATTCAATGTCTTCCGGACTCTTTCCCCTCAATAGCTGTTTAATGTTAATGCCGTTTGGGAAGGTGATACATGTCATCTTTTCGATATTTCGTTGGGACCATCTGATCTTATTTCCCGCCTCGTTGGGTCTAATTTCACTCCATATGCCTTCCTCTGCCAAATCTCCACCACCCTCCATACTTAAAGTTAACATGCCATGATCGCTATAGTTATTCAGGGTAACCTTTAACTGCAGTGCGTGATTCAGCAGGCCCTCAGAGATGGCTATATAATCCAGAAAAGAATGCTTTTTTCCTACCAACCAAGTATCTTTACCCGGTATATCCCCCATTGTCCGTCCATTTAGTATGGTAAGATTCCATTCCTTAAGAATTTCTAGCCATAGTTTGCCTTTATTATTACTCTGCGGTGTAGGTATCTCGCAGATATTCTGTACAAAGGGGTAGTTCCCACACCCTTCTGTATCACGGCATCTCGCATTTATATCACCTCCCAGAAGGATAGCGGCTCCTTCTTCCCCCAAACTCCAGGAGGTTAACAGTGAGTCCAACTTATCTCCCAATGCTTCAGTGATTCCGTCCCCAGGTGGATCATAAATGTTTATTATGAGGACCTTCTTTCTTCCCGCCCAACCACCAGGTGGACTTATTTGAATTGCTAGGATATTACCTCCAGGGCCATCCTGATGGATCAATTTAGGGTTGTATGCTGTTTTAGTACTAATTAATAATCCCCCTTTCGGTCTTCCCCGTTCTCCCCTGATGGCCATATTTTGATAAGTTACGTATCCATCAAATTCCAGATCAAAGGTTACCCATGTTTCTTGGAGTAAGAAAAAGTCATTGGCCAAAAGTAGTTCCCGGGCAGGGCCCTCACTCGTCCAGTGACTAAATCCCCTTGTATTCTAGCTAGATATTATTGAAATTCACCCACTTTTTTTCTGCGCAAGCCTTTCTTGGAGCCATTCCCAACCTTGCTCATCACTAAACCTTTGGGTGGCTTTTGTTATATTTGATGTTAAAGGGCTAATAGAGCATGCACACTTGCATTTTTGGCAGTTTTCATCAATCATCTCTTCAATAATAGGTACGTCCAACTCGTATCCTAGATGTTTAATAGATGAATGATTGGCCCTTATTATAGCAGCAGTTTCCGGGAGGTAGCAGTGGATGATTGTATGTTTCCCTTCTTTACTGTGTGAGGGTTCAACAAAATCTACGTCATCAGAATTTAAGATTCTTAGTGACGGTATTTTGGCAAATAAGGCAAAGAGTGTAGATCGATTCAGCTGTATGCCAGTTTTGCCATTCTCAACCGGGGATATAATCACGTTTTTAATGTCCACCTTAGGTGGCTCAACACTCCCACATTCCTCCATGATTTCTCCTTCTTGTAGTGGGCCCGGTGTGGGTTCTAGCTCGGGTACAGGTTCTGGCCTCCTGAGGGATAAGTCCGGGTCAGATGAAGTAGAGGAGACCGACTGAGCTGCCAAGTTCTGATTTGCGTGCGCCGGTTGTTCTTCCATAAGCCAGCTCGTCAAAGTGCCCACTGTTTGGGCAGATCTTCTTTTCTTACGTGCCGCACGTTTGCGCTGCTTCTTGGAGAGATTTTGTTTGGAGATATTTTTGCCCGGAGGAGGGCAAGGAGTGGAGTTCCGGGGAGGGGGGGTTAGTTATTTTCTCTGCCCTTTTATTCGCTGTTCTTTTTTGTTTCCTGTTTAATAGACCCACTATTTCGGGTTCCTCTTCCTGTTCTCCCGCTGATCTCTTCTCATCTCGGTCATTTGGCATCTTTTCCGCCATCTGGGCTGCGTTTACTCTGTCCAAATCTTCATGCGAATCTTCAAATGTCGGTGTGCCTCTCCGGTCTGTACAGGGGGAACTAGGTATTTTGTTAGTTGTTTTTAGGAGTTTATGTAGGGCTAAGATCACCCTCCCCTGAGCTTTCAGGTCCTCATGCATCGTTCCACAGAGTTTTAATAGGATTTTAATGGCAAAATTCAGTGTCGCGTTTCCAGTTTGAGAAGTTTCATGTACACTGAAATCTGGATGCGTGGGGTCTTCTGTTGGATTTGCTGAGTCAAAAACCATATTGGGACTCGCTGATAGCCTTGGTGCCTTTGGTACAGGAGTAGTTGTGGCGGCAGGTATGGAAACATAGGGGGTAGTTTCTGTTTGAGATGCAGAGGATATCAAAATGGGAGATCCTTTTCCCCTTAGTACATGACTAGCCACCAAATTCTCATGTACGAGCACCCGTTCCGTATTTTCAGCCGGTTTTTCCACAAATGAGTTACCAATTTGTGGGAGCTCCAACTGTTCTACTCCTAGTTGGGTCCCTTCTTGAGTTCCCACTCGTTCTTGTAGTGCATAGCACAGTTGCAAAAGGGAGTCATTATCCAAGTCCAGGGGGAGATAGCTTCCTTCTCCCTCCAATTGTGAGACATTGTTTTTATTCCGTGCAACATCAGCCTCTCGTTCGCTCGTTTTACTTGGGAAGTAGGCGTCTAGCGGTCCCTTTGGTGGGGCCTCAGGCTTATCTCCAAGTTCCTTTGGTCCCCCGCGTTCGAGAGACTTTTTATTACATGTGTCCACGGTCTCTTTATTTGAACGTAAGCCATAAGGTTTCTTCGCCCTGGCCGCCGCAGATGTATTACGATTTGCCGCCTTTCCCGGCATTTTGGGCGATTTATACCAGAGCTTATGATTCCCTTAGTTATGTACTAATAATCTAGTTTTGCACTCGGCCTACAATAGAGTCAATTGTCTGAGGTTCCGGGGTAGATTAAAGGCGTACCGAGGGCTATGGTAGAATATCCATCACACTCCCAGGGTCTGTGCAATAGTGTATAGCAGAATCGAGGACTGTAACAATAATATCTCTCTCACTCCCAAGCTTCCCTTCCCTTAGTCAGGCAAGTACGCTAGTTATTTAATATTTGCCATAGGTAGTCCAGCCGAAGCAAGCATTTTTAATAGCCAGGTTCCATGTGTTTCCATATATTTCAAAGAAGATTTTCACAGTACCTTTAGTCGTTGGTTTTCCTGGTTTCCTGACTTCTGCTCCTTCCTCGCTCCCCGAGGAACACGAGAAACACACTGCGCACACCGCGCGCTCCGCGTACAAATGCCTATTTGAAAGGCCAGTCCACCCACTCCAGTGAGGAAACCAGAGGCACTGTAGAAAGACTGCCGTTGAAAATGATCCTTGCAGGAAACACGAGAAACACACTGCGCACACCGCGCGCTCCGCGTACAAATGCCTATCTGAAAGGCCAGTCCGCCCACTCCAGTGAGGAAACCAGAGGCACTGTAGAAAGACTGCCGTTGAAAATGATCCTTGCAGGAAACACGAGAAACACACTGCGCACACCTCTATATGAATGGAACTACGGTTGCTACTTACAACAACTCAGGCCTATACTGTACACATGGGTAAACTGGCCATCACCCTTTCCAGCAGAGTGCCTCTGTTTAAGATTATCATACTGCCGCAATTGCTATACCTCTTCCTGAATATTCCTCTGTGGCCCGGTAAGACGCTGTTCACTGAGCTGCGCCCGGAGTTGAACAATTTCCTGTGGCACTCTGCTGCTGTGAGATTCAAATGGTCTACACTGGTCAGACCATGTGTTCAGGGAGGTCTAGCGTCCCCTGACTTTGAGGAGTACTGGCTCGCCGCTTAGGCACAATATGCTGCATACTGGTTTGTAGACGGCCCTCCATTACCGTATGTAAGAATTGAGCAGCATGCCGCGGGACCCAGGGACCTCTGCTCGTTGGTACTGCCCCTGCTCAGGAAGGATTCGGGTGCACCCAGCCCTGCAGCTGTTAGTGCTTTGACCTGGGACAAAATAAGGAGGCAGACCAGCAATTCTCATCCATTCTACAGGGACTTGCCGCTGTGGAATACTATACCAGAGTTCCCCAGGGTGGGCAAGACCACGGCTGCTCAGTGTCAAACGGACAACTACTCTAGTCCAGGCACCATATACGTGACAGGCTCATTTATGCTATGGGCCGATCTGCACGATGGCACGAGTGGGCTCTCTCCCCCATTGGATACAATACACGGGGCTGCGACAAACAGTCAAGTCGGCATGGCCTGAGTTTCCCTCTCAGCCCTCTGTTTGTGATTGATAGCACATTATCCTCTGGAGCGGTATCAGGCCTGTGCAGGCTACTGCTGGAGAACATTAACAAACCACTCACTAAGCTCCGCGTGGCGTGGGGTAGGGACCTTATGGTAAACATAAACGACAAAATATGGGAGGCCTTGTGTATGCAGCCCCAATGGGTTTCTCTTAATGCAAGATTATACTTAATCCAATTTAAGGTACTCCACAGGTTTCATTATACCCCCCGCCAGGCTCCATACCATATTCCATGATTACTCCCCACAATGCCCAAGACACCACACAGGTAATGCGGACTACCTTCACATGCTCTGGGCCTGCCCCCGAATCACTGGGTACTGGGCTAATGCCTGTACTGCTATATCCAATAAAAGGTTACCTGTAACACCAAAGGTCCTCCAGGTAGGTAATACAATAATAAACAAGAAAATGGAACTTGGCAATGAGGTTGGAAGGATAATACTTTGACATTGTAGAGACAAATGTTACAAGCCAAGAGACGGCAGCACTGAGAGGAATATCCGTGGGTGTGTTTTCCCAGGTGAGAATACGCTGGCATGATTTCAAGGAATTGGGTGCAAAAGCAGTCTTAGAAGTGTGGGACATTTTGGCAGCCTTGCATCAGAGAGCGCAACACTGCAATGCAGTTTTGCTGATTATGTATACACACCGGATGCTTGGGTGTAACATTTAAGAAGGGACACCATGAGACGTGGACACTGAGCTACGTTGATAGCCTAGACCACACGGAAAGAAGCTCCTCCACATTTGGATTTCATTATTGGAGCATTTAGGATACATTCCACAGTTCGTTTTTTCCTCCATGAATACAGCCTGGAGAATATTTCGTCCGAAGACATCTTCCATCTGATTATGTTGTAAGAGTGAGGCGACATTTACGCCCCTCCCATGTCCTGAAGAAGGTCGGAGTAATGGCTAGGCTAATCGAAAAAGCTGTTTATACCGACCGAAACTTATGTAGACTTTTGTTAATAAGCCTTTTTTTCCATAACTTTTTATTGGCAATTTTAACAAACAATAACACATTCGAGAATGAATGTACCCCCCTCGCCTGCCACCTCCCTCCCTATTGGTTCGAGCATAGTCCAAATGTTGGCAGATCCCTTGAGGTACGCTTACAATGTAGTGACAGTTCTTCCGGTGTGCCAGCATTGCATAGAACATAGTCTGTAGCCTGTTTATAATTCGCCTTCCGTGGGGTGGTCAATTACACCTAAGAGGCCCATGGACCTTGGGCACCACACTCCCCTTGCACCCTCCCTTAGGAATTTCAGTAGGGATGACCAGTCTCAGTTGAACCTCTTGTAATGTTCTTGCATGGAGTATGTGAGCCACTCCAGCGTGACAAAGCTCCAGATCTTCACCACCCAGTCATGATCCTGTGGGGGGTCGCTGGCCTTCCATTTACATGCCACTACCAGCGCGACCGCCATCATCATGATGACGTAGAGCTTGCAACCCAACTTGGACGTAATGTCCTCCAGCGTCCTGTCCAGTCCTATCATGGCCAGGCCTCTGTTCCCCTTGCACTTTTCCCCTAGGACCTGCTCGATCGCTTTCATTACACTCTCCCTGTAGTGATCTATTTTGGGGCATTCCCACCATATATGGCTCCAGGAACCCACCGGTCTAACAGAGCTGTGAGGTCCCTGGGTATATTTTGTGCAGTTTCAACAGTGTCATTTGCCACTGGAAGATAAGCTTTCGCCAGATCTCCCTAATTTGGAGGGACCTTGTTAGTTTGGGGATATGCGCCCATAGTCTCGGCCACTCCGTCTCCTCTATTGTGCTCCCTGTGGAGATCTGCCATCTTTTCATGTATGGCCTTATCTGGGGGGTACTCGCCTGCCTTTATGTGCTTGTATATTGCTGTAACCAATCGCCTGTCCTCCGGGTCCTTGTTTAGGTACTTTGTGAATGGGGTTAGTTTGCGAGTTCCTGCTTGTTGCAAGGTGGGGTGATGCAGCCAGTGCCTCAATTGGATGTAGCTATAACTTTCCCTTTCCCCTAGGGCGAAGTCTGTTTTACATTGTTCGAATTGCTTCACCTGCCCTCCGCTGAACATATCACAAACTATCCGGCATCCCCCCTGTTGCCATGCCTCAAATGTGGATGGTTTGTGACCCGGGGTGAATTGCGGATTGCCGAAGAGGGGTGTGTATGGTGATGGATATGTTGTAATGTGAGCGGTTTTCACCGCTTCGTCCCACGTGTCGCCCACTACCGAAAGGACGCTGCTACTGTGCATTTGCGGTGGTCTGTCCCTCTTGGGTTTCCAAATGATACCCTCCAATACCTCCCCCGCACCGCTCTGTCCATTGGTCTCCATATCTTCCCCGCAGTCATCGTTTTGCCAGTCCCTGCCACTCTCATCTGGGCGGCCCAGTAACATGCATTAAAATCCAGCTGCTCCATGCCCCCTTGTGCCGTAGGGGCTTTCATCAGTTTGGTGGCCACTCTCAGGGGTTTATTGTTCCACACAAATTTACTGGTCATTTTTTGTATAGAGTTGGGAGGACGTGAACCGGCAAGGCAGCGAAGTAGTAGAGCAGCTGTGGTAGTATCACCATTTTGAGGACATTTATGCGCCCTAGCCACGTTATAGCTAGCGGACCCCAGTTACCCATTTTGGGCTTGAGCTTCTCCAACAGGTGTGGATAGTTAGCTTGGTATAGGTGGTCTGTTGATTTGGCCAGTGGTATACCCAGGTAGGTGATGGGATGTTCGACCAATCTGTATGGGGAGGTCTTTCTGAGATCAAGGACAGCCTCTGTCGGGAGAGAGAGGTCAAGAATTTCGGTCTTGGAAGCATTTATTTTAAGCCCCGCCACCACCCCAAATCAGGCAAGTTCCATTTCTGTCACCCCCAGGGGGATCTCAGGTTGGGTTAGCGTCAAAAGCATATTGTCCGCAAATGCAGTGATCTTATGTGGTCTGCCCGCAAAAGTGATACTGACTATGTCCTCATTGGATCTCACCGCTGCAAGGAAGGGTTCTAGATGTAATGCATACAGGATGGGGGATAGTGGGCACCCTTGCTTGGTTCCCAGCCTGACTGCCACTGGTTCCGAAATGTGCCCATTGACCGTGAGGCAGAGAACCAGCTGCTGGTAGTTGGCCCGCACACGGCCAGAAAAACTGGGTCCGAATCCCATCCTTTGCCTAGTTGCAAAGAGGAATCTCCACTCCACTCAATCGAAAGCTTTCTCCGCATCCACCGCCATGAGGAGAGCAGGGATTCCTCTCTTGTGGGACTTTTCTAACAGATGCACTAGTCTCCTGACATTGTCACGGGTCTGCTGGCACCTAATGAAGCCTGATTGGTCCGGTTGGACAATTATGGGGATAATCTGGTCAAGCCTAGTCGTCAGGAGTGGATTTTGGAGTCGACATTTATCAGTGCAATGGGGCGGTAGGAGCCACAGTCTGTAGGGTCCTAGTCTTTTTTAGATATGAGAATTACGTTTGCCTCCTCCATAGATTTGGTAATGACCCTATCCTTGCCGATTTGGTTAAAAAGGGCTGTGAGGTGAGGAATAAGTGTTTCCTTATGGGTTTTGTAAATCCCCGCCGGGGATTTGTTGGTGGGTAAGGACTTAATGGCAGCCCTTCGTCCCTGGGCATGTCCTGTTGTAGCGTTTTCCTCTCCTCCTCTGTTATTCGCACTAGATCTATATTGTCTAAGAAGTCCTGCTGGAGCACTGGTGACGGGTCGTCTGAGCTGTAGAGGGTGGAGTAGAACTGGGCATATGCTCTTTTGATATTGTCATTGTTAGCTGTAGTGCTTCCTCCGCTAACTTTATTTTCAGGATTGGTTTATCTTTCTCTTCCCTCCTCAGCATCCTTGCCAGTAAACGGTCCAACTTATTTGCTTTAATATAGTATTTTTGCCTGAGGTGTAGTAGGTTACATTCACCGCCCTTGTCTATATTAAATCTATTTGTCCCAAGGTAGCCCTATATGCCTGTTTAATGGCTGTAGTCTGAGCTGTCCCCATTTTGGCCATTATCCCCTTTAATTTGTCTTCCAATCGGGCCTCTACTAGCCTCAGCTCCCTGTCCCTTCTTGTTTTGATTCCTATGATTCTCCCGCTTAACATCGCCTTGAAGGCGTCCCACTTAACCTGCAGGTCCCCGATTTTGTTGGACTCAAAGAAGGCCTCAATTTCATCTGCCACTTCCCGGACTAGCAGGTTGCCCTTAAAGAGGGGTGTCGGGTAACGTTACCTCCACAGGCCAGATGGGCACCGGTTCATTTTTAGATTGAGGGTGATTGGGGCATGATCTGAGACTATTATAGTGCAGAGCGTAATGCCTTTTCGCCCCTCCCAGCAACGAACTTGAGACCCAGATATAATTGATTCTAGAGTGTGTGCGATGTGCATGCAAATAGAAGGTGAATCCCTCCTTGTCCCCTTCTTGTTCCCTCCACGTGTCTACTAGCGCCAGATTGTGGATTTTCCCCTTGAGTTTTTCTGTTGGTCTCTCCTGTGGTCCTGCTGTACTGCTACTCCTGTATATCTGGGTATGATGTGCATCCGCTTTGTATGGGGCAGCCCCCGCTTCGCCGGTAGCTAAGGGATTGGGATCTCCCTTATGAGCACCCCTTTTTCTCTGTGGCAGTCTGCGTTAGTGCTGTGTTGATCTGCTGCACCCCAGGCTGGCCCCCCCGGAGCCGAAGCGGATAGAGACCACCGCTTGTGTGACCTGGACAAGTCTCCCAGCCCAAAGGAGGACTCCCGGAGACCCCCAGTGCCCCCTGGGCGTTCACCAGTGGAGGGTTCCTCTAAGACCTGAGCCTCAGGCACTGGGGGCTCCTCCAGCCTTCCAGCTGCGAAAGGGTTTGTTGCTTGTTGTCCGCGGTACTTGGAGCAGATGTCAACTCCGTGCTGCACATGTCCCCACTTCTCTGAGCGTCTGTGCAGCCGTTGCGTTGTCCCCTCAGTATTGCTATTTACTGACCTTTGAGGCTGTGTAGGATTCCCCTTTACCTGCCCCCACTATGTCTCCAGTCCGATGGTGGGTCTTATGGAGTAGGCCTCATGTGCTCTAGGTGCCCTGCTACTGCTATTTGATGCTAGCCTCGGTGGGAGGGAGGGGCGGTGGCATGGCGGCTCACTTCGGCTACCCTGGAGTCACTTCCCCGGGCTTGATTCCCTCCTGCGCTTTTGGGGAGTACAATGGGGATCTCGGGCAGTTGGGGGCTGCTTCCGTGTACTGCTGAGCCGGTCCAGGGGCAACACTTTGAGGGCTTTCCGCTGATCGCAGGTGGGTTCCCCTGCCTCCGCTGTGAACCACTCCATGGGAGTCAGCGTGAAGATGCAGAGTTGACAGGGGCACCGGGTGTCATGTCAGAGCTACGCTTTACGCTAGATGATCCCGGGGGCAAGAGGGTGCTTCGGGAAGTTGGCTCCCTCTCGCTTCTGTGGCCTGTCTTCCCCAGTCTGGGTCTCGTCTCACCGTGGGATGCAGAACTTGTACCCAACGCAGTGTGCTTGAGTCTTCTACTGGTTTGTGTGTCCGTCTGCTGGCACGACCCGTCTAATGCTTCTCCCGCAGAGCCGTCCACTGCCTGTGACTGTCTCCGGATTCGAGCAGTGACACCCACCCCAGGGGAACCGACCCCACCGTAGGCCGATGCCAGGAGCGGGCACAGATCCCTGCCGCTCCACCTCCTTGGAGTCCTCCGGTTTCATCCGGGTGTAGGGTGTACACTACGGGGCCTCGCCCGGCTTGTGGTAGCACGTTGGCAGGCTGCGAATGCTGGGGTTTCACTCCCGGTGTCAGAGGGAGGTACTCGTGGTTGTGGCCGAGTGCCAAATGCACTTTGTAACCTTCTTTCGAACGACGGGCCGAGTGAGCAGCTGGGCACTGCACGCCTTCCCTGGACCCCCTCTATCGCCCTGAACTGTTTGCAGGATACTCCGCTGCCTGGAGAGGGCTTTCCTGGTGGAGATTATGGGCCTCATTACGAGTCAGGCGTTAAGGGTTTTACGGCACCGTAAACGGCGCCAACCCTTAACACCTGATTACAAGGTCCCTTTGCGGGATGGTGATTTTAACACCTGCTTCTTGCAGGCGTTAAAAACCATGCCGCAAAGGGACCTTGGTGCTAAGTACGGTGCCGCAATTTGCGGCACCGTACTTAGCGCCTTCCCCATTCCCATTATGCCCTATGGGGCAAAAATGGGAATGGGGAAGGGCCAAAGCGGAAGGGGAAATTACCACTCCGCCAATCTCGGAATGGGGTGGTAATTCCCCATTCCACCATGGCGGAGTCGGAGAGTTACCGGCATGGACCATGGTGCTATTAGCACCATGGTCCATCCGCCAGGGTCGTAATGAGGCCCTATGTGTTGCAGGGGCTCATGGGTCGGGAGCTCAGTGGCCGTGGTGTTCACAGCATCACAGCTATTTTGGAATCCTGTTAATAAGCCTTTTGTGCGACTTAACAGATATACACACCATAAATTCTATCTGGGTGTGAAGATTTCAAATACCATTTGTGTTTTTTAAGAGGGTCTCATATAAGAGATTGCCCATTTGTATGTTAATGTTGTGTGTGAGCGAGAATGTGTATGTATGGTGGAATGAAATTGATGATGTCAAAATTGAGAAATTTATTGTGATGTATAGGGTAAACAGTTTTTTATGTTTTCTGATAAATTAATTTTGTGTATGAAAAGTATATGGTACTATTATCCTTCCAACCTCATTGCCAGGGTCAATTTTTATTATTGTATTGCTATATCCGCCATGCTGGAGCGAACGATTGATCCAGATCCAATGAATTGCTTATTTCATGAGCTCCCATCGCTTGCGGCGGTGTCCGTAAACTCGTTAGTCTATGCCTGATGCTTGCAATGCGCTGCATACTGTTGCTGTGGCTCAGCCCCACCAGCCCCACCATGAATCAATGGCTCAGGGATGTTACTTGGGCATCAGACACGGAAGAACGCTGGATCAGCATGCATCCAGTGGGCTGTAAGCCCCAAGACATATGGCCCCCCTTTTGCGCATACTTACATACTTTGAATGATGATTCTATAGAAGGTTCACAGATATTGGCACTCATTACAACCTTGGCGGAGGACCATGGTGCTATTAGCTAAGGTTACGATTCCGCCATGGTGGATGGCGGAATTACCGCCCCATTCCAAGGTGAGTGGGGCGGTAATTCCCCATTTACCATTTGCCTTTCCCCATTTCCATGTTTGCCGCCATAGGGCATAATGGGAATGGGGAAGGCGCTAAGTACGGCACCGTAAATTACGGTGCCGTAATTAGCTCAAGTCTCTTTGCGGGTTGGATTTTTAACGCCTGCTAAAAGCAGGCGTTAAACACCAACCCGCAAAGTGACACTTGTAATCAGGCGTTAAGGGTTAACGGCGCCGATGGCGCCGTTAAACCCTTAACGCCTGAGTTGTAATGAGGGCCATTGCCTCCTCCGAGCATGAATCCCTGCAGAACTAAGTGTCAGTCATGTTTTTATGAATCGTTGTTGCACCCTATGAAAGAGCTTGATTGTTTATGTTGTATTATGTATTCATTGTTGCAGTCCATGCTGTACTGTGTAAGGCATTGTTCGACTGTCTTTTTACCTTGTCAAGCAAATATAAATAAAGTTTAGAAAAAGAAAATTAAGATAGCATCATGATGCTAATCCCATCTCATCTCCCATGAACCTGCATCCCCCGCTCCTCTTGTTCACTGAAATCACACCGAATGGTAGATGTTTTCAAAATTTTCCTCTATACTTAATGTTCCTAGAGCCCAAATTTGAACATATCTGCCATTTTATTATTTCCGGGCTTTTATATGGATACCCCTATTATTTACTTAAAATATTCAAAAATCCATACCAAATTCCATGAAAAAACTCTATTATTTCTACCTCTTTTTTTTGCCACTCAGTCATTTCTACGGATACTGACGGCAGCTGCTACCTGATCCTGACCCTTGCGGTGGTATTATGAAGGGAGGATCATGGGGAAGGGGCCGACTATCCGTACCTTCTGAAACTATTGCCCCTAACGTACGGAGGACATACTGCCACTCTGAACAAAATACTGCTACACATAACACACATTTAACATCTCATGTTTTCGGTGGTTTTGATTTAAAACAATGCAGCCTTGAAAAGTCTGAAACTCCTATGGAATTCAAGTCCCATAAACCCTCAGGTATTGAGACAAGGAAGATGAAGAAGGAGTTAATGAGGAATGAAACATCAAGCTGAATGTGCGGTCTAGTTACATAATAGAAATCAGCTGCGCTGGACATTTAAACTTGATGGAAATCTTCCATTCAGAAGAGGAGAAGGAAACTACGGAGCAAGCGGAGCAGGAAGGGGCACAGAAGGCAGAAGCAGACGTGAGGGTGTGAACCATGCTGGGCAAAGCAGACTCTCCCAAGCACCTGCTTGGACGCACACCTATCTGGATAAACGGGAGACAGGGAAAGGTGATGCTGCTGCTTTGGAGGGACCGCATGAGTGTCAGCAGCAACAGCGAGGCTGTTGGGAATGTGGTCCAGCGAAAAACCCTTCAATTTCACAGGCACACGAATGCGGAGCCGGCGCTGGAAACAAGTGAGGGTCAGTGAAGCTGGGGAAGCCTTCCAGGAGCTGCAGCTGTGCCGTAGCACTGTGTCATAGTCCAGCGACGCCAGCAAACACCAGTGAGTCTGCCATTGAGTACTGGGGAAACCAAGGCATGTGGACAGGCATTTGGACAAATAAATAAACCATTTGAATACCAACCAAGTTAATTGAAAATACAGAACTCATACAAGTTCTCATGTGAGAGAGAGCAATATGGGGGAAACTAGAGTAAATGTTATCCTCAGCAAATAAACATTAAGGAAGAAGTTGAAAGGCAACATTTGTACAGGTCTCCTTGTATGAGAGGTGAATTTGGGGAAAATTGGAACAAGCATTGCCACAAGCGAAAGAGTACTAACGAAGAAAACCAATCTCCATATATGAGATGTCAATATGGGGGAAGCTGGAACAAGTAGTATCTGAAGCCAAAGGAGTATAAACAGTGAAGAGGTACAACTGTGCTATACTTAGAAGGAAAGAGAACGTTGTGGATAGTCCTGGTGAAAGAAAGCATCAGGCCGTTGGTCCTTTTGTAAAAAGATGCCTGGCAGGAGAGGGCACCAGGGGATCTGCAAGACCCAGATGTGGGATTCCTGCCAAGGGAGTATACCAGGTAAACCCTATAGGCTCTAAGAAAGGAAAAAACGTTATGGAAAAGATACCTGGCAGGAGAGTACACTAGGCGATCTAAGACTTTATTGAAGAAGAAAAGACACTTTTTGCAATCCTGAACAAAGACTAATTGAGAAAGAGACAGTTTACCTACTCTTAACGGCTCAATGTTTGAGAGAAACACCCTATCTATTATTACTGAAATAATCCTCGGGAAGGGAAACCAGACCCTGGTTTCAGAGACTATTTGTTGGATTTTCATATTTGATTCTTATACATTTTTACTTAATGAAAACAGAAACACTTTCCACACACCTTTAATTGTTCATTTATAGTGTGAGAGTCAGATACCTTTTGGACACAAGGACGATTGGTATAATTTTGATGACGAGACACAGACTGATCTTTAGTTTTAGTTTCCTAGGTAGGGGAAACTCTCTTTAGGATAGGGACAGAAAGGCCTTTATTTTAAATAAAGATGTCTGATGTTCAAAACATTACCACTTTGTGCCCACCTCTCATTTCTGACCCCTGTGAGAAAGAAGAAGGTGTTTCACCCGCTAGTCCCCGGGAATCTCTCTCCCAGGTGGCTAGTGATGGCCTTTACCTGGGGTACAGACCCTGGGGGTGGACCAGTGTGGGAGGATCACCTGGGTGAGGGGTCTTCGGGGAGTGGGACACCTGGGGAGAGATATGGTATCCCCCTCCCTGTAACACCTTTACCCCATCCTACCCAGTAGGATATTTAGGAACTCTACCCTCCGTCGCCCTTTTCCTACATAAACATTTTCACACGGACAGCTCGCTCTGGTAGAAAAAAGACTCACCCGAGCATTGCACCTGACATGTCCCACTACTATGGTCAGGCAAGGTCAGGCAATTAATAGTAATCACTCACACCTGACTTCTATTAAACTTCCCCACAGGGATCAAAGGTGGAGCATGAGAGCACACTCTGAGCGAGGCAAAGCACATGAAGGAACAGTGGTTTCGAGACAGCATCTGAACGAAGGGAGAAAGACGGAAAACCAAGAAGGGTGTACTAGAAGGAAGATACCCTTGACCTCTCTGACGGAAAACGGTTACTTTCCCAAGTCCTTCGGATTGAACAGTGTAAGGCCAGGAAACAAGACAGAAGAATCCTGCATTGTGTTTTGGAGATACCCGAGGCCCTCCTACATGGCTGATTGAGACATGAAGGAACAGCAGCCGCCGTGGTACTGTCCTTGGCTCCAAGATTAAAGCAGCGCCAGAAAGATCAATGCAGCCGGTGAGTTGGGGAAACCGATGCAAGACTGATATGTGTTGAAATTAAGGTTGCCAGCTGCAAAATTGTATAAAGAGCGCAAGAAGCAAGATATATAACGTGTGGGATGAAAGATGCGAGCAAAGCTGAATTACTGATGGATGTTTGAATGAAGAAAGGAAAGCTACAATACCTGTGACAGAGTGGTCTGGCACCGCAAGTGTTCTCAATCGAAGTAAGATGTCCAGCCAAAAGTGATAAAAGGGAAATGTAGAAAACGAGAATGAAATTTAAGTGAATTGAAGTGGTCCTGCGACGGTTTAAGCAAAATCCATTGCACAATCTGAGCCCGAACGAGGGAGACCAATTGAGAACATTGTGTTTAAAGGGGTCCGAGCCTGAGTGAGGGAGATCCATGTCATGGGCCTGATTGAGGGAGACCCATCGTGAATATTGTGCAAAAGGGGGTCTGAACCTGAAGGAGAGAGACCCATGTGAATAGTGAACCCGAGAACTTGTGAATGTGGAAAACATGATAACAAAGGACCTTTAGTTCTTATTTGTTACGTTAGGCCCTCTGCAACAAGAGACTTTGAATGGCAAAGAGACTTTGGCACAGAAGGCCTTGATACCAATGTTTTGAACTGTAGCCTCGTGGCAGAGAAGCCTGAGTGTGTGTGGAGCTCAAACGTGGCGCCTTATCCCGTGCTGAAAATGTGGGGAAGGAAAGCCAACTGCTCAAATATCCTGACATATTCTTTCTTGAACGCTTTTCTTTTTGCATACATTGTTGTCCCACACCATTTGTATTTAGAAGTAAGGATTGGCAATAAGTCTATTAGTATAGACCCTTTTATTTTGACAGAGACTCCACTAGGACTGTGTTATTTATTATTTGATTGTCGTAGCTTGCTCCCATCCTTAGATTTCAGTTACATAGGCGTTTAACCAACCCATTGAAGTTCAATAAACACCCTTGAACTGTGATCACTTGTGTCTGTCTTCACTGTTTGATACCATGCCTTTCTTACACTCCTCACACCGCCTACATCCTCCACCCTACTATGCCCTCCTTCACACAACTACCTCCTCCTTTACACCACTCTGAACTATACAACACCCTAATTTCACTGCCCAACATTCACTTCACAGCCACTCCTTAAAAAGGCATCCTACGCAGTCGCAACACAAATACACCCACTCAAACAGCTAAATCACTCTCATTCCTTAGCCAATTCCTCACTTGTTCAAAACATTGCCTCCACCGCTGTTTCCTTCCCCCTGCTGGTTTCCTGGTCATCACCCACTTCCTCCCATGACCCTAGCTGAAAAACTCACACTTCCTGCTTCCTATCTTCTGTTTATATCCCCTTTTCTCTTCCAGGATTGGACAATTCTCCCTGGCGAATCTGGTCCTCCCTTCCTCACCTGGACTAGTATGTGTAACACAAAGTCATAAGTAGGGGGCTAAGGCCAGCCCAATTTCTCTGCGTGGGGGCTTGCACATACTGAGGCTGGTGACCTGGAAGGACCAATGTTTATGTCCATGTTTCGGGACCTCATACCATGGGATCTTCCAGTAAATGTTTCTAGGGAGGGTGGAACATTCTCTCTTTTCGGTCCCAGGGGGTCATGGAGTCTTTTTGGGTGTTGCTGCACTGTCCTGTTTGTCCGCTTCGGGAGCTCTGTGAGGCATATGGCATTGCTGCCATGTTGGGAAGTGGCCTGTCATGCTCTCTGCTGTGACTGGCTGCAGTGCGTCTGTCCCATAGTAGGTTCACCTTTGGAGGCCTCTTTCTCGTTCTCTCAATCCGTATTCTGCTCAGCTCTCCCTCATGGGCGTAGGACATGGGAGGGACAGGGGGGAAAAATCCCCCCCCCCCACAATTTTAAGTGGGGGGGATGTAATGTCATTTATCGCCCACAGAATATGTGTTTGGTGTGTTGTGCAGGGATATGTTTATGAAGTGGAGGGAGGGGCTGCTTACTATGTGAGCTGCCCTCTCCCCCCTGGCCCCCAAAGCATGAGGGCAATACCCTGGGGGCAGATGGGTGATCATCTGCCCCCAGAGAAAGGGGGCAAACAAAAAAACATTTTTTTTTTGTAAATGTAATTTTGGGTGCGGGTGGGACCACTAGCCACCAGGGACTTTTGCAAGGGGGGTGTCCCTCTCGCCCACACCCTACGTGGATGGGAGCACCTTATGTAGCCCTCCCTGGGGGCAGATTTCTGACCCTAGGAAGGGGTACATGAGATGCCCCCCATCCATTTGGGGGGACAGAGGCCACTGCAAATATTTGCAGAGCCACCCCTCCCAAGCCTGGGCAGTATGTTTTGACCCCCCCCCCGGGGGCAGATGGCCACACACATGTGCCCATCTGCCCCTAGGGAAGGGCAAAACAAAAATATATATTATAACTTGTTTTGGGTGTGGGTGGGGGGCCCACTAGACCACCAGGATTGTTTGTTTTTGAAAGGAGGGGTGGCCCTCTCCCTCCCAAGTGGATGGGGGCACCTTATGTAGCCTTCACTGGGGGCAGTTTTCTGCCCCTAGGAAGGGGTACATGAGATGCCCTCATCCATTTGGGGTGGGGAGGAGGCCACTGCAAATATTGGCAGAGCCACCCCCCAAGCCTGGGGCAGTATTGTTTGCCCCTCACAAGGCGGCAGATAGCCACACACATGTGCCCATCTGCCCCTGGGAAAGGGTCAAAACAAAAATAAAACAAATTATAACTTGTTTTGGGTGGGTGTGGGGGGCCACTGAACCACCATGAATGTTTTTAGTGGAAAGGGGGGTGGCCCTCTCCCCCCACCCCAAATGGATGGGGGGCATCTCATGTAGCCCTCCCTGGGGGCAGATTGCTAGCACAATCTATCCCTAGGAAAGAGGCAAAACAAAAACAAAACAAAAAAATGATAACTTGTTTTGGGTGGGTGTGGGGGTCACTAAACCACCATGAATGTTTTTAGTGGAAAGGGGGGTGCCCATGGGTGTCTTCTTTTCGGAAATGCATGGGGTTCTCTGTTTTCCTTGGTGGCTTTGACACCCTAGGCCCAAATCTTTAGGTTGTCCCCATGAGCAAAATCTGCTTTGCCGAAAGGCTTGGGGTTATCAGTGGGTTAGCCTTTTCCCTTTTCGCCGATGTAGGTGCAACCACACATGTGAGGTACCGTTTTCATCGGGACGCCTGTGGGAACGCGGGAAGGTAGGCCATGTGTTGTTGGCTGCGTGTTTCGGTGGGTGACCAGAGTGAAATGTGCGGAAATGGTGGTTTTCTTTCTGTCATTTTACCGATTTGCCCCCGAACTATGGAATCTTTCCCTAGATAGTTGTTGCCTGACCTGTGCAAATCACCCCTTCCTAAACTTGGAATATAGTCTACTTTTCAGAAATGTTTGCCTTTCTGGCTTCCCATTCATCTTTCCTACCCTTTTCTTCCATTCCGTCCACGCATGTCCTATTGGACAAAAAACGCCAACATCGCCTACCTCTCACAAAACGGCTGATTAGCATATCAAAATATGTTATTTTAGTTTCCACTCAATCTGTTCTTGAAAGCCTGGAAAATGGCGAATCCAGCAGAGCAAACCATTTGTTCCTAGCTCTTACAAGGAAAACACCACAGGCTTCTTTGTACAACATTTTATTGGCATTTTCTGAAGAACCCCAAATCTTCTCCTTTTTGGTCATTTTCTCTCACCCACCCCTACAGCAAACTAGGGTTCCTGGGTGGTGTTATAACCGCCTACATGTGGGAAAGGGGGCCAACCTTGGCCGAGATATCTCATGTAACAAAGAAGTTACAAGGGATTGAATGGCGACATACCGAACTCACCAAAAAAGGCCTTGGAACTGCGGGGAAATACCCATGGCAGTTAAGGGGTTAAGACGGTAAAACCCCAGAGGAGATATCATTTGTAAGGTAGCTCAGTTAGTTAATTCTACAAATGCAGATTGTGCACAGGAATATGTAACACTTGTGTTCAGTACCTGTCTTAATCTTCCGGTGGGATAATAGGCAGAGTGAATGCCTTCAGCTTCCGATGCAACACAGCATTTTCCAGATCAATTGGTTCAGAAAAAGTGTTGGAAAACACTATACTGTCGATTTTTCTAATTGGCCAGATTTTCGTGCATTTTGGGTGCCGAGTGGACACACCAGGACACGCTGTGTTTCCCGCTCCACCAGACAAATGCTGCCTTACTGCCAGCATGGATTCTCATGCTAGAAATAAGGAAAGGGATTCCTCTGGGATCTGCTTTGAAATGAAACCTGGTAAAAGCGGGCAGAGTCCAGAGGAAGCCATTGTAAATTCCGCCAGCAATCGCTAATTGCGTGAGGTATTTACACTCTTCCAAAGTGGAAAAGCAATGTGATTTCACCTGCCTTTTACAATAGAATCTTCCATTTTGTGTCGAAAAAGTAAAAATGTGCGCCAATGGAAATGGTCCACTCCATGCAGTTTACTTTGCGCCTTGATGCTTGGGGCTTTTGCGTGATGCTACACATGTAATAAATAAATAAATATATTTAACATGACCCCAGATAAATGGCAATTCGTGATCAGAATGAGTGAGCATGGCATGTCGCAGGTAAGAGGGTGTCCTGTGCTTCATGAGTGCGTTGGCAAATGCCCTTAAATGCCATCTCGCGTTAAGCAGGGCCTTAAACCCATCAGTGTGGATTGCGCAATAATAAGTCGACAGGGTTATTTCTAATGGCCAATTACGCTCTTTGGGTGACATTGTCAAAGTGGGAGAATGTTGCCCAGCATGTGCCACTTTCTCTGCGGAGTGAATTGTGCCACCCCGAGGAAGAAGTGTGAAAAACCCACAAGGGCACTGTGCCCTGCTCTTTCTGTGTGTGTCTTCCCTACAGGGCGACAGATGCCAACTCAGACATGTGTAAGTCTCAGGTGGCAAGCCTGCACCCTAGTTGAAGTGGTAAAGGATTCCAGACTTCCGAGGCTGATAACATTAGTAGCACTGAGTTACATGCCACCTGACAGGTATGTGTGATAAAAGTTGCAAAGCAGAGCTGTTAGTGGGCTAAAGCAGGAGGCAATGTCTGCCCACCCTCAAAGGGTACGTACAACCAAATGTAATAGGCCCCTCACCCCATCATGGCTGTAGGGGCCAGGCTCCAAACAAGGGCAAGAATGCCCTCCAATCATCCATGCCCACGAGTAGGGTACCCCTAGTGCTCCAGGAACCCTGTTGAGCAACCTCTGTGCTTTCCAGGTGATACTAACGTTATTTAAAGCCAGAAGTCTAAAAGGTAATTGCTTAATTGCAGCTGGAAATTAGCTCCTGGCGTGATCAAAATGTCTTAACCAAGTGTAACATCACCCCCCTTCATTTATAAGCAATATGTGTTTTCTCGCGTTTCCTCATCCACTGAATTATTGTTAGAAACAAAAGCAAGAGTTGTGTCTCTTGTGTAGGCATTAGGAAGGCAGTTGCCAGCCTCTGGCATAATATGCCCATGTTCTTCCAATATTGACTAGCTGTTGCCCTCTTATGGCCAGGTAGAACCATCATGGCGGTGATTGGCAAATGCCTTTCCCCCGCAGACAGAAAAGCGGAAATAAGAGGCCAATTCAAGACACAGAACAAATAGAAGTTAAGACAGACGTGCAGCTGCCATTGCTGTGTTATGAAGAATATGTTGAGTGTTCAAGCAAGGAGGTATGTATTAAGCAAGCAAGCAGTGAGACAAGGGAGAGGCAAAGAAAGGCCAGAAGGGCTCTTTGAATAATGTAACAGGGCAGAGGACCCATGCTCTGCCGTCCTAGTAACATATGAGAGAACCAAATAGATCAGGATTTGCAGCAAATGTTGAACGAGAAAGGAACAGAGTCCAGCTCTGCATTCAGAATAACAAAGGCAAAGAAAGGCTAGGCTGTGAAGCCAGCATGAGATGGAATAAGAAGGACCGGACTCATCGTGAGAGGCTGGCCCAGCCCCCGCAGAGCTGCTAGAGGGGCAGCCCACATAGCGGGCTGACCCTCTGTCTACCCACCTTGGTCCACATACACCCCACCTACTAGGAATCCACCGGGTCCGACACGTTCGGCCACGGACCTGGGGAGTGCTTATAAGGGGGTGGGCTTGCGATTGCTCATCCTCCTTGTTTGCTGTACCCCTCCCCCCCGAGGTCAATCAAAGCAGCAACATCACACACCTGGTCCCTCTACTCCCATAACAGGGCTTACTCAGAGGTACAAACAAGATTTCCTCTTTCTTTGAAACCCCCATCCTTCCATTCCAAGAGACACACACGTCTCCCTGCCCCACACAAAAAAGTAGCAACTTGTATTTGGTAGAAAAGGCTGCAACTCCTTTATTTGGCAGGAGTCCACTTACAGGTGATCTGCCTCTTAACGAGCTGGCGTCCTAGCGGTGGCCCACTGGAAGTAATTGTTATTTCCTCTCTCTCCCCATGAGCTCATAGTCAGATGAAAAATCCAGAAATGCAACATACAAAGACATGTTCTTTGCTGCTGCATCCTTTAATTTTCTTCTGTTTTAAAACGTCGTGTTTTCTTTTCTTGTTTTACACAGTGATCTTTGTAATTTAATACATACTGCTATTTTAATTCTAATTTTTTGAAAAGTCAAATTTTTTGACTAAAACACAATAAATAAATAAATAAAGCAAAGTCCCCAAGATGTCCCCTGTCCCCCCGAGATTGTATGTGTCTCCTACGCCCCTGCTCTCCATTCTTCTCATTCAGCTACAATGTTTCTACAAGAGACAAGAGAAGACAGGCAAGTAATATTTTGAGGCATGAATACAGTGTGGTCTGCACAGAAACATTTCAGCACAAGGGGGAGAGGCAGGAGTTTGGACCCTCTCTGCACCAACGAGCTGGCTCTGGTTCCTTCTCATCTTCTCTGACCCCTTGCAAAGAGAGTCTCTTACCCGTCTTGACAGATTCAGGGTACTGGCCTTGTCACAGATCACCACCCTTTCCTCCGATGCCTCCACCTGTATCTTTCTGCTGGCTGGCTGGCTGATCTCGCCACAAAGGAGAGAGTTTTCTTGACTCCCAAACTGCCTTTAAACACTGGGCGAAGAGTGGGAATCTATGCCATGAAATACCTCCTCCGGGATCACTGGCATTACTATCATGGGCATGTGAACCTTATGGTCAAGCACTCGTAAGGCTAGAGTAGCTTGGGGTTAGAGATGAATATTTCTGTGGACACAGACAATTTGGACCAGACTCCTGGGGCTCTGTTCTGCTAGGCAGATTATGTCAGCTAGCACGGCCATTTTCTTTCTCCCAGAAACTCTCAGAGCTTTTGCCGGTAGACATTGGATTTCCATGGGAAGATATAATTCCTGGTCAGTCTCTCCTGTGCTAAACACTGGCCATACTCCCCGTTATTGCTCCCCCTCTTCTTCCGGGAACAGGTCGGCAAGATATTCAGGGTCTGGCTCTGTATTGGTTCAGCAGGCCAGGTCTTCTGCCTTTAAGGCAAAGTGGTCTCCTGGTTGGAGGAAACTAAACGCCCTAGATTCCACCCTTAGGTTTCTCTGGGCAGACTCTGGCTAGATTTCCCGGTTTCCCATAGGCAAAGTACTGTAGAACCTCCGGTCGAGTAGGTGGTCCAGGCTTCCACCCCTCAGTGGAATCCAGTGTCTAGGGTCTACCTTCAGCTAGAATCAGAGTACTGGGTTCAGGCCGATTGACAGTTGGGAACTCTTCTCATCCCCTCCTTGAAGGTTTTACCTTTATGGATGTTGTGGCCACCCCATTGGTTTCCTGGGAATACATGAACTGTTGGCGAGTGTTAGCTGTTGCAGTGGCTTCTCTAAAGTGGGCTTGTGTAACTGCCAAATTACCTTTTGTAAGAATGGGGGAAAAGAATATAGGAACACTCCAATACCAGCATCTCGTTTAGCTCTTTATAGTTCTTGTCCTTTAGCCACTTATTCAGAAAGTCTTGCACTTGGTAGGACAGTTTGTAAGTGTTACACACTGACAAAGGTGATGGTCTGGGAGACGGAGCCGATGATACTTTCTGTCTTGACCAAGCCAATCCGGGGTTGGGGCTTGAAGAACAATTGTAGAAATTGGCTGTGGGATCGACTTCAGCTTCGACCAGTCTTGTACATTTATACTAAGAATAATGCAGCTTAGTTTAAAACCACAAACACTAAGCGGGTAGCTCTAAAACTACAAGTACCATCATACATAGCGCAGAGGAATAGAACTTAGTAAGACATTGAAACCCTCATAGCACGATCTAGAAAATAATTAATTGTAAACTTTAAGAATGAATGATAATATTTTGATGAAAGTATTGATCTAGAGATTCAGGACACTGTTTAAGGAGATACATCAAAGTAAGGAATTGGTTTACCACGTTCTCTTTGAAAGTGGAAGGATTAAGAAAGACACCCCATGCATGGCTGAGAAATGTACAATTAATGTCTTATTGAGATTAAGGTATGCAATGTTGTGAGGAACCGGTTACTTTTTTTTGGGTATGTGTCATTACAATTATTGATGTGTTGTGTTTGTTTCTTTTTTGTTTATAATATAGTCCACCCGAGGAAGGGCAAGAAGTCTGAAACATTGTGAGATGCAATTTTACGATTATCACATGAAAAATGAAAGACATGTTAACGCTTTTTGTTTTATTTATTTATATAATGTATTTGTTAAGAAGAGCCTAACCCGATGGCAGAGGAGTGCTGCACAGAGGATCAAAAACAAAAGATAATTTACAAATAAAAAACAAAAGCATCCATCAAAGACAAGAATAAACATACAATTGGAACGTAATTAAATAAGTGAATCTTTTTACAGCTGGATTTTAATAAAGCAACATTTTACAGATTTGATGAAACGCTAGCTCGCGTTGTGTGCTGTCATGAAAGGGGAAAGGATTCAAATCAATGGAACACCCTCGCACATCTCTCCATCAGCGAACTCCAGGGCTCTGCATATTTCCACCATCTGGCAGTCTTCCTCTGCTTCCCTCTCTCGAGCCCTCTCGGTGGTGCACACGTCTCGTGACCCCTGTTTTGTGTCTTTATGTTTTAGTTAGAGCCGCCCACTAGCTCCCATCCTGCTCCCCGCATCGCTCCTCAGCTTTCTTTGGCCAGGATGCGCCATCAGGAGTCCCCCATCTCAATCCGTCCTCCCATTCCTTTCTCTGTTCATGGTCCCATCATCCAGTGACCACCAAAGGAAAAAGAGATCCACACTACAGCACAGTGTTTTCCTCACTATTGTGGAGGTCACCTCGCCACAAAGGGTAACTCTGGTTACAGCTTTCAACAGTATCTCTTCAACATCCGCTGCTTACACAAAGAGTGGAATTCCTGAAACTTGATAGTGCTTTCTGACAAATAATCCCTTGATTTAAAACAGCATATCATCTTTGCCTGCAGACTGATGAGCATAGAACATAGTCCCTTTTCATATGTAATACCTATTGGCATGTCAGAATAGCGGTTTTTTATTCAATGATAGTGTAAATGCATCAATGCACGCAGTGGCTGCTCGGGCAGCGACTATTTTTATGAATATGGTGAAAGTAAAGAAAAGAGTTGCTGGGCTTGCAAAACGGGATGCTGGGCTTGAATTGTAGTAAAACACATTTTTTATCGGGAAGTTAAAAAAAATGAAGGCAACATTTTTAATGGGACTGAATAGAGTTATGTGAAAGTGCTATGAGTGCCCCTGTTTTGCAAAGTTTTCTATGGTTTGTAGTAAGCTTGATAACAAATAATAAGCTTAATAGTGAAATAGTACTGGAAGTGCGTGTGCTTTATTGTACTTACCGAGGCACCAGAATGGATCAGTAGATTTCTTTTTTAGGCTAGTTTTACGAGTCACTATTTGGCATTTGAGTGGCAGTTGAACTGAAAAGGGAGATCAGAATTATCTCCCCATTTACTGACACCCTGTCCATTGCCACTAATTCAAGGCATCATTGGTCGGGACTCAGTACTTGAAATGCATGACGTCAGCAAGGAGCTGACTCCACAAACAAATGGTGGGCTACCTACAGCCCCAACGGTTTCAATTTGCGATACTGCAAGAGACACACAGAGGGTGAATGATGTACAACCATTACCAGTAGAGAAGTCAAAAAAAACAAAAAAAAATAACAAAAAACATAGCACTCATCCAATAAAAAAAACGAAAAACATGATTGGATTCAAACATCAAAAAAACACATTGTCTACTTTTTTTAAAGCTCTCAGTAACAAGCAAACACCTCCCGTAACTTGTGAGCTGGGTGAGGCAAGAACTGCTGTCTCCATGGACTCTAGAGGGTCAGAGGCAACAGAGACTCCGCAAGTTCCCTCCCCAATTGATTCAATCATGAACATTCCGTCTGTGTCCTTGTCTCCTCTATCACAATTGGTACAAGTATTGGGTGCGCTACAAAAAATTCCCATAACCTCATTGATCCCAGACAAAAACATCTCTGTCCAAATCCCTATTCCTTCTCATACAGTGCAGTCACAGGCACCACCAAAACCCTCAATCAAAAGTGGAGCTGGCCTTATCCCTGCATTTCCCTGTCGACAGCAAATGCCTATTCCTGTACAAGATTCGTCTATTCCTGCAAACCAGTCCAAAATGGTTACCTTTGCACCCCTGCCAAGTGATAAACACAAACAAAATGAAAACAACATGCAGCCCTTGACAGACGAATTAAAAAAGAAAGTTGATGAATACCTTGCTGCAAAGGTGGCTTCCGTTTTTGCACAAACCCAAAGTGATTCTACAAGATCAGTAGAACAATTAAATCATGCTAATCAAGCACCGGTAAATGTAGCATTTGATGTGGCAAGTCTTTCTGGACAAAGTAAGCCCCCCAACAAAAAAGGGTCCCCGCGCAATAACATCAAGCGCTGGTCCTCTGGCCCACCTAAGACAGGTCAAACTCAATGCCATACCTTAATTCTTAAATGTCGAGAAGGCAACAATCAAAAATATGATCTAAATCGGCAAAGTGTCCTGAATATCTTTGGTGATACAAAAGAATTATGTAACATCTCTTCGCATGATATCGATAGGGTTGAATTTATCTCTGAAGTATCCTTATCAATAGTTAGACTCTGGATTCCATCTGGTGCAGTGCATCAACTAATATGGCAAAATAAAATGATTCTATTTAACATGGGCTTTTTGCTGGCAGAGGAACCAGAGACTGTTCACGTGCCTCCAAATAGTCCAGTTATGGCCCCCAAAATATATCAGGGTTTCCGTAGCGAATCAAGAGCATCATGGACCACTGAAAATTCTCGGTATTAACCACTAAAAGAAGAAACCCAAACCGCTCTTCTTGTGGCCAGTTGGAATACAAGAGGGCATAAACATCTCCATTCCTCTTTTGGAGAAATGTCATTATTATTTCACTTCATCGCTCTACAAGAGGTATGGCTTACCACAATTCCGTTATGGGACAGCTATGAAATGGCCTTAATTCCTGCAGTATTGACTGCAGGTAGACCATCATCTGGTCTACTAGTGGCTGTCAATATTAAACTTGGTTTCTCGATCACAGCATGGGCATCTGTTGGTGCACATATCCAGCTTGTGAGAATTTGTAACAAAGACACAACCTTTGCCCTATTAAACATCTATCGCAATCCTCTTAGTATGCCGGATGAAATATTTTTCGAAGGCTTAAATGAGATGCTCAATTTAATCTTTCTTGACAAAACAATCACATACACCATCATACTTGGGGATTTGAACCTCAATTGTTTGAAGGTGGGTGCACAGACACATAGTGCACGGAAATGGGAGCAGATCATGGCTGAACGGAATTATCACATGGTGAATGGTACAGTCCATAATGACGTCCCCCCTCACTACACCTGGCATAGAGGGCTCTCAAATAGTATCATAGACTATATCTATGTTGACATCAAGCTTTTCCAACAAGTAGTTTGTTTTAACATCATAGAGCATCCAAAAAGTGATCATTGCCTTTTGTCTTTACAGTGCATGTTGCAATCCACAATGACAATCAGACATACACATTATCATGGCACTGTGGGAGTGAATAACTCCCGCACACGCCTCAAGTGGACTGCAAACTCTCTGAATCAGTTTGAACATCTTGTACTAAACAGGGCTCATCACTGTAGCAGTAATGAATACATCGATCTATTACGTTCATTTGAGAAGACCATAAACATACCCCAGTCAAATAGGATTAAACATCCCCACACATTTGACCCAGTAGTCTGCACAAGAAGGAGAGAATATAGGAGGCTTAAAAGACAAAGGCCCTCATTACGACCCTGGCGGAAATCGAAAAACGATGGCGGAAATGCAATACCGCCATCGAATAGCGCTCGGTGCGACTATGACCCGTCACCGCAAAGTACGAAGCCATTAGCGACACCGTAGTGAACGCCAACGCTAACTGCACCAAGCACGCGCGCGCGCGCCATGCCAAACCGCAAACACCACCATGGTGCAACGGTACGCCAATTCCGACCCTAGCGGACATGTACCTAACGCCATCAGGCACGGCGTAATGTACCATTCCGCCATGGCGAGAAGTACGGCATCGCGAATCAACCGTAAACGGCCCCACTGAGTGCCTGTACACCGCTCCCTGCCCACAAAGTACAACTCCCCGTAGGTGCAATGAAGCCACAATGCAACCATTGAAATGTACAAGTCACCCATGCATGCCAACGAACAAAAGAAACACAAGAGGGGCCAATGGGAGCTGCAGGGCACAGATGGCACGAATACAGAAGCCATCCCAATGGACATGACCACAGTCCCCCGCCAAGAAACGCACGCAAACACAGGCACCTGTGACCAGCAATATTCCGAAAACCACATCATTCCACCAGTCCACCTGGCTGACCGGCATCTGTTACACAAAACCCAATCCCCCGCCCCTGAGCATGACAACATTCAAACTGGCATATTGGCAGCCCCCATCCCTGACCTCACTGGGCTTCGTAGGCAAACGCGCACAGCACAGTACCACGCAACTAAACCCCGAAGCTGGAACCCAATGCAGATCTCCTCACAATACATCGCCCCCCAAATAGGCATATGCCACATCACTTGCAAAGAAAAACGCTACACGGGCCAAATCAGAATAGAAATTTTATGCACATCAAAATCACCAAGCCCATACAGCCATCAGGCCATGAACTCCAAAACACAAATCACCATTGTGGGCTGCTTCCGCAAGAAATGACCAGCCACTACCTGTGTGTCGCCCTGTTCCCCCATGGTACACAGAGCCACATTCACGTACGAAAAGGCAACATGGAAGCGCACAGAACCGCAGGGCCGTCCCAATGGGGAGGCACTAGTCCAGCTGAAAGGCCGAAATGTTGCTCCGAGCCACCAGTACTGCGTAAGGGCATGTGGCCCATTGGCGATCGTCCCATAAGATCGTAATGCTGCTCCACTGATTAACACGAAGCAGCAGGTGTCGGGAGTAAAATCCATCTGCAGGAGTGGCATACAGATGGCAGTGGCAAAAGGGGAGGAGATACCTGTCAACCAAAAGAAAAGAAAAAGAACAGAATGGCCATCAGAACTACATACCAACAACTCACTTCAATGATCACACGAAATCCACAGCCATATGCATGCTAGCCCACTCCAAAGGAACATCACCACCCCAAAACCACTTGCGACTCATAACCATCTATATCGAGGTGCAAACACCATCATAAACGAGTGTCTGAGGGCGCCTCGAGACAGGGAGGGCTCAACAAGGCCAGATGGACGATGGTCCCACTATGGCAGCCCTGCATCACATAGCGTAGGGGAGGCGGATAGATCCCAAGAAGCCCTGTACATGGCAAACTCTGTATCAAATCACCTGCCCATGCATCCATCCATCATTCCCTCATCCCGGGATCAAAATGCCTGAATAATTACTCACATAACATTAGAAACATCCATTGAGTCTGTGCGTTATGCAGCCTGCTAAATCCACAGTGCCCCAGCCCGTAATTCCAGTGTTGTGAAGTAACATGTATTTGGGAACGGACGGCCTCATCGCCCACGTAGCTATTGCGCATCCCAAACTATTCATATCAATCATTGCTCCCTCGCCATGGGCCCTGTCTCAAGGACATAGAACAATAGAACGTTACATTTGCAGTCAGACCTGTGGGCATCTCCTCGCCGCTAGCTGGAAACCGAAAGCGCCGCCCTTCGAATTCCTCATTTGCAACATCACGTCGAAAAGGCATCTGTGGCCGTTTGAAATCACTAATTATTCCATCGAGTGCGGCTGTGTGTGAAAATGGCAACTGCCTTCACCCACGAATGGGACGCCCCGCCCGTCGTTGCAACTCGGTACAGTGATGCATGAGGGCCCACCGTTACTCGAGTACTACGTCCCACTGACCCCTCACAAGTCTGTTCGCGACTGCACAGATAGTATGTGAAACAATGGGACCACAGCAGAATGAACATATCAACCAATCTTACACGGCCATCGGGTACAAATACATGATTGCAATAGCAAGATACAATTCCCCGAATTGCAGCGTTGTGCGCGGGACGTGCTCGGCCAAAGGGGAGAGCAGTTTGCACAGGTGGAATCAATCACCACAGGTGGAGGCCATACAGCCTGAAAACACATAAATTGCACAGCCAGTCTCCTCCCACAACCACACCGAAATGCTACCGGCAGGACTCGCGATGTTGGCCCTGGGGGACCTGATAGCACTGCAAGTGCTCCGACTCCAAGAAGTAGACGAACACCAACTACAACCAGCCGCACGGAGGAGACGCAGGAGGAGGAGGAGGCTAAGGCAGGGCCAGCAAGGCCCACCAGCACAGCCACTACCACCACGCAGGCAGCCCGCAATTCCACGCCTCCGAGCACATCCGTTCAACCTCACTGATGAGCAGATCCACACCCTCTACCGTCTGGACCGGGACACCATAGCCGCCATTGTGGACATGACACAGGCTGACCTTGTCAGCATGATAGATAGCCCAACCGCCATCCCACCCCTACTGAAGGTGGTGTCTGTACTCCACTTCCTGGCCACAGGCACCTACCAGCACACAGTCGGACAGTTGCATGGCATTTCTCAGCCACTGTTCTCACGGACACTATTGCAAGTGCTCGATGCCCTCCTGAAGCACGCAGACGACTACATCTCTCTACCACGCTCGGAGCAGGAAATAACCAACACAAAAGTGGGATTCCATGCACTTGGCGGCATACCGGGTTGCATTGGTGCCATCGACTGCACCCATGTTGAATTGGTCGTCCCACATGCCATGGAGGCCCAGTACCGCAACCGAAAACAATTTCATTCCCTGAATGTACAGATGGTGTGTGACTCCAACAGGATCATTACACATTGTTGTGCCCGATTCCCTGGATCAACCCATGATTCTATGGTCTTGAGGAACTCTACAATACCACGCTACATGGAGCGACACGCAGGGAACAGATCCTGGCTACTCGGTGAGTCTCATTACATGCATGATGATGTGGGGTATGTGAATTGTCAATGACCTGCCAGGAAGGGGGGGGGGTGTGCGTACGTATCAATGGCATTCCACATCATACGTTTCTCGTCCACATACAGGTGATGCTGGATATCCACTGAAGAGATGGCTCCTCACACCAGTCCGGAACCCACGGGACCAGCATGAGGAGGACTACAACCATGCCCACTCACGTACCCGTGTAGTCATTGAACAGGCATTCGGCCTACTGAAGACCCGTTTCCGCTGCCTCAGCAGGTCTGGCGGGGCACTCCTGTACCGCCATGAGAAGGTTGCAAAGATGGTGATGGCATGTGTCATGCTCCACAACATGTGCGTACGTAGAAATGTGCCCATGCCCCCTGACGCTGAACTGCAAGCACCTGATGATGGTCATGATGAGGGTGGGGATGTGGCAGCACCTCATGGAGTCTGCGAGGCACCGGAGGCCCGTGACATTCGTCAGCATCTCATTGATGTATGCTTCTAGCACTCACGCCTGGTGGCTGATACATGGACACGGGACTCGTGGCACTGCGTGTGTCTGGGACATGCACAATATGGACTGTACGCCTATGATGGCCTAGTACACAAAGATCAATGTCCACACTTCTCATTGGTTGATCGTGCACTTTTTATGGCATATGTGATATCATGTTGAACACCCTATCGACCCGCCACCCAAGTGAGCCCAACACTCCCCCTCCACCCTCCTAAATCCCCCCCGAACACCAGTGTCCAAAGATGCTCATTGTCAGTGGGCTGTCGCTATTGCATGCCCCCTCTGCGGGTATCAGGGGCACCCCTGCCTGTGGAGCGCAGGTTCCTTCCAGATCTACGTTGGGGGCTGCCCTGGACGGAACTTGCAACGGATGATGTGTCTGCCTGCTCACGTCCATGCATGTCCCTAAGGGTTTGCGAGAGCTCAGTGAGCACACGGCGCACTGCGGCAAGTTCGGCACATACGTCTTTGGACGTCGCATGCAGTTCCCCCCTCAGGCTCTCGGTGCTTCTCTCAATTTGTGCCCTTAGCGTCTCTGTACCTCTCTCCATTTCTGCCCTAAGTGTCTCAGTTGATGTTTCTATGTCTGCCTTAGTGCCCCCACATTCATCGGCATGGTCCTTGAGGAGTGTGGCCAGTTGCTGCTGTTGTTCGATCAACTGGTCGAGGGACTGTTGCCTCTGCTGGGCCATGGCCATTTGCGGTGGTGTCACAGAGGGGCTGTTCGCCTCATGTTGCCCTGCCACAGGGCTTGTGGGGGATGGCCAGTCGTCGTCTTGTGGGTGCCCCTGCGTGGTATCCTCATGTTGTACGGGATGGGACAGACAGGGGGATTGGGACAGGTCATGGATGGATCTGACTTCGGCATCCCCGTTTTCTGTGTCCGAGCATGCTGCCATCAATGGGGTGTCACCTATGGTGCTGCTGCCACCAGAGGCAGTGCCTTCTGTGGCATCCATTGGGGGGACCTGTGGTGGTGGTGTTGTGGGCATGCTGGCTGCTGGGGTGCCTGTTGATGTTCCCTCCTCTGTGCTGCCACCTGATTTGTGCTGCTGCCGTGTCTTGATGCGTGCAGCTGAGGTGGAGGGTCTCTGGCCGTTGGTCTTGGCCCTCTTTGCAGGTGTGCTGGTAGGGGTGTCCTGTAGCTCGTCGTTTGGATCGGACCCTGTGGTGGAGTAAAGGAGGGCGAGGGTTATTGATGGGTCAGTGGGAATTGGAATGGCATTGTATCACATGCATTGGGGTGGTACCTGAGGGTGATTTGGGTCGGGGTCTTGGAGGTGCTTTGATTTGTGTGTGGAGTGAGGGTGCAGTTGTTTGGCAGCCTGCAGTTAGGGTGTGCCTGCTGCACGTGTAGTGCGTGTATTAGGGGTTTTTAATTATTTATGTATTTATTGTGGGTTTTGACGTGCGCTTTCAGGCCGATGTGTGTGGACGTTCTCCTGGACATGTGTTTCTGTTGCACTATGTGGACGCATGGTACTTCACATGGATGGACTGTGTGGATTTGGCATTGTTTTATCTGGCCCACCTACCTGAATCTTCGGATGTCTGCACTCCTTTCTCCATCCCTCCGACTCCCTCTATGCTCTCCATTCCGATGGTGGAGGCACAGATTTCTTCCCAGGGGGTCAACTTGATGGGTGATTCAGGACCTCCCCCGGTGGCTGTGGCAATGTTGCGGTTGGCAGAGAGTATGCTGCGGACGCGTATCCGCAGGTCGTCCCATCGCTTGCGGCATTGCTGTGGGGTGCGGGGTGCGGTCCCCACCGCACTTACCCGCTGTGCCACCAGAGCCCATATGGCCTTCTTGTTTGCAAGTGCCGTCCTGGTCATTTGCGTGGAGAAGACGACGGCAGCATTCTCCTGGAGGGTCTCTGTTAGCACGGTGAGTTCCTCACGGGAGAAGTGGACCTGCCGCTTGCGGTCGCACGCTTTCTTCGCTACTTTTCCCATTTTTCTTGGTTTCGCTAGGGTGGTTGACGGGTTGGGGTGTGTTTCAGGGTAGTGATTTTAGTGGTTGTGTGGTTTTAGTGTTTTTATAGGTGTACGCCGGGATGTTTCCCGTTCCGGGCCCATGTTTTAACTTCCGTTTCCGTATATTTCCGGGCACCGTACTTTCCGGTAGGCGCACACTGCGGTGACCGCTAAGAGGGGTGGCGGTATTGCACCTAGGGCGCCGTACGGCGGCGGTGTGGGCCGTTTTGGGGTCATTTCCGCCATCGCGGACTTTGCACTTCCGCCGTGGCGTGGTGCTCGTGCCCGATGGGTCGGAATGGGCCGCACTTTGCTCCTTCGTACAATGGCGGAAACGCTATTTACGCTGTGGCGCTCCGGTCAGTCGCTTTCCGCAAGGGTCGTAATGAGGGCCAAATTCTAATGTCAACTGAAGTTGATAAATGGCAGGCACTGAAAGCTGCAAAAAGCCAATATAAAAATTGGATCTGTGGCCGCAAGTCCCTGCTATATCAACGAGATAGTGAAGCCATGGCTAATGCCATGAGCGATAAAAATTCAGCTGGTATGTGGTCGCTCTTGAATAATCAGACTTGTCACCAGCAAGCAGATGCTCAATTGAATGGGGTTGCTGAATCCATGTGGATTAAGCATTTCTTAATATTATATGATGACCCCTGTTACAACCATGTCAACTATTTGCCGGCGCCAACTTCCAGCTGGAATTTAAACGTCTCAGTGGAGGCCATTCGTGACATAATCAAAAAATTGAGCTCATCTCGAGCTGAAGGTCCAGATGGGTTGTCAAACCATATGTTTAAAAGCCACCCGGACATATGGTCCAAGATCTTGTCTAGGATTTTCTGCGATATCATTTACAATCGCATGATCCCAACATCATGGAAATCCTCTATCATAATACCGATTTTTAAAAAAGGCGACCGGTCAATACCTTCTAACTATCGACCGATTGCATTATTAGATGCCCCAGGAAAAATCTTTACCAAACTGGTCCTAGCCGAATTTAACACCTGGACAGGCAATAATAACCTTAGGGACTCTAATCAAACTGGTTTTATGGTAGGAATGGGGACCAACATCAACCTCATGACCTTGAATGCAATCAAAGCCCAGTGCCAAGAAACAAAACAACAGGTGTTTCTGGCCTTTATTGACCTGAATGCAGCTTTTGATTCTGTGAGTCGTCCTCTACTATTAAGTAAGCTCGCCAGAGATGACTGCCCAGCGACCTTATACGACATCATACATTTACTGCACCATGATACGTCGATACGAGTACGTATTACACTAGATGGTTTACTAACAAACAGCATACCGACCTTTCGTGGTTTAAAACAGGGTTGTTCTTTAGCTTCAGCGGTATTTAATTATTTCATCCATGATGTCAAATTTGCGTTTTCTACTGTCATATCAGACTCCCCCAGGCTGTGTAATCGAGAAGTTCAATCACTTATGTACGCAGATGATCTAGTACTCATATCCAGAACCCAGGTGGGGCTACAACGACTTCTTGACACATTCCATCAATATGTCCTAGCTAATGAATTATCTGTCAACACGTCCAAAACCCACATCATCCAATATTCTCCCAAACGCACAGGCCCAGCTTCCTATGTGTGGTCTATGGGTAATACCCCACTCAGTCTAGTCCCCAGCTATTGCTATTTAGGCATGATTTTTGAAGGGCTGTTAAAAGCAAATGGGCAGATAGAGAGGATTGAGTCCAAGCTACTTGCATCCATCTCCCAAGCACGTGTTATCATGCACAGATATGGTAAATTTTCTATTCTTCCGGCTTGGCACTATTGGACTAAGAAAGTTGTCCCCACATTACTTTATGGCCTGGAAACTCTTCCTGTAGATTCTGCCTTTAAATTTGACCAATGGGAAGCAAAATACTGGCGTGCAATTCTTCATCTCCCTCAATGTGTCCCCATATCATGGATGAGATATGAGCTTGGTCTAACCTCTCTTGAAGCCCATTATAACTGGCGAATATGCTCACTTTTTGGGAAATGTCTGGTGTCTTCTAATGAAAACGTATTACTAAACACGCTTTCTCGCCATGTATTTGCGGTAAAAAAATCTAGATATATTTCAGAGTGGTTAATACGAGTATATCAAATAATGACAAAGGCAGACGTCTCACTCGATTTGTTGCTGTTGAACCCTGATAAAGCCAAATTCAAAATCCACCAAACAGACTGGATTAATACATATGAATTAAGTACCAGGCATCGCTACAGTGATCCTGCCTGCTTTCCTCCAAAAAAACTTAAAACTCTCCCAGCGTACCTAGTACGCTCTCCTGCTCTAAAATACAGAGTAGGAATAATGCGTCTTCGCTTTAATCTATGGGCCACTATGGAAGTCAAGGCTAAACGTAGACTAGTTAGTCCAGAACAAAATATCTGCAGATTTTGTCAAGTCTCATCGCAAGGTGAAACTTTGGCTCATTTATTCACAGAATGCGTTCCTCTGAGTGCTAACAGACAAATTGCCTTTGCTAGACACTGTCAATATTTGGGTAATGTTTCACAGGATGAATGCTGGCCGGTTCTGTTGAGTACAAATAACATCGCAATCCAAATAGCAGCTGTTAATTTTCTCATCGGTCTTAAACTAGATAATTAATTTAAACGAGAATCTAGTTACATGCTGCGAATTATAGCTTTTTCAAACCTTTTTAAGTGATGAATAATGTATATAAAATGTTGCCTTTTAAGATTTTTTTTTTTTTTTTACAATGATTATTGACCAAATGTTGTTTTTTAAGATCTATACAATGTTTGTTGAAATCCTTGTTAAAGGTTGTACTTTTGCACTTTTTTCTGTCTTGTGTTTGAAAGGTTGATTAAATTCAACCAAATCAATAAAGGAAAAAAAAAAAAAAAAAAAAAAAAGGGAGATCCCTCTAACCCAGACACCTTTATGGACATTTTGGCTTATACAATGTCATGACCTCCTTCCTGTCAACATTTGAACCTAACAGTTTACTGTGCCACTGCAGTGTTTGAAAGATTGCATGTGCTTACCCATGCTACCAGGTACGTGTGCCTGCCTTGTCTGAAGGCACTACCATTAGCCATTTCTGTGCAAGCTGATGTTTTGAGCTCGTCCTTCCCCAGCAGTCAGGCTCCTGGTGGAAAGTGGAGTAACTTTGCTAAAAATGTTAGGGGGTCGGGGGGACATGACATCTGAAGAAAAGGTGCCCCAGCCAAATGAATGGGGACAAAACAGTGTGCCATGAAAGTTGATGGGGGGGACAAACACCTCTGTGCCCCCCTAAAATTACGCTCATGCTGGTGGACGCAGTAACTCTCTAGTTGCAGACTTGCACTGAAAAACAATCCCAGACAATACATTTTCTCTGCAACAGTTAACATAATAAGACCATCAAAGATTTGCAACACAAGGGGACACTGTGCCTCACTCCCCTCACTTAAGGCCAGCTCGCGCCTCCCTGGCAGATTGCAACTCGAGCACACACTGATCGTGACTGCCAACACATTGTAACCAGAATGTAAGTGACGTTTTTAATAAAATATCCGAAACATTCGAGGGCAAAGCCAAAGAGTACCATTTCTTTTTGATATAGTTTCAGTTACAAAACGTTTCATTTTTACATTTCCATGAATTGGTTACGCAATTAATACACCAAGAGTAACAAAAAGTCAGAGTTATGAGGTGGGTGTGGGTTACAAACGGTAACTTGAGTGTCAATGATATCTTCAGGCTCCGCTCATCCCTATTGTCTTTTTAAGGGGGGTAACCAGTTCTGGGTTGTACTGCTCAGATGGCTTTGTTCTCTAGATTAGTTAAGGCGTTATGTGATTCCAAAACTGGATGATGATGCTGGTTAGGCTTCTATTTTCCCCCAAAAGTATAGTATTCCATCTATCGTTGGGGTACCATTTCTTCAATCGGCTCCCTACCAACAAATCTCCCACAATTCTCAAATGTGTTGAGCCAATCAGAGCGTGTTGTTGTGACCTCTGAGTCAAAAAGAGCTTGTTGGTGGTAAAACAAGTAATCCGTTCCCGCCCACTTAAGCACTAATAGTCAAGCTGGGAGTGAGTACTGGCCCCCACTCCTGTGGAGGAGGGATCCTTAGACATCCAGGAAGGTGGTCCTGGGGCATCCCGGCAGCAGCCAGCCCCCTTCACCTAACAAACCATTGCCCTTCTTTGCCCAACCATTGGCCACAATTAGAGAATTAGAGCAGCAGAAGACTTGCCTTAGTCTGGGTAGCGCTTGTCTTGTCTCTTCTGTCACTGGAGTATCAGAATGTGCAACAGCATCAGTGGAGTCAAGGAGTGCAGTCCGCTGGCGTGGGGCACACCACCAGGCTCTGGCTTGCCTATAGGGCAATGGCCAATGGAGCAGCATAACACACACATGTGGGCCGATTCGCGTTTTAGCCAATATGGGCCAGTGTGATAATGTAGGGCCCTGTGCATGTGCTTTAAAGTACACCATCTCTCGAATATCACTCAAAATGTAGTCCCGAGTACTACTCAAACAGTTTCTCATTTAAACATCCCAAACCTTGATCTGTGAGTCTGTGTCCCTTTTCTAATGTGCAGGCCTATTTTATTGCTGAGTCCGACCCAGCGCTCCTTCATTAAAAGGATTTCTGCTCTAACCAGCTCTGCTGAGTGGGGGGATTCCTCTGGCAATTTTGCAAAAATCACAAAACACTACTAACTTCTGCAATGTGGAATTGTAACTCTAATGCATATGGCACAACATATTGATGCAGAGCGGTAATTAGAATTCGCGGTTTCCTTCAAATTTGGGTTAAGGGACCCCTCCCCTGCAAGACCCTGATTGGCTGCAGGTACTTTCCACACTTTGATTGGCCAATAGGTTAGCCAGTATTTTCACGAGTGCTTTTAAAATGTTGATGCTTCTGATTTTCTAGTTCATCCATTCCTTTTCTCCTCCTATGATGCCAGAAAGAACCAGCTGTGGCCAGTATGACCAACTGACCCGGCTCAATCATAGGCCTTGTTTAAACTCTGTGACCCTCTTTGGGGCTTTCCTACAACAGCACTAACCAAAGGCATTGAGGCAGTCGATCGAGCGAAGTGGGTACCTCATGAGCTGGTATGGATCATTTTGGGAACCTGTTATGCAAATTGCTCTTCCTCATCAGAGCTCCCCATTGTATTACTGAGGCGAGATGGGTGGATTAAAGATGTTGTAATTCCTCATCTAGGCCACTACCATGACAAGAAATCCTAATCTGGTTGGCTAATGCTATTTTACTTGCATTTCACTACCTGCCACCTCTATCCTCTACAAACAGCTAATTTAAGAAGGCAGCATTAACCACAAGTAACTTCATTTATGAACCAGTGTCTGCAGCCTGCACCTTTCAAATCATTCTTTAAGAAACATGCTTAAAGTGGTCTTTGGGAATAATTCACAGGTGCAACATTAAATTGCCTAGAGACGCAGACCCAATGGGATATTCCTTATTAACGAACAATATCCCATTATGCAAGTTAATGTGAGCAATCGCCAGCGGACGCAGACGGAATGGAGGAGCCCTTATTGACGAACAACATCCCAGTAGGCAAATGGCAAGTCAATGTAGGCAATGTCTCGGGAGGACAGCTCAGGGGCAATGTGCTCGCCTTGGAAGCAAGATGACGTGGAGCAACATAGATCCGATCTCCGAGCCCGTGCTTAGAAACCTCTGGGTATTGAGCGTGTTATAAATAACCTATCATATCATAATCATAATCAATGACCAGCAGATGCAGACGGAATGGATGAGTCCTTATTGACAAACAACATCCCAGTAGGCAAATGGCAGTTTAATTTGGGCAATAGCAAGGCAAATTCAGACTGAATTGTGGGTGGGTTCCTTATTGACAAACGACATCCCAGTAGGCAATGGCAGGTTCATTTGGGCAATGGCCAATTCCGGTCTAATCAGTAGTGTTAATTCACACCAGAACGTCCAACTTCGTAACAGAAAGTCCAGCCTTGAAGAACTTGCCGCTGGAGAGCCCCATGATTAGATGTTTCCTTTACTTTGCTTCTCTTTCCAAACCCCGCATAAAAAGGCTCAGGGGATGGCGTCTCCAGAGAACAAAGCAACAAAAGAAAAATAAGTCTTGTCAACTTTCACTTTTTCAAAATGCATTCGTGAAGGTGACGTTTTTCTTGAGGGTGGGCTAAGTTTAGTGGGCCCCACAGTGGCTCCATTATTTTACAAAGGGTTCGAGACATTGCACATGATTTTACCAAACAGGAAACTTGAGTTTGTTCATTGAAGATATGCCAGTGATTTGAATAACACGTGGGCTCGCCCTCCTCTGGGAATAGGCATGGTTCGAGTGAAAGGGGGGTATTGTCTGGGTGTCATAGAACGTCTTGAATTCACGAGGGGCGGGGGGATGGGCGACGAGCGGTGGCGTTTACCCAGTGCTTGTAAACAGGGCAATCACAATCCCAGACAATGTACGTTGTTTGCTACTGTTGATGTAATCAGAGCAAGTTGCAACAACTGAGAACATGGCGTTGTGCCTTGCTCTCTCCATGAAGGTCAGATGACACCTGCCTGGAAGGCTCTGAGTTAAGCACAGCTTGATCCGTGGACACTCTTCCTACAAGAAACTCAGCAACGTACCTCATAACGCATCTGAGACAACCAAACAACAGATTACTGTGAAATATGTGTGCATGCCTGCTCCGCAGTGGAAAGTCCCCCTCAGTCCCCAGTCTCATTCTGAACTTCAGGACAATACCCCAGGATTAGCAGGGCTCAGTAGAGGATGCATTCCCTCGTGCCGAGATCCTCCAGGACTCGGATTCCTGCACAGCAGAGAAGGAATACATTCAAACGAGTGGTGGCGGGTGCATATTGGGGAGATGGACCTGTGTGTGTGCGTGCGTGCGTGTGTGTGCGTGCGTGTGTGTGTGTGAGAGAGAGAGAGAATGCAAGCAGTGTGTGTGAGGTAAAGTGTCTGGTGTGTGTGTGCGTGCGTGTGTGTGTGTGAGAGAGAGAATGCAAGCAGTGTGTGTGAGGTAAAGGGTCTGGTGTGTGTGTGTGTGTGTGTGTGTGTGTGCGTGCGTGTGTATGTGTGTGAGAGAGAGAGAGAGAGAGAATGCAAGCAGTGTGTGTGAGGTAAAGGGTCTGGTGTGTGTGTGTGTGTGCGTGCGTGTGTGCGTGTGTGAGAGAGAGAGAGAATGCAAGCAGTGTGTGTGAGGTAAAGGGTCTGGTGTGTGTGTGTTTTTGGCGGGGTGGAAGTGTAATTGTACATGGTGTAAATACAACTGTTGGGCAATGTTATCACCCTTTTGTTGTTATATGGCCAAATACTGGTATTTTTGGGCAAAGCCATCAGTAGTGGAGTTTTGCAGGTGCAAATCAATTACTTAGATGTTGGGACACAGACATCACAATGTTCTTCTTACAGGGGCAAATACTGAATTTTTTTAGCAAAGCCATTACAAGCATGTTCTTACAGGTGCAACTACGAGCATGTTGGGGCAAATCCATCACAGGTGTGCTCTTACAGGGGCACATGCTAGAACGGTGGGACAAAGTCATCACAGGTGTGTTTTTACAGGGGTAAATACTGTCATTTTTGGGCGTGTGTGTTCTTACAGGGCCAAATACTGGCACGTTGGAACAAAGTCGTACAACGCGTCTTCTTGCACAGGCAAAATCTCACTTCTTTTTTTTTTAGCAAACTCATTAAAGTGTGTTTTTATAAGGGTGAAAACTGACATGTTGGGGGAAAAGCCAACACAAATGTGCTCTTAAAGTGGCAGTATGGGCCTTATGCGGGCATATTTTGTAGGCCCCCGGCATCCTAAACATGTATTGGGGAAAATGTTGTTGGTGACCTGACTTGTATTGTTTTTTTCCATATGTTACTCTTTACAACCTACTGTAGATTGTATGACCATTTTTACAGAACGTGTGCTGAGAAGCCACCATTTTAACCCGTTGTGTTTACAAAATATCACGGGTAGAACCCTCCCCAACCTCCTTTGGTTTGGTTGCGCTCCACCATCCTTGCAAAAAAACACTGGCCGCCTTGGATACAGATGACTGGAATTAGTATTTATGTCAGAATCTCGCAAATATAAGAGTAACGTTGTGCAGGGCCTTCTGCTCAAGGCCGTCCCACGCAAGGTTGTGCTGCACATCCATGTCTTCATTCTGTACTAATGTTCCTCGGGCTGTGCATGACGCGCTTTTGCGCAGTGCTTTTCTCTTTGACGCTTTAGAGGCCGCAATCACTTTAATTTACTCTCCTAAATAAACAAACACACACATGGGCGGGCGCACGCAGCACTCTCTCTCTCGCTCTCTCAATACAAATGGTATTCAGGGCCATCTTAACAGTTTTGGGGGCCCGGGCACAGACAGCCTTGCCCCCCCGCCCCGAAACCCATGTTGCCCCCCCGAAACCCATGTCCTACTCCCACCCCCCTCCAAATCCATGTCGCCCCCCGCGACACGACACCCATGCCCCCTCCATATCTCGAGTCTAATTCAACAGATACTCCTCTAAGCTTTAAATGGATTATCTAGTTGTTAATAAAATATACAATTAAACAAACTTCACATATCTCACTGTCGTAGTGTTTTGAAAGTCAATGGCTTAATTGGAGTTGGAAACCCGCTACTGGTGTCATAAAAATGGCTTAACCAGGTCTGCCTTCAGCTGCTCGATTTGCAAGCACTGTGCATGTCCTTTACCAAAATCCTGTTAAAACCAGGCATTGGCAAAGCCAACAGTTTTGGCTTGTTTATAAGTATTAGGCATTTGCCAGGCACTGCTATTAGATGCCGAGGTAGTATCTCAGAGGTACTAACACCATTTTGCACCTGCTACCATCAATGACCAGTTAATACCATTCCAGCTGTGCCTGGCAAGTGTCTTTCCCATGCCTACTAAAAATCTCAAACTGTTGGCATTGCCAATGCTTGTTTTTCTAAGCCATTAAGCACGTGCAAAATGACAGCACATGGCAGTAGCAATAAGCATAGTGTGATCCTGTGGACTCATCCTTTCAGAAAGGCATTTTGGGCTGAGGGTGGGAGGGTACAGAGGCTCCATCACTGCTGACATTTTCTAACATCAGCGGATCATTTCCATATCTTTGGTATTTAACAAATGTGATGTACAAACTGTTCTGACAAATAGCATAATGGTGCCGATGGCGATACTATCTTTATGCACAATCTGTATAGACAACATTCGGCAAACGATCGGAGCAAAATCAACAAGCAGTAAGATTTACACAGACATATTGGTAGAGAAGGGTGTGGACAGCTGCTATGAGCGGGCACGTTGCTAGTTCACATCCTAAGGGCCACTATGGGGCGGTAGTACCGTTATGATAGCATGCTTCTGTAATGCGAGGTGGACAGCAGGGAGTGAGTGCTTGGGCAAAAGAACAGGCATTAGCGCCTGTTTGAGTGTGGTTAATTGCACTCGGCAGCAATGCCGGAAGTGAAGAGAGGTAGAGGTGGGGTAGGTAGTGGGGTACACGCCGCAGTCTCGGGGGCCCAATTGGGTACGGTAAGGAGAGGAAGGTGGCCTGTAAGGTATGGGGACACACTACGGTCGGGGAAGGCCGTGGACACAGCAGTGATATTAGCTAAGTGAGGCACTGCAATTAATGTCAGCAGGTACAATGAGCAAGGTGTAATTACTGCAGACTGCAGTCCCCCATCCTGTGGCTGTGGTCCAACCCCGCTGAATGCAAGGCCCAGGCAATCATTCTGTGGTCCAACCCTGCAGAATGCAAGGTGCCAGTGCCCCAGACTGTCATTCTGTGGACCATCTGCACAGAATGCAAGGTGCCAGACCAGTCCCCCAACCCTGCACACTGCAAGGTGCCAGTCTCCAACCCTGCAGAATGCAAGGCCCCAGTCCCCCATTCTATGTTCCAACCCTGCAGAATGCAAGGCGCCAGTCCCAGCCCTGCAAAGCGGCAGTCCCCAATCTGCCATTTGGTTGTTAACTCCTCTGAATGCAAGGTGCCAGTCTCGTGACCCCGCAGAATGTAGTGCGCCAGTCCCTCATGCCCCCTGTGCTCTCTCAGGCAAGGGCCCACTAGAATGCCCTGCAGATACCAAACACACTCCCTACCACAGAACCAGCGCCCGCCCTGCAGGCATCATTAAAAACACTGCTCGGCGCAAATGACGCGCCACTGGAGTGCCCGCAGCCACAGTAATTTCAAACACCGCCCGGCACAAAGGGCGCCCCCGCTCACACAAGACACGAAACCAAAGGGGAAATATAGATGGGCACGAACGCATACTTGCCAACATTCTGTGACCAAAAAGATGTAGGATTTTTCAAATTACATCACAGGCAAATGCAAAACATGCTTTGTTGGTACCTTTGAACCATTCTAAAATACACAACCCATCAAACAGCACAACATGGAAAGCTGTTCAAATGTTAAAAATGTATAATTTTGAATGTTAAGTTAACACCAAATTTAATTACCTAACTTCACAGAAGGTAATCACACAAAGCTGGCAGTTTGACACTGCTCTGTACCAGCAGCTGGGGCACTACATATCTATTCCTGCAGTGCAAGTTGAATACTGAATGACATGGAGACTGACCCCACTGAGTCTGATAGGCAGATGTTGCGATGGGCTGTGCGAATGCTTAGGAGTGACCCCCCCATTACTCGAGCCCATCTCCATGACGAGGCAGGGGGGGGGGGTCGCATGAACTGTAAGTGCGCCTATCCTAAGGAGGATGCGTTGCCGTGTGCCCCCACGAACCAGTGGCAGCAGCCAGCACATCTGGAGAGCGAAACTGGGTGTTGATGCCCCCGGGGCTTTTGAGTTTTATTTCACGATATCTTCAGATTGCATTCCAGGGTGGAGTGGCGCCGCACACCCTGCTTCTTAGCTTCGTATATTCAATCTCTGCTTATGTCATGATGGCTGTTCATATAGTACCCTCACTGCCAGGGAGCCGTTTCAAAGCACTGAGTAGGGAAGGGACAGAGACCGGAGGGCAGGCATGAGTCGCCATGAAATGAAAGGAAGGAGTCACCATATTTGGTGTGGGAGAAAGAGGGTGAAAGACGTTTCGAAACTGGCAACTGTAATTGTGCATTGCAAGTGAACAAGTGCCACATAAAACTTCAGAAATGCTGTTAAAAGCTACCCGTTTTTTCAATGTTCCCATTTGGGCATCTTTTATTGAATCTGAAAGACGGGCGCGTGTAGATGGTGGCCATGTCATGACCAGAGTTATGTCCTTTGGCTTCAACCGCAGCCTTTGTTTCGGGAGAGCGCAGCCAGGACAAGTGCGCCAGCAGCGGGGCTCCTTTCCCAAACGGGCTGCTCGACTCCTCTCACTGGAAACTTGTGAAACCTAGCAAGTGCATTCTGTTGGGTGGGCTCGCTCCGTAAATGAAATTGTTGGGATCTGCTGGTGACCTACTTAAGCGAGTAAAGGTCCGTGCTAGAGACACTTGCCGCCTCTACCCCGCCAAAACAGGGCTCCCGCTCCTCAGAGCCTAACGGGAGATCTTGCCGGGACCATTTTCACAGCTGCTGCCGTCACTGAAGCGCTGTGTGTGTGGCTAGAAAGGGTGTGTGCGCGTCCTTGCCGGCCGTTTTCACACTTCTTTGTTTATTGCATCGCCCTGCTAATGGACAGCAGTTTGAGGCAATGGCTGCAGCACTCACTTCCCATTTTGGGCCTTGATGGATGGACCTGCTCCCATTTCCAGCTGCAATGTGTCCGCAGCGTGTAATTTGCCATCAGCCTGTCTCCACCGTAAGAGTGGAACGAGTAGTCCACCGACCACCGTGAGTATTTTGGATACTATGGGGACAGGAGTAGGGAGGTGGTGGGGAGCTGGCTCTCTGCCCCTCGTTGCCTGTGACTGCTATTTGACCCGTCATAAGCATTCTGACAGCTGTAGTACCCTCGGAGTGCAGACTAAATGAGTGCTTTACATGTCCTCTCACTGCGAGGTCCTGCGCCAAAGGGCTACCATGTCCTCCGAGCCCAAAGTACTTGTCCCTTTCATATGGATGGGTTCTGCCCATTCAAGGAACAGGCGTGAGGCGTCCAGTGTACACGAATGTGGCAAGTCCCGTTGAACTCAAGGGGAAGCCATGTTAAAAGGATGGGACAAGCCATGTTAAAAGGATATAATAAGTCACGATAAAATTAAAGACGATAGTCCTGATTGAATGATGGGCAAATGAATTGCTACGATTGGCAAAAAAACTGTTTACATGATGGTGCAGGTCGTGCTAGCATGTGTGAGGCCTGACCTGTTTACATGATGGCACAGGCATTGGTGAAATGCACGAGCCCAATCCTGTTATAATAACTGCAACATGTAACGCTGACATGACTAGCCTCAGTCCTCTTTAAATGCATGTAGCCAGTTCCGTTTAGATGATGAGACGGGCCCTGTGGAAATGCATAAGGCCAGTCCTGTGTAAATGATGCGGCAAGCCTTCTTGAAATGATGCAATCATTGGCACTTAAACAGGACTGGCTTCCTACATTTACACAGGACAGGCCTCTTGCATTTACACAGGACGGGCCTCCTGCATTTACAGAGGACGGGCTACTTGCCTTTAAACAGGACTGGCCTCCTGCATTTAAACAGGGCTGGCCTCCTACATTTAAACGGGACTGGCCTCCTGCATTTACATAGCACTCGCCTCCTGCATTTGAATATGATTTGTCACATCCTTTCAAGTCCTAGAAAGAGCGGGGCAGCCCTGTGTAAACGAACAGCCCCTGGCGAATGAGACCAGTCCCGTTTAAACAGAGGGGCCTAGATTGGCATCGAGTCCAATGGGTGATATTTTCGTTGGCGAGATATTCTCATAGCTGTATTTGCTACCATAGTATGGTGGGGGCGATGACAGAGCTGCCTGGGAACCCTGAAACAACTGGCTTGCACTCAATTCCCCATTATTTTTCACATAATACAGCCCTTTCTGTGCCCTCTCCATGTGTGTCACTGTGGGTGGTAGGCACCAAAAGTACCCGCATGATGCCACACACACAAAGACTAGTTCTTTCGAGGGTTCTATGTTCATTTTCGATAGGTTTTTAGCAGATTATTTTCTCGAAAAAACCCATCAACATTTTCCCCCAACCCTAACTGAACACTATTCTCGACTCCCCTAAACCCCTTATATAGCCTTCCCCACACCCCCTATGTTTTTCGATGTTTTTGTTTCTCGATGAAAACATTCGTCGAAAACCCATCGAAAAAATGACTTTCGATAAATGAATGTTGTACCCTTTCTAGACTCGAAGGACACGCCAGAAAGCATCCATCTTCTTGGGGCTGCAGCTTTACAGCGAGTTCTTCATGGCGCCGAGGAGAATGGAGCAGAGTTTGGGAAATGGGAGCTTCTCCGGCCAGTGGGGCTGCCTGGAGCTTACAAGTTGGCATTGGTAAGGAGGTCTGGAAACACTGCACCTGTGGGTGGGGTGTGGGGGGCAGCGGGGCACTTGTGGCACATCTTTGGGGAGCCCACCCCAGACAAAACATGGACCCACAAAGGACAAATGGAACCCACTTATTCTGAATCCGTGAACGGGGTCTCGCCTCATGCAGCTTGTGATGAGAATTCACACTAAGTCCCACTGCATTTAATATGAAGGACTTTGCAGAGATGGGGGCCACCCCTGGATTCTCTCTACTCCATACCCCCCCCCCCCCCCGCAGCTCTTACCTCTAACGCTGGCACGTGCCTATTCCCTGGGAGTGGGGGTTGGGGGAGGGGAACCCACAAGCAAGAGTTGTTGTCAACAACTCTTGCTCGTGGTTCTGCGTCGTTCTCCTCCCCCTACCCCACTGTTGTTGTTCAGAATGAATGATCAGGGAATCGAAACCACGGCCCAGTGGCGCGGGCACAGAATAGATCAGAGTCAAGATTCAGCCAGGAACAGGGGCTGCATGCATGCTGCAAAAAATAATAATATTTTTTTTAAAAACGCACTCAACTTGCTTCTGGGGCCCCCTCCAGGGCCACCAGGATGGGGGGCCTGGGCACGTGCCCCTTTTGCCTCCCCATAGAGACGTCCCTGAGGGTATTCCTCCTGACGGCTGTACCACATGGAGGAGGAGGAGCTCCCTGTGAATAACACATACTATTGAACCTGACCGCTGTTGCGCCATGAGGTGATGAGAATGTTCCTAGGGATTCTGCATGGTTGTTGCATGTTCACTGTTGGTTCGATTGCATTGACATGTGTATGCACAAATGCTTCGGAGTGTCTGAGTTTCTACAGTAACTATGTGCCTGCATACACACTGAGCCAGAGCCAAATACTAGGAAAATGATGATGATGTTGGAAAGAAAAAGCCTATTTTATTTTTCGCACACATGGAGGCATTTAATTCCACTCTGCAGTGTTGTGGCCCGCCTATGGGGCGGGCCACCGATGATGTCGGGAGCGCCCGACAGAGCAGACACATTGGGGGCACCCAGCAGGCGGCGGGCAGGGAACACCCTGCAATGTCCGGACCACTGGACGGAATCCCAGTTGCTTGGGGATCACCCCAAGCCGGGCAGTCTCAGCACCGGGATCACCCGGGCTGAGCTGCTCACACAGGCCGCGATCACGTGGCAATGGGCCCCACTACAAACGGACACAGACACGAGTTGCCGCTTCCTGGCCCTCTGCTGCACTGCCCTCTGCGTGCCAGCAGAGCCCCTTTTATTAAAGGATGATTCTCACGTCAAATTAACCACTAGACCAACACACAACATCCCTCCTTTATTATAACAAAGAAAACAACCACCACCCACTGCAAACAAACATCGACCCTCGGCAGGGTCTGACTTGGTGCATTCTAGTCCGAGCACCCATTGGCCTCCCACATCATCACTGCACACATTGGGTGCATTCCAGTCCGAACACCCCTTAATAGCTACCAAAAACGTAAACATTTAGCACTGCAAACAAACAGGTGTGTTCCAGTCCGCACACCACGGGGCCTGACGGCGGGCTATTTGATCTCAGAAGATCCCGGGATCAAACTGGCCACTGGCGCTGCTGCAGGACAAAAAGAATACATTTTCTTCATCTTCCTCCTCTCCGACATCATAATGTATTCCTCTGGGACCCTCCGCCACCTGGACCGCCGCCACTCTGGGGGTCTTTCTCCCCTTCGACTCACTCCCCCCGATGTCCCTACCATGCTGGCTGGAGTTGGGGCGAGGCACACCCGTGCAAAGTGATCTACTTTCCTGCACCTTCCACTGATGTGTCCTTTTGCCGGCCAGTCCTGCGGGTGTGGAAGATCCCAACCGCACTGATGACATATTGTGGCATTGGGGTCTCACCTTGGCCAGTCTCCCCTCCTCATCGGTTTTCCTACTTGCCACTTGCCGACAGCTGCCACCTCCTCGAGCTTTAGTCGCTGCATGGGGGCCTCCAACTTGAGATGATGTCTGGATGAGTCCATGACTGAGGCCAGCACCTCCGCCAGTTCCTGGGCTCGGCCGAGGTCTAGTATTCGATCGAGGGTAAGCGTCGGGTCCCTCAGGACTTGTTTGCGTAGCTTCGAGGAGCTGCAGCTGTAGATAATCTGCGCTCTGATCTCGTCCCCCTCAAAGTTCCCCAGGTCGCACAGTGCAATGCTACGCAGCTTCCCATGGAATGAATCGAGGCTCTCCCCTTCCTCCTGCTTCGCACACCTCATCCTGAACTGTTCATAGTCCCTGTTCACCATGGGTGGGAAGTACTCGTTCAGTGCTGCAATGGCTGCACCGTATGACTGATCTCTGGGCATTAATGTCTTGAATAGCCTCTGAACGGCCAGTCCGGCGGAGTACAGGAGTGTTGGGCGTTTCGCAGCGTCCTTTATCTCCACCGCCTCAAAATACAGCTCCAGGTTCTCTACCCAAGCTGCCCACCGGGGTCCCAAACTGGTGGGCAAGCCCATCACGTCAAAGTGGTGCAGTGGTGTGAGCTGTCCTCGACATATCCCCTCATTGTCTTCTGCCATGGTGGCTGCTGGGCGGGCACACTACGTGGCTACAGGAGATAGGTCTTGGGGTGTCTATCCCTTTATGGTTGTCTTAGAGGGCGCACGAGCGCTCCGTGGGGAGCTGCTACCCTTGGGATGTTGTAATTGGTCGGTGTGGATGACGCACGCACTGTTCCTTGGCTCTCATCTGCCGAGTTCCCAGAGGGCGCACAAGCACTCCAGGTGGAGTCGCAAACCCTAGGGCCTGGGCAGGTACCAAACTCAGGGGGGATTGATGACACCCCTCTTTTTAAAGGATGTCCTTTGTTCTGGGGCTTTCCCTTGACCCGTGTTGCGGGCTTAGCAGCCTGATGGTTTTTTGTTTTTTTTTCCACCACCGTGGTCCGGTTCAGTCGGCCACACCCCTTTTCTTTGTCTGGGGCTCACCGGTAACGAGGCCCCGCCCCATTCTCTTTGTTTTTTTCGGGCTTCGCAGCGAAGCCCCGCCCCTTTTCGGGCCAGCACTCGGCCCGAGCTGAATCCCCCCCCCGCGGCCCGCTTCCTGATGGGGCCAGGGAGGACCGCTGGGCTGTCCAGTGCGCGGTGGTCACCGCCTCTCAGCTGTCCCTTACGGGTCACAGCATACCGCGGCTTCCGCTCATTCCTTTGTTAGGCATATGCGACACCACCACGCGGCTGACACAGGCCGTGCTAGCAGGCCCCGCCTACCAGGTTCGGAGGGCACTCCAGCACCACAGCAATCGACCACTGTATTCTCCAGCCTCTGACACCCGCTGATTTTTATTTTCCTCCCGAAACTCCTCACCACCTCAGGCACACGGGCTGCTTCCTTCTAGGCTGCGTTTCGCAGCCGCCTGTAAATGCACACAGTGGGCTTCCGGCAGCCTCCACACCGTAAGGGTGTGGAGGGCCCGGACCGCCTCGTCGCTAATGTTGTGGCCCGCCTCTGGCCTCCGGGGCGGGCCACCGATGATGTCGGGAGCGCCCACACCCTGCAATGTTCGGACCACCAGATGGAATCCCAGTTGTTTGGGGATCACCCCAAGCCGGGCAGTCTCAGCACCGGGATCACCCGGGCTGAGCTGCTCTCACAGGCTGCGATCACGCAGCAATGGGCCCCACCACAAACAGACACAGACACGAGTTGCCGCTTCCTGAGGCTCTGCTGCACTGCCCTCCGCATGCTAGCAGAGCCCCTTTTATTAAAGGAGCGTCATGACAGAGTCATGAAGCTAACGTCAAATAAACCACTAGACCAACACACAACATGTGGTTTGCGTTATTAAATGTGTATCAATCAGGAGTCAGGATGTATGCATGTTCTGTCTGTTCCCCTGTAATCTGCTTATGTACTGCTCAGGCAGGTGTGAGCCAGCGCCTGGAGGTGTGCATGCACCAAACCAGTCCCTGCATGTCCAAAGAGCAATCAGTTCTCTCTCCGTTCCGGGCTCCTTTGTATTATATCTGCGCTTTCCCTCCCATTCCCATGTCATAAAATATCTCACAGTCACTATCTAAGGCTGTGTTGCCCAGACCTAAAGTTCGACATGTTCTTTCACCTCATGGCTGCTTCTTTGTGGGACTCAGCCCTCCAACGTGTTTTTTTCTTTAATTTCAACAGTGCATTTTGTTGGGTCTTGTGTTCCCTGTCTTGATCCTGCATGAATGTTTGCTTGAGAGAATGCCTGGTGGAATGTTGTGCTGTGAGTGCCCCTGCAAGCTCCATGAATGGACAGTTGGAGTGAAGCAGCCTTTGAAAGTGGAGGCCAGTGGATGTCGCCTGTGCACCTTCCTACTTACTTACCCTTGGACTTACCTGATGTATACCTTGTCACAGGAACTTAGTAAAGAAGTTCACTTCCCTTACCTGCAGCATCAGACCTTCATTTCACCCCAGTACACTGGCAACGAGTTGGCTTGGGGGAAGGGCCAGGAACCTGCCCTGTCCAGAGTAATCAGCACCTAGAAGCAAGGAAGGAAGCTGTTGAGAAAACAGGAGGGGATATCCACAAGCCCCCTCCCCTCACAGGTGAGCTGACCCCTGTCCCACAGCCCAGCAGCTGTTGCATGGCAGGAAGGAGGCAGCTCGGGGCGGGAGTTGACTGCAACTAGCAGTTGGAACCTCACTGGGGCCACATTGAAACATTTTAGCCACTGAAGGCGGCTGGGAGTTCCAGTTTGGGAGTGAATAAACAGTTGAAGAATGTTGGGCAGTTCCCAGTGGGACCACCGTGAAGTTTTGGCCACTGGTCTGCACTTCCCTGTGGGGCCATTCCTAAGAATTATGGCCACTGGAGGGGACTGGCAGCGGTCCTATTGAGGATCTGGTGTTTGTGTTTGTTTTCACTTCAGGAAATAGAAAGGCTACCCACACAGTGGTATGCCAGGAGGTAGAGGACTCGAACAACGCAGTGATGGAGTGTGGATTGCGCAACAGACCGGTGCGCACATTACTACAGCCACAGTGTGGCATTTATAAGCCGCAGCAAGGGCGATCACAGTGCTTGAATGTTGAACTTACTTTGTGGCTTTGGCAGTCTTTGGGACTTCTCTAGGGCACGCTGTATGGGAGCGCCACATTGTGAGAGCAGGAGCTCAATGAGAGCTGGTCCAGAATGATGATGTGTTGAGAATGCCGGCAACAATGTTGTTAGCGCAGCAGCGAGGAAAGAACCCTGCTGCGCGTAGCCACATGAGGTCATTGGATATCTAGCTACAGAAGTGGTGGTTTCGGCGACACTTCTGCTTTGCGTTTTGTATTTTTTTCCACAATCTGGGTTCATTTGCCAAGAGAGGGACTCATGATGCAGCAACGCTGCGCACAGGGCTGGACTGCCCCACCGGGACACCGGGACATCCCCCGGTAGGCCTCAGGCCTGCAGGGCCTCTTTTTTGAGCGGAAGGATACAATTCGTTAAGCACATCGATCGCATCGGCTCCGCCTGGGTGGTTTGCCTTGAATTGGCTGCCACCACAGTGCGACCGAGGCTGGCGCTGCAATTTTTTTTCTTCCCAGCAGCTGGGCTGGGCCCGCCCCGCGCCTGCACATGATGGCCTCCTGGGCTGGGCACCAGAGGAACCGCACGTGCCCCTGGCCCCTGTTATGTTCCAGCCCTCGGCGTGCGCACACGAGGGCTGGAGGAGTTAGGTAAGGCTGCACGGCCTGTGGCGCAGCGCCAGCGGGAGCTCCAATAACTCGCACGCACACGGGTGGATGGTCTGCCCCGGAACTGCCTCCCAAGCGCGGGGGCGGGGCTTTTATTTAGCACGCCCTGGGTCATCGCGTAGCGGGACGCAGGGCGGAACATAACATTCCTCCTTTATTATAAAACAAACAAACATAACACTAACTTGTATCAACTGTGAGTGCAAACATCTGCTTACGCTCTTAACCAATAAGTGCTCGGCCATAGTGTCCGTGGTCCAGGTACCTCACACTACCACACATAGTCATTTAACTTGGCCGGCGGTCTCGTGGCCGCTCTCAGACCGTACCGCCCTTCTCAGGGCCTGCACCCCCCCCGGCTCCTGATCTGGCTCACCTTCACTGGGCAGGTCCTCGAGGCCGGGGGCCTCCAGCCGTTCCCAGGTTCCATCCGCCGCTCCTGTCTCATCCGGGATGGACCTAGGCTCGTCTTCGCTGGGCTGAGCGTCCTCCTCTTCCAGATGGCACTCACTGTCAGTCCACAGCGAGTTCCTCGTCACTTGATGGTGTCCTCGGGTCACAGTCACCATGGTTCCGTGTCGATCGCTGACGGTCCATGGCAGTTCCTCGTATCTGGTGTCGAGTTTTGATTTGGTGGGGTTTCGTAGCATGACAACCTGGTCCCCCACCTGATGATCGGACTGCCTCGCTCTCCTCTTGCCACTCATGTGGGCATTGGCACTCCTTCTCCGCATTTCCGTGTGTCCTTCATTGACCTCGTCCGGGGTCCTGCTTGGATGATGCGGAATCGAGGATCGGATGACGATGCCGAACATGAGATCCGCCGGCGGTATGCCGGTTGTGCTGTGGGGGGTAACCCGATAGTTCCTGAGGAATCGGTAGAGGTCGACCTTCCATGGGCTGGCGTTCGCCTTGGATACCCTTAGCACCTTGTTAATGGTTCTCATGAAGCGTTCGGCGTCCCCGTTGGCCTGGGGCCACCTCGGCATGATGTGGTGATACTTTATATTAAGGTCCTGCAGATAGTTTTTGAATTCCTCCCCGGTGAACGGTGGCCCATTGTACTTTTGATGGAGGTTGGTAGTCCGTGAGTTGCGAACATTTTTTCTATGGCTGGAATGACCACTTCCGCTGCTGTGGATTCGACTATTTCAACTTCCGGATAACGGGAGTGGTCATCAACGGCTACCAAGAGGTGGAGGCCTTCCCGTAGCTTGTAGAAGTCAATACTGATGGCCTCCCACCGAGAGCGGCCGCGTGCCGCCGATAGAATTGGTTCTGGTTCTGGCGGGGCTCCTGTTATCTGACAGGCTAGGCACGTACTGATGAGTGTCTCGACCCGTTCCTCGATCTGGGGAAACCATACCCTGTGCCGTATGCGGGCTTTTGTCCTTGCCAGCCCTTGGTGTCCTTCATGCGCTAGGGCCACTATCCTGTCTTGTATTCTGAGAGGGATTACGGTTACCCCTTAGTATCACTCCGCCTTCTGTGATTGACAAATCTTGCCGGACGGTGAACATGCCGGACAGAAATACTTTTGCCTCCGCTGTTCTGTTGTGTGTGTGTCTCATGAAGGTTTTCCAGTCCCCTGAGATTATGGCATCTTTCACTAGATTGCAGCAGGGATCCTTGTTGGTTTCTGCCTCGATGTCTTCGATGCTCACCGCCTTTGGTCTCATTGCACAAACCACTTGGCATATATGTTCTTCTGTCTCTTCGGCCACTTGGATCTCTCGTTGGGTTGCCGCTCGCGGGTGCCTCGAGAGGAAGTCCGCGGGGTTTCCACTGCCTGGTTGGTAGATGAGATCAAAGTCGTATTGCTGGAGATGTAGTAGCCATTTGGTGATCCGTGCCGGAGGGTGTGATGACGTTCCCATGAAGATGGGTAGTAGGGGTTTGTGGTCGGTGACTGCCGTGAATCGCCGCCCATATAGGTACAGGTGAAAGTGCCTGCACCCCCACAGCACTGCAATGGCCTCTTTCTCAATGTGGGAGTACCTCTGTTCGGTTTCCGTGAGGGCTCTCGAGGCATATGCTATCGGTCTTTTCTCCCCTTCTCTCGTCACCTGCATTAGGATGGCACCGAGCCCAACGGGGTTTGCATCCAGGAGCAGTTCTGTGGGCAGTTCGGTGTTATAATACGCCATCTTGGTGTCGACGGACAAGGATTCTTTAATACTTTCAAACGAGTCTTGGCACTTCTGCCCCCAGTCCCACTTGACGTTTGCTTTCGTCAGTTACCGTAGTGGCTCAGATAGGGTGGCCAGGTTTCGAATGAACCTCCCGCAGTAGGTTGCCATCCCTAGGAAACTGCGTACTTCTGTGGGGGTCATCGGTGGGCTTGCCGCCTGGATGTCTGCGACCTTCTGGGGATCAGGGGAGATGCCCGTGCTGCCAAACTTGTAGCCAAAAAAAGTGATTTCCGATCTGAGGAACTCGCACTTCTCCCTGTGTATGGTCAGTCCAGCCTCTTGTAGTCTGCCCAGTAGGGTGTGAAGCCTCTTGAGGTGCTCCTTCTTGTCGGGGGCGTGAATCAGAATGTCGTCGCTCACGTTGAGGACCCCAGGGATGCCCCTGATGACCTCCTGGATAGCTTGCTGGAACACTTCAGCAGCAGACGAGATCCCGAAGCTCAGGCGTTTGTATCTCCTTAACCCCAAATGCGTCGAGAATGTTGTGATGTAGCGCAAATCTCTGTAGAGTTTGAGTTGATGATACCCCGCTTTCAAGTCAACTTTCGAGAAAACACAAGACCCTGTGAGGTCCGCCACAATTTCGTCGATCGTTGGGGTGATGTGGCGTTCTCGTTTGATGGCAGTGTTAGGTAGACGCATATCGATGCAAATCCGGACCTTCCTGGGCTGTTTAGGCTTTCGCCTGACAACCATCGGTGGAGACCCATGGTGTGGGCCCCGACACCGCCTCTATGAGGCCAGCTTCCTCCAGAGCCTTGAGTTCCTGCTCCACTTGTTCTCTCATGTGGAAAGATGTCCTCCGATGCCGTACGGCCTTCGGCTGTACTGTTTCGTCAATGTGCAGCCGGATGGTTTTGCCCTTCAAGCAGCCTATTCCATCTTGCAGCTTAGGGTATTGACTTAGCATTTTCTCCACCTCTTCGGCCTCATCAATGTGGCAGATGAATTTGACCACTCCCAGATCTTTTGCGGCGTCCCCACTCAGGAGGCTTTCGATTCCTGCCTTCACGACATAGACTTTCGACCACAGTCTGTTTTCGCCGCGCTCCAGCGTGGTGCGGAACCTTCCCATGACTGGTAGGGGATTCCGGCTGCCGTAGGCATACAACAGCTTGTCCGTGCTTTTCAGGACTGGTTGAGGCTTTAGAGTCTGGAATATGCTTATGGGCATCACGTTCACCGAAGCACCGGTGTGAATGGTCATGAGAATGCGCTGGTCTTGTACAGTGACCATGCACTTGGCCTTCGGACAGATTTTCTTTGTGTTTCTTGACCTTGGCTTAATGCGGACACCAGGTATATCTTTCTTCCTTTCCTCTCGTTGTCCTTGCCGGGATCTTGCTGCCCTGTCGAGATATCATCCTCTTCTTCCTCCGTGGAAGAGTTGGCCACTGCGACCCTCCTTGCACTGGCTTGCTTCTTTTTCTTGGTCGCGTTTTTGTCTGAAATGTTCTGTGGGGGCTGCGTGGAGGCGCCCGATGATCTGCACACCTTTGCATAGTGATCCTTCCTGCCGCAGGCGCCGCAGGTGGTGCCTTGCGCAGGGCAGTTGCGGCGGCCATGTCGTGGGCCACCAAACCAGCCACACTCTGTGGGCCCAGGAATGCGCGGTTGCCACCTGTTCTGGCCATAGGCCCCACTGTATTCATCCCCCGAGGATTGTTTGTTGGTGATCTGGGCCACCATGGCTGTGTTGAGGACAGGTTGCAGTCTGTGCAGAGTGGCCTCCATGGTGGCTGCTCTGGTGTGGGCTAGTTCCCTTTGTCGTCCTAATTCAAGGATTTGTTGCAGGGGGATGCCTCTCTCGCTGAGAATTAGGCGCCTTAGTTTTTCTGAGTGTACGCCGTTAATGATCTGCCTCCTGATCTCCCTCTCAACATTAGTGAACTCGCAGGACATGGCCAATTTTCTTAACCGAGTGTGGTAGGCATCCAGGGTCTCGTCTGCTGCCTGTATGGTGGTGCAGAAGATGAAAGTCTCATAGTCCGGGTTCAGTTGGGGGAGAAAATGAGCTGTGAGGGCATCTTTTGCGCTTTGGTACGCATCTTGGCCATCGGCCAAATCCAAGGAGTTGAAAATGCGCAGTACCTCGTCACCCACACTGAGTAGTAGGTGCGCCTTCATCTTCCTGGCTGACGTCACATCTTTGCACTCCATCGCCATCTCGAACTTCTGGATCCACAGCTGCCATCTGGGTCCACTCGAAGATGGGTCGGTAAAGGGGTCAAAAGGCTGGACCAGTGTCGATGAGCCTCCTTGTGTGCGAGGCTGTGGGGACGTCAGCGATAGGTTTGCCGCAATTCTGGACGGCGTGGTGGGCCCAGGGGTGGACGTGCCGGCCGCCATGTCGACGTGTACCTGTTCAGTGCTGTCGTGATCTCTTCAGGCAACCACTAGCGCGGTGAAGTTGGGCCTTCCCTGGAGTTGCCGTGGTGTCCAAACGCTGTAGCGGAGAGATCAGGTGCTGTTTCCGATGCCACGTCGTGATGGGGCCCCTGGTGTACGAGGCCAGATGTCAGATGGCTCCACACTGCCCAGCCATCACTTGTAGGGCGAGTGATGATGAGAAGATTGAAGGAGAAAAAAAAATATTTTTTTTTTTTTGGGGTGGGGTGTGGTGGGTCTCCCCCTGGGTCCCCCCCCCCACCGGGTGTCCAAAAATTTGGCCGCGATGGCTGCAGGCCATCTAGGTGCCGTGAACGCTGAGCGCGTGTTTGTCCTCGTTCCACCTCGTCGCCATTGTTATGTTCCAGCCGTCGGCGTGCGCGCACGAGGGCTGGAGGAGTTAGGCAAGGCCCCACGGCCTGTGGCGCAGCGCCAGCAGGAGCTCCAATAACTTGCACGCACACGGGTGGATGGTCTGCCCTGGAACTGCCTCCCGAGCGTGGGGCCGGGGCTTTTATTTAGCACGCCCTGCGTCACCGCGTAGCGGGACGCAGGGCGGAACATAACAGCCCCCTACTGCAGCTCAGGCTGCATCACTGAACTGTGGAACAGATAGACTGAACAAGGTACGGCCCAGTCACTTTCTCACTCTGCCCCCTCTCTTTCTCTCTACACCCCCACCCCCTACCTCTCCCACTCTCTCACTCTGTCTCTCTCCCTCTCTATGGTTCCATCTCTCTTTGACTTGCACTGTCTCGCGCTCTCCCTTGTCTTGTGTGCGTCTCCTAAGATGTTGCCTCCATGTTTCCCTGTGCCGGAGCTCTGCTGCCAAACTCTCCTGCCAAATGTTTTGTTTAAAACCAGAAGATTGTACTGGTCCTGTCCTTCCCCCCACCCTGTGTGTCCAGAGCTCAAATTTCACACGAGGTCTGTCTGAGCCCTGCGCTCCCCCAGCAGCACCCCTTCTGCTCTCCCTTAGGCTGTCCACCCCTCCTCTGCCCCTCACATCGGACCACACATATTCCTGCGCCCTGGGTCGCTCTCGCTCGCTCAATCCCTTTCATTCAAGACCTGTGTGGCTGTAGCAGTCAGCAGGCAAACAAAAAGCAAGACGCTGGCAGCAAGCACTATATTCTTGGGCATTTCAATGAGCATGCGCCCAGCTGTAATAACGGGAGCACGTTTTACAGAGAACACATGGGCTCATTTTACGAAACATGCATAAGGTGCTGTTGCGACCCCTGCATGCAATTTCCAAACAGAGTCCAAATATAAAGTGTAAAAACAGGCGAACCCTCACCTTTACTCTTACGACAGATTTTGTAAAAGATGTACAGGTGGCTGTAAAAGATGTACAGGTGGCTTGCAGATGGGGTGCAATGGACTCCTACCCGATTCCATAGGAATGCATTATATTAGGCTAGCATGCAGTACGAGAAGGAAACATACGTGCAATCCTCTTTCTCGCGCCACCTGCAGAGCCTTTGTAAAACTTCCAGCAGCGGCATAGCAGGGCGTAAATGGCGTTCCGCCTCAGTCTACTGCTCCGCCTCCGACCGTTTGTGCAATGGGAACATTTACGAACACAACCTGCTGCACACAGAGGTGTCCATTTAAGAACGGGGTACAGAAAGGCTGGTGTGCTGGGCTTCGCTAATGGGACACCATGTGACCACATGCGCTGCACTTCATTTTTGCATGCTATTACGGTTCTTCTGATCAAGTGCCAACAATTATAACCCGTGCACACAGGTTGCAAGTTCACCAACATCGCTAGAGGACTAGATCTTCTCCCACCACATAAAAAAAGCTGAAGCTCTTATCTGAATACTTTGCAAGTTCCTCACACTGACGCACACACTCTCACACACACTCCAGGTTCACGCTTCTTCCATTAGGGAAGAAGTTAGCATCACTGCAAACTAATCTACAGACATCCTATCACGCGTTTTAAAAGACTTCCCCTTGAAAGTCTGTAGTTTCTTTGTGCACTTTTAATCAAATCGACCAATTGCATATACATATGTGGGGGTAGGCGAGTAGGAGATGGGTGTTGGGGTGTGGGGGAGGGAGAGGGGATTTAAAGGGCAGGTAGATAACACAACAAAAATAACAGGTCTAATTCAGGTCGACCAAAAGTGCACAAACAAAATGCAGACTTTAAAATGAAAGTCTTTCAAAGCATGTAGAACCCTTTTTCATGATGATGTAATGCCATCTTGTATGGCGCCCTTCTGCCATTTTGGTGGCTTGGCTGCGTTTGGCCCTGTAAGGAGGAGGGTTGTTAGTGGGATAGAAGCAGTGGTGGCTGGTGAATTGTTTCATTGGAGGGGTGTTAATATCTCCCACAAATATGCCAGAGCGACCAAGCGTAGCAAGGGTGCCCGAAACAACCAAGGGGGACTTAGGGTTGGGGGTGGCTCTCCCTTCGAGAACACATCTCACAGGCCAGAAAAGATGCACACTGGCTGCCTATAAAAAAACGCATCCTTTCAAAACACTGGCCATAACACACATGTGCCTCTCCCCTGATGCCCCACCTTACCTCTCAGAAAGAATCACCCGCAACCTCTTCAACAGACCCACTAGAGCTCACCTGGCCAACCAGATCTACGTACCAACTTTTAAGAGAACCAAAGCCGGAGGTTCCAGTTTCCAACGCCCGGTCCCCAAAAATTGGAACACATTGCCCACAGCTCTAAGAAATGAGACGTCATACCTTGACTTCCGCAAAATGCTAAAAACCTCACTATTCTGCTAAAACATTACTTGTCTTTGATAAGTACACGCCGCTTATGTACCATATGTTCTTTGTCTAATTCTTGTAACCTGAAGTATTATGCACCATATGTTAATTGTCTAACTGCTGTCCTGTCAAGCCGAACACTCTGTAACAGTGCCACGATGCCCACGGGCCGCTGCCGCGCTTTATAAATGCAAATAAATAAATAAATAACATTTCATATTTTTATAAGAGTGATGCGGGCCAGACACTAAGCCCCGATGGGAACATATGAATGCATAACTGGTAAAAGTGTTAGAAGTATGCCTTAAAAACAAGCATTGTTAAAGCCAACTGTTTTGGCTTTTGTGTAGGCATGGGATAGGTATTTTCCAGGTAGTGCCATAATGGTACTAGCAGGGCCTGTGCAGGCTGTAACCCTGCATGAATGCAGAGCAACAACATCAAATGGCTATACATTGTTACAGAGAAGGGAGGGCACGCACACTTCGGCAAGTTGCCATGCGCTGCCATGGCGCCAGAGCCAGTCATGCCCGTCACACACTCACGGCTACCACTCGTTATTTATTTATTTTTCAGATATAACGGAGCAAACAAATGGTAATGTATCAATGTTGTGGTAGTGCTTATTTACTCTGTTGTGCACGTGGTGCCTTAATTTGCGTGGCCTTGAGTTGGCACAAAGGATGTGGCAATGCCAGAGCAAGCACATAGATCGAAGTTTTAGTGGGAGATGGTATGATTATACATTGGCCTTTTATAGTAGCAATTTTATACTTATTTATATTATTTAATTTTTGATGATGAGAAAGGCATTATAAATGGGTGCTCTTTCTTGCTCTGTCACGTTCAAGGAATAGCTCCGTCGGTCATGTTGCTGTTTCAGGATAAGGTAGCCAGGCCACCTATTCTTCTGGCATTTCTTGCAGTGCATTGCTGGATGACTGATTGGTAATTGGGTGGACTCATTGATTATTGTATGGCGTTTCTCATCTGTTTCATCTTGCACTTTGTTTATTTTTGGCGTACTGGTTATTGGTTTTCTCTGTGGCCAATGTATCTATATTGGCAAGGGGCCAGACTTGGGATTCAAGGGGCGGCTATTGGGGCGAAAATCGTCAACCTTTGGACACATTCTACAGGAGCAAGGAATTGGCCCACGCGTTTCAATTGCCAGCGGGAGGCGGGGAACAAAAGGCAATCGGAAACCAATGGGATGGAAAGCAAAGCGATTATCAGAGAAGGCGTAGGTACTTTCAACTGCAGTCAAGTGGAAGGACCCCATGTTAGTTATTGGCCTGGTGACAATGCGCAATATTCTTGCATGGATGATTTACTTTAAACAGGGAAGAGTCTTCACAGGGAGCGTTGTTTCCTGTGCAGGGAATTACAATTCGCGAGTGTGCGGCATGCAATGCACCGATTTGTCTGCTTTGTACAATGCAGGAATGTGTCAGTGGGCTGTGGAGATTGATGGAGTGAGTTGTGTAATTACCCACTAGAGTGGACCTAGCATCTGTGCACATCTTTTGTATCTTGAGTTGTCTGACTTAGTAAATAGTTATGTTTGTGCTAGGCCTAATGTTATCAAAGTATTCTTGTAGCTTCTTGACATCACTGTCCTGTCTCGCTGCTGTTGCAGTTGGTGAAATCCCTGCTAAATATAGGTAAAGGCAGAATAGAGTGGACTTGACGCTAGGACAAAAAAAAAACAGGATGTCTTGTGTGACAGTCTGCTAAATTGACCCAGCTAAACATGAATTTTTTGTAATGAAAAATGTAGCTATTGTTTGAATGTGGGGTTGGTGGTCAGCAAGCTGTCACACTCTGTGCCATCCACCTGCTGGGAGGTGAGAGTGACCTTGTACTGGTCCTTTTGACTCATCACCTTTCTTTGTGCATCTGACCTTTCTACAACCACTCGTTCCACTGGAGGTCGGAGCAGCCTTGCACTTTCCTTCTAGTGACAAAATGACTACTGCCCCGCAGAAGTACAAGGATGAGTAGTGTCTAGCCCGCCTACTCAGCCCTCTCACTTCTACAAAACAACAGTGATTCCAATCAAAAAGGTGAAACGGGCACAGGTAAAAAAAACACCCCCTCTGCCGCATGTATGATGCTGAATGAGGCCCCAAACTCTCCAAACACATTGTCATTGGCGAAGTGGAGCCACCGAAAAGCAAACCACTATGGTTGAAGGCACAGGTGCAGAGCCACTTTGTCAGAACATTGTGGGTGCTTCACTGGCATGACTCACTGATCTCATACCAAGTCAACCTTTTAAGTGCCACTTATAAGCTGAAACTATTGCATTAGAGTACAGCTAGAAAGAAATATCATATGAGGCGGGACACAAAGCTTGTACATCTTGTTTGGTTATTTACCCACCCATTCACTGCCCATGGCTGTGCTAATCCCTATGCCCATTTCTACCCGCTTTCTGCCCCTCTTCACCCAAAACACGTCCTCCTATGCTGTATTTGAGCTAGCTTTTTCAAGCCGTACCATCAAACTGTGTGCCTAAAGTGCCTACCAGTGTTTTCTCAAAGCAGTCTTCTGAGAGCTCATGATTTTATTGGAACTGTAAAAGCGCTACTTGTGAAATAAAAATGTCGACCAGGTCTGCCTTCAGCCACTCGATTTATAAGTACTATGCCTGTCCTTCACTGAAGTCCTGTTAAAAACAAGCATTGGCAAAGCCAACAGTTTGAGCTTGTGTGTCAATATTAGGCATTCACCAGGCTGTGCTATTATATGCCCAAGTACTCTCACCACTTTGCAGCTGCTACCATCAATAGACAGTAAGTACCACTACGAAAGTGCCTGGCAAATGCCTTTCCGATGCCTACACAAAAGCCAAAACTGATGGCATTGCCAATGCTCATTTAAGAATGTCTTTTATCTGTGTGCACTTACCAGCACGGGAATGGGATGAAATGGATTAGAGATGCATGTTGTCTGGGCACTTTTAATACCAGAATTAGTTTTTCACATCTGCAAAATGTGTAATGTCCCAGGCCCCTCTATCATTGAAGACCTACTTTGAGAGATCATAAACTTATTTAAAACTAACTTTTTAATCCATATATCTTTAAAACATGCTTTAAATGCAATCATTTTGACTAATTTTATTCAACATTTTCTTGGAGGATACTGCCAATACTCTCATAGAAGGGTTGGGCTCACACGCTGTGCTCGCTAGTTAAGCGGAATATGGGGCCACTTTGAAAACATTTTACAGGGCCACTTTTCGTTCCCAGTCCAGCCCTGGCTGCGCACATGTTGTGGTGTGATTTTGTAGGAATGGCTGACATTGTCCATGTATTGTGAATCTACACGATTAACGTGAGGAGTTGGAGGTACTGTGCCATTTTTACAGGCAAAGGGCTTTATGGGCATGTGAAAGTGTGCAATGGAAAGTAAGAACTCTTTTGGCTGCATTGCTAAATTGGGCGACCATCTACAGCAATTATATAGACGCTTTGTTTGCATTTTCGGTTGAATCTACACTTCGTTGTGTCCGTGGTTACTGTCTGGAACAAAAGTGCATCCGCTGTATCATCCGATTTGGCTTCCACTTTGGGGGCATTGTTCCCAAATGTACTTCAGCAATATGGTGTTTGCAATGTCAACAAAAGTTCTTTTTTAAAATGGTTGTCCATGCTGTCCATGCTAAGGATAGTCTTCATGTGAGGCCTGTTCTTGAGAATTCAAGTTAAGCACGGTTATAGCTTGAAGTGGATGCATTGGTGTTTTGCTTGGGCATGACATAATTCATTGTGGCGTGCAGGCTTAGTGATCATCTGACGTGGCCTCTGCTTATATGGAATTAGCTATTACCACAGAAAATGTTATGTGTGTCTTGAATGTATGCTTGCCTCCACAGGACCATCAATAATTTTGGACTTAATTAGCTCAGGGCATGAACTCTATCAGTGTAGGGTTTTGTGTTACTTGTTATGCCTTAAATGTAATTTTGCCAATGCTTGTGTGTTGAGGATGTGTTTGAGTTTGTTGTCTAATGTATTGTCAACCCAGCCTGCTGGCTTAGCAAACCATTGGTTTGGGTTTGTGACTGCCTATATTGTGTGTGTGTGTGTTTGCAGCTCAGTGTCTGCTTTTAGGGCTCAACGGTGGTGGTGCAGTGTCCATTATTGAGAGCCTGACCTGGCCACTAGCTGTGTGGGGTGTTGGACACAGAGCACTTGGTGGTCTCTGACCGTGCCTGTCATTGGGGTTTAGAACCTGGCACACGTTTTTAGGGGTGTTCTGCCACCCGTGAAATTGTATTGGGGTTTGGAATCCGCACTAGTTTTATGGGGGTGTTCTACCACCTGTGCCACTGTATTGGGGTTTGGAACCCAGCATTAGTTTTATTGGGGTGTTCTGCCACCTGTGCCACTAATATTGGGGTGTTGGACACTGCACCTGAGGGTGTTTACTGTCCGTGCCTTTGGGGAGTTGGACACCACTACCCTAGGGGGTGGTCCTCTCCACCTGCTTGTGCATGGCAGTGGGTGCCTGTGCTCTGTGTTTTTTTAATCGTGATCATTTGTTCTGTATTAGAATAGTAGAAGATGAAGTGTGTGCTCTGTTTCAGCGCACCTTAGTTGTTGGCAGCAGGATCAATGAGGGTGCTGTTTTGGGATTGTGTGGAATGGTGGTGTGTTGAGAGTTAGCTCTGGTTCCTTTGTTTGAGTGTCTGTTGTTAGGCCTGCGACAGACTTTAAGTGTTTCGTATGGTTGCTTGGCTTCATTGTAGGTCATTGAAGGGTTGAGGTAGGTGGGAGCATGTCTCCTTGTTCTTCAGAAATGAGTGAGTGCGATTTGGAATGGAGTTTGGAGTTGGGAGTGGAGGTGGCCAGAGTGTTGTTGGTTTATAATTTGGTCACATTACCCAGTGTATTTCCCTTATGCTTCTTTCCGTACCTTTATCTTGGTTTCTGTTGAGGAGGGAGATGTGTTGTGTCTTATGTTCCCTGCCTTGGTCCTGTATGAATTCTTGCTTGAGAGAATACCTGGTGGAATGTATGCCTGTGGAATGTTGTGGTGTGAGTGCCCCGGCAAGTTCCATGAATTTCAGTTGGAGTGAAGCAGCCTGTGAGAGTGGAGGCCGGTGGATGTCTCCTATGTACCTTCGTACTTACTTACCCTTGGACTTACCTGATGTATATACCTTGTCACTGGAACTTAGTAAAGAAGTTCACTTCCCTTATCAGCAGTATCAGACTTTCGTTTCACCCCACTACAGTGCACTTCCAATGCCGCAGTGAACTAGTTGACATCGTCCTGTAATGCCCTGCTTTGATATGCTGGAGTTCCTTGCACACAACTTGTATAATCCGGACTCTCCCAGCAAAGCCAGCAGTGGCATCTTTTTGTGAGAGCTTTGGTGGTGTGCTCTCGGAGGTTGAATGCCCCTGCCATGTAAACAACAACTTGTATGATGTAAACTCTACCAGCAAAGGCAGCAGTGGCATATTTTTGGAAGAGCTGCAATGACCCTTGGAGGTTGAATGCCCCATGCCACGTTAGGAGAGGTTGGGCTACACAAGCCCAGTCCCCGTGTGCGACATATTGCACATGTGGTACTTTTGGGCTCCAAGAACTGCGAGTCAGTGGCAGGGCTCTTCTGCCTGGCCGTCTCTTTGGGCAGGGTACAGGCCCCAGGAGCATGAGGAACTGCTGGTGCTGCACACCATGACCACTCTGTCCTTTGACATCTCTTTCTATCTGTGAAACACCCTGCATGACTACTTAAATCAGCTGCAGGCCACCATGGAGGCCGCACCTAGCACAGCTTTCAACTCCAGCACACCTGCATGTATGAATGTGCTATCTACCAGTGCTCTCTGAAAATTCCTGTGAGGAATTTGACCATCTGCACGGTAAGTGTGCGCTCACCTGGGCTTTTTTGAAATTTTATATGAAATTGAATGATGGTAGATCAATATCCAGAAAATGTGTGGGGCTAAACAGCACACATTTTTCCTATGCTCACCGCACAACATACATATAGACCTGTGTACTCTGGGTGGATACAGCCAACAGGCACAGTCCCTCCTGTCATATTTGGCTGGGATCTGACAGGTGAAGTACACGATGCATGTCAGAAGGGGGAGGGCCAAACCTTCCTCATACCATGGTCAGCCTTATTAATTAACAAAGGCTCCAAGGATCCACCCTGTCCTTTTGTGAGCCCTGCAGCTGGTGGTGGCGCTTAAACATAATTAACATACAAATAGAGTGTACTTCAAACAGGCCCACATGGGGCCTGGCTGCAGAGGTTAACAAAGGAGACAGAAAACCCCAAAAACCTTTTATAGGCGTGTCAACCTACAGCCAGCTCACGCACTTAGTATCAATGGACAGTGAAATGTCATGTCTGGGGCTCTGTTTATTACAGTGACCCCATTCAGAAGGTACGAGTATGTGCATTGAAGACACTAGAAGGTCTGGTCCCGCCGCTGCTTCAAGGGAGACCTGCCGCTTTAATCAGGAACCATAGAGAGCTTCATTGACCAGAGAGACCCTTTGATCCACAACAAACAGTAAAAAGGGTGGGACTTAGTACTACATGTTTCACACCTTTACCTTTTCTGTTGCAAAGCAGTCTGGTTATGACATCATGCATACAGGAGATTGTTGATGGGGACCCAGGACTGGTTCATTAAGGCAGGCTTAGCCTACACCAATCCTTGTGGTTCATTTGGCTTTAAAAGAGGGTCGAGCCCCTCTTTTGAGCAGATCATCTGAAGACTTTGCAAGGAGTAACAAAAAGAAGTCAGCATTGGACCCCGGCTGAAGGTACAGTCTGCCTTACATCTTCAGCCAGTGAAGGAAGGACAGAACATCCAAGAGGGAAGCAAGATCCCTCCCCTAAACACCTCCCAGGGAACAAAGGGAGATACTGAATCCAGAAGATCCTGCAGCAGCTCCAGAACCAGTACTCAGCCAGCACACAGCAGCCTGTGCTAGACTCTGCAGCAAGCCCCGTAGGTGGGAAGTGCCAGAGAGTCTCTGAACCAAACCAAGGACAAGGCAGCTGCCTGAAACACTCTCCTCAGCTTTGGGCTGTCCCCCTTAAAGGATGACACAAGCCCAGTGAAGAAGCTAGCAAGAGTGCATCGACAAGCATCTACCGACGTCCACCTTAAAGGACATTTTCGAGCCAGTCAAACCCCTCGAACTGCAACCGACTGCACCACTGACTGTTGTTACACCGCAGTCCAAAATGCCTCAATCAGTGCTTAAGAACCACTGACCAGCACTGAAACGATTTCTGACCCTGAGCCACTGTGAAGCCAGCCTGCAGCCGTCTTTCTTGAACTCTGTTGCAGAAGCTACAAAGCGTCATGAAACAGACTCGACCCTGTTGAGCACCAAGAACATCTACAGCACAAGGTACATTGTGGTTCTGCCCCCCTGGTCCTTCTCCAAAGGCTCTTAGTGACATCTTACATCCCATTGCTCCCTTTGTGTTGAAACCAAGTCTCCTTGAACTATTACGATTAATTACTATACCAACTGCCCCCCTTTCATTATTCTGAGTGCATCCCTTTGCCTTCTTTGAAACTGTCTGTCCTCTGTATTCCTTTACAGGGTGGGTTGTATTTTGTAGTGTGATAGAACTGTCTTTTGTGATAATAATAAAGTAGATATTTTTATACAAACTTGACTGGACAGTCCCTTTTATCATTGGGTAATAATTGTATTTTCACTGTGATGCAACTAACCAACGATCCACAAACTTGCGGAGATAAGCCCCCCATTCCGTCCACGTTACCAAAATTGGAAAAGGAGGTTTATAATTGAATTGTGTTTCCAATCTGTTCGGATCCTTTCTGGTGTACTAGAGGTGTGGGGCTGATTGATGGCTTAGAAACCGATATTCATCCCTGGACCACTGGTGCCCCCGAAGTTGATTTGTCACAATCCCAATGTTTAATACTGCCTCCCTCTACTGATGGTCATATTCTTTACTGACATGTCACAGCCACCTCCCTGCCATACTGACAGGTTACCCTCCCTCCTTACAAACAGGTCCTCCCTACGCCCCATTGCCAGATCACTGCCTCTCACTAATTGTCGCTCCACCTTCCCATTACTGACAGGTCATCACCCCTTCTCACTTCAGCTGGTTAACCCTTCCTTCTCCCTTCATGCAGATCACCGGTCAATCTCTAGTCACAACTCAACACCCGCTTCCCTTATGACCAGGGCTCTAAATGGGCCAGTCCCAGTGGGCCCACAGTACATGCACTTTGCATTTTTGATGATATTTTATACCAAGCTTTCTCCAAGCTGAAGGAGAGTACTGGTACTCAAGTTTGCGTCCAGAAGAAAACGACCACTTTTTCCTGAACGGTACCGGGGCCTTTGCTGCAGAAACGGGAAAAAGCTTTCACAGCCTATGCTTTGGGAACCTGCATCTACTCCCTCCTCATCCCCCCCCCCACACAGTATCCCATCATTTCTCCTTCCCACCAAATTCTTCAGAACACAAGGGGAGCTGAACTTATCGGCCTGATGGTTACTTTTTTTGGCACATTTATTTGATAAGCGCAGTGCTTTTTCTAATGTGTGAACGTGTAAGTGATTGGAACTGTGATGGGGCATTTTGGACTGAAAGCCCACACACAGTTAGATCCAGTTACCTACTAAATAACCGCCCTCGCCCCTTTAAAGCTTAGTTTATATCCATGATATGGACTAGTTTGACATGCAAAAGAAAAAAGGGATAGCTTTTATGAGAATGTTCAGGTTTTCTTAACGTTATGCATAATAAGCTGTAAGCTTGTACCAAACACCTTGTGATCTCATCACACAACGTCTTTTATTATTGTATTTAAGAGCTGAACGTATGATGGTGTAAAACAGAGGTGATTTTTCAGGATTGCATTACGTTGCATTATGGGACTTGCAGTCATCACCATTCTCATTCAGGATGTGAAAATAAAGCTCAATGATTGTCCTTTCCTAAGCTCGTTTGTATTAGTATGTTTAGAATTTCAGGGTGCTTTCGTATGTGATTTGTGTACTTTGCATGTGAACTCCTAAAACTGTAGTTCCTGAAAGCCAAAACCTAAACATGTGTACCAACTAGAGTTCTGAAGGTATGGTGCATACATTGCACAGTGAGTTAAAATCCTGGATTCACTGCTTAATCAAAATGTGTGGTCCTTGGCAAATGATGTAATCTCTTTGTGACTTATCTGACAGATTGGGAGTCACTAGAAGAGATTGAATTCACAGATTTATTGTGAGTAATTTTCCAATCCGCCTGGATTAGTAGAGGAGATGTAAACATGATATGTAAAAGGTTTAAGCATTGCACCATGGGGGATTTTCAAGTGTTTGACAGGCAACGTAGGGGCACTGAATGAATGGTGCATTTCTGCCATGCCATCCACTTCATCTGTCAAAAACAAATACATTTGAACCAGCATCAGATTTTCATGCTGACGGAAAGGCATCAGATTCCTATGCAATCTGCCAATTTTCAGCATCTTCTAAAAGCTAGTGGATATAGGAATCCATGCAAATGCTTATCGCCATGACCTCACATGGCAGGAGGCATTTACGATTGTTTGTACTAAAAAGTGCAAACAAACACAATTGCACCTTGAGAACTGCTAAAATGTGTTAGCATGAGCGATCTTCTTCGTCCAATTAGCGTGGTGATAAACATGATCCCCAATGTTCTAGGGACAAACTGTTGTCCCTTTGTGATCCTCTGCTGTTGGCCCCTCATGCTGTCACCTAGAATGGCGTCATTGTAGCACCAGCCCTACCTCAGTCCCGTATTACTTCATTTCACAGGAGGATAAATATTTTCAGCAGTCAGTCAGGGCACCAGTGGTTGTTGTATAGAGGACTGACTGCAGCAGAACCCACGTTCGTTCGTTCATTTAATTTCCTGCTGCTGCCAGTCACTGGAGCTGCGTGGGCGGGGCAGAGCTTCGCCCAAAGAAGCATGCGCTAAACTCTTTTCTATCCTGTCATGTTCACTGAAATGTTACTTGACAAATGCACATTTAAGTGAAAGTAAAATGAGTTTCGTGATAATTGGAGCTTTCCTTATTCAGTGGGTTTTCTTAATTTCAAATCTGCACAATGAAACACTGGGTGCAGTACGACGACTTTCTGGTATCCACATTGCCATGTTCTACAAAAGTGTTTGAATTTCCCGCCAAAACCCAAGTGTGGTATGTTGCCCTCAGTAAAATGGGCAGAGCAAATGGTTAGGAAGAGCAAGTTTGAAATCAGGTTATACACCTATATGCTCATTGTCTCACCGTTACAGCTACCCTATGGCCCTCCCAGGTTTCCATGTGGATTGTCAATGTTCAGGAATGGCTTTTCTCAAAGGCATCCTAATTCACCCATACATTATTTTCATTTATTTAGTATTAGTTATCTTGTTACCCTCCCTTTTCTGGCTACATCATAATATTGGCGCCAAAAGAAGACAGAGCAAAATCAGCCCATGATTGATGAATGTCTTTGATAGAGAGTTTGGTACAGCGTTATAATGAAGGTTTGGGTGGAGTCACTGCCTAGGATGTGTCAGTGTGCCATGCCCCAAAGGCTCAGGCTGGGAAAAAGAGAGGGACTTAGAAAGAGAGTGAAAGAGAAGGTGAGAACATGAATGCGGCGGTGTTGGGGTGAGTGAGGAGAGATGCGTTTGGAAAAGGACACGAAGAGAGAGCGCGACATGAGCCATAGAGCAGGTGAGCAAAATAGAGATGGACCTGCAGAGTAAGATTAATGGGTGAGGGAGCGTCTGGGAGGGCTGCAACACAAGAGCCCTTTTTTTTTTATTATCCCTGGCAGGGTTGATGGCCAGCAACCAGCCTACTTCAAGCCTAGATTGGGGAGAACCCAGGGCTCAAGTCGAGGGTGCGGGCATGTGGACGGAGTCGCCCCAACATTTGAGGGCACCTTGATATGCTAATTTGTTTTTTTTATATATCTTTTTATTGTTTTCAGATAAAACACATAACAAGACAAACAAAAGACTGTCAAAGCTTGGTCACTCACTCCTACCCCACCGCTTGCAGAATTTCTGTGGACAGCCTCTGTCATTATAAATGCGAGATGCACATCTGTCGACCTCTGCTTCCCAGCGGCTGAGTCTTGGTCTCTATAACTGACCTCCAAATCGTCGCAATGAGCCTCTTCCCCAGCGTTACAGAGAGGAACATTTTTTCGTACCTGGTAAACACCTCTACCCCCAAATCCACAATAGCACAACTTTCACCGAATCTGGAACATTAGACCCCAGCACCCTCGACAGCCTGTGGATGCACTTCCTCTAGAAGTCCTGGATTGGTCCACAACTCCACAGCATGTGGAAAAAGGTACCCTCTGCACTCCCACACCTCAGGCACACAACACTGTCATCCAGCAACCCCCCCCCCACACCCACCCCTCACTGTGCCATTGCCGCCCGGGAATAATATGCCTTGTGTAATAGTTGATATTGGATTAAGCGGAGCATGGCAGCAATTCTGATGTCCCGTGGAAACATGAGTGCTTCTACCCATTGCTCGGACTCCAGTGGGCCAACATCCCTCTCCCATCTTTCTTTGAGTCTAACAGCTCCTGGGTTCCGATACACTGTCAGTATCTGATAAAGCATGGAGGTGACTTTAGTGGCTATTCGCTCTGGGAAAAGATTGGCTTCCAAGGGGGAGCACTTTGGAACCCCTTCCAAGACGGGAAACTGAGACCCAATGGCGTGAGTTAGTTGCATGTGCCTATAGTGTTCCTTTTTAGGTAGCTCAAAGGTGTCCTGCAGTACCCCAAATGGAATGAGCTGTACATCACGCACTACATTTGCGAGACCCCGCAGCCCACGTTCCTCCCAGTGCGCAAAATGGCAATTTTTAAGGATTTCAGGGATATACCTGTTGTTCCAGAGGGGCTGATCAAATGTAGATTTTCCTCCCATCCCAATAGAATGCCTGCTATATGGGGAAACCTGGGTCGCCATGAAGCCAGTCATTCACTACCCCCAGTTGTGCAGCCCACTAGTACCTGCGGAGGCAGCGCAGACCAATTAACCCCTCCTACACTGAGCGCTGGAGTGTTTGGAGTGCAATATGTGGCTGTTTCTCCTCCCCCAAAGCATCCCCTGCTGTATGCCGTTGATGGTTGTAAAAAACACTTTAGGGACCAAGAGTGGGGCATTCCAAAGGATGTAAAGAAACCTCAGGAGTAATAGCATCTTAAAAAGGGGCCACCTTACCCAGCATCATCAGTGGAAGGGACCGCCAGTGTATCGTGTCTCCAGAGATTCTGTCTATCACTCGGGCTCACGTGGATATCTAGATACTCAAGTCCAGAGATTGAGATTGTGTATGCGCACTGTCTAGGGATTGCCTCACCCCCCAAATTCCTCCCTTTAGCGGGAAGAGAACAGATTTGTGCTTGTTGATCTTAAGTCTGCTAAATCCCTGCTATTCTGTTAGTATGTTGATTTTGGTGGGGCAGGAGACCACAGGGTTGCTCAGGTAGATGAGGAGATTGTCCGCATGAAGTTAAACCCCCCCCCCTACATGGCCATGCGAATCCTGCCCACTCCAGTGCGGATCTGAGTTTTATGACTAATGGCTCTATGGCTAGCGTGAACAACAGGGGGTAAAGGGTGCAGCACTGCCTGGTCCACCATCCCAGGGTAATCACGCAGGAGGACACCCCATTCACATGCACCACCTCCTCGTGGATCTCATACAGCAGCCTGACCCATGGCATGAAACCCTCCCTGAATCTCATTCAGCCCATTATGTCCCATAGAAAGGCCTACCCGACTGAGTCAAAGGCCTTCTCGAAGTCCACAGCCAGGAGCGACAGTGGGGTTGGTAACACAGAGGCCTGACTGATGGCAAACTGTACCCTATGCATGTTCATGCATGTTGATCTAGAGGGCATGAATCTGCACTGGTCCAGGTGTATTAGGGAGTCTATTACCCCCAGTAGCCAGTTGGCTAGGACCTGCGCCAGGACCTGGGTCTCTCCATTGATTAGTGATATCTTCCTATAGGAGGCACAGAGTTCCAGTGACTTACCTGGCTTCAGGAGCAAAACAATACATGCCTTCCTGAGATCCAGGGGGAGATATCCGTCCTGTTTGCATTGCATGACCAGACGATGCATAGGCCTATCACCAAGTCTCCCAGTCGCTTCCATGTTTCCAAGGGGAATCTATTGTGTCTCGGGGTCTTGTCGGATTGGAGCTGGGTGAGCACTGCTGTCACCTCTTCCTCTGTAATCTCAGAGTCGAGCCCCAGTCTCTGCAGTTCCGAGAGGCAGAGGATCACCACAGACTCAAGGATATTTGGCCTGTGCACTGGGGCCCTGTCGGCAGGGTTGGGGGGGTGATACAGATCCTCATAGAAGGACGCAAATGCCCCAGAAATCTTTGAGTCCTCTGTTAACGTTCTCCCCTGTGTCTTGAATGGCCCTTATGTAACCATTGCCCCTGTCCCACCTCTCAAGCTAGTCCAGGATCTTCCCTGCCTTGTGTACTGAGTCATGAATTTGACTACTGTGAGAAACCAGAAGGTGTCTCACCCGCTACTCCCCGGGGGTCTCTCTCTCAGGTGGCCAGGACACGGCCATCGCCTTTGGATCCAGACCCTAGGGGTGGACCAGTATGGGAGGATCACCTGGGTGAGCGGTCTTCGGGGAGTGGGACACCTGTTGGTGAGATGCAGTATCCACCTCCCTGTAACACCTTTACCCCATCCTACCCGGTAGGATATTTGGGAACTTTATCCCCCCATGCCCCTTTCCTTTCCCTTCACAAACACTTTCACACGGACAACCCGGGCTGGGAGAAAACATATTCACACCCAAGCATTGTACCTGAAATGCCCCACTACTATGGTCAGGCAAGGTCAGGCAATTACTGGTAACCACTCACTCCTGACTTCCATTAAGCTTCTCCACATGGATAAAAGGCGGAGCACGAGAGCACACTCTGAGCGAGGCAAAGCACACGAAGGACCAACATTTCCCAAACAGCAGCTGAACAAGGGAAGAAAGACGGCAAACCAAGAAAGGTATGCAGGAGGGAGATACCCTTGACATTTCTGGCAAGAAACTGTTACTTTCCAGAATCCTTCAGATTAAAAAGCATAAGGCCAGAAAACCAGACTGAAAAATCCTGCATTGTGTGTCAGAGATACATAGTGCCCTCCTGTATGGCTGACTGAGTCGGGGGGGGGGGGGGGAGCAGCAGCAGCCGCCGTGGTACCATCCTTGGCTCCAGGATCAAAGCAGCACTAGAGAGATCAACACCGCTGGTGAGTTGGGGAGACCGATGCAAGACCGGTCTGTTTTGAAGTCAAGGTTGAAAGCGGTAACATTGTATAAAGAGCACAAGAATTAAAATTGGTAACACGTGTGATGAAATATGCGAGGAAAGTTTAATTGCTGATGAATGTTTGAACTTTAACAGAGAAAAATACAATACCAGTGACACAATGGTCTGGCAACACAAGTGTGCTTAATCGAAGGTCTCTGTGAGGTATCCAGCCAAGAAGTTGCTGAAGCGAAAGTAAAAGATTAGAATGAGAAATTAAGTGAATCGAAGTGGTCCTGCAATGGTTTAGGCAAAATCCATCGCACAATCGAAGGTCTGTGAAATTTGATACAAAGAGGAAACTTTCGAAAGAAAGATTACATGGTCCAAGCTTGAATGAGTGAGACCAATTGGGAACATTGTGCTAAAGGGCGCTGAGCCAGAATGAGGGAGATCCATGGTCTGAGCCTGATAGAGGGAGACCAATTGTGAATATTGCGTTAAAAGGGGGTCCGAGCCTGAAGGAGGAAGAGCGATGGTGAACAGTGGACTCGAGAACTTGTGAATGTGAAAGTCCTGGTAAGAAAGGAACTTTGGTGCTCGTTTGTTACATCCGGCTCTATGCTATAAGAGACTGTTATTGTGAGAGAGACTTTGGCAGAAGGCCTGATACCTATGCTTTGAACTGTATCCTCGTGGCAGAGAAGCCAGAGTGTGTGCGAAGCTAGAGCGTGCCGCCTTGTTCCGTGCTGAAAACGTGGTAAACGGAAACCAACTGCTCAACTATCCTGAAATATCATTTCTTGAACACTTTTCATTTTGCATACATTGTTGTTCCACACCGTTTGTATTTAGAAGTAAGGATTGGCAATAGGTTTATTAGTATAGCCCCCTTTATTTTGACAAAGACTCCACTAGGACTGTTTTATTATTATTTGATGGTCGTAGCTTGCTCCCATCCTTAGATTTAGGGTTAGATAGGCATTCAACCAACTCATTGAAGTTCAATAAACTCCCTTGAACTGTGATCACTTGTGTCTGTCTTCACAGTTTGATACCATGCCTTCCTTAAACTTAGCACCATTCAATGAGCCCTTCTCGCATTGTCTAGGGCCACATTCCGCAGGTCTTCCTGTGCTGTCACCAGCGCCTTTTGTGATGCCTGGGACCCTTATGCAAGGAATTCCTCTTGCGCCCTGACTACGAGCGACCCATCCTCCTCTATTTCCCAGGTGTGCTACCGGCGTCAGGCCGCCACAAGTGAAAGGGCCTCCCCCCCGAAGCACTGCCTTATAGGCTTCCCATACCTCCATAGCATGACAAGGCTGTAAACTGACCCCTCGTTTAAGGCAAGGTATTCCGTCCTCTTTTGGGATAAACCCTCTAGTACCTCGGGGATGCCCAAGTAGTATGCGTTAAGGCGCCATGTTGCCATAGGCTTCGTCCACCCACTTTTCAGCTCTATGAAAAGTGGGGAGTGGTCCGAAATGCCCCTGCCCAGAAATATCTCAGCCAACAGCCTGTGGGCCAAGCCCCGTGGGACAAAGAAGTAATCGATCTGCGATAAGGAAGCATTTGCATTGGAGAAGAATGAGAACCCTGATTCTGTTGCGTGTAATGTCCTCCATACGTCCACCAACTCAAATGAACCTGGGAATGAATGTTCCTTGGTATTAAGAGTTGGGTTTCTACTACCAATGTGTTTTCTGTCCGTGCCCATATCCATGACTTTGTTGAAGTACCCCTGTATCCCCCGGCACCAACACGTCGGCTTGGTCTGTGATTATTATGGCTTGAAGGTCGTTCAACAGCTCAAGCGTGAGAGTGGGGAGTTGCATACACCACCACAATACCCATCTGGTCCCCCACAGTTCACCCATTACTACAACAAATTGCCCTCTGGGGTCCGCCTGAACCTTCTGCAATTGAAATGCTACCCTTTTGTGTATAAGGATTAGTGTTCCCCTCGCCCCACTCGAGAACCCAGCATGGTAGGCCAGTTTGTAATTAGACCTTTTCAAAAACCTGCATTCCGTGCCAACCAATTGCGTTTCTGTCAGGAAGGCTATGTCCGGTGAGTATCTGTTAAGAAACTGGAGCACCAGCCTTTGTTTGATGCTGGAGCCTAACCCATTGACATTCCACGCCAACTAAGAGACCACCCCATCATGTGCCATTGTTCCTGGGGAATTGTGTCTTGAAAACTACTTCCCAACTCCTGACTCCCTGCCTTCCCAGATCCCAAAGTGTCATGTGAACCACGTGATCCATGTCGCACCCCACCCCCTCTGGAAGCTGGGCAGTAAACAAAACACAACCACAACCTCCCGGTCCCCCCAACCCGTACTCCCCACCAACCAGAAGCACATGTTGCCCTAACACAGTGGTATTCAAACTGTGGGGCGTGCCCCCACAGGGGTCCGCGGGTACATCCCTGGGGGGCCGTGAGAGCCCAGCATGAAATGTGTAAAAAAGAAATTTAAACATTTGGGTTTTTTTTAGATTTGAAGAAAGGGGCAGGGGCGGCTCACCTGGTTGGGCTGAAGCATGAATCTGTCTCAGGCACCAATGAAAAAGTGTCCCACAGTTGTAAACGGATATTCATTCCTTTAGCCAAAGACTGTTTCAATAGTACCCAAGAGGGTGCTTTGTGTTAAATGTAAGTAAATTTTGATATTTATAGAATATTTATTCAGCAACAATGGTCAAAATAACTCATCAAACAGGCCCACATTGGCCAAAAGGTGGCCCCTTTTGACTGGCCCACACTATCATTTTGCATTTTTGGTACAGTCATTGCCCCATTGCCCTACATGCCAGTCCGAGCATGGCGACTCATCGACCCAGTGGCCCCCTCACCCATTATGGAGGAGCAGTGAGCACTCCCGCAGCTGATTTTTCCTGCTGAGGGAGTATTCCTGGGTTGGCTGAACTGATTTCCCTTTGACAGTTCAGTTAAATTCAGTTCGCCAGCCACACATGCTCACTGAGCCATGCAGGGCTGGGGCGTTTTGCTTCACCAGCATTGCATAGCTCATTCGAAATGCTGGCTGCAGCACTGCATGTCTGTATGTGCGAGGGGGAGCTCCTGTGCCTCCTCGCATATACGGCAGAGCAGCTTGGAGCAGGGCGTTTCAGCACCCACACACAGGCAAATGCAGAGGGTACGTTTATGTTCATTTATTTTTTATTTAAACATGTGTATGGATTAATTTATGCTTGTGTTATGAGTGAGTGTATGGTGATTGATGCTCGTGTGAATGATAGAGTGATTGCTGTATGAATGTGTGTGTGTATGTGTGTGTGTTAGTTTGTTTTGGTCCGTTGAGCTGATTTGAGCAAGTGGTGGATAGAGGGGGGAAGGAGGGTTGTACAACAAAGGCATTTTAAAAATGCCTATATGTCATTGTTGCACAATCCCCCTACCCACCTGCCGAAATAAGCTCTCCTTCTGAGGCGCTGTGGAGTCCAGGGGACAGGGATGGTATTTTTTTTACTGGATTTCTGTCATAGATGCCCAGTCAAAAATACCATGCATTCCCCCATGGCACCCCAGCGCCTTGCATACACACATAATCCTGTTGATTGTTTTAGGCCTAGTGGGGCCCAGGGGACAGGGATAGTATCTTTTTACTGGACATCTATCATAGATGTCCAGTAAAAAATGTCATGCCTGCCCCCTGTGCCCCAGCACCAATCGCAAACTGGCTATTTACCCATGCCCTACAATGCACCATTTTAACCCATTATTTTAAAAAAATTCACGAGGGGAACCCCCCCCCGAACCTTCTTTGATTGGTTCAGGCTTCCTAACTGCGCTCGGACGCTATTGCATTTTTGGGGGAAATAGTTATGCCCCTCCACTTAAAAAATTCACCAGCTGCCACTGGCCCTCGGACTGTGTTGGGAACGGGATGGGGGAGCCCAGGGACTGTGGTGGGAGCAGGATGGCCGGGAACCATGGGATAGTGTTGGGAGCAGGGTGGGGAGAGCCCAGGGTGTGTGATGGGGTGGGGAGAGCCCCAGGACAGGGTATGAGTGGGATGAGGGAGCCCAGCGACTGTGATAGGAGCAGGTGACGGCGCGCAATACATACTTTCCATTTGGCATTTTTTGCTCAGGGGGGCCCAGGCCAAAAACATTTGAAGACCACTATGGCCTAACACCACATCAAATGGACATGGAAGAAACATTTCAACCATTTGCGGGATACCTGTTGGAGCGGCTCGGACCGTCCCCTGCCCGGGGTCACCCCATGACACAAACCTCCTAGTAGAATCTGATAGGCATAGTCCTTTGCCCGTCAAGCTGTGGCTCAGTTGTCTGTCGACTCCAAGCCATTGCAGCATCAACTGGAGATTCCATTGGCTGAGTCTCGTGGTTTCCCTCCCGGCTGCTGGGGTCTTGGTGCCAACAGAATCTGCATTTCCAACCAGTTCCACGCCTCTTTTGGGTTGTTAAAAAGCTGCACCTTGCCCTCATAGTAAGCCTTCACCTGCACAGGGAAGAAAAGGGCATATTTATACCCAGAGAGATCAGTTTCTTCTTGACCAACTTGGCTGGTGTGCCTTCTGAGCCTCCCTCGTATAGTCAGGAAAGAACCTGATCCGGTATCAATTGTATGTTATGGGGCCCAAAGCCCTCGCCATCTGCAACAAAGTGTCCCGGTCACAGAATTTCAGGAATCTGGCAGTTATAGTGCGGGGAAGGGCCCCAGGCACCGGCCAGCCCGTTGGAATCCTGTGGCCCGTTTGATGGAGAAAAATTTGAGAACCTCTTGGGGGAAAAGAGCTCTGTGAGCCATCATTCCAGGAAGAGCACCATACTGGGTCCCTCCTCCTTCTCCGGCACCCCTAGGATGTGCAGGTTATTGCGCCTTGACCTCCCCTCGCTGCCTTCGGCTCTGCTTTCCAGAAGGTCCAGTTTCTGGGAAACCACTGCTATTTACTTCTCCATTCGTTTGAGCGCATCCTCAGAGTCCGAGATGCGCTGTTCCGCCTCTTCCACTTGTGATGCAAGGTTCCATAGGTCCTGCTGAGGAAGGACACCTCGGTGGAGAGGCAGTCGATTTTCTCCTCGACGGATGCTCTCGACTCCCCAATGGCACTGTTAATGTCTGTGAGGGAATTCTCAGAGGCTTGCGTCGCCTGTCGCGTGGCGAGTAGTGCTGAGGTCGAGTTTGCCACTGACAGAGGGCCAGACACTGTGTATTGGTCGATCTTGTGCTGGTTCATCATTCTCTTAGCCTTGTCTTTGACCATGTTGTCTCTGGCCTGATGCCGGTGCCCAGCACTTACTGTACCCCCTCTCTGTGCTCCCCTACCTGGATTCAGGGCCCTGCCTCCACCTGGTCCAGGACTGATATGTGTCAGCTGGCAGGCTCCCCCAGAGGAGCGTCTCCTTTGTTATTCGTGCCGCACCTGACCTTTGCTTTATCAGCTGTCTTCCTCTGTGAGCTTCTCCGTCCCACACCTCTGACTACCACTGTCCACGCCCTGGCCTGCTAGCTATTGTGGCCCCAGGGAGCCCGGTTCTTGTGCACCGCAGTCACTGTGCACCACTATAGGGGCTTTCTTACCAATTCAAGCCTGGTAGCACTACATCAGTGTAGTAAGATGTCGGTTTTAAGGATTATTTAATATTTTTAGGGTCCCTTCACCGTCTTGACAGGCTTGACAGGCTATCCACCCCGCATGTCCTAGCACCAAGTCTGACACTGCGCCTGTTTGTGCGGCCTACCAGGTGTTATGGACCCCGGGAGGCTAGCTCTCGTATCCAGTTTCCACCATTATCATTTCATTTCATACAGCTTTTATTTGACATTTTGTCATTGGCCATTATCATATGTGTGTGGACTGTCCTGCAGGTTCTTATCCCTTGTCAACAGAGAGGAGTACAGGTGTATAGGGCTTTGTTCTGCATTGGCTTAGTAATCCGAGTTTCTTCGCCTCCTTACTACTTGTCCCTGAGGGAGCCGCTTCTTACAAACATCCAGCCCTGCTCAGGTGCTACCCCATGACTGGCCTCTAAGCAATCCTTCTGTTCTTGCTGCTGGGGGCCTTGGCTGTCCCAGCTAGCCTGTCGGGCTGTGGATGAGAAGCCTCTGAAGGCTGCCCAGGAGTTCACCATGCTACCTGTGGTGTCACGTGCCCCGCAAGACGGAGGTCACGTGACACGGAAGAGGAATAAAAAATAACCGGAACTGGCGTCACGGCGCCAGTCCGGAGTTGTAAACTGATCACGGTGGTTGTGTCTCCTTTTTGTGTGATGGCGACTTTGCTGCATTGCGCGCGGCGGCTGGGGCCCCAAAGAGGCCCGAACGTTACGAGCGGCGGAGGCGGCCTGCCTCCAGATCAACCTGCCCCCCGCTCGTAACACCACACTGGCGGCGAAGCAGGATCGACCCGCGTTTCAAAACACACGCGGTGCCGCGTATCATCAATCCGCTCACCGGCGCAGAAGAACGGATGTTTTTCTTCTCTCAATCCATACCGGTGAGACCATGCGGCGACCCCACGACATGCAGGAGCATCACACATGCCGATGAATGAGCTGTGCATCACACAGACCATTACTCCTGCGCGCCACAAGTCTACATAACCACTCCCATGACTCATTTTATCTCCATGGGAAGCAGTAGAAGAAACTCAATAAGCTAACGCACTGTGAGCATCTCCTCCTCCAACACCCCCAGGCACGAGGAAAAGATACAAGTGACAACAGCACAGGCACCCCACATGCGGAGAACCAAGGGCACAAAACCCACCTCACCACAAGAGTTACGACGCCCTAAAACCAAGTAAGGAGTATGTTGGCAAGGAGGAAGTGAACGTACAAGACAGCAAAGTGCGCTTTAGAGCATGTCCAGCCTAAGCATCAGCCCCACGAGAGCCAGCATAGGTTCGTCATCCAGGAGGAGCCTCACCCTGGATCCTCCAGACCCAACACAAACAACTTTTATGCCACCATTTGACCCTTTTACCACTGGTGCAGCCATTAGGTGGGAGATCTGGCTACAACAATTTGAGATGCATCTAGATGCGAAAGACATTACCATAGCGAAAAAGAAGCAGATTTTCCTCCTACTCAACATTGGAGCAGCCACCCTACACCTATTCAACGCTACCCCAAACCGTGGCAACGACAACAACTATGACGCGGCCAAAGCCGCACTTACGAATATGTTCAAACCTGACCTCAACCCAGACTACGAACGCTTTCATTTCTGCATGGCGAGGCAGCGCGAGAAAGAGACCGTGGACAAATTCCACGCTCGCCTTCGAGAAATGGCAGTAGGTTGTGAGTTCCCGGATGAGGAGTTCGCCATCCGTCTCCAGATCATCAACGGGATATCCTCAGAAAAACTAAGACGAGCCATCCTGTCCGAGAAAAATATCCGACTCTCTCGCATCCTAGAAATGGCACGCCTCCGTGAACAAACGGATGATCAAGTAGCGATCATGGAGGCTGCGATCCAAAGACTGCCGCTAGACAACCCCAAACCCACGGAGGACGTTGCAGCCATTTCCAAACACCAGAGCAATCGCATGAAACAAGGCCAAAGGCCCAACACAACACAAGGGCGAGACAGAAACTGCAAATGGTGTGGAGGCCCATGGCACAAAGGTGAATCTTGCCCGGCATGGGGATCCACGTGTAGAAAATGCAATCGCCTTAACCACTACGCTGCAGTTTGTTTGAACCTACCGAACAAAAATGACACAACACAACAGCCCTCGCAAGATCGCAGGAAAAAGTTCGCGCCTAGAGAATTCTCCCGCCAACAAGAATGGAAAGGTAAAGCTAGAGCCGTCGACGACTTCCAAAGATCCCCGGACACGAGCAGCAGAGAAGACAGCGATGACGGCTCGTCCCCAGATAGGAGAGACAAAAGTAGACGGAAAAAAGGAAGTAAACGGATACACAGAGTACACCTGATCTCAGCCATCGAACCACATCGGGCACGACAGAGGAAAAGACCATCGTGCACAGTTCTTCCCAACGGAGCACCCCTGAAAGTAGTCATCGACACCGGCGCAAACGTGAACGTCATGCCGGTGACGGCATTCAACAAACTCCGCCCGAAACCCACGCTCCAGAGGAAAAAAGTTCAGCTGTATGCCTACGGAAGTAAGAAACCATTGCCGGTACAAGGATCGTTTAAGTCGGGCTTTGCCCACAAAAACACTAACTACAGAGCGCACATCTATGTGGTAGACGCCGGCTGCGAAACGCTGATGAGCTGCAGGACAGCAGAGAAGCTAGAGCTGATCCACTTCGCCTTCGAGCTCCAACAGGACAATCTTAACAACCTGCTAGAAAAACACAAGAAATTGTTCCAAGGCATCGGGTGTCTGAAAGGGCGAACCATCAAGCTCCACATAGACCCCACCATTGAACCTAAGGCAGTAAGGCATCGTCGAATCCCGTTCCACTTGAGAGGAGCCGTGGAAAAAGAACTAACTAAGCTAGAAGAAGAAGGAATCATTGAAAGAACGTCAGGACCCACCCCGTGGGTCTCGCCCATGGTGGTGGCCCAAAAACCCAAACAACCAGACGCGGTAAGAATTTGTATCGACATGAGGCTTCCCATCATGTAATCGTCATGTAACACCCACGATAGACAAGCTCATCGTAGACCTCACAGGAGCTACAATCTTCAGTAAACTCGACCTCAGATCAGGCTACCACCAACTGAGACTGACCAGAGAGTCGAGATATATCACCACATTCTCCTCTCACCTCGGCCTGATGAGGTACAAACAACTCAACTTCGGAATATCATCTGCTGCAGAAGTATTCCAGCACGAAATCCGCAAAGTTATCACAGGGTTAGAAGGCACTACCAATATCAGTGACGATATTCTTGTATACGCATCGAACAAAAGAGATCACCACAAACGACTGGAAGCGATCCTAACAAGGTTGGAAGAAGCGGGCCTGACACTTAACGCAGAAAAATGTGAGTTCAACAAAGAAGAGATATGCTTCTTCGGATACATCTTCAGCGCCAAGGGCGTGTCCCCGGACCCATCCAAAGTACAAGACATAAAAGACACCAAAGCACCCCAATCAGCCTCCGAAGTTAGAAGCTTCATGGGAATGGCGACGTATTGCGCACTTTTCATCCCCGATCTCGCCAGCACAGCAAGCCCACTCAGAGAACTAATGAAGAAAGACCAAAAGTGGGAATGGACCGAAACTCACCAACAGGCGTTCCAACAAATTAAAGACACCCTCTCCACGTCCACCACCATGGCGTTCTTCAACACCGACAGGCAGACCGAACTTCTGGTCGATGCCAGCCCTGTCGGCCTCGGAGCAGTCTTAACCCAAACCGACAACGAAGGAAACGTGTTTCCCGTTGCGTTTGCCAGCAGGGCTCTTACCAAACCTGAACAGAACTATGCACACATAGAAAAAGAGGCCCTGGCCATTCTATGGGGATGCCGACACTTCAAAGTGTACCTGCTAGGCAAACAAGCAAAAGTCCTCACAGATCACAAACCGCTGATCCCAATATTCCGGGGGTCTGCTCCTCACCCACCAGCGCGCATCGAGAAATGGATGCTGCAGTTGCAACCATATAATATCGAGGTTGAATATCGCCCAGGAACAGACAACCCGGCGGACTACTTATCCCGCCACCCGCGGCCTGCCACCAACAGGGAGCGGCGTCAACACGTCTGCCACATAGTCGCCTGCGCAAGGCCACGGGCCCTGACCCTGCACGAAGTGGCAAGCGAAACGGAAGCAGACACCATCCTACAACATACCACTACTACCGTCCGATCCAGAAACTGGAAGACCTATCTCACGTCAATGACCCAGCGCACTGCGTCAGCCCAAGTCAAACTCAGAGCCCTGTTTGGGATTCGACATGAACTCTCGGTAGCCCCAGAAGGTGTCCTACTCAAAGGACACAGAATCGTACTGCCTGAGTCGCTAGAAGAAAGAGCTCTCCTCCTAGCACACAGCGGACACCAAGGCATTGTTAAAACCAACGCCTATCTAAAGTCCAGAATGTGGATGCCGAACATGCAACAAAGGGTGGTAGAGTTAGTAGAGGCCTGCGCAGCCTGCCAAGCATCCAGGAGACCAGAAAACCCTGAACCCATCAGCAGTGCCCCAAGAAGCTGCAAACGCTGGGACGCTGTCAGCATGGACCACTGCACAATTGCCGGTGAAGGATATCTCCTCGTAGTGATCGACGAGTTTAGCCGATACCCGGAAGTGGAACACGTAACATCCACTAATGCAGAGACCACCATCCTCACACTTGAAAAGATATTTGCCACACACGGGATACCGAGAAAAGTGAAAAGTGACAACGGACCATCATTCACCAGTCAAGAATTACGCGAGTATTTCAAAGAGGTAAATGTCAAACACCAGCGAATCACCCCGAGGTGGCCCCAAGCAAACGGAGACGCCGAAAGGTTCATGGGGTCACTCAACAAAGTTATCAGGATCGCCAAAGAACAAGGACGCCCGTGGCTGAAAACAGTTTACCGGTTCCTGAGAACACACAGACAAACCCCACACTCCTCTACAGGAATCAGCCTGGCGGCCCTCATGCTCGGCGTACCCATACAGGCAGAACTACCCATACACCCCCAATGGATAGCACCGGAACCAGACATCCCTGCCATGGACGCCATGCGGCGGAAGCGAAATGAGCAAGAAAGCATCGCCAGGCGAGCCTGTCACAGAGAGCTGACACCAGGAGACACTGTCATTGTCAAGAACCGAGCCCCACCCAAAAAGATGTCCCTCAACTTCGAACTCCAACCATGGACAGTTAGCACCACAAACCACAGCATGGTCACAGCCACACGAGGAGGGGAGACGGTGACGAGGAACGTGTCTCACTTCAGGAAAGTACCCCCAGAACTGTGGGAAGAACAACCGATGTCTCCTAGAGAAGAAGTAGAAGCACCGCCCTCGCCCCCCGACCAAATGGCGCCAAGAAACACAGCCACTCTAGGAACATCAGACAGTTCACACCAGCGAACAGGGGGAGACGAGGCCGAGACTCCCAAGGCAGACGCGCCAGAGAAGAGGAGCACACAGTATCATCTGAGGGAGAAGACTAAACCGTCGTCCCGCCTCAAAGGATACGTGGTGGACAGAATAAGCCAGCCGAAATCACACCGAGTTGAACCCTGAACGCAACCGCAAGTTTGACCGTAATGTTAAGTACCAGTTAAGATGTATGTTTGTTGACAGCCGTGCAAACACCTCCAATTTGGGGAGGAATGTGGTGTCACGTGCCCCGCAAGACGGAGGTCACGTGACACGGAAGAGGAATAAAGAAATAACCAGAACTGGCGTCACAGCGCCAGTCCGGAGTTGTAAACTGATCACGGTGGTCGTGTCTCCTTTTTGTGTGCTGGCGACTTTGCTGCGTTGCGCGCGGCGGCTGGGGCCCCGAAGAGGGCCGAACGTTACGAGCGGCGGAGGCGGCCTGCCTCCAGATCAACATGCCCCCCGCTCGTAACACCACACTACCCTGGCACCCTTCTGCTATTCTCCGTTGAGTCATCTTTTGTGTCTGCACCCTCCGTCCACTTTATAGCCACAGCAATCGCTCTCCAGCGGGCAGCTCCTGCACCAGTCCCACACCCGCACCAGTGAGTGGGTTCTACCAGTGCCTGCGGTCACCGAGTCCAGGGAATCACCTCTGTGCTTTTGCTTCGGGAACCAGGCTGTTTGCCCGGGCCACACACAGTGATCTAGCCACGGGGCCGGGTTGCACGCTGGGTGAACCTCCAGCCATCAGCCTCCACTCACTGGTATTTTCGCTGTGCCATCTTCCTGCCTCACTTGAGCTGGCCCCCCTAGCAGGGGTTTCTTGCACCGTCTTCTCCACTGCAGTGGTATAAGGGTGCACTGCCCAAAATGGCTCCAAGCCGAGCCTGCCGCCGTCATCTCAGAGTTTGGGGGTTTCCTGGCCCCAAATTCATTGGAAATTGTGGCTGGATGGAGCTGAGGGTTTCCTCAATCACCAGTTGGCAAAAGCGCATCTAGATTGTCGCGGGAAACAGGATTTTTAGAACATGATGTTGGCGGCCCCATCGCGGAAAAAATTACTGTTTATTCAAAGAAATCACAGCAAAAAGGCTGTGGTTTTGCCACTGCAATCCATGTAATGGATGCAGGGACACCCCCGCAACCCCCGGACCCATTATACCATTTAAGGTGAGCGGGGGACCCACCGGCAACCCCCATTACTGGGTCAAGTCACAGCATTTTTTCAGCGTTTTTTTGTGCAGACAACTTTTTTGCCCCAATTTTATTACTGCATACCCAGCAGAGCTGCAGAGGCTCACGTCCTCATCCGCTCACCGCGCAAGTGCACCCGCGATATGCTAATTTCTGGTGATGCCACATTCAATTGGTATGTAAATGAGTCCCCCACTTTTTTTTTAGGACTTAACCCCTGGGAGTACCAGCATTTCATTAAATGGAAAAAAGAAGCACATGGCGCGACCCCCTGGAAAGGGGCTAAATGGCGCCAGTACTTAACATGGCGGAGGCGCCAAGCCCACCACTCCCTGCCTCCTTCTCCTTAGAAAAAGAGAGAAGAAACAGGGGTAACAGTTACGGTGACCAGAAGCTAAGGGGAAATAGGGCAATACAAGGGGAGCTGGCGAGCAGGAAGGGGAGTAAGCTGAATGACCCAATTAGAGGGGAAGGGATCTTTGCACCTCCAGCAGGTGGCATCAGAGGCCTATTTGGGGCCTCTAAATAGCGGAGGCAAGGGGGAGCGGTCTCTTTCACCATTTTACTCCTGCTGCAAGGATCGTCTGTGTTGTCAAAGATCTAATGTGTGTGTACTTTGAAGTATATGACTGCAAATATGTAATAATAAACTGCGGCCTTGTTTTTGCCACATTAAGACTGTTTGGTTTGGCCCCAGTTATTCGTGCAGAGTAAGCTGAAGTTGAATGGTTAGTTATTATGGGGGTGGGGCGAACAGTAACGTCTGCCTCTGTTAAAGCGTGGGGCAAATCCGCTGCAGCTCCCTCCACCTGTTTCACTTGTGCATTTAAAAGAGTGCATGAGCGGGAACTGTTGGCTTTTCCGCGGGAACTGTTGGCTTTTCCACAGTACACCTAAGCATTTCGCAGAATGATAGCCGTAGTAGGAATATTTTAGGTATATTCACTCAGGCTAGACTGTGGGACAGATCTTACTTTTCCTGTACATAGATGACTGACATATTCACAAAGCTGCAAGAGAAGTCTCGCGTGGATAGCAAAGCTGCCACGCGGGTGAGGAAGTAATGTACGGATACCACATGTCCTGGGAGGGGACCCCACTTTAAAAAATCATTTATTTATGAAGGCAGAGTGTCTACAAAAGGAAACGTTCTTTTTGAAGTCTGAGGGCTCCCCAGACCCCATTACATGGAAGCCCCCAGGCTGGAGGCCTCCATTTCATGGGATAAGGGGAGCCATATGACTTCAAAAAGAAATAGTTTATTTTTTAAGTCCCTCAGCCTTCATAAAGAAATGATTTCTGTTATGGTTCGGTCCTTAACGGAACTAATTTCTTTATGAAGTCAGAGTGACTTCAAAAAGAAACAGTGTCTTTTTGAAGTAATAGGCTCCCCTCGACCCCCTGACGTGTGTGTGTATTTTGAAAGGGTGTACACTTAAATGTGTAGGTAGCTGCCTGTGTGAGTGTCTGGTGAAAGGGTGCACACAAATGTATTGGTTGCTGGGTGTGCGTGCGTGCATGTACAGTGAAAGGGTGCACACTTAGGGTGGCTGCGTGAGTGTGCCTGCATGGTGAAAGGGTGCACACTTCAATGTATAGGTGGCTGCCTGTGTGAGTGTATGGTGAAAGGAAATGTATGGGTGTGTGCCTGGGTGTGTGTGCCTCCATGGTGAAAGGGGGCTCACTTAAATGTATGGATGGCTGCTTGGGTGTGCCTGTTGTTCGGTGAAAGGGTGCACTGAGCCTGTATGGTGAAAGAGTGCACAGTTAAATGTATGGATGGCTGGTGCGGGTGTGTGTGTATGGTGAATGGTGTGTGTGCCTGTGTTCAGGGGCACAACAAAACATACATTTCGAGGGGGCTGATCCTTCAAATGTTGGGAGAGGCGCTAACTTCACGGGTGATGGGGCAAACTTATTTATGGGGGGACATCTAACTTCTTCATGCATTTTAATCAGACTATTCTAGTGCAGATTCAATGTTACAAGCAGTTGACTCTCTCCTTTAAGTCTGAAATCACCCACTTATGGACTGCTGTGAGAATGAGCGGTCTCCTGTTCCCTCTCTACCTTTCCAATCACTCCCCTGGCATGCAAGTACTAAACCCACATCACGATTTAAATTGCCTAAAAAATGTGGTGTTTCAATGCAGGTACTAACAGTGAAATGCTTTACGTTAATAATTGCTGGGCCCTTGTTAACAGCGAAACCCAGGTGCTGTTTAACATCTGTGTCCTGTTCTTTCCGGCAACTGCTCTGAAGGTCAGCCAGGTTGAGTCAATTTAGCCCAAAATTTCAGGGGGGGGGGTGCTGAATCCCAGTCAACTCAATGGTGTTACACCACTATTTGTGTTTAATGCCTTGATTACTTATTGGTAAGCGTCATTACTCCAAGCCCTATTCTTCCTCGTCCCTGTACTTGTGTATGAGGCAGTACTTGTGTATGAGGCTCTCTGCCTCATACACAAGTACTGGGATGAGGTAGAGGTGCATGAAGGTAATGCCTGAATCCACTACCTGTAATCTTCATTACTCCTAGTCCCACTCTTCCTCATCCAAGTATTTACCTATGAGGCAAGGAGCCTAATATGTAAGCTCTGGGACAAGGAAGAGGGACGAGAAGTTAATTCTGGGCCAAGGAGTTGATTTTGTAGGTTGGGGTAGGGGGTGGGTGGGAGAGGGGATGTGTGGTGGGTGGGATTGTGCGATAAATCATAATGGTTGTCCATGTGCAGGCTAAGCAGGCATGATATGTGGTATTAGTGACTAGAGTCATTTTGGTGCAGTCAGTCTAGTCACTCCTCAGTTTAGTATGACTTTTTTTTACTGCGCATTTCTGATAAAGCAGACCTGCTAAGTTTAATGACCTGGCTAGACTGGCATTTGGGTACCACCAGTCTAGCAGTTTCTTACTGCGGCATTGTATATTTTTGTGGGCATCTGTGATTAAATTATATGATAAGTCATTTATAACATGCCTGTACACAAGTGTTTCTAGGCATGACAAGACAAGGGAGGGAAGACAGAAGGAAGACAAGACAAACAATCTTACTAAGCCTTATGTCATTCAGATCCTGCACGTGCGAGAAATGCAAGGGGAAAAGGAGGGGGAAGTGCAAGGAAGAGGGGAGGGGAAAACAGGGCAGTAATGCTCTGAGTAAGTGCAGCGCGGCTCTGGGTAGTTCAAGGAGAACAAGGGACTGTAAGGTTACAGTTACAGCCCCTAAGTGCGTGGTAGGCCCAGAGGCACTGCAAGTTTGACTGATCAAGAAAGAGCCTGGACTCAGTGAGACTCTGAGGGTATCCAAGCAACCAGTCGGTACAGCAGACAGGTAGGTCAGGTAGGTCAGCAGGGGAGGGCGAGAGAGAAAGCAGAGGAGAAGAGGAATGTTTTGAGCTGCTTCCGGAACTTGAGGTGGTCTGCTCAAGTTTGAGAGGCGCAGGGAGGCCATTCCAGAGGGATGCACCTGCAGATGTGAAATCTTCCCCCCTACTCTATGCCTGGAGAAGCGTCTAACCCTTAGAGAGTTGGAGGTAGCTGGGGGAAGGGCTCGAGGAGGAAGGTATTTTGGAAGAGAGTGTTGGATGTAGTGTGGAGCCCGACCCCAGAAAGCCTTTTGGACAATGCAAAGGGTCTTGAACTTGATCCTTTCAGCTACTGGGAGCCAGTGGAGAGATTTCAGGGCTGGAGAGATACGATCCCTGGGCTTGAGGCCAAGGATACGTCTTGCAGTCCTGTTCTCGATTATTTGCAGAGGGCAGAGAGTAGAGGAAGGCAGACTGAGAAAGAGTGTGTTGCAGTAGTCCAGCCTAGAGAGAAACATGGCTCTGGAGATAGTGAGCTTCTGGGGGAAAGTGAGAAAGGGAAAAGCCCCTTTGAGGATGTGCCGCTGGTAGTGGGACTTCTTGGCGATGTCCAAGTTGTGAGGAGAGAAAGAGAGAGTGGAGTTGAAGATGACACCAAGGTTGTTTGCCTTGCAGGAAGGCAAAGGAAGATGGCCCAAAGTGGGTGGACAGAGTGAGAGACGGAAAGCACAGGCAGGGGTCCCAATGAGAAGGATCTCTGTCTTACTGGCAGTAAGGCAGAGATTTTTGGAGGCGCACCAATCCTGAATCACGGATAGACAGTCAGGAATGAGCAAGGGAGGAGAGGAGTCTGAAGGAAAGCTGAGTGTCATCCGCATAACACTGAAAGTTAGAGGAGAAGGTACAGATCAGATGGCCAAAGGGGCCAAGTAGATGTTGAAAAACCAGGGTGAGAGGAAAGAGCCTTGGGGAATGCCACAGGTAGACAGAGAAGTGGTGGAGAGAAAGGGACCAAGTTGGACCTGGGAGGGGCAGTCCAAGAGGAAGGAGGTCAGCCACTCCAGGGCCTGATCCATGACGCCCAAGTTCTCACCTAGTCAATTGATCAGGATGGCCTGGGTGACTGTGTCAAAAGTAGACAAAAGATCAAGGAGGATTAGGACAGAAAAGAATGCTGGAATCAAGGTTAGAGAGCAGATCTTCACGGGTGTTCAGGAGAGCAGTTTCTGTGCCTCTGGCAGCTCTTAAACCAGACTGATGCCCATGGAGACAACCAAAAGATTCAGTGTGGAGTGTAAGCTGGGAGATGGCCAGCGTTTCTAAGAGTTTGCCCAGGAAAGTGCTGATGGAGATTGGGCAATGGTTTGCTGGGCAGGTAGGATAGGCAGATGGCTTCTTGAGGAGTGGGTGCACAAGGGAGTGTTTAAGGGGAGATAGGAATGTTCCAGTGGCAAAACAGTGATTACAGAAATTAGCCAAGGCTGGCGCAAGGGTGTGAATATGGTCCTTGATGGTTCTGGAGGAGCAGGGGAGCACCTGTTTGGACAACACTTTCCTAAATCAGACTTGTCTAGAAACCATGTCAGGTGTTGTCAGAGAGAAAGAGGAGAAAGGAGGAGGAGAGGTAGAGATGGCCAAATGGGGTCCGAGAGAGGAAGAGGGAGAGGAAGAGGAGATAGAGGACAGGATGTCTGGAGTTTTAGCCAAATCCATACAGAGGGCCTGGGAGGGAACAGGAGAAGTAGATGTTATTACGTATCTACATTGGTCTACATTGGGCAGTCAGTGGAGCATGTTTTTAATGTGGCATGGCATTTTTATTAGCAAAGCATTAATGTTCCTGTGCACTGTTGGTGACTTGCATGTATTGGATTGGTGTTACCCTACAAAACAATTGCAAGCACTCTTGCTTTTTAGCCAATTTTTCTCAGCACAAGTGTGCTGTATATTGCATTAAAACACATATTGGGCCTCATTACAAGTGTGCCGCTCCGGTAACAATTGTGCTGGTAAGCTTACCGGCACCATGGTTACCGGACCGGCACACTACGGGTCTGCCTGTCAGAGTTGCTGGGCAGGTCTGACCCTGCACAGCGGCCACAGTAAGCAGACCGTAACAGAGGCACCGGCACCGTTATTAACAGTGCCAGTGCTTCCGTGTTCCCCATTCCCATAGAGTCCTATGTGATTCTATGAGAATTGGAATTTACAGAATTTTGGCACATGACTTTCGGGCCGCCGGGTCTTGTAATAATACCCTGGTGTTACTGGGAAGTCAGGCGGCGGTAATCATCGCCAGGGTTACCGCCAGACCGGTAATGAGGACCATTTACATCTTTCTCCTAGCACAGTGTGCAGCATTCCCCTTCAGCAGCACGTTTGTGCGTATTGTGCAAGTGGTATAATCTAAGCCCGCCCAGAGTGTGGCATGGCCAGTGATTTGTTGTCGAGTTGGAGGGGGGCCCTCAGCATGGCTCGCAGGGGGGGCCCCACATTTTGTGTTACGCCACTGATGGGTACCAGGGGCAATGTCTGTGACTGCGGGGGATTCACACTGGAGCCAAGGCTAAGAGACCTGTTATTAATACACCCTCGTTTATCCATTATGCCATTAACCTCACAGGTCAGGAACTCACTGCTTAATCGATAGGCACATAAAGTGCCACGACGTCATGTAAATGGCAAAAGTGCGCTAAGTGCCACGTAACGTAGCATTATTATTATTAAACGAGAAAATGCAACAGCGAATGAAATGCCTATGGGGCACACAAAATGTGTTGGTTTAAGTACATTCGTGAGTACGTTATTGTCAACTGAACATCACAGTTCTACTGTTCCAAGCGCACTGACTGTATGCAGTTAGTTAAATACGATACGAGATGCGAAGTAGGAGTTACTGCGTCAGCTTTGAGGGACGGGCATATTAGCAGATACCCTCTTTTAGGAACACAATGGTGATCTCGTTTTCTAAGACAATGTTTTCCCCGCCTTGGCTCTGCCGCGCCACCTCCCCTCCGCCTCTCAGCTGTGTTCCAGGGACTGGACCAGCCTTGGTCATACAGAGCAGGAGGACGTGGCGCCCTGGCTTTAAGCTGCCCGAGGCGATAACACTCAGTCGCTGGAGCAGCCAGTTAGACGGCATTCCGTTTTTGGTGGATGTATTAAGAAATGAGATGGGCCCGGCCTTTTATGAGACATTTGCACAGTGCACGCCACCCTGCTCCGAGGAGGTCACTCCAGTCTAGGCAGCCTTTGAGACGCAGGTGGTGATTTAGCTGTGTCCCATTACGGTTCTAAAAGGATAGGCGTGCACATAATTCAAGAAAATGTTTGACTTTCCAGTACGCAAGATTTAAATGTTGCCATCTCAAGCATCGAGCCAAGGGTAGGTCCCCAAAACACCCCGGCCGCATCCACTTCCACTGTCGGGGTTCCGTGAGTCTGGTTTTTGAGATTTTCCACTTAGAGTGGAAACGGGCAGGGTCATCCAGGTGTGCTCTATGTTCTCATGCCTGTTTCTAGTCTATCTGGAAAGTTCAAATTAATAATCTCTGATCAGTTAGGTGCCACCATGAACCAAGCATTGGCAAAACCAATCGTTTTGGCTTTTAAATAGCACTCTGTAATCAAATGTGTCAGGCATTACTATCACATGCTCTGCTATGTTTAAGCACTTGCCTCATCGCCAGGGATTGACTTCAAATGTCTAGGTAAACAAACTTTTGGCATGAATTTTCCTGAAATACCCAGGTACTCACAACATTGTTTCATGTGTGTATTTGTGTGTGAAAGGTGTGTGTGTGTGTGTGTGTGTGTGTGTGAGCAGTTTGTGTGTGGGCAATGTTAGCGTGCGTGTGTGCTGTATGTGTGCAGTGTGTGTGTGTTCTTGCAGGGGCAATGTGTTGGAGGGACAGTGGTACGGGTACAGTGTGAGTGGGGGCTGTGTGTGGGGGCGCTCAGTGTGTAGGGGTGCAGTGTGTGTGTGGGGGGGCAGTGACTTTAGTGGGGAAATTCACAGGGCTGTGACGAATTGAGGGAATTCATCCCTTCTCCCCAATGGGGAGCCCCCTCTAGTGAGACTACTCCACAACACCCTAGCTAGGGGTTGAGGCTAATGGGACCTCCCCGGGAGAGATTGGCCCTTTGGGGACAAGGGCTCCCGTTCCTCTGAGGAACTCCCTACACCAGAAAACATGATGACATATATGGAACTGTCAAACCATCACATACATCAAAACTGGGACGAGGAAGAAGCTAACTGATGGTATTATTTTGAAGAAAAAAACGGTCTCTTTAAGCTGAAATATACAATCCACTGAGACAAGTGGAATGAAATATGAAGACTCGTCAGACATGAAGCGAGAAGAGGGAAGAGAAGCGAGAGAAGAGGTTGTTGCCAAGCAGGTGAGGTAACTTGGTTCCGTGACATTGTGAGGAGTGGTATCCTCAACGGAATGCAGAGCCTGCAAGATACAAACTTGCTGGCAGGCAACAAGGATAATGCTAAGACGCCAGCGTTGGCGTAAGGCTGAGAAGGAACAAGCCGACTGGGGCTTACTGTCAGGATTCCAGGCCGGTATACCTAAATTGGGTCTCAAGCGCAATGTGGGCACACATACAGTACAGCCACGCTTCCCCTCCATTCACAAAGACATCCGACATTGTTTACCTCACCCGCACCCTCATTACAGACTTTGTAATTCAAGGGGAGTCAAAGGTAGAACATCCTACGAAAAGAACTGGAAGTTGCCATGGAGACTATGGTGTCCGCATCACAGTCTACGGATCCCAATCCGAGAATCACGCAAGTCAGAGGTCATGTGATCTGGAGTACTTAGGCACCTCCCATCTTTCACTCCAGTGCTTCTGATTTTCCGAAATGCACCTTGTTTCTTGCCCGTTCCTGAACCAACTTTTGGATTACCTCGTTACTGAAACTTGGACTGTTATTTTGACCTTGCTTTTCGTCTCTCCCTTAACTGCTTCCACGTTGATATGGATCCTCTTGTCTTGTAACCACACCGATTTGAAACACTGTTTTGGACTGCCTTGCCTCCCGCTCTGCTACATTTACCCGCCAGTCTGTTGCTGACGTATTTCTGTCCAGATTCCATGCTGAAGTTCTGTAGAAGCAATAATCTCTCCCAACTGTCCTCCTTTTTGCACAAGGACTAGAGACTTACTGGTGCGCTTGTGGAGGTCCGTTAGGCCTCCTTGTGCCGTCGGGCTAGATGGCCTTTCCTGGGACTAGAGACCTTGCCACTCCGTTAAGTAGGTGTCCTCCTGCCGTCGGGGTTAGTGGTTCTCAGGATTATTGCTTCATTACACATCTATCATCTGCTCAGCTGCTTTCACGTATCCACAATAACTTGGAATCACCCGCTTTTATGGACATGCCATCACCATACATGATAAGACACCATATTATTGAGTGATACATATCAGACAACTCCAAGTTGTCTGTTAACAGTATTTATGGTACAATATACCTGTGTGTGTATATATACATATATATATATATATATTCAATGAAAAAACTTTGTTAAAAGGGACGTTATGGTTAAGTTGCGCTACTAACCTCAAAGGGGAAATGGGGCACACTATTTACATTTACATTCACCACGCTCAGATTTTCGATATGTCCGCGGACATGGTGGTAGTCCGCGGACATCGAAATCACTAGCTAGGGGTTCAGTATGTTCTGTTACATGTATATAAAGTCAGGGATATTATGGTTAAGTTGTGCTACTAAAAACATATGAAATTCAGTAAAAAAACTTTTTTAAAGGGACGTTACGGTTAAGTTGCGGTAATAAAAACCTATGAAATTCAATGAAAAAACCTTGTTAAAAGGGACGTTATGGTTAAGTTGCGCTACTAAAAACCTATCAAATTCAGTAAAAAAACTTTGTTAAAGGGACGTTATGGTTCAAAGTAAAACCGAAAAACCCCTGAAATTCGGCAGTTATGGTAAGATAAGCAACCATAACTCGCGCCACCGTGCACTGCTAACACTAACACCCAGGACATCAAATATGACATCACAAATGTCATTGATGACATCACTGATGACATCACATGGCTGGCTCTCCCTTTTTTTCCTTTACTGACATATCTAAGTTTTTTTTACTGAATTTGATAGGTTTTTAGTAGCGCAACTTAACATAACGTCCCTTTTAACAATGTTTTTTCATTGAATTTCATAGGTTTTTAGTAGCGCAACTTAACCGTAACATCCCTTTAACAACATTTCTTTACTGAATTTCATATGTTTTTAGTAGCGCAACTTAACCATAATATCCCTGACTTTATATACATGTAACAGAACATACTGAACCCCTAGCTAGTGATTTCGATGTCCGCGGACTACCGCCATGTCCGCGGACATATCGAAAATCTGAGCGTGGTGAATGTAAATATAAATAGTGTGCCCCATTTCCCCTTTGAGGTTGGCTCTGAAAAGAGACGTTTTTATTGGGTTTTTTTGCAGATGCTTGACAGACACCTGTTATTTAGTATTTTTATTTTTACTTTACTCCTAAAATCTTCACATAACCTTCTCCAAAGCAACCCTTACATTCCAAATCAGAATGGCATTTCCCATAAAAGATAAGGAAATGCCATCTTCTTTAAAACAAACAGCATTACTGGAATCAATATTCTCATTATTACAGAAGAACATACCAGCTCTAAGCATGAAGGCATACATGCCTCGGTTGATTACACACCTAGCATTGTTTTGCTGAGGACAAAAAACGGAACTATTGTCCCATATTGCCCTAGGTACTAATCCAGAAAAAATGACTTTGGCATTTGGAAGGATGTTCATTACTGCTTGAACCAAGTGTTCCAAATCTGCCAACAAAGTAGGGGCACTGACATAGCCCAAATGGAAAGCACCATAGTGCAAAACTACCACATGGGGACTGTTCATCCTGCCCATATCTTCACAAACTTGTACAATCCCCTGTACATTGCAATCAGGCACAGTGCTCCACACCACCTCCACTCCTTTAACATCAAAATTCTTTGCAACATGCCTGCATTGAGCATACTGTTGTAAACCATGCACAAACATACCTCCAAGCACCAACACCCTGACTTTCTCCACTTCTGCCATCTTCACTACACACAGTCTCTTTGAACACAAATCCACAACCTCAACATCTGATTGGCTGATCCCTACAGTCTTCTTTCCATGCTGGATTTGCTGGAAAGCCCCAGATGTAGCACGCCCTGTCCGGGGACCGCGTAACTCTTAGACAGCCTTTCTACCATTTCCACTTCACTCTCTGTGCCATTCCCTCATTGGATACAGCTAAGCAGGCACACAATACGGAGAACGTCCTCAGAACACCCCCATTTTCTTTATGTACGAACATTTCAGGACACCGCGAGTGTTCTTAGAACACTTTCAGCTTGACAACAAACAATACAGACAACGTCTTCAGGACACCCCCTGCGAACATTCCAGGACCCCACGAGTCTTCTTAGAACACTTTCAACTTGACACCGAATCCATTCTGTTTATTTACGAACATTTCAGAACAGCCGTGTTGTCCGCAGAAAAATCGAACACAACAAAAGCGTCTAGCACATAAAAAAAACAGAACATTGAACCTATCTCATACTCCTCCAACCTCCCCAAACACTCTCACACACCAACACACTCCACTAAATACAATTTTTAATCCAAGTTTCACCGCACTGTCCGCGGTCGTCGGCGAATACAAGATGGCGGGTGCCACAAAAAATCTGACGGGCTCCACGCCCCACGCCGTTCAATCAGCGAACACGTCGCATGTTCACGGACATCACACAAGCCACCCGGCCAATCAGGGTACTGTCCGCGGAGCAAACCGGGAAGTCCGTCCGCGAAGCGAACGGAGATATCACACATTCTTTTGCCTTACATTTTGGTCATTTTAAAAAAAACTACTGGACGGATTTACACCAAATTTGCAAAAGCACGCTTTCGGGAGCAAGCCCCCACTCCTGCCGCAAATTTGGTGTAAATCCGTCCAGCAGTTTGGGCTGTAGGTGTGCGCAAAGTTTATTCCCATTATGTCTATGGGAAAAAACAAATGTTTTGGGACCCCCCTATAACTTTGCCACCCCTGGAACAAACCTCTCCAAACATTGCAAGACAATTCAGAGTGGGCCATATACTTTTTTTGTAAAGTTTGGTGAGGATTCGTCCAGAGGGAGCGAAGTTATAAGCCACCCAAAAAATGCTCTTCCTATGGAAACACCAACTTAACCATTACTACATGGAGGCTACCGCATCCATGTAACATATATATATATATATATATATATATATATATATATATATATATATATATATATATTGGTGTATGGAATCATTAACGTAATTCCTGTCGTTCTTTTGACAGCCTGGTGTTCATGTTGTGTCCATTCTTCCAAAGAATAGATCTCTCGGTATGTTATTTATACATTCAGAGGGTTACATTGTTGGGAAGAATTTGTCCCCTACACTACGGGCTCAAGTACACCGAAGGACTTGTTCCCTCAAGTACAATGCGGATTCTGACACTTACGAAGCCAAGAACCTGAAAAGGTGCAAGGTGAGGGGGGCTTGAGATGTGGTGGTGGTGTGACCACAGGCAGTGGTCGAAGTGAGCGGGAGCGGTCGGGAGCGGTGCTCCTATACTTTCTTTAATTACCTTTTACAGCTCCTATACTTTTATTTTAAAAAGAAACCGTTCCGGAATTGTTTTGTTTTAAAATAACAGTGTAGGAAGAAGTTGAAACTTGCACTTTCAGTGCACTGCATGGAATGTTCCCTTAAACAACAGGTTCAAGTGTTTGGGGGGATTTATTCTGTGTGGGAGGGGACGTGGCGATGGGGTTTGTGGGGAGCGGGTGCAGGCCAGCAGGGAACATAGCTCCATTACTTCGTTTCGTACACTTCGACCACTGACCACAGGAGAATCATAGTGAGCAGCAGGCCCGTACAACAGCACCTATAACGCTCCTAGGCAGCTGCAGAAAGCTGTGCAGCTCTCCACTGCCATACTGAGTCACCGAGCAGATGAACAAAAAGTCAAGGAATGTAAAACTGCTGTGCAGTGGAGAAGCAAAGCCGACAGCCTGTAAGAAGCCCAGAGATGTTTTCCAATAAAGAGGAAGGCAACAGGAAAACGTGGAGGTACAGGAAGATCTGTGATACCGAGAAAGCCATGAGAGGACGTTTCTAGAAATTGAACTTTAACAGTCCGAGAAAGAAAACGATACAATTCCCTGAAGGGGAGGCTAAGGGAAATGTGAATTCCTCGATAAACCTGAATTGTATAAATGTAAGGAAATGTGAGATAGCATATCCTGAAAAAGAGGAAACTGAAAGAGACAAAAACATAACGTGAATTTGAATGATGTGAACGATCTGAATACAAGAGAGAGAGAGAGATAGAGATACTTGAAGGACTGAGTCATTAATGGAACATTTCTCTACCTTGCCAAGCAGACAGAATCAATTGTGTAGCAAAAGGAGATGAATGGGAAGTTACCCTTGAGGATAAATCAACCCGAATCAAGTACACTTAGGCGCAAAGTGGAATAAAGTGGGTTAACTTGAGAAAAGAACTGTATGAGCTGATAAAAAGAGTGACCAAAGATTCTGGAATGATCATCTATTAAGAAGGTAAGTGTAGAAAGCACCAAGCAGGAGACAGGAATAATTCTCCTGCCCTTTTGTTTTGTTATATTAGTGATAGGGTCACCTAGGTAGAATGTGGACGGTGGACATATTCTTTTGAACATTGAGAAAGACGACTGATGAGTACCTTAGTTATTCCTTTAGGTAGAAAATCTCCCATAGCTATAGGGATAACTAGGACTTTACATGTATTGTTTAATGAAACCTGAAGTAACAATGTTCTTAAAGAGGTTGCACCCTTCTTCTGATCCTGCACAGGGCACAGTGCCTGGTGTGAGGGTAGTGTGTGTAGAAGGTTTGGAAGGAGTATGTGTGGGGGAAGTGTGTGTTTGTGGGTTTCAGTGGTCTGTGTTTGGTGGATGGATTGTGAGTGAGGGGGTGGTGTGTGTTCTTTTGGGCAGTGTGTGGGGGTGTAGTGTATGGTAGCAGTGCGAAAGTGTGGAGGCAGTGAGTGTGTATGGCAAGTGTGTGGGGGAAATGCGCGTGTGGTAAGTGTGTGTGGGAGATGTGTGTGGAGCCAGTGGGTGTGAAGGAATAGTGTGTGCATGTGTTTGGGTACAGTGTGCCTTGGGTGGCAGCAGTGTGTGTATGTGAGGGTGAAAGTATGTAAGGGTGAACGTGTATGTATTGGGGCAGTTTACTTGTAGGACAGTATCCTTGTCAGGCAGTGTGTGTGAATTTGTAGGGGAAGTGTGTGTGTGGGGCTAGTGTTAGTTTGTAGGGGCAGTTTGTGTGGGGGCAGTGTTAGTGTGTGCGTGCAGTACATGTGTGGTGCTGGACAATGTGTGTGACGGGGGTCTGCATGGACTAATGTGCAGAGAGCAGTGTGTGGTGGGGAATTGTGGGGGCTGTGTGTGTGGGGAGCCCGGTGTGCTGGAAGGGGTAGTATGTCGACAGTGGTGTGCTTGTGGAGTGTTTAGCAGGAGTATGCATGGCAATTGTTAGAGTGTTTGCGTGTGTGTGAGCAGAGAGTGTGCATATGTGGGGACACTATGTGTGTGTTGTTACTGTGGACATTGATAACCCCTGGGGGAGGGGTGAGCAAGATTTGTTTTATGATGACACCATAAAGGCATGTTGTGACAACTGATTATAAATGAAGGTAAACAATGATATGGGAGAAATCTGGAAATATATTGGAATACCTGAAATGTCACTCTCTTTACATATGTATGCAAGCGTTTGTTATTTTTCTTTTTATTCCAACCGACAATGTATAGGGAAATCCCCATCTATTGGCTTTAAGCAATATTTGCCCAGAGGGCTCTCTAACTGGACATGCGCAGTAGGACTGCCGAGACAGCACTTTCAAGAGCCCTCAGGGTGAATGGGTGAAGTTCAACTGGTCAGCATTTTCTGATTCTGCTGGCATATACCGGTTAGGACAATGGAACTATATTCTTGGCCGGAAGTGCTTCAGGGGGCAACGCCCCTACACCCCTCACCTGAGGAGGTGGACACCGGATATCGTTAGACCAGAGCGACTGACCCAGAAGCAGAAGACCACATGATGGCGAGGGACAGGACAGAAAATGAAGAGAGACTATGGGAATATACACAAAGGGTTATTGTTATGTCTCTGGGGCCTGGAGAGGTCAAACAGAAATGATGTATGTTATGAGGGGTCAGACCATGGGAGGATATAAGGTGAAGGCGAATTGGAGGTGGATTGGGTTAGTTTGGGCGTTGGGTTAATGGGGTGCTGTCCGTTTATGAGGTTTGCACACCAGTGATAAATTATATCTTGTTTTGTCCATTCTCGACAAGACTAGTAATACCTTTTGTTCTGATTTGCGTCGATAGATGGTGCCCATGACTCGGACCTGTTGTGGAATGCTGCAGATAACCAACTCCTGAGGGTTTCATCTGGACACCCCCACAAATGCTCAAAACGATAAGGCAGGGGACCTGCTTGCAAATCTCCAAATGGGGCTTCTGAAAGAGGATATCAGGGATGGTGAGAGTGTAGGCGTGGCTGCACGGGGAAACAAAAGACCCTCTTGGGACCATGGAATGGACAATGTGGGATGGAATGTTTTTAGGATTTTTAGCTGGATATATAGTTTTGGTAGTGGTCTCTGCTTGCTTCATAACTGTTATTCTTTTAGTTCTGTCTCTCTTTTATCCAGAGATTAATCGAGTAAAATACCAAGGGTAGGGACTCAGCCAGGTACAACGTACGGGTACTGGCTAGGGTAGCAAGTTGGATCAAGGATAAAGCCCGAATTAAATAGGAATAGGCAGATGAGTGGATGGTGAGAGCACTTGCCTGTGTCAGGACCACTCCGCGGTGTCACTGGTTGTTAATCTTAAGCCTCTTTCCTCTCAGAACTGCAAGGGAGTGGAGCCAAAGAACTCATGGAGCAGGGGGGCTTGGGTAATGGGTCCAGTGAAGAGTGAATGCAGACTTAAATAGGGAAAGGAAAATGCACAAACAGCAATCAAAACAGGCGGAGGAGCCCCCAAACGGGTCGCCCGCCCATTATATGTTTAGGCAGTTTACTGGTTTGTCTTGTGATTATTTGGACTCATGATGTTATTTGACTTGACGTAACAGACACACTCAATTTCCGATTGAAAGGATGTTTAATTTAGATGAACTGGGAGCCCCTTAAAGGGCTCTGGAAATAGAAGGTACTAAGATACCAGCAGTACAGTTGGGGGGGCATTTGTGGTGGAAGAGCCAACAGCTAGGAGAAATGACATAAAGTCAGAGGGAGATTAAAGATTGACTGAGGGGACAAATAACATTTCTGAGAGGTAGGAGAGGAACGGAAGGGGCTTGACTAATATCTTCTGTTGTATAACAAGCAAACCTTATTCTAAGAAAATAACCAACACCCAAGAGAATCCAACTGGCCTTCCATTCATTTGTACAAGTACTTGGATGAAGAAGATGGCAAGGAGTGTGAAGATTGATCCCGAGAACAGTGCTGAGCAGTCTAGTATCCCGCTGAACCTAATTGGGGTAAACTCATTCAAAATAGACAAGGGGAACTAGGTGAGGGAGATCCCCTCTCCTGAGAGGAATTGCCAGCAATGCTGTAGTACTGGCTGCAAGACGGGAGAGGCGAACACCATGCACGGAGAAGGGAGAAGGACCGGACGTAATCCAGGACATAAGGACTACGTGTGTCATAGCCCAAACAACCCTCCAGGCATTTCAGGATCTCGAGAGCTGCCAGCTGAAGAAAAGGTCATCCGGGAAAAGCGAAGAGCACAGCGAAGTGGAAACCGATGAAACAAAGCACCTGAATGCTGCCAGAGCTTCGCACAGACGTCCTGTTGCTCAGAAGATGCGAACCCAGCACAAAGGTATGTGGGCAGGCTGAGAGGGACTTGAGGTCCGGGGAAGATGGGGATTGAATACAGAAACCTGAATAAGAGGGTCTGGGACCCTGAAAATATACTGTGAGTCTGGGAGCCGCACTGCTATGATGAGGATAGCCGAATAAGAGGGTCTGGGATCCCAAGAGTCAAAGAGATAGAATCCTACACTTGGCAGGAGAGTGAACAAAGCTGTCACGATTCAGAACTGTGAGTCTGGGCCCCATACTGATATGAGGCAAGAGAATAAGAGGGTCTGGGACAATTAAATGAAAGGAGATAAAAATAGAAGATGTATATGCTTGGCAGTAGAGTAAACCAAGCAGGCACGCTACTGCATGGTGTGTCTGGGACACGCACACATATGAGAACCAAAGGCTAAGGGGAACTTTATCAGAGAGAACACAGGATCTGGGACCCAGCAAGATAAAGAGTGTTGTGCTACATTATTGTGAAAGCATAAAAGGGACCAGGGAAAGGAAGACAAATCCCTTGGCTAACAGAGTATTGTTTGGACTCTGTAATAAGGAGACAACCTCCCAGTTAGTTAAGTGGAAGAAGACGGAATCCAGGGTAAGGGAGCCATTCCCTGGATATTACAACATTGTGTCTATTGGGGAGAACATTTGCGTATTTCTTAAAACCACCAGAGACATTTCTAACTTTTTGTTGGCAAAGATCTTTTACAGTATTTTCTCAGTTGAGAAAATACCCTTGCACATTAGATTCAGGTTAAGAGTGTTAGGGTCAGTAGTAGGGTTTTTGGACACGACAGTGACTCTTTGTTTGACATCCTGACGTTTTCATTAGTTTTCGTTGAGGCAGGGAAACCCCTTTAGGGACAGAAAGGCATTTTACCAAACAACGTTTTGTGTTGAATAAAGATTTATGATGCAGAACATGTCACCTCTGTGTCCGAGCTTTACTTCTGCACCCTTACAGCTGGCAGACCAAGCCGTTAGCACAGCTGGTGGTGGTGGTGGTGAATCATTATGTTGCTTGCCAGCAGCAGAAGAAGGAAACATACGAAAACAACCTCATGTTGTTGCAGATGCAGAGTCTTCAGGGACAGGTGAAGGACAGCTTCAGGGAACAGGACATTATCTGGGGAATCAGTCCCAAAGAGCGGGCGACAGAGAGGTAGAGGAAGGGGCAGAGGACGGGGGGGGGAGTGCTACAGACATGTCAGAGCAAGCAGGGGGGATATGTGGGACAACTGCAGCAACTGAGACAATGGGGACAGTTTGATAAACAACAGGGGTGTGGAGCAAGGAGGCAACAAATAGGGGGAAATTGGAATACCAAGCAGGTTCCGAGAGCCATTGCACCAAATCTTTTGATTTGTAATTATTGTAAGCAGGAGAGACATTGACAAAATGAATGCCCATTTAGACCTCAGAGATACTAGCAACAGGGTGATCATATTCCATATAACGTCCAAATGCCACTGCTAGAACCACAGGTCCAAAAACAGACAGTTCCAATGGGGCCAATGCCTCAATTTCCAAACCCAAACACTCACCCTTTCGTCCGTGGAGATCTCCGAGGGACAGATGGGGATTCAAGTGGATTTTTAACAATTAGAAGGGGAAGGGACTCTTGAAGCATTAATGATCCCAGTGGACTAGGAGGGTCCTTATGTGCAATGCAATGTTCAAGGGGTGGCATCACCATGTTCGGGGGACACAGGGGCGAATAGATCTGATTTCCAAATTAATATTTGTCCTTGTGTTCTGATATCAGTAGAGGCAGTGAGAGCAGTAGGCATATCGAATACTAGTGTTTTACACCCGGTGACAGAGCCCTTTATTGTCACTTTGGGGCCCATTACAGATCAACATGGTTTTTGTTTGTGTCCCATATCACCTGTACATTTGCTGGGGGGAGATTTGCTTTGTAACATGAGGTCTGCTATCTATTATACCCCAATGAGGTGTTTTTGAGAGTACCCTCAGATACTGTGCTAGCGATGATGGCTACATTAAGGGAAGAAACGGGAGCAGGGGTAGTGGAGAAAGATAATTAATAGTCGGAGGACATAGGTGAGTTGATTGATTCGATACCAGAGAGTTTGTGGGCCACCCATAATAATGAGGTGGGATATATACACAATGCCGAAAGGTGAAGATAAAAGGTAGAACCGTTGAAAAGGTTGCACACCCCAGTACTCCTTGAACCCTGAAGAGGAGGCAGGTATCACCACAGTCATTGGATCTCTGCTGAGTCAGGGGATTATTGTTCTGACCAATAGTATAAGCAGTACTCCTATTTTTCCTGGGAAGAACCCAGGGAAGGAGGTTTACCGTTTTGTACAGGATTTATGGGCTATCAATGCTGTGGCGATACCCTCCTTTTCTGTGGTGCCAAAACAGGGGACCATAGTGCCCTGTTTCCTTCAGAGGCTGTGCATTTCGCAGTGCTCGACTTGTGCTTAGCTTTTTTCTCTGTTCCTATGCATAAAGATAGTCAGTAATTATTTGCATTCTCGTATAGGAGATCCAGTACCCATGGACCCATTTGCCCCAGGGGTATACATGGTCCCCAACCGTCTTTTCACAACAGCTAAAGAAAGATCTGGATGATATGAATTGGCAGGGAAGTCGGTGTCGATACACTATGTTGATGATTTGTTAATTGCCTCAACCTCATATGAGGCTCGTAAAGAAGATACCAGAGTTCTGCTAACAGCATTGGCCAAGAAAGGACATAATACTTCAACGAAGAAGCTACAATTGTATGCTCCTAGTGTACATTATCTGGGACATGACATCATGAAGGGATGTAGACTGATATCCGCTTCTTGGAAAGAGGCTGTTTACAACATACCTAATCCTCAGACTATAACCCAAATGCAAGCTTTTATTGGGGAAGTCCGTTACTGCTGGCAATTGATATGAGGATTTGCAGAAATAGTCAAACCACTTCAGGAGTATACCAAATTGAACAATGTTGCACCATTATAATGGACACCAGAAGCAGAAGAGACTTTTACTAAGATCAAGCGGCTATTCGCTGAAGCTCCCACATTGAGCCTACCTGATTATAAGAAAAGATTTACCTTGTACTGCCACGAGAGAAAGGGATTTGTTCTGGCTGTCCTCACCCAGAAGCATAAGATCCATTATAGACCCGTACACTATTGTAGTAAAGAGGTGGATATGGTTACGGCAGGAATGCCGCCTGTCTACGGGCAGTGGCTGCTGCTGCCCTAGCAGTGGACACATTAAAAATGTAGTATTGGAGGCACCTTTAAAGGTGGCTGTGCCACATGCAGTGGTGTTGTTGTTGTTAATAACAAAGACACAACACATGTCTGTCTCGAGAGCCTGGAAATATGAATGCTCTTACTGAATTCTTCCAACATTACTTTGATTAGATGCTCAATTCTGAATCCAGCATCATTGTTGCCTACTCCTCAGGAGGGAGAGCCACACAATTCCACCAGCCCGACTTTGTGTCACTGACGGACTTCCTGCTAATGCCCCGTACAGACTTCTGCGATGTACCACTGCCGACCCCCATCTCAAGTACTTCATGGACAGGTCGTATTTTAGAAATCAGAATGAGCAAATGGCCATGGGCTACGCAGTATGTGCCCCTGGGAAGCTGGTGGAGAGCAGCAAACTGCCCCAAGTGCATCAGCCCAGGTGACAGTTAGTGGCCCTTACACGAGCCTCAATGTTTATACTGATTAATGATACACCTTTGGCATAGACCACAACTTTGGTCAACTCTGGAAGCAGAAGGGCTTCATGACATCAACCGGTACTTCCATAAAAAACGGTCAGTACGTATTAGCTCTTTTAGATGCCATAATGTTTCCTGAGAGGATTTCTATCATTAAGTGCACCGCCCATCAGGCACTGGTTGATTCGATAAGTATTAGAAATTATTTTGCTGATCGAACCACCAAACTGGTTGCCACATTAGAGGACAGTGATGTGTATGCATTACCAGGTCAAAGAGTTCAAGAGGTGACTCCATATAAAACACATTAAAAGACATTGCGCACATGCAGGAGAATGTGCCGTGTAATGAAAAGGATAATTGTAACAGGAAGGGTTGTCTGCTGCATGAGGACTCTCTGTGGTGAGATGAGCAGGGTCACTTGGTGGTTCCAAAAATATTAATCAGGGGGAAGGGTGGGCACCACTTCTATATTCAATAATTCACAATTATTTCTTATTATTCACAATTGTTGTGGGAGCTCACCTTGTAGCCTCGGCACAAGGTAATGACAATATCAAAAAGAAGAAACGGATAACTTCCGTCCCTGGGTGAGCTCGCTCAAAGAACCCTTTCCGGGGTTTCAAAATTATATTCCTCTCAATTAATCACTTTTAAGTCAGTTAGACATGATTGCAAGTTTCTGTGTAGTTTTTCTTCAAATCCCATTATTTATTCCTGACCCATCAGTGTTATTGCAGTTTTTAGCTAATGCATTTCGGACTTCCGTCCATCATCAGGGCCATTAACACTGTTATACATTAACCGTACATTAATCAGTCACATGATATAGTCCACATATTCAATTGAAACAGTTCCCCATCATAAAGTGTATCCCACGATTTGAGCAAGATATAAAGTATGGCATATAAGTAATATGAATCAAACGTACCAGGTTAAAGTTGCAGTCCACATGCAATTCAAGAAAAAATGAAAAAACATACAATAAGTCAACGCAAATTCATTAAAGTACCTCATTCAATTGTCAACTTAGCTATTTGTTTTAAAGAAATGACTCGCTACCTGTGTGTCCTTTTCTCCCAGAGCACTGATCCGCTCTGCTGAGTCTCTCAAAGCAGCCCGTATTCACTGTCAAATAACTGTATCAATTAGAGTTCCCTTACTAATTGATACAGATCTATGTATTCATCCCACCTAGATGTACACTTACCTTACTTCCTGTGGGTCGCAGTTATGAACTGGCTACCCGAAAAGAGTTGCCGCCATCACCGCAAGCATATATAAACACTATTCCCCCTCGCGCATGCGCGCGACTCGCTGTCTCTTTCTAACATATACTTTGTCAGCGTACTCCGTATGGTGCAAATTAGGGATATGTGGCTCCCAAAAGATCTCGCAGATCAAACCACCTTCTTAACCGCTTATTGTGCTAGCAAAAGACTGGGGGGCAGATTCATGGAACAAACGTGCGCCGAAAATCTTTGCGCAACTTGGCGCAAGCAGGCAAAAGCGCAAAAAAAAGGTGCACGCGCATGCGTGCGATTCATGGAAGTCCCTGTGCGTTTTTACCTCGGGATGTGCGGCAAACCCGTGCATGGCGCACAAGTCACTGCAACATCCCGAAAGGCGTGCGCGACGCGCACAGTGAAAGCGCACAACCTCGGCGCATACACCAGAAAGTGGGCGAGACACGGGGCGTAACGCGCGGAATGGGGAACAACGCGCAAAAATAAGGGCGTAACTGGGTATGTACTGCAGGGAAGCAGACGGAACGCCCACACGCACTCGAACCACACGTATTCATGGAATCGAATAGGGCAAAGCCACGCACAGCCAAAGACACGCACAAGCTGAAACACGTCCGCCACACGAAGGCAGGCGGTAGAGTCCCTGCGCATTACAAAAGTGGCAACATACAGCAATTGGGCCTGTGCGAGCGGGGCACGTGTATTTCGGGGGTGCGCGGGTTGTTACACACGCGATTGAGCGGGGCATGTGTATTACGGGGGTGCGCGGGAAGTTACACACGCGATTGAGCGGGGTACGTGTATTTCGGGGGTGCGCGGGAAGTTACACACGCGATTGAGCGGGGTACGTGTATTTCGGGGGTGCGCGGGAAGATACACACGCGATTGAGAGGGGTACGTGTATTTCGGGGGTGCGCGGGAAGTTACACACGCGATTGAGCGGGGTACGTGTATTTCGGGGGTGCGCGGGAAGTTACACACGCGATTGAGCGGGGTACGTGTATTTCGGGGGTGCGCGGGAAGTTACACACGCAATCTCATCAGGGTACGTGTATTTCAGGGTGCGGGGGAAGTATCACACGCAACATCAGCAGGGTAAGTGTATTCCAGGGGTGCGCGGGAAGTTCCACCCGCAATTCCATCAGGGTACGTGTATTACAGGGGTGCGCGGGAAGTTCCACATGCGATCTCATCAGGGTACGTGTATTACAGGGGTGCGCGGGGAGCACCACACGTGAATTGCACGTGTGGGTCCTCCCAGGTGTTCCCTCTACACCCTCCACGGCCCCTGCAGGTGGCTCACACCACAGGGGCCTACCCTGCACATGTCCTGCAGGCACCCCATCCACCATGGCCATGCCCCCCAGCCAGCCCACATGTCAACTTGCACTACTGCCCACCAACGCATGTCCCCCTGCACCCCCAGCCACCAGGGGCACCCTCCACCAGGCCCCCACCCATGTCTCCCACCACCCTCCCAGCAGTGCAGGGGCACCCACTACCAGGCCCCCACCCATGTCCAACTCATGTTCACCACCCCCCCACCCCCCAGCACTGTGGGGCACCTGCCAGCAGGCCCCCACCCATGTCTCCCACCAGCCCCACCCCCCAGCAGTGCAGGGTCACCCTCCACCAGGCCCCCACCCATGTCTCCCACCACCCCCACCCCCCAGCAGTGCAGTGGCACCCTCCACCAGGCCCCCACCCATGTCTCCCACCACCTCCAACCCCCAGCAGTGCAGGGGCACAAACCACCAGGCCCCCACCCATGTCTCCCAGCACCCTCACCCCCCAGCCACCAGGGGCAGCCTCCACCAGGCCCCCACCAATGTCTGCCACCGCCCCCACCCCCAGCAGTGCAGGGGCACCCTCCACCAGGCCCCCACCCATGTCTCACACCATCCCCACCCCCCAGCCACCAGGGGCAGCCTCCACCAGGCCCCCACCAATGTCTCCCAGCACCCCCACCCCCCAGCAGTGCAGGGGCACCCTCCACCTGGCCCCCACCCATGTCTCCCAACACCCCCAACCCCCAGCCACCAGGGGCAGCCTCCACAAGGCCCCCACCCATGTCTCTCATCACCCCCACCCCCCAGCACTGTGAGGCACCTGCCAGCAGGCCCCCACTCATCTCCAACTCATGTACCCCTGCACCCCCACCCCCCAGCACTGTGGGGCACCTGCCAGCAGGCCCCCACCCATGTCTCCCACCACCCCCACCCCCCAGCAGTGCAGGGGCACACACCAGCAGACCCCCACCCATGTCTCCCAGCACCCCCACCCCCCAGCCACCAGGGGCAGCCTCCACCAGGCCCCCACCCATGTCTCCCACCACCCCCACCCCCCAGCAGTGCAGGGGCACCCACCACCAGGCCCCCACCCATGTCTCACACCACCCCCACCCCCCAGCACTGTGGGGCACCTGCCAGCAGGCCCCCACCCATGTCTCCCACCACCCCACCCCCCAGCAGGGCAGGGGCACCCACCACCAGGCCCCCACCCATGTCTCCCAGCACCCCCACCCCCCAGCTACCAGGGGCAGCCTCCACCAGGCCCCCACCCATGTCTCCCACCACCCCCACCCCCAGCGGTGCAGGGGCACCCTCCACCAGGCCCCCACCCATGTCTCCCACCCCCTCACCCCCCAGCACTGTGGGGCACCTGCCAGCAGGCCCCCACCCATGTCTCCCACCACCCCCACCCCCCAGCAGTGCAGGGGCACCCACCACCAGGCCCCCACCTATGTCTCCCAGCACCCCCACCACCCAGCCACCAGGGGCAGCCTCCACCAGGGCCCCACCCATGTCTCCCACCACCCCCACCCCCCAGCAGTGCAGGGGCACCCTCCACCGGGCCCTCACCCATGTCTCCCACCCCCCACCCCCCAGCACTGTGGGGCACCTGCCAGCAGGCCCCCACCCATGTCTCCCACCACCCCCACCCCCAGCAGTGCAGGTGCACCCACCACCAGGCCCCCACCCATGTCTCCCAGCACCCCCACCCCCCCAGCCACCAGGGGCAGCCTCCACCAGGCCCCCACCCATGTCTCCCACCACCCCCACCCCCCAGCACTGTGGGGCACCTGCCAGCAGGCCCCCACCCATGTCCAACTCATGTCTCCCACCCCCCACCCCCCAGCACTGTGGGGCACCTGCCAGCAGGCCCCCACTCATGTCCAACTCATGTACCCCTGCACCCCCACCCCCCAGCACTGTGGGGCACCTGCCAGCAGGCCCCCACCCATGTCCAACTCATGTCTCCCACCACCCCCACCCCCCCCCCCCGCCACCAGGGGCAGCCTCCACCAGGCCCCCACCCATGTCTCCCACCACCCCCACCCCCCAGCACTGTGGGGCACCTGCCAGCAGGCCCCCACCCATGTCCAACTCATGTCTCCCACCACCCCCACCCCCAGCAGTGCGGGTCACCTGCCAGCAGGCCCCCACCCATGTCCAACTCATGTTCCCCACCCCCCCCACCCCCCAGCACTGTGGGGCACCTGCCAGCAGGCCCCCACCCATGTCCAACTCATGTCTCCCACCACCCCCACCCCCCAGCAGTGCGGGTCACCCTCCACCAGGCCCCCACCCATGTCTCCCACCACCCCCACCCCCCAGCAGTGCAGGGGCAGCCTCCACCAGGCCCCCACCTATGTCTCCCACCACCCCCACCCCCCAGCAGTGCAGGCGCACCCACCACCAGGCCCCCACCCATGTCTCCCACCACCCCCACCCCCCAGCAGTGCAGGGGCACCCACCAACAGGCCCCCACCCATGTCTCCCAGCACCCCCACCCCCCAGCCACCAGGGGCAGCCTCCACCAGGCCCCCACCCATGTCTCCCACCGCCCCCACCCCCCAGCAGTGCAGGGGCACCCTCCACCAGGCCCCCACCCATGTCTCACACCACCCCCACCCCCCAGCAGTGCAGGGGCACCATCCACCAGGCCCCCACCCATGTGCAACTCATGTCTCCCACCCCCCAGCACTCTGGGGCACCTGCCAGCAGGCCCCCACCTATGTCCAACTCATGTTCCCCACCACCCCCACCCCCCAGCACTGTGGGGCACCTGCCAGCAGGCCCCCACCCATGTCCAACTCATGTTCCCCAGCCAACATGTCATCACAATCTAGATCCCTGGTCCCTATGGTCAGCCTCCAAATGCAAAACACCCACCCGAGTATTGCATCCACCCACTCATAATTGGCAATTACATGACAGAACACCAATTGCAAGTTCCGAAACAAACACAATTCCCTCACATACACCCAATGGGTGTCAGTGAATCTCAAAACCCATATCATGAAATGCATGAAACCAATGAGATGATACTACACATTGAAGTATGATAAAAAAAATGTATTAAAGCAAACATAAATAGAATCAAAAATTAAGAAACATAAATGTGAATGTACAAAAATCAAAAGAAGCATGTCCGTGAAAAAAAGCAAAACCAAAAATCATATCCCAAAGTAATGGTGTCCAAAGTCACTGTCCACAAAACAAAATCCAATGGGAAATAAAAAAGAAAGCCACTGCTCCATGGTTAAAATGTGAAAGAAAAATGCAATCCAACAGTGAACTATGTACATGGGAACAAGCCAGGGTCCATTATCCCAACAAAAGAAAGGAAACCTATCTAACCACACTAACTAATAAAATAAACTATATACAAAAATGTGGCCAATGTCCGAAAGGTCCAAATAAAATCCCAAAAAAAAAATGAAACTTAACACTACCTACATTGCTATGTACAAGGGCAGCGGGCTAGTTTGACGGCTCACTTGTGGATGTCCCGGGCCAGGGCATCATCGAACTCCTGCTCAATGTCCCGGAGGCGGTCCTTCTCCATGGCCCCGAGGGTCCGCAGGGCCGTCGACGTGTCCACCTCCAAACCCCTGCGGATTGCCTCGAGGCACTCGGCCCGCTCAGGGCCCTCCACTTGAAGTTCTCCGCCCTGACCATTGTGAGCCGTGCCTCTTCCGCCCGCTGCCGCTCCGGATCTATGGCGTGGCCCAACCGCTGCCACACGGAAGACACTCTCTGTCCTGGGTCCACCTGCCTTCCGGCCAATGTCTGCCCCTACGATGTTGAAGGCCCCGAGCCTTCATGGCTCCCACCACGTTGCTGCTGCTGCTGTACCTCTGCCCGTGCACTGCCTCCTGCTGCCTGCACATTCTCCGCCGGCTGGGGAGCAGTCGTTGATGTGGCCACCCCTGCTGGACGTCCGACTCCCGACTGTGGCAGGGATGCCTCCTCCACCAGCCTGGCCGCACCGTCAGAGGCAGCTCCACAGGGCACCCAGGTGACTGATGGGTGGGAAGATGGCACGGAGGACGACTGGCGCGTAGGGGGTCCAGTTGAGGAGGGGGTCGTAGCAAGCCCCATCAAACGGAGGAATCCGGCCTGGGTGACCTGTCCCAGCAGGCTGACGTGGTCAACGAGCCATTCGAGATGACGTGCAGTCTCCTCATGAAAAGACTGCAGGTCACCTCGCATGGGCCGTTGACGCAACGCCACACCACTCAGAACAGGCTCAACCCGGACCGGATAGCCACGTCCGCAGGCAGAGGAAGGCCAGTTGACGTGAGCTCATCCCCTGCCTGAAAACGGGTCTGGACGTAGGCATCCCTGCTGGTGCAAGATGATGCAGGGACAGGATCAGGGACAGGATTGCACACAGGCACCTCCGCGGCAGCCTGTGCTGCCTCCTGTCCCTGGTCCTGCACTGCACCACTAGCACCAGTGGGATCCCCACCTCCAGACCCCGTCTCTGTTGCTTGCACAGCCTCCTCCTCCACCAAACCCCCCACCAACCTGGATGACTCTGTGGCATCTTTCCCTGTTGGGCCCTGTGGGGTCCCAGCTGCCCCTTCTGCTGCCGAGGAGTCAAACTCCAACCTCCGCCTCTTGGACCTCCCCCCGGCAGCTGCGGCCTGGGACACGGCACCGGACTCCTCACTCCCCGACGAGATCACAACATGGGAGGGGAGCCGGGCCTTGCATCTCCGGCTGGCGGTGGGATCTCCGGCTGGCGGTGGGATCCCCGCCGCTGTGCTCCACAGCACCTTCTCCGCCCTCTTCATCAGTTGACGTTGCAGACAGGGAGAAATAAAACACAGGCATCAGGGCACTGTACAATGGACACATACACACATGACAGTTGTACATGAGTGGCATTGGCAAACCTCAGACATGTCATCACAATCCCCAACACACATGTCATTTCAACTCGCACACATGAGCCATACCACAACTGCCAGCACCATCCATACACATACAACATCATGAGCAGGCAAAGGTGAGCCAGACATCACATGCAACACAGGAAGTGCACCACACATGTACACACACCACCACACTTGCATGCATGTGTACACCTCTGCCAAGTGTCGCAGTGTTCAGACGGGCATCCATGTCACATCTGCCGATCAGGCTTCCACATGCCGCTGTCACATGCATCCATGTTGCATCACTGTTGCACCCTTGTCAAATACACACACATGCACATGTACACAGCGCTGATACATGCAGATGAAAACAACATACATGCGTGACATCACGGACATGTCTACTTACATACACATTCATCCAAACATGTGTGCCCACACAACTGCATTTGGCATGCAAGCCTACACACACAAGCACCAACCATCCATGTCTCACACATTCCAGCCCTCGCATGTGTTAGCCCCGCGGCCCTGTACACCCTCACCCATACTCGACCCCATACAAACAGATGTGCAACCTGCACACTACTGAAAAATCACCACACGCACTGCTCACAATCAGGATGCATGTACACTTAACGCTCGACTCCAGACGGGTCTGCCTCTCAAGGACCTGGACGTGGAGCGCTGGGGATATGCGTTTCAGGACCCTCATCTGTTCTTCCGACAAGTGGCCCCAGCGCCCCTTGGCATCCGCTGCCTTCAAGAGGCGCCGGGCCTTGTTCAGGGTTCTGGACCTGAAGTCCTCCCAGCGCTTCTTGACATGTTGTAAGTCGCGGACTGCCACCCCCTCCGCGTTGTTGGCAGTCACGATGTCAGTCCAGATCCGAGTCCGTCCTTCCTTGTCTGCGCGGGAACTTCCGAAGAGGGCATCATACTGCCACAGGACTTGCTCCACCAGGACACCAACTTCGGTGGCACTGAAGCTGGTGCCCCTCTGCCTCTCTGGCCGGGGGTTGTCAGTGGTCTCAGATGGTGTTTGCCCCGACATGACAACCCCAGAGGCAGGAGTGGGTGGGCAACTGGGTCCTGGGGCTGGGCTGTGGAGCGATGGAATCCCAGTCGGGAGTCTTCGGTTCCAGCAGGGGTGGTCACAGCAACAGCACCCCTGGCTGATGTGCAGGCAGCAAATGGCAGGGCACGTGGGCAGCAGGCAGTCAGGCAGCAGCAGATGGCAGGTGGGAGCGTGCTCGGGGCTCTGGGGGGCAGTAGTTCGGCCTTCTGGGAAGGAGCGCGGTCTTCCATGTGCTTACGCGTGGCCAGCTTGATACGGAGTGATTTGGCATGTGAAAAATCTGCACGTCAGCGTGTAATTCGAGGAAAGGCCCTTAGCGCGTAAGCGCGTCTGGAAGCATACGCCTTTTCATTGGACAGAAGGCCCCTCAAGCGCAAGCGCCCCTGTGACGTGATGCGTACAGGCGTGCATGGGCATTTCAGCGCGCGTGAAAAACTGCACATCCGGGTGTAATACGAGGAAAGGGCCCATGCGCGTAAGTGACGTGACCTGCGCGTGCGTTTCCCTCAGCACGGGTTAAAGGTGAGCGGGCCCAGCAGTTCGCTGTACGTGCCTTTCGCGGAAACCGACGTTTATTGCTGCTTCCTGTTGTTTCGCGCGCCATCACAACTTCACAGCTATCAAGGACGTATCTCTTCTTTTGGCGGGGGTATTGGCTACGCGTGTTTTTCTGCATCGCGCTAGTCAGACGGTGAGTCGCACACACTCTTTTTCCCACTGCGGTTGCCCCTGTGTATCGCACCCATTTTCGATGTCATAGTAGCCTGCGTGTCCCACGCGTACGCGCTATTCATGTTACCGGGTGCCAATGCGTACTGCGGGAGGTTGAATCCACGCAGTTTTGGGGTGCCTGAGCATTGCGTGACCCGTCACCACATCACCGGGGTCACATACAGCCTTGCAGGTGCAGGGGGGCTGTTAACATCTTGCTTCCCACCCCCTTGACCCCAATTGCCCAGGTCAATTGTGGTGTACACCTCCCACTGGCACCACTCCATCTGTGCCAGCACTACTACATCTGTGCCATGGTTGGGAGGGCACCAAAGGTGAGGGGCGCCTCAGACGGGCGTCCTCCTCGTGGCGGGCGTGGTCAGGGACGTGGCCGTGGTGACCAGGGAGTAGGGGGACTCCAGGGTGTCCAGGGCAGCCACAGAGGGGGAAGAGCACAATGTTGTGCCATGTGTCGGTGCAGCCATGCCACCACCCCCTGTGGTTCCGGGGGATGCAGCTCCTGCATCTGGCACTGGCACCCGTACGACCCGGCAGTCCGTTCCATTGACTGCCACGGGCCCAAGGGTAGTGGTAGCTGCAGGTGCAGCTGTGGACACCGCCACCCAGGCTCAGGGTCTGCCAGCGCAGGCTGCGTTGGCACTTGAAGAGCCCTTGGTAGATCTCCAACAGGCCAGGGGGGAAACCATACAGGCATGCCGGGCTGCTCAGACCAAGACATGTGTCCCTGGGGCAGTCATGTCATCTGCTGCCCCGAACAGCCGGGTGTTGGCAAGTGCAGGGGCAGATGCACCCAACAGCACCACAGTTATGAGTCTGCCAACCAGGACCGTTGCGGACAATGACCCTGCCACAGCTGATGTTGCTGCGCAGGGTCCATTAGTGGGCACCCAGCTGCCACTGACACAAGTCAGGCCTTTGGTCATCCCTCCACCTGCCACTCCCTTGCTCAATCCACCGAACCCACTGGCCATACTGGTCAGGGCGGCATTAGCCAGCCAGGGTTTGCGCCACAGTCCAAGAGGAGGAAGGTTGTACCTGCAGCACAGGCTGGGACCCCACACACAGCCACAACCTCCTGCACGTCGAGGAAGAAGCCTTTCTGTAAGCAGGAACTGGACTTCCTCGTGGACTATGTGCGGGGCCACAGCCGTGACATGCTAGTGGGTGCCAATAGTCAGACTACGGCTGCCCAACGTGACACCCACTGGAAGCATGTTGCGGAAAATGTCAGTTCATTCGGCCATGAGGTGCGCACGGCGCAGGAGTGCAAAAAGCGTTGGAATGACATCAAGCGCAGCACTAAGGCTAAGCGTGCCTCTAATTACAACTTGACTCTGGTGACTGGCGGTGGGCTTGCACCAGAGGAGGAAGAACTCACTCTGCATGAGACTCTTGTTGCGGAGTTCATACCACCTGAATTGGTCGAAGGAGTGGGAGAGATGCTGGACTTTGATGCCCAGTCCAGTGAGTGTTGATGCGTGTTTGTTGAGGACGTGTGTGTTTCACTTGTGGGATGTGTTGTGCATGATTGCTGCTACATGTGACGTGTACATGGTTCTGATGTGTAAGTAATGCAATGCTTCCGTCATGCATATCTCCTCTGCCTGCATGCGGGACTCCATGTGGGCATGCTCCCTTGCCCCTCCTCCGCCACTCTGCAACCCAGTTCCACCTTTGCACTGGTCTGCTTCAATCTTGCCAATGTGTAGTTTCTTGTTCATGTGTCCTGTGCAGATGCTAACTTCCAGCGTAGAAACTGGCAGACATATGCCGTGTGGTACAGCCTTAGTACTCGATGCAGGGTATCTCACTTGTACTGTGCATGGGTCAGATGACCCGCAGGGACATGAGTGCCCATTCATGCTCCATGTGCATTGCACGCATGCCCCTATGTGTCCTTGACTGGATGAACACTGTAATATGAGTCCTTGGTTACATACATTGCCTGCCATCTCATCAGCCTTCCCATGTCAACTGTGGCTCAGTCCTGCGTTGCACACATGTTTAGGCTCTGACAATCTGTGTGGCTCACAGGCCTCAGCCTGTTCAATGGCCAATGACTTTGTCCAACTCTTGTTGTGTCTTCTTCACACGCGGGCGGCCTCCGGTGTTTTCATCATGTGTCCTGCCTACTGTCCCAGCATCATTTGCAGTGTTGTAATTTGAATCACATTAAGCTGTTGATGCCAGTCAACACTGCCTGTCAATACACAGGTATATGGTCAGCCTGTTGATACCATGCTAGGCATCCCTGCTTTGGTACTGGGGTGGAGGGGTGCTTGGCTTCTAGATATGGTACACATTGAATGCACAATGCACGTGATGTGTGAATTTGACATTGCACTGCCTTCACATTTCCTGGCACACACCATGGAGTGCTTGTACATGTAGGTAGTGAGTGGCGTACACATTTTCTGCACTGCATAGACCCACTTCCATGGAAACTGCCACCTTTCAACAGGTCTGATCACAGAAGCTATTCAAAGTAGACCCAGCATGCATGCCAGGTCATATGTTGTGTGTCGCATGTCTGCCGGATGCCTTTGCTGTTGGTGTGTGTGTGTGTCGTGTGCTTCTGACATGTGTAGTGACCTTTTTCAGGTGATGATGCAATGGAGGCGGAGGATGGTGTTGTCATGCCAGACACAGGGTTGGTAACAGCACATCAACCCGGCACTAGTGGGGGTCGTGGGGTGGTAGGCCACAAAAACCCCCAAGTGCTGCAGTCCATCTTGTCTCTGGCTGCCTATGAGTCCAGCCTTGATGACGACTCTGACGTCCATGTTGAGTTGGATGAGCATCAAGTCCATGTGTCAGGGGTGAGTGATTCTGATGTGGACACTCCTCTGTCTGCGACACCTGCACTGAGGGATCAGACAGTCTTGGTTCCTCTGCCCGTGGTGGATCGGGACGCAGGGTCACCCTCCACACCAGTCACTGATGTGCCTGGGACATCACGTCGACGGGGGCATGTAGTCGTGCAGCCGCAGGTGGTGCCAACACAGCGAGGACCCCCGGTCCTTGGGTCCGGCAGGGGTCAAGCCCGGCAACGCGGTCGCCACGCGCAACCGCTGTATACTGAGTGGGAGCAAGACATGACTGCCAATTCCGAACGGCAGGGGGCAGCAATGGAGAACATCGCTGAGAGCATGGAGCGTGTGGCCCGATCTGTTCTCCCCCTGCTAGGCAGGTGCTTCTCCAGCAGCAGGCGGCACGGTCCACGGCCCGCTCGCTCAGGCTGGGCATGGCGGCCTCAGACAGGGCACGCCAGGCTGAAATGTCGTCTCTGCGTCAAGCAATTGCTGCTCACGCAGAGGCGCACATGGATTCCCTGAGGGAGGAGTATGCTTCCCTCAGATCCACTCTGGGTGTCCTCATGATGTCCCAGAGGCAGCAGGCAGAGGAGAGGTTTGCACAGCTTGAGCGTACCATCTCGGCTGAGCTACAGGCTTGCCGGGAGGTGCAGCGGTTGTCCAGCCAGGCCTTGCCGGAGGAACTCCGTGTTACACGTGCTACCTTGCAAGAGGAAGCACGTGTATCACGTGGGGTTCTGCATGCAGACCTATGTCACATCGCCACACAGAACCAGGCTCACCCGTCCGGCAGACTTGCTGCCGACGAGGGGCAAGCTGCGGCTAGGCGTGGCCAGGCTACTGTGCCACGTCCTCCTTTACAGGATGAGCCAGACTCGGACGACCATCTATCTCCCACATAGGTCGGGCTGTGCAGGCGTTGAGCCCATGGAGGTTTTTTTTTTGGCTCAGCATCATCGCATGTGGATGTTGAGCAGCACCCTGTACCTCCCCCCTCCTGGGCGCCTCCCCTCCCCCCCCGGGTCGTATGTGGCCATTTTTGATTTTTCTTTTAGTTTAGTTAGTTAAGTTTCTGTTTGATAGTTAGTTTAAATAGGTAATGTAGGTTTTCCATTGTTAGTGTAATTAGTTAATAGTTGATTTAGTTTAAAATTGCTAGTCTATTGTGCTTTCATGTGACGGTGCGGTGCTTTGTGGCTTTTGAAGGCATCCACTGTCTGTTCCAGCTGGGGCCTTCATGGTTGTCTTGTGTATGTGTTTGCTGCTTAGGGTCCTTGACTCACATATGCTACTCCTGCCTCCCTTATCCATGGGCTCGCAAGGATGGTTTGGTGTTACAGAATATTACACAAGGGCTTTGGACTGTCATATCTGTGGCATGTCTGGTGCTGTGTGACTTGTGTTGACACCCCTAGTGGGGATGATTTAGGTGTTGTTGTCCACTGTTCAGCTTTTGCTAGATGGGGTGTGTCATGATTAATGTGTACATTGATTGCTATGCATTGTGTAGTCTGTTTCATATCTTTCCTGTACACGTGCTTGTTGCAATTCATGCTGTAGATAGTGTTCCACACTTTGGATGTGAAAGACGGACTGATGGTGTGATTTGTGATGTGACTCTCTGACATGGTCAAGTAATGAGATGCCTGATGAGACACACACAGATGACTTTGAAGCATTAATCATGTGTTTCATGCCCTTTCTGCAGGGGGATGAGCCTCCAGAGCACCTTTTCCAGCAGACATGGCCCATTGGACGACAGAATTCTGGACCCGTTTGTTGGTGCCCACATGCACATGTGTGCACAAGCAGAGGCACAGTGATTGCAAACCCACATCCTAGAACTGCTGACATGTTCCAAGGAACTCCAGGCAAGGTGAGCATCACAGGGGGGCCACGACACAGCAAAGCTTGCACCAGGCGAGTTGCACATGCAGGCTTAGTCACAGCACTGAGGGTGAGCTTAGACGAATATTGGTGTTGAAGCACACAATGCAGCTCAGATGTGTTTGTGGACTGATGGCTGTTGATAGTAGGGTTGTCTGGGACACATGCAGGGGCAGTGGCACATACCCTCCGGTACACCAAGGTCCATTGAGGCACTTGTATCAACCATGTAGCCTTCCGAGACATGGAAAGGGGCAGCTCACAGGGACATACAGCAAGGGACATACTCGGGTGCAGTGCATGTCTTTTCCATGTACTTTATGATAAATGCACTGCCAACTTTGTTTCGGTCATGGTGGTACGCAACTTGCTCTGTAGTCATGGCTTGCTATATGGGTCTGTCTGCTTACCCAGGGAACATTGCATGTTGTGTGAATTGTGACACATTGGTGTTCCATTTGCCACGCACCCACCAGCGGCTGACTTACTGCATTGACTGTGTATGACCCGTCACAGGGGTGATGTTATATATGGGTACGAAGCATCGACCCCAGATTGTCTGTTTGTAGAGTAGTTTGTTGCTATGGGGCATGTTTGGTGTTGTGTTTTTGTGTAATTGGCACGTACAGGTTGTTGACTGTGGCTCTCTTTGCAGCATTGCAGTGCTCCTGTAACCGGACCTGAGAGTGCGCAGGCAAGAGGCCAGCACTCAAAACCAGAGCTAAGTGTCTTGTTGTTTTTCTTTCGAACTGCTCTGCATAGGCTTGCTGGGGAGTGTACCGATGCATGGATGTATGTGTGGTTCAATTTGGTATGTTTTTTCTCCCTAATCACCCGTGATCCTATGCAATTTTGAAACCTGTACCCTCTACCCAGTGTTCCTGCTTCCCGTACCTATCCAAGCAACGTTCCCTGACCCTCTTTCCCCGCTGGGGTTGCAGATGCCTGTGTAAGCCCCGAACTTGCAGGCGCCAAAACCCTAGAGGGGGTGGTTGGTTCGTGAACAGAAGGCCATGACAATGATGTCCAAGTTTGTTTGGATTCTGTATGTGTTCATGCAGGTTGTACATTTTCGTGCATTCCCTAGTTTCATGTGTCATTCCTCCTCCCCTCTCCTGCCACTCATTCCAGTCATCCAGTGTGTCAACACCTGTCCCGACTGCATATCCCTGAACCTCCTTCCCCACCAGGGTCTCAGGGGCCTGTGTGAGTTTGACCTTGCAGGCACCCGGGACATGGTGGGGGTGGTTGTTTTGTGACACTCCCGTGCCTGTACAGGGGACATGTGACAGTACACATCTGTTCATGGTGCATCATCTTATGTCATGTACCACACATGTCTCACATCCTGTCGTGACATTGTTTTGCTGTGCTACCTTGGTTGTTGCATCATTGTGGTAGTACTTGGCCTTTGTGTGGTACTGCTACGTCAAGTCATCTACTGGAGGGTGTTCTGGTTCGTTTTTCTGGCTTGGATTTTGTGATTTTGGACATTGATTTTGAGGGTGCAGGCACCTTTTTACACACAAGGTGGGAGATGGTGACGAAGGGTAAAGGTGATCCTGTGGCCAGGTGGAATTCAGGTTTGAAGGCTCCATGACCCAGGTGCAGTTGTTCAGTGGGTCATGGTCATTTGTGAGGGAGGGGGGGGGGAGGTTGTTGTTGATAGTTGCCTTGCCCCGCAGTGTGATGGGAACTCTGACATTGTAATGGTGGTATCCTATGTACATGTTGTGTTCTGCTGATCAATGCCTGTTCATGTGTTGTGTTTTCCTTTCAGGTGCGAGGGGATAGTTGTGGTTTGACATGCTGGGGTGTACACATGGTGAATGTTCACATGTGATGTGTAGAGAACATTGATGGTCACTTGAGTGCACATGCATATGTGGAGTGCATGTCCTTGCAGAACCACACACTTGCACTCTGATGCACTACATGTACTCCCACCCTTGCATATCCACGTGTACACTGTTTGCCTTCTGGTGCCCACTGTGTCCCTGCAGCACATGTTCTGTGGCCAATTATGGATCCTGTACATGCCTAATTTGCTGTTTGATGTGGTCTGTCACTTAGATGTGATGCTCAGGGTGTGCATCACACACAATGGCTGTTCACTGTGCTGTGCGCTGAGCAGTGTGTTGCAGGAGTAGGACACTGCCCACATGAGCTGCAGTGTTGATTTTGCAATGCATAATGTGCATGTAGACAGGCATTCATTGTTATGTTACGTCTACGACTCTTGTAATGCATTTGGAAATGACTTATTTTGGGTGGGAGATTTTGTTGGTCTGTCATTTCATCTGATTCTGGGCAAGGCATCATTGTCTGATGCCACTGTACATTTAGGACATGGCAATGTGTACCTTATCGTTACTGTGTTGGTGTATGGGTATTGCTTGCCATGTCATGTTGTGCTTTGGGAGGGTTTGAGTGACATGACAGTGAAGGCCATGGCCTGTTTTGCAGGTGTGTGTGATGCACACCTTGCATGTCGGGGTCATCCGCTTCTCAGAGCAACTAGCTGGGGGTAGATTTCTCTCCGCGGCAGGGCCCTCCCCCTGGAACAGACTTCCAGCCTGACTTGAACTTGAGGGGAACCATCTCCAGTTCTGGAAGCACCTCAAGACCTTCCTCTTTGCTTCTCCTTACTCTCTGCCTCTCCCTTGCAGAATTCTTCACTGGAGCTGCAACTGGGCCACTTTCACCGACCTCGGTCCCTGGCCCAGCCACTCTCCACTTGCACTGCCTCCCTGCAACCCCTGCACTGCAGTGCTGTCTCTCTATCCCTACAGCCCACCCTTCCCAGCACTTGTCTGCACTTACCTTTGCAGTTGCCACCAGCCGACCTATGTATTATTTTTTTGGGCTACTTCCCCTGTACTGGACTCCCCCCCACCCTTCCCCTTGCACTTTTCACTTCCCCCTACCCCTGCACTTGCACGATCTCAATGACACCTGGCCTAGTAGTACCGTTGTCTGTCTTCCCTTGTTCCCCCCTCCCTGCCTCATCGCGCCTTGAAATACTTGTGTATGGGCCATATCATGTCATATGTCATATGTGTGCCTTTTGGTCACACAGGATAGCTTGTGTTTAAGTAGCTAGGGATGCAGACGATGTGGCACTTCCATGGCAACTATCTCAGGGTGGTAGGGTTGTGACAGTTGACTGTCTCTTTGTCATCATCGATTGTCACCTGGTATGTGCCAGGCCTGTGTGCACTCCGCAGAGGTGGGAGTTTAGGTGAAAAATGTGGCCACAAGCTGGGTCCAGGCTTCCTCGCCACGTGCCCTGTCCCCTCCCATGGGCAGCGCCTGTGCCTGTGGTTGGGGATGTGGGGGCACCACCATGTCCACCAGGACGCCGTGCCGTGTTGCAACATTGTGCAGGACACATGCTGCCACAATGATCCTGCACACTACTGGTGGTGCATAGAGTAGTTGCCACCAGAGCGGTCAAGGGAGCGGAAACGTGACTTGAGCACTCCGAATGTGCGCTCCACTATGCCCCTGGTTGCAATATGGGCGGCATTGTATCTAACCTGGGGTGGTGTGGTGGGGTTCCGGATTGGCGTCATCATGTGGTTGCTCAGAGGGTAGGCACTGTCCCCTGGGGAGGTGATAATAGTTGAGATTATTAGGGTTTGGATATTTGTCTGTGTGTGACTTGCATGCATGTGCAAGGGCATTTGTACTGACTTAGGAGCCATGTGTCGCCATGCTGCCCAGCTTCCAGGGCCCGGCTCAGGGCGGACATTCTGTATATGAAACTGTCATGGGTGGAGCCAAGGTAGTTTGCATAGACAGAGGTGATGATTCCCTTTGCATCGCATACCACCTGTACATTGATGGAATGCCAGTGCTTGCGGTTTTGGTAGATGTGCTCAGTGGCCCTAGGTGGACGTAGGGCCACATGGGTGCAATCTATGGCACCGAGCACTTTGGGGAAGTGTGCCACCCTGAAAAAAACCAGGACAACGGCCTGCCTTTCTACGGGTGTTCTGGGCATGTATATGTGCCTGCGGACTGAGGGGCGAGCTGTCATGATTTCCAGTACCTGGTGTAGGCAGCGTGACTGCATGGCCTGTGAGACCCCCCCACTATGGCAGTGGTCTGCTGAAATGACCCAGTGGCCAAAAAATGCAGGACATTGAGCAGCTTCTCCAAGGGGCTCAATGCTTGGGAGCAAAGGGTGGGGGATGTAAGGTCATCTTCCCACTCCCTGACCAGGTCTAGGATGATATGGGGTGGAAACCAATACCTGCCGTAGACCTGGTCGTCAGGCATCCCAAAAAGGCTTGTCCGTGGTGCGAAAATGCGTGTCCTGGCTATTCTCCTCCTCCTGCGGTGTCCCACGATCAGTGCAGCGACAAATGGGGCATTCATCGTAGCTGTATATACGCGTTTGTTGTTTGCGCGCACTTTTATGCTGTCCGCGGGGACGCTTCCGCCTGCCTTCGTGTGGGCGGACGCGTTGACGCCTGTGCACGTCTTTTGCCGTGCGCGGGTTTCCCATATTCGGATACGTGGTAAGACTGTACGTCTCAGTGTCATCGCGTGTGATCGGAGGGGAGTGAGCGTACACGCGATTGGCCTGGGTACGTGTGTTTCGGGGTGCGCGGGAAGTTCCACACGTGATTAGCCTGGGTACGTGTGTTCCGGGGTGCGCGGGAACTTTCACACGCGATTGGTGGAAATCCACATGAGTTCTGTCATCACGTGCAATGAGGGAAACACCCGCGCGCGTCACGCCACAGACGCGCTCACGTGCTAAGGGCCTGTGGTCCAATGAAATCGCATATGCGTGCTGCCGTGCATACGCGCTAAGGGCCTTTCCTCGAATTACACGCTGACGTGCAGATTTTTCACGTGCCAAATCACTCCGTATCAAGCTGGCCACGCGTAAGCACATGGAAGACCACGCTCCTGCCCAGAAGGCCGAACTACTGCCCCCCAGAGCCCCGAGCACGCTCCCATCTGCCATCTGCTGCTGCTTGACTGCCTGCTGCCCACGTGCCCTGCCATTTGCTGCCTGCACATCAGCCAGGGGTGCTGTTGCTGTGACCACCCCTGCTGGAACGAAGACTCCCGACTGGGATTCCATCGCTCCACAGCCCAGCCCCAGGACCCAGTTGCCCACCCACTCCTGCCTCTGGGGTTGTCATGTCGGGGCAAACACCATCTGAGACCACTGACAACCCCCGGCCAGAGAGGCAGAGGGGCACCAGCTTCAGTGCCACCAAAGTTGGTGTCCTGGTGGAGCAAGTCCTGGGGCAGTATGATGCCCTCTTCGGAAGTTCCCGCGCCGACAAGGAAGGACGGACTCGGATCTGGACTGACATCGTGACTGCCATCAACGCAGTCCGCGACGTACAACATGTCAAGAAGCGCTGGGAGGACGTCAGGTCCAGGACCCTGAACAAGGCCCGGCGCCTCTTGAAGGCAGCGGATGCCAAGGGGCGCCGGGCCACTTGTCGGAAGAACAGATGAGGGTCCTAGAACGCATATCCCCAGCGCTCCACGTCCAGGTCCTTGAGAGGCAGACCCGTCTGGAGTCGAGCAGTAAGTGTACATGCATCCTGATTGTGAGCAGTGCGTGTGGTGATTTTTCAGTAGTGTGCAGGTTGCACCTCTGTTTGTATGGGGTCGAGTAAGGGGTGAGGGTGTACAGGGCCGTGGGGCTAACACATGCAAGGGCTGGAATGTGTGAGACATGGATGGTGCTTGTGTGTGTAGGCTTGCATGCCAAATGCAGTTGTGTGGGCACACATGTTTGGATGAATGTGTATGTAAGTAGACATGTCTGTGATGTCACGCATGTATGTTGTTTTCATCTGCATGTATCAGCGCTGTGTACATGTGCATGTGTGTGTATTTGACAAGGGTGCAACAGTGATGCAACATGGATGCATGTGACAGCGGCATGTGGAAGCCTGATCGGCACATGTGACATGGATGCCCGTCTGAACACTGCGACACTTGGCAGAGGTATACACATGCATGCAAGTGTGGTGGTGTGTGTTCATGTGTGGTGCACTTCCTGTGTTGCATGTGATGTCTGGCTCACCTTTGCCTGCTCATGCTGTTGTATGTGTATGGATGGTGCTGGCAGTTGTGGTATGGCTCATGTGTGCGAGTTGAAATGACATGTGTGTTGGAGATTGTGATGACATGTCTGAGGTTTGCCAATGCCACTCATGTACAACTGTCATGTGTGTATGTGTCCATTGTACAGTGCCCTGATGCCTGTGTTTTATCTCTCCCTGTCTGCAGCGTCAACTGATGAAGAGGGCGGAGAAGGTGCTGTGGAGCACAGCGGCAGGGATCCCACTGCCAGCCGGAGACGCAAGGCCCGGCTCCCCTCCCATCCTGTGATCTCGCCGGGGAGTGAGGAGTCCGGTGCCGCGTTCCAGACCGCAGCTGCCGGGGGGAGGTCCAAGAGGCGGAGGTTGGAGTTGGACTCCTCGGCAGCAGAAGGGGCAGCTGGGACCCCACAGGGCCCAACAGGGGAAGATGCCACAGAGTCACCCAGGTTGGTGGGGGGTTTGGTGGAGGAGGAGGCCGTGCAAGCACCAGAGACGGGGTCTGGAGGTGGGGATCCCACTGGTGCTAGTGGTGCAGTGCAGGACCAGGGACAGGAGGCAGCACAGGCCGCCGCGGAGGTGCCTGTGTGCAATCCTGTCCCTGATCCTGTCCCTGCATCATCTTTCACCAGCAGGGATGCCTACGTCTAGACCCGTTTTCAGGCAGGGGATGAGCTCACGTCAACTGGCCTTCCTCTGCCTGCGGACGTGGCTATCCGGGTCCGGGTTGAGCCTGTTCTGAGTGGTGTGGCGTTGCATCAACGGGCCATGCGAGGTGACCTGCAGTCTTTTCATGAGGAGACTGCACGTCATCTCGAATGGCTCGTTGACCACGTCAGCCTGCTGGGACAGGTCACCCAGGCCGGATTCCTCCGTATGATGGGGCTTGCTACGACCCCCTCCTCAACTGGACCCCCTACGCGCCAGTCGTCCTCCGTGCCATCTTCCCACCCATCAGTCACCTGGGTGCCCTGTGGAGCTGCCTCTGACGGTGCGGCCAGGCTGGTGGAGGAGGCATCCCTGCCACAGTCGGGAGTCGGACGTCCAGCAGGGGTGGCCACATCAACGGGACTGCACCCCAGCCGGCGGAGGATGTGCAGGCAGCAGGAGGCAGTGCACGGGCAGAGGCACAGCAGCAGCAGCAACGTGGTGGGAGCCATGAAGGCTCGGGGCCTTCAACATCGGAGGGGCAGGCATCGGCCGGAGGGCAGGAGGACCCAGGACAGAGAGTGTCTTCCGTGTGGCAGCGGTTGGGCCACGCCATAGATGCGGAGCGGCAGCGGGCGGAAGAGGCACGGCTCACAATGGTCAGGGCGGAGAACTCCATGCGGAGGGCCCTGAGGCGGGCCGAGTGCCTCGAGGCAATCCGCAGGGGTTTGGAGGTGGACACGTCGACGACCCTGCGGACCCTCGGGGCCATGGAGAACGACCGCCTCCAGTACATTGAGCAGGAGTTCGATGATGCCCTGGCCCGGGACATCCACAAGTGAGCCGTCAAACTAGCCCGCTGCCCTTGTACATAGTTATGTAGGTAGTGTTAGGTTTCATTTTTTTGGGGATTTTATATGGACCTTTCGGACATTGGCCACATTTTTGTGTATCGTTTATTTTATTAGTTAGTGTAGTTAGATAGGTTTCCTTTCTTTTGTTGGGATAATGGACCCTGGCTTTTTCCCATGTACATAGTTCACTGTTGGATTGTATTTTTCTTTCACATTTTAACCATGGAGCAATGGCTTTCTTTTTTATTTCCCATTGGATTTTGTTTTGTGGACAGTGACTTTGGACACCATTACTTTGGGATATGATTTTTGGTTTTGCTTTTTTTCACGGACATGCTTCTTTTGATTTTTGTACATTCACATTTATGTTTCTTAATTTTTGATTCTATTTATGTTTGCTTTAATACATTTTTTTTTATCATACTTCAATGTGTAGTATCATCTCATTGGTTTCATGCATTTCATGATATGGGTTTTGAGATTCACTGACACCCATTGGGTGTATGTGAGGGAAATGTGTTTGTTTCGGAACTTGCAATTGGTATTCTGTCATGTAATTGCCAATTATGAGTGGGTGGATGCAATACTCGGGTTGGTGTTTCGCATTTGGAGGCTGACCATAGGGACCAGGGATCTAGATTGTGATGACATGTTGGCTGGGGAACATGAGTTGGACATGGGTGGGGGCCTGCTGGCAGGTGCCCCACAGTGCTGGGGGGTGGGGGTGGTGGGGAACATGAGTTGGACATAGGTGGGGGCCTGCTGGCAGGTGCCCCACAGTGCTGGGGGGTGGGAGGGGTGGGAGACATGAGTTGCACATGGGTGGGGGCCTGGTGGAGGGTGCCCCTGCACTGCTGGGGGGTGGGGGTGGTGTGAGACATGGGTGGGGGCCTGGTGGAGGGTGCCCCTGCACTGCTGGGTGGTGGGGGTGGTGGGAGACATGGGTGGGGGCCTGGTGGAGGCTGCCCCTGGTGGCTGGGGGGTGGGGGTGCTGGGAGACATGGGTGGGGGCCTGGTGGAGGCTGCCCCTGGTGGCTGGGGGGTGGGGGTGCTGGGAGACATGGGTGGGGGCCTGGTGGTGGGTGCCCCTGCACTGCCGGGGGGTGGGGGTGCTGGGAGACATGGGTGGGGGCCTGGTGGTGGGTGCCCCTGCACTGCTGGGGGGTGGGGGTGGTGGGAGACATGGGTGGGGGCCTGGTGGAGGCTGCCCCTGCACTGCTGGGGGGTGGGGGTGGTGGGAGACATGGGTGGGGGCCTGGTGGAGGGTGACCCGCACTGCTGAGGGGTGGGGGTGGTGGGAGACATGAGTTGGACATGGGTGGGGGCCTGCTGGCAGGTGCCCCACAGTGCTGGGGGGGTGGGGGGGTGGGGACCATGAGTTGGACAAGGGTGGGGGCCTGCTGGCAGGTGCCCCACAGTGCTGGGGGGCGGGGGGGGTGATGACATGAGTTGGACATGGGTGGGGGCCTGCTGGCAGGTGCCCCACAGTGCTGGGGGGTGGAGGGTGGGGAACATGAGTTGCACATGGGTGGGGGCCTGCTGGCAGGTGCCCCACAGTGCTGGGGGGTGGGGGTGGTGGGAGACATGGGTGGGGGCCTGGTGGAGGCTGCCCCTGGTGGCGGGGGGGTGGGGGTGGTGGGAGACATGAGTTGGACATGGGTGGGGGCCTGCTGGCAGGTGCCCCACAGTGCTGGGGGGTGGGGGTGCAGGGGTACATGAGTTGGACATGAGTGGGGGCCTGCTGGCAGGTGCCCCACAGTGCTGGGGGGTGGGGTGGTGGGAGACATGAGTTGGACATGGGTGGGGGCCTGCTGGCAGGTGCCCCACAGTGCTGGGGGGTGGGGGTGGTGGGAGACATGGGTGGGGGCCTGGTGGAGGCTGCCCCTGGTGGCTGGGGGGTGGGGGTGCTGGGAGACATGGGTGGGGGCCTGGTGGTGGGTGCACCTGCACTGCTGGGGGTGGGGGTGGTGGGAGACATGGGTGGGGGCCTGGTGGCAGGGGCCCCACAGTGCTGGGGGGTGGGGGTGCTGGGAGACATGGGTGGGGGCCTGGTGTTGGGTGCACCTGCACTGCTGGGGGGTGGGGGTGGTGGGAGGTGCCCCACAGTGCTTGGGGGTGGGGGGGGGGTGGGAGACATGGGTGGGGGCCTGGTGGAGGGTGCCCCTGCACCGCTGGGGGGTGGGGGTGGTGGGAGACATGGGTGGGGGCCTGGTGGAGGCTGCCCCTGGTGGCTGGGGGGTGGGGGTGCTGGGAGACATGGGTGGGGGCGTGGTGGTGGGTGCCCCTGCACTACTGGGGGGTGGGGGTGGTGGGAGACATGGGTGGGGGCCTGCTGGCAGGTGCCCCACAGTGCTGGGGGATGAGGGGGGTGGGTAACATGAGTTGGACATGGGTGGGGGCCTGCTGGCAGGTGCCCCACAGTGCTGGGGGGTGGGGGTGCAGGGGTACATGAGTTGGACATGAGTGGGGGCCTGCTGGCCGGTGCCCTACAGTGCTGGGGGGTGGGGGGGTGGGGGTGGGGAACATGAGTTGGACATGGGTGGGGGCCTGCTGGCAGGTGCCCCACAGTGCTGGGGGGTGGGGGTGGTGGGAGACATGGGTGGGGGCCTGGTGGAGGCTGCCCCTGGTGGCTGGGGGTTGGGGGTGGTGGGAGACATGTGTGGGGGCCTGGTGGAGGGTGCCCCTGCACTGCTGGGGGGTGGGGGTGGTGGGAGACATGGGTGGGGGCCTGGTGGAGGCTGCCCCTGGTGGCTGGGGGGTGGGGGTGCTGGGAGACATGGGTGGGGGCTTGGTGGTGGGTGCCCCTGCACTGCTGGGGGGTGGGGGTGGTGGGAGACATGGGTGGGGGCCTGCTGGCAGGTGCCCCACAGTGCTGGGGGTTGGGGGGGTGGGAGACATGGGTGGGGGCCTGGTGGAGGGTGCCCCTGCACTGCTGGGGGGTGGGGGTGCTGGGAGACATGGGTGGGGGCCTGGTGGAGGCTGCCCCTGGTGGCTGGGGGGTGGGGGTGCTGGGAGACATGGGTGGGGTCCTGGTGGAGGCTGCCCCTGGTGCTGAGGGGTGGGGGTGCTGGAAGACATGGGTGGGGGCCTGGTGGTGGGTGCCCCTGCACTGCTGGGGGGTGAGGGTGCTGGGAGACATGAGTGGGGGCCTGGTGGAGGCTGCCCCTGGTGGCAGGGGGTTGGGGGTGGTGGGAGACATGGGTGGGGGCCTGGTGGAGGCTGCCCCTGGTGGCTGGGGGGTGGGGGTGGTGGGAGACATGGGTGGGGGCCTGGTGGAGGGTGCCCCTGCACTGCTGGGGGGTGGGGGTGGTGGGAGACATGGGTGGGAGCCTGGTGGAGGGTACCCCTGCACTGCTGGGGGGTGGGGGTGGTGGGAGACATGGGTGGGGGCCTGGTGGAGGCTGCCCCTGGTAGCTGGGGGGTGGGGGTGCTGGGAGACATGGGTGGGGGCTTGGTGGTGGGTGCCCCTGCACTGCTGGGGGGTGGGGGTGGTGGGAGACATGGGTCGGGGCCTGGCGGAGGCTGCCCCTGGCTGGTGGCTGGGGGGTGGGGGTGCTGGGAGACATGGGTGGGGGCTTGTTGGTGGGTGCCCCTGCACTGCTGGGGGGTGGGGGTGCTGGGAGCATGAGTGGGGGCCTGGTGGAGGCTGCCCCTGGTGGCAGGGGGTTGGGGGTGGTGGGAGACATGAGTGGGGGCCTGGTGGAGGCTGCCCCTGGTGGCTGGGGGGTGGGGGTGCTGGGAGACATGGGTGGGGGCCTGGTGGTGGGTGCCCCTGCACTGCTGGGGGGTGGAGGGAGACATGGGTGGGGGCCTGGTGGAGGCTGCCCCTGGTGGCTGTTGGGTGGGGGTGCTGGGAGACATGGGTGGGGGCCTGGTGGTGGGTGCCCCTGCACTGCTGGGGGGTGGGGGTGGTGAGAGACATGGGTGGGGGCCTGGTGGAGGCTTCCCCTGGTGGCTGGGGGTGGGGGTGGTGTGATACATGGGTGGGGGCCTGGTGGAGGGTGCCCCTGCACTGCTGGGGGGTGGGGGCGGTGGCAGACATGGGTGGGGGCCTGGTGGAGGCTGCCCCTGGTGGCTGGGGGTTGAGGGTGCTGGGAGACATGGGTGGGGGCCTGGTGGTTTGTGCCCCTGCACTGCTGGGGGGTGGGGGTGGTGGGAGACATGGGTAGGGGCCTGGTGAAGGGTGCCCCTGCACTGCTGGGGGATGGGGGTGGTGGGAGACATGGGTGGGGGCCTGGTGGAGGCTGCCCCTGGTGGCTGGGTGGTGGGGGTGGTGGGAGACATGAGTTGGACATGGGTGGGGGCCTGCTGGCAGGTGCCCCACAGTGCTGGGGGGTGGGGGTGGTGGGGAACATGAGTTGCACATGGGTGGGGGCCTGCTGGCAGGTGCCCCACAGTGCTGGGGGTGGGGGTGGTGGGAGACATGGCTCGGGGCCTGGTGGAGGGTGCCCCTGCACTGCTGGGGGGTGGGGGTGGTGGGAGACATGGGTGGGGGCCTGGTGGAGGGTGCCCCTGCACTGCTGGGGGGTGGGGGTCGTGGGAGACATGGGTGGGGGCCTGGTGGAGGCTGCCCCTTGTGGCTGGGGGGTGGGGGTGCTGGGAGACATGGGTGAGGGCCTGGTGGTGGGTGCCCCTGCACTGCTGGGGGGTGGTGGGAGACATGGGTGGGGGCCTGGTGGAGGCTGCCCCTGGTGGCTGTTGGGTGGGGGTGCTGGGAGACATGGGTGGGGGCCTGGTGGTGGGTGCCCCTGCACTGCTGGGGGGTGGGGGTGGTGAGAGACATGGGTGGGGGCCTGGTGGAGGCTTCCCCTGGTGGCTGGGGGTGGGGGTGGTGTGATACATGGGTGGGGGCCTGGTGGAGGGTGCCCCTGCACTGCTGGGAGGTGGGGGCGGTGGCAGACATGGGTGGGGGCCTGGTGGAGGCTGCCCCTGGTGGCTGGGGGGTGAGGGTGCTGGGAGACATGGGTGGGGGCCTGGTGGTTTGTGCCCCTGCACTGCTGGGGGGTGGGGGTGGTGGGAGACATGGGTAGGGGCCTGGTGAAGGGTGCCCCTGCACTGCTGGGGGGTGGGGGTGGTGGGAGACATGGGTGGGGGCCTGGTGGAGGCTGCCCCTGGTGGCTGGGTGGTGGGGGTGGTGGGAGACATGAGTTGGACATGGGTGGGGGCCTGCTGGCAGGTGCCCCACAGTGCTGGGGGGTGGGGGTGGTGGGGAACATGAGTTGCACATGGGTGGGGGCCTGCTGGCAGGTGCCCCACAGTGCTGGGGGTGGGGGTGGTGGGAGACATGGGTGGGGGCCTGGTGGAGGGTGCCCCTGCACTGCTGGGGGGTGGGGGTGGTGGGAGACATGGGTGGGGGCCTGGTGGAGGGTGCCCCTGCACTGCTGGGGGGTGGGGGTGGTGGGAGACATGGGTGGGGGCCTGGTGGAGGCTGCCCCTGGTGGCTGGGGTTTGGGGGTGGTGGGAGACATGAGTTGGACATGGTTGGGGGCCTGCTGGCAGGTGCCCCACAGTACTGGGCGGGTGAGGGTGCAGGGGTACATGAGTTGGACAAGAGTGGGGGCCTGCTGGCAGGTGCCCCACAGTGCTGGGGGGTGGGGGTGGTGGGGAACATGTTTTGGACATGGGTGGGGGCCTGCTAGCAGGTGCCCCACAGTGCTGGGGGGTGGGGGTGGTGGGGAACATGAGTTGGACATGGGTGGGGGCCTGGTGGAGGGTGCCCATGCACTGCTGGGGGGTGGGGGTGCTGGGAGACATGGGTGGGGGCCTGGTGGAGGCTGCCCCTGCACTGCTGGGTGGTGGGGGTGCTGGGAGACATGGGTGGGGTCCTGGTGGAGGCTGCCCCTGGTGGCTGAGGGGTGGGGGTGCTGGAAGACATGGGTGGGGGCCTGGTGGTGGGTGCCCCTGCACTGCTGGGGGGTGGGGGTGCTGGGAGACATGAGTGGGGGCCTGGTGGAGGCTGCCCCTGGTGGCAGGGGGTTGGGGGTGGTGGGAGACATGGGTGGGGGCCTGGTGGAGGCTGCCCCTGGTGGCTGGGGGGTGGGGGTGGTGGGAGACATGGGTGGGGGCCTGGTGGAGGGTGCCCCTGCACTGCTGGGGGGTGGGGGTGGTGGGAGACATGGGTGGGAGCCTGGTGGAGGGTGCCCCTGCACTGCTGGGGGGTGGGGGTGGTGGGAGACATGGGTGGGGGCCTGGCGGAGGCTGCCCCTGGTGGCTGGGGAGTGGGTGTGCTGGGAGACATGGGTGGGGGCTTGGTGGTGGGTGCCCCTGCACTGCTGGGGGGTGGGGGTGGTGGGAGACATGGGTGGGGGCCTGGTGGAGGCTACCCCTGGCTGGTGGCTGGGGGGTGGGGGTGCTGGGAGACATGGGTGGGGGCTTGTTGGTGGGTACCCCTGCACTGCTGGGGGTGGGGGTGCTGGGAGACATGAGTGGGGGCCTGGTGGAGGCTGCCCCTGGTGGCAGGGGGTTGGGGGTGGTGGGAGACATGGGTGGGGGCCTGGTGGAGGCTGCCCCTGGTGGCTGGGGGGTGGGGGTGCTGGGAGACATGGGTGGGGGCTTGTTGGTGGGTGCCCCTGCACTGCTGGGGGGTGGGGGTGCTGGGAGACATGAGTGGGGGCCTGGTGGAGGCTGCCCCTGGTGGCAGGGGGTTGGGGGTGGTGGGAGACATGGGTGCGGGCCTGGTGGAGGCTGCCCCTGGTGGCTGGGGGGTAGGGGTGCTGGGAGACATGGGTGGGGGCCTGGTGGTGGGTGCCCCTGCACTGCTGGGGGGTGGGGGTGGTGGGAGACATGGGTGGGGGCCTGGTGGAGGCTGCCCCTGGTGGCTGTTGGGTGGGGGTGCTGGGAGACATGGGTGGGGGCCTGGTGGTGGGTGCCCCTGCACTGCTGGGTGTGGGGGTGGTGAGAGACATGGGTGGGGGCCTGGTGGAGGCTTCCCCTGGTGGCTGGGGGTGGGGGTGGTGTGATACATGGGTGGGGGCCTGGTGGAGGGTGCCCCTGCACTGCTGGGGGGTGGGGGCGGTGGCAGACATGGGTGGGGGCCTGGTGGAGGCTGCCCCTGGTGGCTGGGGGGTGAGGGTGCTGGGAGACATGGGTGAGGGCCTGGTGGTTTGTGCCCCTGCACTGCTGGGGGGTGGGGGTGGTGGGAGACATGGGTGGGGGCCTGGTGAAGGGTGCCCCTGCACTGCTGGGGGGTGGGGGTGGTGGGAGACATGGGTGGGGGCCTGGTGGAGGCTGCCCCTGGTGGCTGGGTGGTGGGGGTGGTGGGAGACATGAGTTGGACATGGGTGGGGGCCTGCTGGCAGGTGCCCCACAGTGCTGGGGGGTGGGGGTGGTGGGGAACATGAGTTGCACATGGGTGGGGGCCTGCTGGCAGGTGCCCCACAGTGCTGGGGGTGGGGGTGGTGGGAGACATGGGTGGGGGCCTGGTGGAGGGTGCCCCTGCACTGCTGGGGGGTGGGGGTGGTGGGAGACATGGGTGGGGGCCTGGTGGAGGCTTCCCCTGGTGGCTGGGGGTGGGGGTGGTGTGATACATGGGTGGGGGCCTGGTGGAGGGTGCCCCTGCACTGCTGGGGGGTGGGGGCGGTGGCAGACATGGGTGGGGGCCTGGTGGAGGCTGCCCCTGGTGGCTGGGGGGTGAGGGTGCTGGGAGACATGGGTGGGGGCCTGGTGGTTTGTGCCCCTGCACTGCTGGGGGGTGGGGGTGGTGGGAGACATGGGTAGGGGCCTGGTGAAGGGTGCCCCTGCACTGCTGGGGGGTGGGGGTGGTGGGAGACATGGGTGGGGGCCTGGTGGAGGCTGCCCCTGGTGGCTGGGTGGTGGGGGTGGTGGGAGACATGAGTTGGACATGGGTGGGGGCCTGCTGGCAGGTGCCCCACAGTGCTGGGGGGTGGGGGTGGTGGGGAACATGAGTTGCACATGGGTGGGGGCCTGCTGGCAGGTGCCCCACAGTGCTGGGGGTGGGGGTGGTGGGAGACATGGCTCGGGGCCTGGTGGAGGGTGCCCCTGCACTGCTGGGGGGTGGGGGTGGTGGGAGACATGGGTGGGGGCCTGGTGGAGGGTGCCCCTGCACTGCTGGGGGGTGGGGGTGGTGGGAGACATGGGTGGGGGCCTGGTGGAGGCTGCCCCTGGTGGCTGGGGGGTGGGGGTGCTGGGAGACATGGGTGGGGGCCTGGTGGTGGGTGCCCCTGCACTGCTGGGGGGTGGTGGGAGACATGGGTGGGGGCCTGGTGGAGGCTGCCCCTGGTGGCTGTTGGGTGGGGGTGCTGGGAGACATGGGTGGGGGCCTGGTGGTGGGTGCCCCTGCACTGCTGGGGGGTGGGGGTGGTGAGAGACATGGGTGGGGGCCTGGTGGAGGCTTCCCCTGGTGGCTGGGGGTGGGGGTGGTGTGATACATGGGTGGGGGCCTGGTGGAGGGTGCCCCTGCACTGCTGGGGGGTGGGGGCGGTGGCAGACATGGGTGGGGGCCTGGTGGAGGCTGCCCCTGGTGGCTGGGGGGTGAGGGTGCTGGGAGACATGGGTGGGGGCCTGGTGGTTTGTGCCCCTGCACTGCTGGGGGGTGGGGGTGGTGGGAGACATGGGTAGGGGCCTGGTGAAGGGTGCCCCTGCAATGCTGGGGGGTGGGGGTGGTGGGAGACATGGGTGGGGGCCTGCTGGAGGCTGCCCCTGGTGGCTGGGTGGTGGGGGTGGTGGGAGACATGAGTTGGACATGGGTGGGGGCCTGCTGGCAGGTGCCCCACAGTGCTGGGGGGTGGGGGTGGTGGGGAACATGAGTTGCACATGGGTGGGGGCCTGCTGGCAGGTGCCCCACAGTGCTGGGGGTGGGGGTGGTGGGAGACATGGGTGGGGGCCTGGTGGAGGGTGCCCCTGCACTGCTGGGGGGTGGGGGTGGTGGGAGACATGGGTGGGGGCCTGGTGGAGGGTGCCCCTGCACTGCTGGGGGGTGGGGGTGGTGGGAGACATGGGTGGGGGCCTGGTGGAGGCTGCCCCTGGTGGCTGGGGTTTGGGGGTGGTGGGAGACATGAGTTGGACATGGGTGGGGGCCTGCTGGCAGGTGCCCCACAGTACTGGGGGGGTGAGGGTGCAGGGGTACATGAGTTGGACAAGAGTGGGGGCCTGCTGGCAGGTGCCCCACAGTGCTGGGGGGTGGGGGTGGTGGGGAACATGTTTTGGACATGGGTGGGGGCCTGCTACCAGGTGCCCCACAGTGCTGGGGGGTGGGGGTGGTGGGAGACATGGGTGGGGGCCTGGTGGAGGCTGCCCCTGGTGGCTGGGGGGTGGGGGTGGTGTGAGACATGAGTTGGACATGGGTGGGGGCCTGCTGGCAGGTGCCCCACAGTGCTGGGGGGTGGGGGTGGTGGGGAACATGAGTTGGACATGGGTGGGGGCCTGGTGGAGGGTGCCCATGCACTGCTGGGGGGTGGGGGTGCTGGGAGACATGGGTGGGGGCCTGGTGGAGGCTGCCCCTGCACTGCTGGGTGGTGGGGGTGCTGGGAGACATGGGTGGGGTCCTGGTGGAGGCTGCCCCTGGTGGCTGAGGGGTGGGGGTGCTGGAAGACATGGGTGGGGGCCTGGTGGTGGGTGCCCCTGCACTGCTGGGGGGTGGGGGTGCTGGGAGACATGAGTGGGGGCCTGGTGGAGGCTGCCCCTGGTGGCAGGGGGTTGGGGGTGGTGGGAGACATGGGTGGGGGCCTGGTGGAGGCTGCCCCTGGTGGCTGGGGGGTGGGGGTGGTGGGAGACATGGGTGGGGGCCTGGTGGAGGGTGCCCCTGTACTGCTGGGGGGTGGGGGTGGTGGGAGACATGGGTGGGAGCCTGGTGGAGGGTGCCCCTGCACTGCTGGGGGGTGGGGGTGGTGGGAGACATGGGTGGGGGCCTGGTGGAGGCTGCCCCTGGTGGCTGGGGGGTGGGGGTGCTGGGAGACATGGGTGGGGGCTTGGTGGTGGGTGCCCCTGCACTGCTGGGGGGTGGGGGTGGTGGGAGACATGGGTGGGGGCCTGGTGGAGGCTGCCCCTGGCTGGTGGCTGGGGGGTGGGGGTGCTGGGAGACATGGGTGGGGGCTTGTTGGTGGGTACCCCTGCACTGCTGGGGGTGGGGGTGCTGGGAGACATGAGTGGGGGCCTGGTGGAGGCTGCCCCTGGTGGCAGGGGGTTGGGGGTGGTGGGAGACATGGGTGGGGGCCTGGTGGAGGCTGCCCCTGGTGGCTGGGGGGTGGGGGTGCTGGGAGACATGGGTGGGGGCTTGTTGGTGGGTGCCCCTGCACTGCTGGGGGGTGGGGGTGCTGGGAGACATGAGTGGGGGCCTGGTGGAGGCTGCCCCTGGTGGCAGGGGGTTGGGGGTGGTGGGAGACATGGGTGGGGGCCTGGTGGAGGCTGCCCCTGGTGGCTGGGGGGTGGGGGTGCTGGGAGACATGGGTGGGGGCCTGGTGGTGGGTGCCCCTGCACTGCTGGGGGGTGGGGGTGGTGGGAGACATGGGTGGGGGCCTGGTGGAGGCTGCCCCTGGTGGCTGTTGGGTGGGGGTGCTGGGAGACATGGGTGGGGGCCTGGTGGTGGGTGCCCCTGCACTGCTGGGGGGTGGGGGTGGTGAGAGACATGGGTGGGGGCCTGGTGGAGGCTTCCCCTGGTGGCTGGGGGTGGGGGTGGTGTGATACATGGGTGGGGGCCTGGTGGAGGGTGCCCCTGCACTGCTGGGGGGTGGGGGCGGTGGCAGACATGGGTGGGGGCCTGGTGGAGGCTGCCCCTGGTGGCTGGGGGGTGAGGGTGCTGGGAGACATGGGTGAGGGCCTGGTGGTTTGTGCCCCTGCACTGCTGGGGGGTGGGGGTGGTGGGAGACATGGGTGGGGGCCTGGTGAAGGGTGCCCCTGCACTGCTGGGGGGTGGGGGTGGTGGGAGACATGGGTGGGGGCCTGGTGGAGGCTGCCCCTGGTGGCTGGGTGGTGGGGGTGGTGGGAGACATGAGTTGGACATGGGTGGGGGCCTGCTGGCAGGTGCCCCACAGTGCTGGGGGGTGGGGGTGGTGGGGAACATGAGTTGCACATGGGTGGGGGCCTGCTGGCAGGTGCCCCACAGTGCTGGGGGTGGGGGTGGTGGGAGACATGGGTGGGGGCCTGGTGGAGGGTGCCCCTGCACTGCTGGGGGGTGGGGGTGGTGGGAGACATGAGTGGGGGGCCTGGTGGAGGCTGCCCCTGGTGGCTGGGGTTTGGGGGTGGTGGGAGACATGAGTTGGACATGGGTGGGGGCCTGCTGGCAGGTGCCCCACAGTACTGCGGGGGTGAGGGTGCAGGGGTACATGAGTTGGACAAGAGTGGGGGCCTGCTGGCAGGTGCCCCACAGTGCTGGGGGGTGGGGGTGGTGGGGAACATGTTTTGGACATGGGTGGGGGCCTGCTAGCAGGTGCCCCACAGTGCTGGGGGGTGGGGGTGGTGGGAGACATGGGTGGGGGCCTGGTGGAGGCTGCCCCTGGTGGCTGGGGGGTGGGGGTGGTGTGAGACATGAGTTGGACATGGGTGGGGGCCTGCTGGCAGGTGCCCCACAGTGCTGGGGGGTGGGGGTGGTGGGGAACATGAGTTGGACATGGGTGGGGGCCTGCTGGCAGGTGCCCCACAGTGCTGGGGGGTGAGGGTGGTGGGGAACATGAGTTGGACATGGGTGGGGGCCTGCTGGCAGGTGCCCCACAGTGCTGGGGGGTGGGGGTGGTGAGAGACATGGGTGGGGGCCTGGTGGAGGCTGCCCCTGGTGGCTGGGGGGTAGGGGTGGTGGGAGACATGGGTGGGGGCCAGGTGGAGGGTGCCCCTGCACTGCTGGGGGGTGGGGGTGCTGGGAGACATGGTTGGGGGCCTGGTGGAGGCTGCCCCTGGTGGCTGGGGGGTGGGGGTGGTGGGAGACATGGGTGGGGGCCTGGTGGAGGGTGCCCCTGCACTGCTGGGGGGTGGTGGGAGATATGGGTGGGGGCCTGTGGAGGGTGCCCCTGGTGGCTGGGGGTGCATGGGGACATGCGTTGGTGGGCAGTAGTGCAAGTTGACATGTGGGTTGGCTGGGGGGCATGGCCATGGTGGATGGGGTGCCTGCAGGACATGTGCAGGGTAGGCCCCTGTGGTGTGAGCCACCTGCAGGGGCCGTGGAGGGTGTAGAGGGAACACCTGGGAGGACCCACACGTACAATTCACGTGTGGTGCTCCCCGCACCGTTGTAATACACGTACCCTGATGGAATCGCGTGTGGAACTTCCGCGCACCCCTGAAATACGCGTACCCTGCTCGCACGGGGCCAATCGCGTGTGGAACTTCCCGCGCACCCCTAAAATACACGTACCCTGATGGAATCGCGTGTGGAACTTCCCGCGCACCCCTGGAATACACATACCCTGCTGATTTCGCGTGTGAAACTTCCCCCGCACCCTGAAATACACGTACCCTGATGAAATCGCGTGTGGAACTTCTCGCGCACCCCTGAAATACACGTACCCTGCTGATGTCGCCTGTGAAACTTCCCCCGCACCCCGAAATACACGTACCATGATGAAATCGCGTGTGGAAATTCCCGTGCACCCCTGAAATACACGTACCCTGCTGAAATCGCGTGTGGCACTTCCCGCGCACCCCTGAGAGACGCGTACCCTGCTCGCACGGGCCCAATCACGTGTGGAATTTCCCGCGCACCCCTGAAATACACGTACCCTGCTGAAATCGCGTGTGGCACTTCCCGCGCACCCCTGAGATACGCGTACCCTGCTCGCACGGGGCCAATCGCGTGAGGTGCTTCCCGCGCACCCCAGTGATACACGTAGCCCGCTTGCCGTGCTGGTACAGGGTTAGCGCAGCCCTTTGTGCTGGATTGGGTATATTGATGGCTTTTCCCTGCGCGAGAGGCGTTCTTGGGGGCGTAACTGGCGCTGCTGCAGGGTCGCTGCGCCACTGTGCGCCACGTCTGGTTTTGGTGGCTGGAATCCATGAATACCCTGTGCGCGGAAATGGATTTTAGCGCACGCGGCTGGCGCAGGGATACGCACGCGCACACTGTGCGCCAGCCGCGTGCGCCACTTGTGCGCTGAATTCTATGAATTACCACCTTAGTATTAAACCGGGGAGAAAATACCTTTTCATTACGTAACCGTTGTGCACTACTCTCTTGGGTATCGCGCATGCGTGCCAGCCTCGGGGTAGTGTCCCGCTCTCCGAATGGTAAAATTAATTATACACAAGTCCTCAAAGTGCCGTTCTGTAAATAATTAATTTGTTACTACAATGCTGAAGATTAGTCATAAGGTATATTCCCAATTGTACCCAAATGTATCTCCTTACTTCTACTCAATGTGAAACATTATATGCAATGTTAACACTGATTTCTTATCCACATTCACATGGTGCCTGCATACTTTATCTTACATGTGTTTATCTCTCTGCTTCAAATTAACCTGATTCAATGCATAGTATACATTTTCTAGTTCATAACATTGACCATCTGGTCTATGCATATTCAGCTATGCCACTCATTTTTGTCGGCTCACAAAGATTCCCGCTTTCTCTGGTAGGCAAACCGGTCCACAGCCCCTTCTCCATACATGCCAACGCTCCTGATTTAGGTGGCAGACTCCTGACTTTTCAGTGAAAAATATTGCTATTTTTCATGTTCTCCTGACGAAAATAATTCTAGCCCCAATACATTCCTATGAGGAAATGTATGTCTCCCGATTTCTTTGACAAAATCTCCCTCCCAGGTGCGTTAGATTGTTGGCATGTATGGCTTCTCATCAGAACACACTATTCCTGCTTCTTGCTCCTCCAGGGAGGGCTTGACAATACTTCCTGGTTTCCCCCTTGTCATTCTTCTCCACCTTGGCCAATAGGAATTTGACAACCACTAGACAGTTCAATTTGATTTGTAGAGGAAATCTTTATGCCTCTGCACCCCCTCCTGACTCAGTACTGATCCTGAGGACTCCTAGTGAGTCTGTTGGATTCTTCCTCGTCCCAGTACTGATCTTGAGGACTCCTAGTGAGTCAGTTGGATTCTTCCTTGGCTCAATACTGATCCTGAAGACTCATAGTGAGTCAGTTGAACTCTTCCTTGTCCTAGTACTTTTAAAAACAACTGAGTTCTCAACCCTACCGACATGCATCGAGGTGTCTGTTACAGAGGTTAGGTGGACAGTGGAGGGGTGTGTGTGGGATGGTGATGTGTTATCAGAATACTGCATTCCCCTGGGATAGACGTCTTTGATCTCATGCAAAGGGGCTCTCCAAATGAAAATTTGACGACATCCACAGATTTGTCACAAAAGCTACAAATGTCCAGGGTTCAGTTGAATTAATTGAGAACGCCACCGGGCTCATATCTGGGGCAGAGCTTATAGGTAGTGAGGCACGAATTAGCTACCTCCACTAGATAGGCACTCTCAATCAGAATACCAAAGGTGCCCTTCAAAGACTGATGGATGGTATGCTGGATGCAGCAGAAACCTGGATGGGGATATTTATTTATTTATTTTCACATTTGTATAGTGCGCTAAGCCCTGAGACATCTAGGCACTAGTATCTAGTGACTTCTTTGTATCTTTCTATTTACACTGGTAATTCTAACTGTGCCCCAATACGGTTAAGTCTGTCATGGGCGCGTTACAAATACAAAAATCACATAACAGTTGGCCCAGATTGCTGAAGAATTACTTTGTGATACCTGGAATGTCTATGGCAATGGAGGGATTTCTGGACGTACTGTGGTTGGTACTGTGAAGATAAAGAATGTTCATTAACAGCACATGGGCCAATTAAAGGACTGTGAGCGCTGGCCAGCAGCATGCTGCTTGGACCATAGGCATGATGTAACTGGGAGTGGGTGACGCATCACAAAGTAGGGGAAATATAACCAACTAGCAATGCCTCCGGATACCTGCCCCAGGAATGACCCCTGATTTGTGGTTAAGTCTTGGTTCAAATTGGGAGTTATGGCCTTTACAGCCCCTACCGTTGCAGTGTCTGAGCAAGTTATGTGACAGACAGTTAGTTTTGGTTGGAAACAGGGTGTGCTGGGAAGGTGAGGTGCTGGATATAGTTTGGTTGGGAGAAGGTTGTTTTCGAGGAAAGGATTATTACATAGAATTACTATCTCTGCCAGAGTCTGATGTGCATTTTACTATCCATAAAGGTACTAAACAATGTACTGTTTTCTTGCCTGTTACAAAGAATAGGATGGTAAATGTATATGTTGGATTTTTGAAGGGGTGGCCAGAGTTAGTGCCAGATAGATTTCAGAATTTGGAAGAGGTAGAAGAAGCAGTGGGACGTGTAACAGATGTGACAAAGAGTTTGCAGGTGTTGGAGAGGGTATTCAATAAGAGGAAACAAGCATGTGAAGTGGCTTATCGCACAGCCACAATATGTGTAACAGGAGATGTTAAGTTTGCAGTGAATCAGGAAGTGGCTAAACAGCCTTACATTACCACCACAGTATGTCTCACAGCATTTTCTTTTATATTGGCAGGAGTAATTTGGTGTTGTACGAGGTGTCGCTATTCAGGAGCCATGGTAATACAAAACAGACCCTCCAGCTCGCCTCCTTTTCAGTTGGTCCCTGATCTGAGCCCATCCTTCACCCTGCTAGAAATACAGCAGGAAACTGTGATGTTGCAGGAGGAATTGGGTAAGTTGTTGCAAACCCATGAGGGTGGTTGTATGTACTGTAAAGAATAATGTTGTAGTGATATATGGTTTACCTACACAAGCGAAAAGCAGGAGTTGACCATAGTTAGGGGGGAATTAGAATAGAATTGCCTCTGCAAATGAAAAACAGTTGAATTGGGATGTAGTGCAGGGGAATAAGAAGTTCAGTTAGACTAGTTGCGGAGTAAGTGTAAAATGGGATCTGTGAACGTTGATAAGCCCCGGCGGAGGGGGGAGCAATACTTGTGCTATGATGGCACCATAAATGAAGGTAAACGATATGGGAGGTAGGAATATATGTCACTCTCTTTGTGTATGTATCTGAATGTTTGTTATTTTTCTTTTTATTCTAGTGGACAATGAATAGGGAAATCCCCATTCATTGGCTTAGGGCAATTCTTTCCCTGAGGGCTCTCTAAAAGAATCCATTACTGAATAAGGTAAATGTGGGACCACACACAAGAAACACTTTTGTCTGTGGGATTCCCAGCATCTGCTCCAATCCGAATGAAGCAGTCAATAGAAAGTGAAGCAGCCTTTTGCAGCCCCTCTTCTGTGCATGACCAGGAAGCATTTGGATTTGGTTCACCCTGAGATTTGACAATCAGTGAAGTATTTCATACTAATGCGTGCACACAGTCCCGTCTGATGAAGGGTAGGTGTCTAATTGCCCCCAAAGTGATAATTTATTTACACCGTAAAGGTGTGGCACATTACGATATACATGACTTAATAATGAAACATTTCCCATGAAACATACCCCAGTACCCTAAGTTAAAAAAAAGTTGCAAAGAGGGATCAGATTGAGAAATTCCGTAATTGTATGGCCTGCACCGAGGCTGGCATTTCTGCTTAGAGTTTTCGGGCCGGGTTCATTAAGAACGAAGCATCTTGAAACAGTGCAGAGGATGCCTGGTTCCGTGACATGCACTGGTCAATAGATTTACAAAGCTGATGTATGCACTTCATGGAGGATGCGTACGAGCGCAAATGAAGCCCCCACAGGCTCTATTGATTACATTGGCATCAGAGCTCTAAAGCATGGCATTCACTCTGCTTAATTCGTAAGAAAATAAGTGCCATGGCTCAAATATTTTCTAGCACGCTTGTGACACTGCAGGTGGGCAGTTCCCCAGCATTGCAGCCTCCACCCAGAGCTGCTCCCAACAGTGTCAACACATTTGGGGATAAACTACAGCTCGTTCATTTGGGGTTGATGGATGCTTTGGCTATCATAACTTCATAATCAATACGAGTCTGGGACAATAACTGTCGGGCATCAGAAATAAGTGCCAGGGCTGAGCCCTGGCAAGCACCCCCACAAATGAAGCAGTGACCAACAGCACGTTGTGTGTAGGCGCGTTATAAATGCCATATCATATCATTTTATGTGGGGGCTGGGAGTGCATTACCCCGTCGAAGGAATTAAAGGGCCCGCCATGGTGAGATGGTAAAACCTGCATTGACAAACCCAACAGGCCTGGCTTCACTAAAGAGCACTTGCTGGCTCACATTCCCACCTATGTACATCACACGCTCAGGACAGCCTTTCATGTCCACATATTGCCATCCTATGCCAGATGTAAACTGCCCAGATGCTTCCCCTATATACCACATAGAGCAATATATGCCCCATCTGTGCCCAATCTGTAGCCACCTTGTGCCCTGGTCATGCCTAAATTAAGAAAATAAATGATTCACTGTACCTTGATGCCAACTACATTGCTGACAAAGCCTCTTTGGGTAACAGGACCTGAGAACATGGGGTTAAACTGCTTCTCTGAACAAGTGGGTCAGTAGGCACGTTAAAATAGGCCCTGCTCCAGACTCAGATGTATAGGCATAAACAAAACTAATTTTCTAGATAGAATCTCACATTAACTGTTTGTGTATTTATTAGATATTTGCCAAGAACTGAAGAGGAACAATTTAGCACTTCATAGTGCTAAATGAAAAGAGGCAGGATGATAATAAAGGCCACCTAAGGTGGAAAGAGGAGGAATGAAGAAGTGGAGGTAGGCAGAGAGAGTCAATTGTTTGGTGTATTACAACTGGAAATGACAAATGGGTTATTGGGACAAGCCAAAATAAGAAGGTATTTTGACTATGTCAGTGATGAAAGCAGGGTACTTTAGCTTAAGAGCTCGGGATCTTCTGACGTGTTGTTTTTAAAACCTTGGCACGGCGCATGGCTACGAGTAGGAATCAGAAGAATTGCAGAATTCATGAGGGTTGGCGTCTCCTGAATCTTATTTGAATGTAGGAGAGTTCTCCTGTGACAAGGAGTGTATCCCATCAAATGAATGACATCATGTTCCTTCACTCGCTACAGAGGTCTCACAGGACTACAATTCTCAGAATCCACTCTGACTAGAGATGCACTCACGTCAATACATGTCCACCTTACAATTTACACACCTAGGGCTAGGGTTCCCAGGGGTCTTCTCACCCTGCAACAAAGTGTGCCTGACTCAGGAAAGGAGGCCCATAAGAATAGCTTTCCCAGAATGTTTTCTACCTCACAAAGTGCAAGAGCCCCAACAGGACAACATATACCAGAATGCACCCTACTGCACTTAGGCAACTTCATGCCTTAGAACTGCATGTCCCATAATGCACATTCTCAAAGGGGAACACAACCACTTCCAAGATTTCAGCTCTATGGTCCTCTCGGTCCTGCTTCTAAGCCCACCCACCTAAACTCTCATTAGTTGTCACTTAGGGATGAGTGTGTGGGCTTAGGAGCGGGGCAGGGAAATTGTCCAGGCAGGAGGTTTGTTTGAATAGCTGACCACATGTTCCTGCCTTACCACTGCTGCCTTCATGGAACAAAGAAATATCCAAATACACCTACACCTACCATCATGTGACCACCTTCGTAATCGAAAGCAACATTTTGTTAGGCTTGTTCCAGGGCTTGTTCCTTTTACAGAGACCTTTTCTCTGCCTGAGAGGTGGCTTAAATACACGAGGAGCAGAGTTCTGAAGTTGTTCCATGTCAGACTTGAGATGCAATCCGGTCCTATTTACCCGTTGACATTCTGGGAGTTGTAGTTTTACTACTGCCAATTTAAATGCAAGACTACAAATCAGATATTGCACTTGGCTTGACATGGGACAACTTAAGTGGACAGGAGGCATGTGTTATAGTGATTGGCTTGTTCATGGGCTATGAAAATAATTCAATTTTTTCATATTACGATTTCTGCACCTGCCAGAACTTTAAATCGGCTTAGAGCCAAACTAAACACCAGAATTTGGCACTGTGCTCCCCCTGCTTGGCATTCTCTGGAAGCCAATACAGTTTCCCGAAATGTGCTTTGCAGAAAGACCACGAACACAAGGGTATTATTTTAATGACACAACTGCTTCCGTTCCGCATGCCTCATACAATTCCAACGTTTCCAATGTATTTTGGTCTAGATAGCAACTAGACCCATGTCAGGCATATGCAGTCCATCCAGTATATTTTTAACTGCATTCTGGGTAGGGCTGGACTGGGAACAAAAAGTGGCCCTGGAATTTGTTTTCAAAGTGGCCTGATATTTCGCCTGATGGAGCGAGCACAGCGCGCAAGCCCATCCCGTCCATGAGGGGATTGCGAGTATCCCTCAAGACGATTTTGAATAGAATGAGTATAAATTAGCCCAACCCCGTAAAAAACATTGGGCCTCATTACAAGTATGGCGGTAAGTCAACAACGGTGCCGGTATCGCTACCGGCACCGTTGCTACCGTACACCATACTAGGAATCCTGCTCGCGTGTGCCCTTGCAGCCACCAGTTCTGACCTAGTGTTTGTACCGGCACCCTTGAGCAGCACATGATGGTAGCACCAGTACCGTTATTAACAGTAGAGGTGCTACCACCCTCACCATTCCCACCATTATACGCAGTTCCATTATAACAAAAAATGCATTAATGGAAAAAAAATTGACAGCCGCTCTCAGAAAACTACCAACAAGAAAAGAAATGTCCTAGAAAAATCCATAAAGCTCTCTACAGAAAATCAGCGTCAAACTTTGTAATGGTAAGACTAGATTCACTATACAAAAAGAACACGCATTTGATCAACATTAACTTCTAATGGCACTAACAGCCAAGAGTCATCCTTCAAAGCGACAGCCACAGCTGAAAATGCATTGGTATTACACAAACAAAGTACCCCCCTTCGTACATAATGATAACTGTTCTTCAGAAGGATCTTGGCCTGTGGCTCTATGACTCTAAGTCACAGATCTACTCAGTGACTTGCAATAGCCTGAGAGCAGGGGTACTTCATCCCATGCAGTGGGGGACAGAGGGGTGTTACTGTATATGATTTGTACTTATACCACAGTTTACACTAACACACTCATTAGAATTAAATTGCCGTTATGACCAAAAAGAATTATGAACACTGGTAAGATAGCTCAGCGGGTGGAGCGCTTGCTGCTGTGATCTGTGTGTGATTCACAGGTTCCAATCAGGGCGGGGCCAACTCAGCCTTTCATCCTTCCAAGGTCAATAAATGAGTGCCAACTTTGGTTGGGTGATATTGTATGTACATATGTTCTCTGGAAAACACTATATACATATATAAAACACATCCTTATCCTTAACTGAGAAATTGTAAATGATTTTGTAAAGTGCACACAACAGCGTGACCAGGATCTGTCAAATGGGCCTGTGTGGGCTGTGAGCAGTTTCACTCTTGCTAGACTGGTGCATATGTAATGCTGACACCCTGCTAGGTGGCTGAGCAGGTGCTTCCTGCGGTTACTGCATGCGTGCTGGGAAACGTGAGCTGTGAGCTGTGAGTTCCTGGAAGTAGGTCGACTCTGGCTGAGCGCTCTGCTGCCAACCGTGGCTTATCGCATTAGTGATTGCACCAGGGTCTCCTGTTCTGAGTTTTCTGGACGCTGTAGCAGACTGAACCACCCACGTGGCAGTCGGTAGGCAGGATTTGGACCTGGCCTGAGCCCCCACTGAGGTGGTGCACACAATGGCGGGGCACTAGACCCAATGAGATCTGGTGGTGTGCGGAGCACACAGAAGGTTGTACTCGCACAGGATATGCTAGGCTGTAGATGGGGTGACCAGATGGTCAAAGTAAAAAAACCTGGGCAGACCACGACCAGATGGTGAAAGTAAAAAACCTGGCCAGGCCACAAACATCAAATTAGGACTATCACCGCCATCCCTTCAACCTCCCACGGCCACTGGGTAAGATCGCACATTAAAATAAATAGTTTCCAGCACTTCTCTACCTCCATGTAAATGGCAGATTCGGCCGAAACTTTGAGCATGTTAGAAATAAGAGCTTTTGTTTTAGTACAAGCAATGAGTGTTTCTTATCCATTTCTGTACACTTCCCTTCTAGTCCTTAGGTAAGAAGAGCACCAGTGAGTGAGTGACACACACAGTTCAAATCAAATGTTCCTTCATATGATATAATATCTCGTTGTTCAGGGTCTGCTTTCTTACCTTCCAGTCGACATCGATATTGCCAGCCGAAGGCCTCACGCCTCCCAGGCCCGTTGCTGGAGCCTGCCCTGCTCACCCGCGCTGGCAATGTGTGAACTGTGCAAGGCACGTGCAGTTCCAGGTCCCAGGAAGCCCTCATGCGCAGGCGGGCCGGTCAACGCAGCTGTCCATGCCCAGCCCTGCTGGGAACAAAAGAAAAAAGTGTGGCAGCCAATGCCAAGCAAACCACCCAGGCGGAGGCCAATTCAAGTGATGTCTATCCTCCAAAGAGGCCCTATGGCCAGAGGTCTACCAGGGGATGTCCCGGTGGGGCGGTAAAGTCCTGATTCTGGGACTTGTATTTTTCAATGGAAAAAGCAAAACGTCAGCTACCAGTATTCTAAGGTTAAAAACAGGACTGGGTGTGCTATACCTGCATTGCATGGGACTAGGCGAGAGCTCAGGTTCGGGTACCTACCTTGGCTATACAAATTGTGTTGGCTATACAATTTCTGCTATTATTTGCTTGTTGGCTCATATCGCATTGCATTCTAGAATTTGAAGTCCTGCATAGAAGACTGAAAAAGTACACCTTCAAATATCAGTTTTAAAAAACAGTGCAGGCTACCCAACTCACAGCTTCTCTTTGAAAACTTGAGATATTTTTTGAACATTCTGGACGTTTCTTGTTTAAGGCATCTGAAAAACCACACTAATCTTAATGATTATAAACTGGTACATCTAATGTGGGTTTTCATCCCAGACGCAAATGTGTGTTTAACCAAAAATTCATCAAGGATTGTGGTGGATGTAGTGCTGAAAATTGCATATGCGTGGTTCAGATTTTCAGTATGACTACTGTGCCTTGGCAAATGCAATGTCCAAAGGTCCAGTTCCAGGCCTTCCAGTAGATTAACACAGTACATTGTGGTGGATGCAAAGCTAAAAAGTGCATATTCCAGTGCAAGGTCTTACATTAGAAGATCTGCAGAGGACCGAAAAGTACAGAGTCCGGTTCCAGTTATTGCTTTTGTGGGATATTTGGACTCATTCCAATGTGCCCCACTGCATCACTTTACAAATGGTGAAAGGAACAGCCCAAAATGGATATGCTGACTCCTGAGCGAGCCAAAAATCTTCAAAACTGCGTTTGGGTCACAACCAGGAAAAGGCTGCACACCATGCCACACACAGTCACAGGGGTGAAATACAGAGTTCTCACTTCAAGAGCATGCCAGTGGGCTCTGCCACATTCAACATGGAGCAAAGCAGCAGAATTGTGGTGAAAACTGAAAATGCCTGTTAAAATGTTAGCTTTGCAACCTGAAAAAGTGCTGTTTTTGGCGCTATATCCATTCATTTTCATTGAATCATTGAGATTAAAAGGGTACTGCAATGCCCGGGATCTTCCAGTGTGGCTAAGAGGAACTGGGCCACATTGACTGACAGCTCTATAAAATGTATCTAAGGAAAAAGCAACCCAGCAACCTCTGTTTTCATTTCCACAGGAAAATTGCAACAAGTAGCAGAATCAGCTGTGCAGGGAGAAACTCTAAACAAAGGCTGGCACATGTATCCAGACAGCAAACAATCCCAGCACTCAAGGGAAGAAAGAATGCTGAATCAAATGTGTATGTGCTGCATAGGAAAATTGGATTTAAAAGAACTCAATTTGTTGTGCTTTTTATGAATGAAGTGCAAAATCGCCTGTTTTTGAAAGCATGTTTTTGTTTAAAGGCTTAATTCTTTAAGAAATGTCAAAGGATTGCTAATGTAAAAATCCACGTATAAACTGTGTTCATTTTCTATGTTTAAATTAAAGATTTAGGTGAAACTTAACGTAACCCAGTTTTGAGTTAATTAACTATTTAAAAAAACAATTCTGCCTTGACAGTCCTTAGCCTGGGAAAGGTTGACACTACACTGCCGGCAGGAAAGGAGTAATTGCTGCTGGGAGGCCTTGCATACTCATGACAAAAGACTAAATTAGGTATTCGTCTGGGCCCCAGGCAAAGACAATGGCAGGCTTGCACACTCATCCTTCCAGGGGAGGGGCAGGATGCTCCATTCTCCTGGGAGAGGCTTCTCGTTGAACTTCAAAGAACTTGCCATTTGCTCCCACTTGGGAAGGAAGAAAAATAAACTGACTTGTGATTTTTGGATTTGAAATGCTTATTTGCCACTAAACTTTAAGACATGTAACTTGGCAGCAAAAATAAGTAAATAAGTAAAAAGTACATACATATAAATCTGAAATTATGCTAGCCATTTGAAGACTTGATAGGTTTTCTTACTGTGTAAGGAACTGAAGTTATGAAAAATGACTTACTGCGCAGAAACTATTAATGCTGCAAATCTGCTTCGTGTACCCATGTCCTAGGGGTGATTGCACATATATGTACCAAAGTAGCAAATGTTAGGCCAAACCTTTATGATTAAAATTGCCAACATTTCATAGAAAGACAAGACCAGGTCCCACTGACTTGGGAGTTGGATGTAAATGTGACCCACTAAATATGTAATTTATGTGTCAGATTTTATTAGAGGGCATATGTACATAAACATGGATTTGTGGGAAAGTTACATTTTGGTCCCAATAATTATGGGATGTGTCCAAGTCATACCAGAAAACATGACAGCCCTTTCTGTCATCCAACCAGCAAAAAGCAGGGCAGAAACTGTGCCTTTGACCAATCATAGCCTTGTGGGTATGGGTTGTAAGTCTGCCCCTACCATAAACTGAGTGATGCAATTTGGCAGGATAAATAAGCGAACCACACAACACACAAACACTGATTCCTGACTCCATCCTGATTTCTGCGTGGTGCCCTGTTCCTGAATCCTCCATCTTTGTTCCTGATTCCAGATTCCTTTGCAAAGCCAAGGCCTCAGCATTGCTGAACTCTTTTTCAGCTAAGCCCAAATCCTGAAACCATCCCAAAACCTAAGGGAAGAAATTTTAACCAGTTTGGCTTGCTACCATAAATGCTTGCCTGCTGAAACTCGCCATCCTGCTGATCTACAGTGTCCAGCAACCAGAAAGGCCATTCCAATCCAGTCCAGTCCAGTCTGAGGTGCCAGTCCAATTGACCAGAACCACCCAGCTGACCTATCCCACCAGAAGTGCCCTGCTGTCTGTAGACCCGATCCGGATGACCAGAACCCTTGACGGTCCAAAATCTTAATTTAAAGTGTACTGTAAGTATCAATAAGAATCATAGTAAACCATAGCGTATATTGCCTGACATTGTCCTATCCCAATCCATAACCCATCCTATGTTTAACTTAAGAACTTGTAATATTGTCACCCCAGTCTTGAAACCTTGCCTTTGATTCCTTGTGCTAGTGATAACTTCTTTAAAATCCTTTTGTCTTGTGAAATCCCAAACCCTTAATCCTCCCTCGGGTAATCGGACTGAGTCCTCCAGGGCAGACCCAGAGGTGCTGGGTTTGGTTCAGCGGATCAACTCTACAGCTTACTGTGTTTCAAACTGGTAACCAGCCTGAATGCCCTAGTGTCGAGCATAATTGTCATTGTAAAAATTGATTTCAGTTTTATTTCTCGCGCCTTTATTCTCCAAAAACACCTCTCATTCAAACTTGCACAACTTCCTCAATTTAATAGTTAGAGACTTAATTTGAACTCTGACTTAAACCTAAGACCTTTAGCTACATCCCTACTCTTAAAAACCGTTTAGTGAAAAGTAGGTGGGAATTCGCATTTCTGCAAAGTTTTACACATGTGATTTCCAATCGCAATTAATTTCAAACGTCCATTCTGATTCCAAGTATGTACTGTTGCTCATATTATAGCTTATGATTGTTAGCATCTCTTCAGTGTTGCTCCCATAGAGATTCATATCAATTTAAGGAATTTTGCACACTTTTCATTGTATTTCTAAGTAATTTTCAATTTGTCATTTTAAAAGTGTAATAAAAATAAAACGTTTTTCTTTCTTGTTTGGGGAGGCAAGATTGTATTCAAATCTTGTACACAGTTTTTTATTCCTGAATATCTGCTGCTTACTTACATCTGTGTAGAATTGCTTCTTTGTGAGTTGAGAAATTTGCAGGGGGAAATCTTAACTTAAGCACTATCTTTTCAACAAGCCAACACCGTTCTTTTCTCTGTGTTTTTATATTCTGTGTTGCTATACGTGAATTGAACTGCATTACCTACTTTCTTATTTGTATTGTCACCACATTGGTGATTGCTGCCCCATATATTAAAACATGTTTGATTTGAATTTTAAATAAATAATAAATATTACCTTTACCAACCAGCCTGATTCCTGATCCATTGTGACCTGGGGGTATTTTGAGAAGGGGTGTGATATAAGTGGTATATCACTCAGAATATTGAACCTATAGACACAATAAATAAGTATTTCATTTGTGCATTGCATGCTAGGCTGAGACCCGGGTGTATTGCCTGACTGAAATCCTTAACACAGTTGACCAGTAGAGTGCACTGTGGGAAATGTAGTGTTTTCATTTCGGACATACCAAATTATAGATGATGAATTGAACTGATGAACTGTTTCACTATTTGCTGACCACAGACAGATCATGAGACACATGCCTACTTATGCCAGATTGTACTCTGCCTCACTCAGTATATTCCACATTACTACATGCATCATAAAGCATCTTATTCAGAAAGGAGGATAGTGCACCAGAGATGAAACAATAAACCTGCAATCCTTACTTTGTTACCCATAGCTCACCCACTGGGCCCCCCATTGGCTGAGGACAAGGGAGTGGGCTGAGGGTCATTACTGGGATGGCATTAGAAGAGTGGAGAAGGCATGGGGAGGTGGATAGCCATAGGTGAGAGAATGCATCGCCACCCTACTGTAAATTTGCAAGTCCAACACACTAAAGGGGTTGTGCAAGTACAAGATAAGAAAACTCTTTTAGCAAGGCATCAGAGCCCTGGTAGTGACGTAGGTGTCAGGTGTGTCCCATGGTGTGACATTGTAGATAGAATAGATTTCGTTTTGCCACACTGCAGGGAGCTTTTAGGCGGTGTGCTGCATAAAAAAACACACATGCAGAAAAGTATTTCTATATATTCTTTCTATCACACTTATAGTATAGGATAAGGTAATGTAGTTTGGATTTACTTTAATTGTGTAGGTTGAGCTTTATTTAGTGCAGTCTGTGGAAGAGGTCTGCCATGTTAGAACACATAAAGGTTGTAGAGGTTTTCATTCTAGTGTACTAGGCTACATTTTCAAGCTATGATCATTTAATTGAAGGTTTATTTCTGCTGTTGAAGAAGGCCCCAAGCAGCCATCATCAGGATGGCAAGAGATGCAGAACCAGTGTTCAGCTAATTGTTGCAAGGGAGAAAGTGTGCAGGAGCCTGAAATGACACTCAAGACAGCAGGTGCCTTCCCAGACGATAGCCAAATGAATACATAATGGCTGTGAAGGACACAATGAGACACACAAGAAAGACCACACAGTAACATTGCCAAATTGAAGAACTAGAATGTGAGAACAGTGCCCCCACTGCGAATAGGACATTTGGTTCGGAGGTAAAAGTGTCTTGGTGAAACAAATAAATAGAAGGAATTAATTTCCAGGAGAAGGGGTGCACACACATTTTGTCATACAGCTATTCATTGTGAGAAGACAACTAGAAGGTCAGATCCAGAGTTGACAACCTGTTTGGAGAAGGGAGTTGCAGGTGCAGGGGGCGGAAGGCCAGAGGGACATTTACAGGGAAGGATTGTGGTGTTCCATGGGGTGCTACAAAGGTATGACCTCACTGATTTCCACTCACTTTATCATTGGCTCATTTCGGTGGGATGCTACAGTCCAAGCTGTCTCAAGTGTCACTGTCCAATTAAGGCAGAGCTTTTTAATCAACTTCACCATGATGAGTGCCAGGCAATGGCAATGTGTAATTCTTCGCTGGATATCAGATTATGTCAGGTTTGAGGGGTGGTATTTTCATTGGCCATGAGAAGAGAAACCTTGAATCAGGATGTTTAATGCATAGTGTTCTTTAGGGACTTGATGACGAACAGCCAATTGAAATGTTAGAATTCGAATTAACATTTCCTTTAGAGAATATTTGGATTTGTGTTTTTCCGCCTTAATTATTGTAGCCCGGAATGGGGGTGTTGAGTTGGTTCTCAGTTCAGTTCCATGGAGCTGTCTGACATTCTCCCGGAAATATTTGTAAATAAAAACAATTTTTTCTTGCAAGCTGTGCGCTCCATTTTTGATTAATTTTATCTTATTTTTTGGATCATTTTGGGCATTTCACCTTTACATTTGGAGGCCCCAGCGAGATCACCAGTACCCCTGAAGAGCTGGGGGCTCCCCACAACACCCTTTGGGGACACAGCACCGGCCTGCAGAGACCAGTTTGTGTGTGAATAAACTGAGGAGGTGAGCAGACACAGAGTTGCCTGAAGGTCTGCCTGATCCCTTAGGTTGGTCACCGATCCGAGTGGTGCAGGCAATTGAGAGGGGAGACTCAGCATTGAGGGTAGTCAGAATTCCTATATCACCTGAATGTACTCTTGCATGAAAACACAGTATTGTGAATGTTTTTGCTTGTTATTGTTGGCTTAATTTGTTGTTTAATTGATTAGTAGATTAAATAGGAAGGCCCATTGGGGGAAAGGCGGAACCATGTAGTATTGCATGCAGTTTTAATGAGATATTGAAAGGGATCTCCTCAATTGTGGGGAAAGATGACATAAGTAGAATAGAGTTGTGAATTAGGGAATGACAGCACTATGTAGAAGTAGAAAGGGATCCCTCCATCCCTCTGTAGGAGGGTTGAGAGGAAGTTATTGATGTAAATATTATTGGTTGAATTTTGTTGGAGTAGTGAAAATTATGGGTTGAATTTTGTTGGAGTGGTATATTTACTGGTTGTGTTAATAGGGGGATGATTGGTTGAGATGAGGAATGCGTGAGTAAGAAGCGTGGAAGTTGATATGTGAGTGTAGGCGCCATTGAGGAGGAAAATGAAACCGGTTTATAATTGGATTTTTGGAAAATTGGTTTATTTTTTAGACTAATTGGGATGAACTATAGTTGGGACTAATTAGATTGTTACAAATTAGGTAGTTGGAACACAAAGGGTTTTGAATATAAAATGCTGCAGAATCAGTGTCGGCAGATATTTAATAGGGAAGGATGGGGCATATTGGCATTATATAGACCCATTAGAGCACATGTGTAAAAGGCTTCCGCGTTATAGGGATACAATATTGAAGTACCACGCAGAGTTGGTACAAGGGACTGCAAGAAAATTTGTTTAAACAGTGGCCCGTAGAAGGCATGCATGAAAAAGAAATTGTAGAAGACCTGCATACATATTTATACATATTTATTGTCAACGCACAAAGGGAAAACTCTGAAGAGTAGACAACGCATATTAGATTTATGGAAAATGTTTGAGCAAGATAAAGACGCCCCTAATGATGAGATAGTGAAAAATCATAAGAGGGTTACGGTGCCTTCCGCTCCACCTCCTTATGGGTTCTTTCCTCCACAGCACGCTACAGGATGCACCAATCCCCGTCATGCACCTGTAAAAGGGTCAAATAAGAAATCAGCAGAGGCTATTAGAAAAACTCCAGAAAACACTGCTAGCAATACAAAAACAAACACTGTTAGAAACCCAGTTTTTTCAGAAATAGGGAAATTCTTGCAAAGGCATATAGACGATGTAATAAAAGAAGTGGAGAAGGAGCTAGTAAGATCATCACAGGAGCAGGATGAGGGGCAGTGCACAGTGGTAGCAACAGATAAATGGATATCAGGAACGATTATGTTTAAACTTGACAGTAAACCTGTGACAGATCTCCCTACCGTACAAGAAGTAGATAGCGACTCAACGTGTGACAGCTCACAGGCAAAAAGCAATGATGGCAGGTGTGCAATGGAAGATGCAGTGGACATGGTCTTTTGGGAGGACAGGAATATGGTATTATGGCCCGGGGAGGGCAGAGAACGGATACCATCATGGTCAGGGCAACTCAGACAAAGGCCCACCAAAAAAGCTGTAGTAAGTAGCAAGAAGAAAGGGCAGAGGCCACAGCACCAGATTCAGGGGACACAGTTTCCCCTATTACAGAAAGGTTGAGGGGGGCCTCAGTATTTACCTTGGCCGAATATGGATAAGGAAAACGTAATGAACAGCTTGCCATCCCACACAGCAGGGGCAGGCAAGCGGATTTTTGTCCTCAAGAAACAGACAGCAAGGATTACCCTGGCTCTAGCGGATATGAAATCCTGTTTGCCTCATTATTGGGTAAGCAGGCAGACACACTCTGGACAGAAGCAGGATATGATGGGGTGACCTTGAACAGTAATGACCATGATGGCATGCCATTCAATAACTGATGAGCACACATATGGATAGTACTAAGGGAAATATACCTAGATACATCAGACATGGAGTCTATCATGGCTCACAATATGAGACCAGATGAGGATGCTGCAAAGTACATTCAGCAGATACAGAAGATGTGGCTATTATAGATGTGACAGTTGCTTTTCAACCTTTATTCTGTAACCGGGAAAGCAGGGCTCTGAGCTCAGACCGCATGGAGCTGCTGCCCTGACTTTGTTGCAGCAAGCCCTCTACAGCATGGCTGCTGTGTTTCCCTCTGTGCCGTGGAGTTCGCCTGATAGGGCAGCTTTCCTTATATTTTTCAGCAAGTCCTGGGAACCAGCAGGCGATGCCGTCCGCCAACCAAGGACCCCATATAAGGACCCTGTGTGGGCCTGTCTGGGCATGGTAGGGTCCCTCTTCCTGCTTGGTTTTCCGGAGCCATCTTACTCCCGCTGTTGGCTCTGCACATGTGACCACGGGTAAGCATCCCCCTCCCTTTCTCCTCTTTCATGTTCCCTTGATGTGGTTTTTGTTGATCACCCTGCTCCAGCCGAATTCTCTGTTAAGTATTCGACTCCTCCACCCCTTGGTGACACCCCCTTTGTCCTCTGTCCTAGGCCTGAATTGCTTGCCTAGTCTGCGAGATTTCCAGGCTCCCTCTCCTTTGTCACAGCCACATTGTTCACTTTTCCTCTGCCTTGAGCCTCATCTTGAGCCTGACCGTGCTCTGTTACTTCTCGATAGCGAGGTGCCTTACCTGCCCACCTGTTCTCTAACGTTGCTGCATAATGCCCTATTTGTCTCCTCCACACCACTAAACCTTTACAAACCATGCTGTGTGAGAAACCTGGTGGTACTCCCATGCCTAATCCCCAGGGATCCTCTGCTCAGATGGCCAGGGAAAGGCCATCGCTTTTGGATCCCAACTTTTAGGGCGGACAAGCGATGGAGGATCATTTGAGTGGAGTGTCACAGCTGCGGCTTCCAGGCTCAGGGGTGGCACGAACCAACCGTCCCCCGTCTCAGCGCTTGCAAGGCGATGCTTACACAAGCCTCTGAGACCCCAGCGGGGAAAGAGGGTTAGGGACTTGTTGGTTGGATAGGTACATTATTTTGCAGGATAACCGATAAGAGGGTTGGGAGAGGGGAAGTAGATAGGAGTGGGCAAACACAGGGAGACACAATATATACAGTTTAACACACTGAGCATATACTATAGCACAATCAGGCTAAGAGCCAGATGAGACTTATCTCTGGGGTGAGTGCTGGCCTCCTGCCTATGCACTCTCAGGTCCGGTATCTGCAGCAGTATCAGTGCTGCAAAGAGAGTGAAAGTTACTTATCTGTGTGTTTCTTCACACACATTGGTTCAGGTACAGGCTCTGCTCATGCAATGGGTTAGTTTCACCCTTCTATGATTGCTATAGGCGCTCAGTCTGTCTCGGTGTTAATGCGCATGCAAATACCGGATTATGACCCAACACATGCGGATGCCCTGGGCAGGCAGTACTTAGCTTTTGCAGGCGAGGGGCCTGTGGTGAGATCCTTTGGGGTGTGGCCCCTCGTGCTGATCCCCGTGCTCGGAGCTCCCTGGAACACATCCTCTCAGGTGGAGCATCTAAGCACAAGCCCCATGCTTTTAGACATTTGTGCATACGTGCGCGTGCCTCGCCCAACGTGGGCTTGTGAAAGTAGTTCTTGGCCCGGGGGTGCCTGGGTAATGTAGTTCGTAGGTTGTTCATTCTGCAAATAGGACACAGAAGCCTTTTATAAGGCCAGATTCTTTTGCTTTTAATTAGATTCAGTTTGTTGTACTTAGGCACTAGTCTGTGGACCCTAATAGGGTCCTGCACACAGAGCCCTAGGCTCTGCCTCATGACAGTACTCCCCCCACACGGAAGGACCTGGGCTTGGGTTTATTTGGATAATTATGATGAAATGTACAGTGGGCCTCCACGTCCATTTTTGTCTGCATAGGTCTTATGGGCCTGTTTTGCCACTTGGAGATTCTTTTGTATTTGAGACCAAATTTGTTGGCCTTGCGAATTATGTCCTATCAAGGTGGGCAAGTTTACCTGAGGGGAGTTAGCGGCTGTGGGCAAAACCCTTGGATGGAGACCATACATCCCAAAAAATGGGGTATTATTCATGGAACTATGTACTGTATTGTTATAGGCTAGTTCTGCCAACCAAACATATTGCACCCATGATGTCTCTGCACTGGTGGTATAGCAGCGTAGATATTGTTCTAAACCTTGGTTCACTTTTTCGGTCTGGCTGTCGGTTTCAGGGTGGTAACCCGAGGACAAACTCACCTCCATGTCAATCAATTGACAGAAGGCCGCCAGAAGCGGGAGGTAAACTGTGGGCCCCGATCAGTGATAACACGAGTGGGTAATCCGTGTAGTCACACTACATTTTGCAGAAATAATTCTGCCAACTCACCGGCTGTGGAACCTCCTTTGCAAGGGATGAAGTGACTCATTTTTGTAAGTGAATCAACCACTACTAGAATCAAGGTGTAATCCTGAATGGGTGGCAGATCCACAATTAGATCCATGGTAAGAGTATGCCAGGGTGAAGGTGGAGTGGGCAATGGTTGGAGTAACCCAGCGGGTTTCTGATGACTTGCCTTTTGTCTTCCACAAGTGTCACAATCAGATACATAGATTCTGACATGCCTGTTCATGGTGGGCCACCAGTAGTGTCTTGCAACATTATCTTGGGTTTTTGATATTCCTGAATGACCCGCTGTCGGGGCATCATGGCACCATTGCATCACTTCCTTTTGAAGTGTTGTTGTAGATAGATATAGAGCCTTGGCATAATAGGGGAGGCCGTTTACCAATGAATGCTGTGACCCTCTAGTGCACCAATCTTGTAGTTCTTGAGTTGACATGGCCATGAGTACATCCTCCAAGATTTTGGGCCTACCCACTACCCCTATGATACGTGAACCAGGGACAATTGGACGAGGCTCTCTTTCTCCCTTGGTATCACCTTCTGGATATCGTGATAATATGTCGGCCTTTTTATTGTCTGTGCCAGGGTGGTAGGTAATAAGAAAATCGAAACCAGCAAAAAACAATGCCCAACGTAGTTGATGAGGACTAAGAGTTTTTGCCATTTTTATGAACTTCAGATTTCGGTGGTCGGTTATTACCGTCATCGTATGGCAAGCCCCCAGGAGGTAGAGTCGCCATTCTTCAAATGCTGCTTTTACAGCCAACAGTTCCCTGTCGGCTATAGTATAATTGGCCTCTGCAGGAAGTAGTTTTCGAGAATAGTAAGCCACTGGATGTAATAGTCCCGTTCGCGGGTCTCGCTGCGACAGTACCGCTCCAAGGGCATAGCTGGAGGCGTCCGTCTCTACTATAAATGGTAGAGTGAGGTCCGGATGCTTTAATACAGGGGCTGATGTAAAATCCTGTTTCAACTGTTGAAAGCCTTGTTCTTCAGTCTAATCCCATTGGTACAGCTTTCCCTTGTTAAGTAAGGCAGTAATAGGCGTCACCAGCTCGGAATTTCTTTTAATAAAGCGTCGATAGAAGTTCGCAAATCCTAAAAAGGCTTGCACCTCTTTGACCGATGTGGGGGCTGGCCAATCCAAGACCACCTGGACCTTTCGTTGATCCATTTGTACCCCGGCAGGTGTGAAGAAGTACCCTAAGAATTCCACCGTAGCGAAGAAATTCACATTTTCCATTGTAGCAAAAGACGATGCTCTCTCAACCTTTGAAGTACTGCTTTAACGTGTTTCACATGTTCTTGCAGGTTCTGAGAGTAAATCAGTATATCGTCTATATATAATGCTGCAAATACATCCAGGTATCCACGCAGTACCTCATCTAAAAAGTGCTGAAAGGCCGCTGGAGCATTGCATAGACCAAACGGCATGACCTGATACTCATATAGGCCGAATTCGGTTCGGAATGCCGTTTTCCACTCATCTCCAGCGCGTACTCTGACCAAGTGGTATGCCCCACGCAGGTCTAGTTTGGTATAAATTGCTGCACTATGTACCTGATCCAAGAGCACTCAGATTAAGGGCAATGAATATCGTTTTTTTATGGTGAATCGGTTGACACCACGATAGTCAATGCACGTCCTCAAATCTCCAGTCTTCTTTGGTATAAAGAAGAGGGGTGACGAGATGGGTGAGTTTGAATGTCTAATGAATCCATTTTGTAAGTTGGTATCTATATAATTTTTCAGGTGCCCTGTCTCAGCTTCAGTAAACCCTACTACAGGGCAGCACAGCCCCTGGATCCAGGTCGATGCGACAATCGAACGGCCTGCGTGGGGGCAAGGTCTCTGCGGCTTTTGCTAAATACATCTTTATACTCCTGGTATTCCGGGGGTAGGGTACTCAAATCTGTGCCCTCAGCTGTAGTGCTACACAAAGCCACCTTAGGGTCCTGTTTTGGCGACAGACTCTGTTCTCGGGTGACATGGTGTGTTAGACACTTCGAGGAGATCAAGGATACTTTACCTTTTGACCAGATTACTTGCGGATCATGCTTGTAAAACCATGGGAGGCCTAAAATCATACCAAATTGAGGTGCCGCTATTAGATCAAACTGGATTTCCTCCACGTGATCGGGTCGACACCGTAATGTCAGGACCTGAGTACAATGCGTAATTGGTCCATAGCACAATGCTGTGCCATCGACCACCCTTATAGCTTCTGGGGTTGTTTTGTGACACAAAGGTACTCCCAGTTTACTGGCATAGTCTATGTCAATGTAGTTACCCGTAGCCCCGGAATCTAAGAGGAGGGTAACACAAACCTCATTACCATGGAATCCTAGGGTTCCTGTCAAGGTGACATGCGGAGCATAATTAGCGAACCCGATGGCTGGGGTAACTTCTTTCACTTGGCTCGACCGTACTACCCCTACAACTGCCGAGCCGAGGCGTTTCCCTGTGACTTGGGCTTATTAGGGCATTATTTTATAAAGTGCCCTGTAGTACCACAGTATAGGCAAAGACCTTCCTTGCGGCAGCGCTCTTTCTCTTTTTTTGAGAGTGGGCCTCGCGTTGATCCAATTTGCATTGGGTCATCCGCAACCCCCTTATCCGGGGGGCCAGCGGGATGGGAAACACGGAACTGATCGAGCCTCACTATGGGTCTTGATTCCCCTCACCTCTTGTCTCCACGACGTTCTGCTTGACGATGATCTAGGCGTAGTGCCAGATCCATCATGGCTGGGCAGTCTTGGGGTTGGGGATCTACCTGCGCAATAAAATCTTTCAAATCATCCTGCAGCCCTTGGTAAAAGAGGGACATTTGTTTCTCATGGGGCCACTCTGCCTCAGCCACCAACCAATTAAAGTGGGTGACATATGTCACCAATTCTTTATTACCATGACGCAAGGTCAATAACTCTCGATCCTTGCACATGGCTGCTGCCCTATGGTCAAAGATTTTCCCAAACTCTAACTGAAACTTGGCCCAGTTATACAACACCCCATCGTCCCTCTGCACCAAAGAGTTTGCCCAGGCCGCTGCATCCCCAGTAAGATATGAGATCACAAACACTTTTCTTGACTGGGTGGCCCTAAAAGCTGCTGGTTTTGTTAGGAAATGGAGCTTGCACTGGGTTAAAAATATCTGGTATTTCTGGGGATCCCCAGAGTACCTTTCTGGTAGGGCCAAAGGCACCACGGTTTCCGGAGTAACATGGACCTGGACTGGCGAGGGCCCCGTTGTTCCACCAGGAATAGGGGACGCTTGAGCGGTCAAGCTACGGACTTGAGTTGCCAGTTGCTCTGCAATATATTTCGTGCCGTTCGTTATGAGTTACAGCATCTTGTGCTGCTAGCCACCTGTAGCAAGTGTTTTATGCCTTCGGTCGCCAGTGACAAGTTGCGGCAGTGTTTAAGAGCCGCTTGTGGCTAATCGCGTCTGCACAGTAGGCCGCTATACGTGGCTAATTATCATGCAAAGCATATGCACTGCTCGGACTCTAATGCTCAAACTAGTGTCTACGTATAAATCAGGCTTTCCACCCGTTGCGCTATGGCAGAGGTCCTATGGACTTAGCTTTGTAGGAGCAGGGGGACCTGGAACTCTGGGCAATGCCCTCTGCACGTGCCCCTTGCTGCCGGCTATGACTCTGCCTTTCTTCCATTGCGCCGCACCGTTATGCTGCTTCCCCCCGTGCAGCGTTGACTCCCCTGGGCAGGCAGTACTTAGCTTTTGCAGGCGAGGGGCCTGTGGTGAGATCCTTTGGGGCGTGGCCCCTCGTGCTGATCCCCGTGCTCGGAGCTCCCTGGAACACGTCCTCTCAGGTTGAGCATCTAAGCACAAGCCCCGTGCTTTTAGACGTGCGCGCACGCACGCGCGTGCCTCGCCCAACGTGGCCTTGAGAAAGTAGTTCTTGGCCTGGGGGTGCCTGGGTAATGTAGTTTGTAAATTGTTCATTCTGCAAATAGGACACAGAAGCCTTTTATAAGGCCGGATTCTTTTGCTTTTAGTTAGATTCCATTTGTTGTACTTAGACACTAGTCTGTGGGCCCTAATAGGGTCCTGCACACAGAGCCCTAGGCTCTGCCTCATGACATGGAGGGTCTTCTAGGATTGGCGATGGAGTGCTGACAGGTGAGACATGGTATCCCCTTTTTCCTGAAATCGACCTCCCTTACACCCCTTCTGCCTCTGTGGGCTATTGTGACCCTAGCCCCATGCAAACACCTATACTAAAGCTAAAGGACAGGTATATCGAGATAATAGGGTAATGGAAGGTCAGGCAGGCTCTACACTGACCACACACCTGCAGCCTGTTAATTTTCTGGAGGTGTATAAAAGGTGGGGCATTCCGCAGTGCAGGGAGCAGCAGTTGGAGACACAGCAACAGGGAGACTGTGTGGCTGAGTCCAGCAGGGCATCCTGATTTGCAAGGAACTTGCGTTCTGGAGTCGAGCAGCAAGGGGGCAGAGAGAAACCAGCTGGCAGAAACTGAAGAGCCAGCACGCTACCCCATGGCAGAGCAGAGGCTCTGGGGTGAAGAGGCAAGGGAACCATGTCTCCAGGGAGCCAGTGTGGTTAAAAAGGGAATGCCGTGGACAGGGCTCACCTTCCCTTATGTAAGCCGGGCGTGCTCGTTCACTTGCCGTCGCCAGGCGTGTCTGAGGGGCAGGTGGTGAGACCCTGACCTCAGCTGCAGTGTTCTTGAAGTAGATAGCCTGGAAGCGGGAGCGAAATCACTGTCAGTGAGTCTGAAGTACAGGGAGACTCGCAATGTGATACTCACTGCTAAATACTATGTAGCGAGAGTAAGCGGAATGAAAGGAAACCCAATATTGCAGTCCTTCATGATTGTGAAGCAATTGGATAATGTGGACTGGGAAAGAAGAAACACAGAGGGCCTCATCAGGAGTCTGGCGGTATCCCGGTAACCTCCAGTGCAAATAGTGTTACCGCTACTCGGTCCGGCGCTATTAGCGCCCAGACCATGGTGAGCCTCAAAGGGTAACACAAAGGTGGGGAAGGGAACCCCAGAAGTATCTGTGAATAACGACAACAGCTACATCTAAGAGCTGAGACTTGGGGAAGGGAACCCTGAGTCTAAAAGGTACTGTGGAAATTAAGGGAAAAGACAAAGTGCTGCTTTCTGAGTTCAGGCAGGAAAAGGCTAAGAAATTAGCTGGACATTTGTTGTTTCTGCATCTGAACAAACCAACCAGGAAGATTGTGAAGCTGAGCATAACAAGAACTGTGAGCTGTTAAGTTACTGTGATATTTATTGGAAGTGAATCCTGAAACCTTGTGGAGCTTTACTCCTTGAGTGACTGGAACCTAGGGAAGGGAGCTGGGTGGGAACCTCCTGAAAGACACTATCATATGATTTTGGACATTTATTTAGCTTGAGCGTTCCAGCACATTATTAGTATTAGAAGTAAGGGAAAGTATAGGTTGTGACACATACAGAATGTTATTTTGGATGTTTAGACACAGACTGGCCTTAGATACATCAGTTGAGCGAAGTCCCCTCTTAGAGTTAGGGCACGTTAGGCGTTACTCCCATCTGGAAGCTTTAAACAAAGGTTTTCCAACTGGATCTCTTGTGTCTGTGCCTAACTGTTGATACCCTGTTTGTCTCACAGCTGTTGCCTGATTCTGAGCAGCCCCCAACTCAAACTTCCAAACCTCTACAAGACTTACTTAAACTTGTCTCCACATGGTGCCAGTTGTTTGTAGGCTAAGTGCTCCACTGCTTTGCTCCCCACTCTGCATTATATCCTCCTGCCTAACTCAGTCTGCATTTTACTAAGGTCTGCATTAACCCTTCTATGTGCCACTGGGCAAATGCTTGCTGTGTTATTGGTTGACAAATGCCTGCTGTGGTTACTGTTGGGCGTTTAATAATATTTAGTGAACCAAATCCGAGGTCTCTGACTCTAATGGTTATGTTTAATTCATTAGGCATTCCACCTTTATTCTGAAGCCAAATCTCTTTGCCTGTATTGATGCCTGCTATGAATCTAGACCTCCCCCACCCCTAATGAAAGTCCAATCTGGTCTTTGACACCACTAGACTTATCTAAATAGTTAGACATCCTCCTATTTTAAAAATCAAACCTACTCTTTTTTACTCACCTGTTGAAAGTCAAATCTGCCTATCTGCTAATTGCTGTTTGTGTTTTAAAAAGTGTGCTTTTTATTCGCCTGTAGGAAAATTGAAATTGCCTATCTGCAAATTGCAGGTTGTGCTGTGGTCGTGCACCTTTGCTGTTGCCATGATTGTCCAGTCCAAGACGCTCTCCAAGACTCCCATTGCTCCCAGCAGGACTTTTAGAGGCTGGACAACGCTCATGCACCACTGCAGAAAACATAGAACTAGTTATCTAGACTCCTCGGATACCGAATATGGCCCCCTTTGGTCCCACAACCAAAAACATAGAACTAGTTACTGTATGTGCAGTGCAAAGATTCATCTGATTCCTAATATGGCCACTGGGGGTCCCCACAATCAACATCTCTAAATGTGCTCTAGTTTCTGAGAGACTGGGCTATAAAAGCCACACCCTGGGGCCAAGAGTTTGCTTTGCGCTGCGTTAAACCTGCATCTAAGCAGCAGTGCGCTTACCATGTTCCTGCCCCTCAGATTGGACCTCAATCATTGCGACCTGCACCTGCAAGACAAAAGCACAAGGATCCAAACTTTCTACTTACTGGCATCATACTCGCTGATTGGCCCAGTCCATAATGCCAGCTGTTTACTGTAACCGTCTTCGTCTACCGACACCTGCAAGACAGTAATTCTATCATTTGAGCCTAGACAGCCTAGACACATGCATTAGCACTCGCGCTCTCAGCCACAGAAGTAATTCAGTACAACGTTAGCCATGAAAGCAAAACAGGGCTTAAGCAGAGCGCTGATAGAGAAAGGAGAGTGCAGATAGTGAAAGGAGAAAACAGTGCTTAAAGGAGCGCTGATGGAGAAAGCCGAGCGCAGATAGAGAAAGGAGAGCGCAGACACAGAAGGGAGGAAACAGAGAAAACCGTCAGGGACACAGAAGGGGAAAAACAGCCACAAACAAACTTCGACATTTAAAGGAGCTATCTGCTCCGCACCTAGCATCCACAGCAGACCTGGGCGAGCAACAATCAGTGAAGCAACTGGCAACTGGTGCACACGGAAGCAGAAGAATAGAACTCCAGTAATATGCCCAATGGTCCAGCCTCAGGCTCCCCCTAGTGCACATAAGGGCTAAAGGGAGAGGGTAACGAGAAGTATAGCACAGGAGTAATTGCGCCTTTGTTTCCAGGCAGAAAGACTTCAACCATTGCTGATACCAGCTGGCCAAGGGTCCCAGCTACGGCCAACACCAAATACCTATAGTGCTATTCCAAACGCCTCCTAACCTAAACACAGCAGTGCCACCATACCACGCTGCATGGGCTTGGTTAAGGGGAGAGGAGGAACACGCAATAAGACATCCAGATGCTTCCGCAGGGTGTAAGGTAAGCGTTACAGCTATATCTGTTACCTTTGCTTCATCCTTCACTCTTGGTCTGATTGTTCATTGGCTTGTGGCTAGCAGGTTGTGCTCTGCAGTTCCTCCCTCTCCCCTGTCCTTCCCTACCAGTCTCCACAATGGTGCTCTTGATCCCCCCCATCTTCTCTAACTGCTTTTCTATCACCTATCCTACCCTCCTGACAAAGACTGGAATGAAAAGGTTCAAGAAGTATAGCCTGGTCTCCAATCCTGGTCTGCCCATTGCTCACACATGTGTCAACACTGCCTCCAGGCAGACCCTTACTGATATCCTATTTTTCATTCCATCACCATGTAACCCTGCATTTACTGATGGGTTATTAAAGTGCCTTTCAGGTGAAACGCATTAATCTACCCATGATTTACTGCGGGAAGTGGTGTCTTTGCAAAATGAAAACAAATAAATATAAAAATAATAATAAATAAAAGGGCATGTGTGTTGGTTAAATAAAGTGGGGTTGTGGGTCCAGTCTGTACCTGTGGTCTGTGTTCTGTTATGTTTGTGCACATGCCGGGGAACAGCGTTTCATTTCTATTTTGGTGGTTTTGCCTCCATTTTGGTTTGCTGGCGGGCTCGGTTTTGAAATCGATAACATGGCAGGCGTTTGTTTTGCCCATCTGCAGGGGAAACAAGTGTACAGTTTAGGTGACTGCACCTCAGATGTGGGGATAGCTCCCCTGCAGTGCAATAGGGTGGTAAATCCGAAGGAAGGATTAGGCGAGCGCTGGAAGAGTGAGGGGCCGACGTGAAATGAGCTAAAGCAGGGAGCATTTTGTTTTTGGCAGGGCTCTGTCTGTTTTAGACAGGCTTGCCCGACCTGTTTAGGGAAGTATATGACAGGCACGCGTGGCAGGAAGGAGTTCCGGTTTACCGCGGCTGTCGCCGTGGGAGTGTTTTTGGCCACGGCAGAATGCCATTGTTCTGAAGGGCATTTTCTCCTGCTTGTCACAGGTTGCATTGAAGCGGCGCTGTTTCGACAATGGAGGGCAGATGTCGAGTGGTTTACTCCCTTGTGGCTTTTCCTTTTCTGGATTTCTCCCAGTCCGCACTACCTGTTGCAAGTGTCCTGTGCGGGTTTGTGTCAACTTTATGAAACAGGGTATAATTAGCATTTCTCTGATCTAGCTCCAGTTGGAAGGGATTTATATATTTACGTGTGTATGTTATGTGCAACTGGTTTTAACTGTAATCTGAGACTATTTGTTACACTGGGTGCACGCTGAAGGGCTCAGTCCTGAGGTTTGTTTCGTAGTGGGAGAAGTTCCTTTACATAACACTACTGATGAAATACTGGCTATGACTAGCTCCTTGGAACCCTGCACTGGAAGGGTAAAAAGTGTGGGACGCATTCCTGGTCAGGACACCAAATGTTTTATGCTGAGATTCAGTGCAGGCAACCTTTGATTATTTACCCTGTCTGGACATTGGACGCTTGGGCCTGGAAGACCTCTGCGCTCGGAAACTACTACCACGACCAACAATGCCGTAGTCATTGCTGCTGCCATTGCCGAGGGTGTTAGTGTGGCAATGGAGTGGCAACCTACTCCATCTTTCATGCCGGAACATGGAACTGACACCCAACTACAGCTGTTTTCAGGAGAGAAGCCGGTTTCAAAGGGTGAGGAGGCCTATGAGTTGTGATCGGAGCTCACCAATTTGATGCTGCAAGACTGGAAAGTGTCAGGTCAGGAAAAGAGGCAGCGAGTAGTCAAGGCTCTAAGGGAGCCCGCATTGCAGACGGTACAGTCACTTCGAGCTTTGGCCCGACCTTACTTCCCAGTAAGTGATGAAAGCTTTGGAGGGAGCTTTCAGAACCACTGAGCCAGGAGAGGCTCTAATTATGAGATTCCATGCCACGACCCTGAAGCTTGAGGAGAAGCTGCCTGACTACTTAGTAAGGATGGAGCACATTTTACGTCTGGCCCACCAGAGAGGAGGGGTGGAGACTTCAACATTGAACTATTGTCGATTGAAACAAATACTTAGAGGGGCTAAGGAAGCAGCTATGCCGTTACTGCAGTTGAGATTGCGGGAGAAATTGGAGAAAGCCCCCTCCTATGAAGAATTGTTAACGTCCATCAGGGCCCTAGAAAAGGAAACCAGAGACATCCTAGTACAGATCCCTCCCGTACAAGGCCGAATACCTACACCCAATCCTTCCTCCTTGCGGTAGAGGCAGATAACAGAGCTAAGCAGCTGGTGGGAGGCTTCAAGTACAGCTGACTGCCAGAGAGAACCCGCTGCCTAACCAGCACAGGTGAAGAGGCGTTTATCCACCATCCCGGGAATGGGAGAATCAGTCGTATCAACGGGCACAAGAGCCCACAGTACGGTCCTCTGCACCTTTGCCCCCATGGAGATTGGGTGACAGAGACCCAAATTATGCACAAGTAGCTGCTCGTTTTGAGGCTCTTAAAACCACTCCCACCAGGGCATTGACGGGAAATGCTCAGGAGGCTCTAGAGGAGGAGCAGTTAGAACCTCGTCATCAGGAGTGAGCTCCAATAGAACCAACACAGACAACTTGACATGGAAGTCAAATCCTGGATTTAAGATCATCGATCAACCAAATAAGGCTCAGGTAGGCCCAGCCACTGACCATCTTCGTCATGTTCATGAGCTCTGTAACCCCAATGCTGAGCTGCCAGTGTTCCAAGTTGAGAACCCAAGCACTTACATATCAGGGCATCCCCGCTGGCCCCATTGGACCAACCATGACCATTCCAGCCAATCTTGAGGGGCGAAGAACCACAACATTATTGGACAGTGGCTCGCAGTTCCCCATGGTGTATGAGCCGTACTATCACAAGTATATGTTGCACCTACCATTGGAACCTCTGGAAGGGCTGAATCTGATGAGCGTTGGAAATGCTGCCGGTAGATACCTGGGATAAGTCTGTGTAAAAATCCATCTGACACAAGAAGTGGCTGGAGTGAACACTACGTTGAACACCTTGGCCTTGGTCTGCACCACGAAGAACGAGAATGCTGAAGTGCCACTGGTCATGGGCACCAACTCTGCACTGTTTGGTACGCTAGCTAAGCTGTGCACTGAGATGGCCAGCCCACAGTTCGCCAGAATGCTGAAGATGCATCCAACCTGCCAACAGGCCTATCTCAAGAGAGGCATGGAGCAGCACAAGCGACCTGAAGGGCCCGTGGGAGACGTGACCACTGCCAATCATGGTCAGGCTGACATTCCACCTGGCATGACTGTGATGGTGCCTGGCTACGTACGCCTCTGAGAACATGACAGTTACAGAAGTTTGGCGATGGAGTCTCCTGAGGGTGAATACATGCTTCAGGTATTCTGGTGCAGTGCACTCTAGTAGCTGAAATTGGCTAAGGGCTGAAGAACATCTGGGTCTCTATTATCAACATTACCAATAAGATCAAATACCCTGCTGGGGGCCTGAAGATTGTGCAGTTCTATCTCACCAACTCATTGGCCCAGGATATGGTAGCAATTATCCTCCCTTTGATGTCCAGAAAATTCAGAACGAGAAAAATAACATCTAGAAAACCATCTAGAAGACCAGTTGTGTATTGCGAGCTGATGTGTTTTCCATGAGTGAATGGGATCTAGGCGAAGATCGAGGAGTGGAGCATCACATTCGGCTTAATGGCGACACCCGATTCCAAGAGAGGTCACGAAGATTAGCGCCTGCTGATGTGGAGGATGTTCAGAGGCATCTTGAGGAACTGTTAAATGCCGTAATCATTCAAGAGTCCAGAAGTCCCTATGTCTCACCTATGGTGGTAGCTCAGAAAAAGAACAGTGATGTGTGGCTGTGCATTGAGTACAGGTGCCTGAACAGCGGAACAGTCCCGGACCAATATCCCACACCTCGAATAGATGAAGCCTTAGATTGTCTGGCCGCGAGAAAGTGGTACTCAGTCCTGGATCTAACGAGTGGATACTATCAGATTCCGATGCTGCCGAAGACAAAGAAAAGACTGCTTTCATTTGCCCACAGGGTTTTACCAGTTTACCTGTATGCCCCAAAGTTTCAGTGACTGATGGAAAGAACTGTGGCAATATGAATTTACTAGAGGTCCTAGTCTACCTTGACGATGTGATCGTTTTTTGGGAAGACCCTGGAAGTGCATCACCAAAGACTAGTAAAGGTCTTAGATCGACTCCAGCAGCAAGGTCTGAAGGTGTTCTTAAAGAAGTGTCAATTTTTCCAAACCAGCGTGAAGTACATCGGCCACGTGGTGACAGCTGATGGGGTTAGTGTGGACCCCGCCAAGATGGAAGCTCTCAGGACCTGGCCCAGACCTCGCCCAGAATTGTTATTGTTACAGTCAGCCAAACATTGGGATTAATGAACAGTATGCAATGTGGAGGGATGGAGCTGTCCAGGGCCAATTTGAGCAAATGTATGCAAAGCACTAATATTTCTCTGTTTCATTTGCGGCATCTGTTACCAGGGCCAATATAAGCAAATGTTATGAAGCAACATTGTCCTTGTTATTTTATTGTGGGCTCTCGCGTGTGCACAATGTGAGATGAGCTAAAGCAGGGAGCATTTTTTTGGCAGGGCTCTGTCTGTTTTAGACAGGCTAGCCCGGCATGTTTCAAGTTTACTTCCCGCTCAGGGAAGTATATGACAGACAAGCATGTGGAAGGAAGGAGTTACGGTTTACCGCAGCAGTCACCCGTGTCAGTGTTTTCGGCTAAGGCAGAAAGCCATCGTTCTGAGGAGCATTTTTTCCTGCTTTTTGTAGGTTGCTTTGAAGCACTGCTGTTTTGACAACAGAGGGCAGAGGAGGTCGAGTGGTTTAAACCCTTTTGGGTTTCCCTGGTTCCGGATCACTGTAGTCTGGACCATAGCATGTATCAGGGAGGTAGGAGGGGAAGGAACTGTGTGGAGGGAGGAACGTGTATCAGTGCTCCCAGTCCAGACTGCCCATTGCATGTGTCCTGTGTGGGTTTGTGTCAAAGCCTATGAAGCCGGGTATAACTTTCTGATTAGAATTTTGCAGATCTAGCTCTGGTTGGAAGGGATTTATATATTTACGTGTGTATGTTATGTGCAATTGGCTTTAACTGTAATCTGAGAGGAGGTGGACTTGTGTTGATTGATGGGATTGGCTGCAGGTGGAGGGAAAGGAGATGCGCTAATATCGATTTAGCTATTTGCCGGTTTCGTCTTAATTCATTAAAGGGTACGACGTCCAATCATCAACAGACGTTTTTTCGACGGATTGTTTTTCCGAAAAACATTTGCCGAAAAAACACATCAAATTGTTTTTGGGGGCTGGGGAAAGGGCATATAAAGGGTTGGGGGGGTCAGGAACAGTACAACATCAGTGGGGGAGGGAAGGCTTGGTGGGGAACACCCCCAAAAATAAAAAATAAAACTGTCAATGAGTTTTCTCGACAACATTTTTTTGCTAAAACACCTGTCAAAAAAACGGCATTTGATGATATGACATAGAACCAATTAAAGAGCAGTCTTTTAGTGGGCCAGTCCTGAGGGGATATACAGCCGGGTTACTCCTCATTTCAGCCCTGCTCTGGCCGGTACTTGTGTCCCTTTAAATTCATGTTTGGGCTATTGGAGCTTTGGCACTGCTGGGATCGGTTTAATGAAATAAAAGAAAATACGGTGATAAGTGAAACCAGGTACATTTAAATTGTGGGATAGGTGATTAAGGTTATGAGTTTCCCGTCAAAGTTTGGATTTCTGTGGGAGAATGGCAGAGTTTGTTTTACTCTCTGTGGTATTAAGTAGCATTATTCTGTAGTCTCATCTAGGGAGGTTTTTTTCCCCTCATTTCTAATGTACTGCAGACACGGTGCTAGATATTAAAGGCGTGCTGCTGCTCCCACAGTAGAGTTGGGATAAAGCTTACTGTGCACTTGAGGAACCCTAGCCTTATGTACTAGGAGAGGGTAATAAGAGTTTTGCACTCTATGAGGCTCCCCGTCGTGGTAATACCTCAGGTCACTGTAAGGGTTTTGCTATTTTTCTTCCAAACTACAGTGCAAGGAAGTACATTCTACCGTTCTACCTCGGGGAGCCTTTTACATGTACTGTTACCGCTCGTATCTAGTGTTGGCTAGTGTTTTTTTGTTGTTCTGTCTGTGCTTGTGGGGAGCTTGTGTGGGTGTGTAGCGGACTGCAGCTACCACAAGGCCAAAGTGTCAGTCAACTTTCTATCGCAGAACTAATTCTCTTGTGGGGTTTACGGGGCGGGTGATATTGTAAACCAGAACCGGCATATGTAATTATTTGGTAAAAGAGAGAAAAAAACACATCCAGTGACACCTACAGATGGGTGTTATTGTGACAGTCAGCCAGATGTTGGGATTAATGAACAGTATGCAATGTGGAGGGATGGAGCTGCCCAGGCCCAGACCGGTTCAGGGCCCATTTGAACAAATGTATGCAAAGCACTAATATTCCTCTGTTTCCTTGGGTGCACTACATTATTTTACTGAAGGCATTTTGTTCTTTTATTTATGTGCCGTTATATAAAGCTACCCTGCATCAGGGGACCTCACCCTTCTGGTTCATATGTTGTTATTGCAACTATGGGAAATAAACCAGCCGTGCTCAGGTCCAGGTAATTTTACACTGCTATGTTCCAAGTGGTGAGGAAGGAAATGGATATGAGGATAGTCCGCCATTCACCCAGGGGAGGCATTTACCCTCAGCTAGTTTTACGGGGTGGTTAGTACTGACATATTAAAACCCCCAGATCCATAACTAATGCATGTGCGCTGGAAGGTGTAAGTGCCAATGGATGAGGTATACTTACAGGGCTGATCTAAACATACATTCACATCAGTGCTTTACATACAGAAGTATTTTAGGGCTGGTCTGATTCACCAAACATTCATCCCTATGGGTTCCCTTCATGGTCTCTGTACTGATTTCTCTTCCTCTCCCATTAATGGTGGCACCCGCTAGGATGAACTCTTGGCCACCATCCTTTCCTCCAGAGTCCTCGTTAATGTTTATGAGAATGGCGCTGTCATGGCCCAGAGTTCTCAGCCCAATCTCCTCCTTCTTGATAGGTGCCTCCTGTCTCTCACTAACTTCCTCCTCCCCACTACTTTCTCTCTTCTTTCTGTCATCCCTACGGCTCCTCTGTTATTTCTGACGGGTGTACCATACTCCTGTACCACCCTTCTCAGAAGACCTTCGCAAGTGGCAACCTGCTCTATTTAGCTGCCCTCAACTCCCGCTTTGCGGCCAAACACTACTCTGGCATCTGCCACCTTCTCGAGGATCTCGATCTTGATGTCCTCGCTCTTGCCGAAACTTGGCTTACGGACAGCTCTGCACGAGTTTGACACACTCCTACCTGAGGGTTACAAGATCCTCTCCAAACCCAGGCTTAACCGGCCTGGTGGGGGAGTGGCCCTCAGTTTCCCTGAGTGGATCCCTGCTACTATTATACCGACTCAATATTATTCCTCTTTCAAATCCCTTGACTGCAGTGTTGGCATCTCTTCTCGCCTCCCTCTGACTCTAGTCACCATCTACAGGCCCCCTGGACCCCAGACCTCCTACTTCCTCTCTGAATGGGCTGACCTCACATCTTCTCTCGTGACTTCCTCCTCCAAGCTTCTCTTCCTTTGAGACTTCAACATTCACCTCAACTCCCTATATGCGGCCTCTGGGGCATTCCGCAACCTATGTGACTCGCTTTCACTCTCCATTCTTCCCTCTGATCCTATGCACTCTACCGAACACACCTTCGATGCTCTCATCTGCTCAGACCTTCACATCTCCAACCCTCCCATTTCTCCCTCTCTCCTGGTCTGACCATGCCCTCCTTTCCTCTCACCTTGACGTCCTTGGTCCTCTGGCTAAGACTTTGCCCGCACTGCCTGCCTGTTTTTCCGTCATTCGACCGATGAAGCGAATGTCAGTTTCTGATTTTGCCGCCACCTTCTCTCTCTGCTCCTTTCACTGACTCTCACCCTGACAAAGACCTCTCTAACTTTCAGCTTTCCATTTGTAATACTCATAATATCCTTGCCCCTGCCATGAGGATCTGCATGAAGCCTGCTTCCAAGAGCAGTTCTTGGTACGAGTCCGATCTCGCCGCTCTAAAACGCAGGTGTATAGTTGCTGAGGGGCAATGCCTGATTTTGTGCACATCCACCTGCTCCAAAGGCAATACAGACTTGCCATCTGCTCTAAGAAGAGGGTTTATATCCAAACCTGCATCTCTGCGGCCACAAACAACACAGCAGAACTTTTCCAAATCTGCAATGAACTTGCCAACCCTACCGCAGTCTCGACCTCTCCTCGGCCCTCCCCAGCACTCTGCATTCTCTTTCCTCTCACTTCATTTCTGAAACTCAGGTCATCCATACCCTTCCTGCTCCCCTTCTTCGAGTCCTCGCTTGGAACACCTACCTCCTTCCCTCCTTTTGCCCTCTTTTTCGCCCATAGCACCTGATGAGGTTACTAGACAAGTCCGGTCTATGAACCTCTCCTCCAAACAGGTGTTCCCTGCCCCCCCAGAACTATCAAGGACAACATTGTCTCCCTTGCTTCAGGCTTTGCTGATCTCTGCAATTGCTCCTTTGCCACTGGTGCCTTCCCCTCACTTCTTAAGCATTCCCTTGTGCTCCCTCTCCTGAAAAGACTTTCTGCTGATCCTTCCTGTCCAGTAAACTACTGCGCTAACTCTATTACCCCCTTCATGGGCAAACTCTTGGAGAAACTGGCCATCTCCCAGCTTGTCCACCACACCAAATTGTTGGTTGCCTCCATGACCACCAGTTTGGCTTTAGATCTGCCAGAGGCATGGAAACTGCTCTCCTGAACACCTGTGAAAACGTGCTCACTAATCTTGATTCCTTCTCTCCTTCTGTTATCATCCTTCTTGGCCTCTCCTCTGACTTGGATATGGCAACCATGCCACCCTGATAAGACGGCTCTGTGACACCCTTGCCATCCTGGACCTGGCTCTGGATTGGTTGACCCTCCCAGGTCCAATTGGGCCCTTTCCTTTCCACCATCTCTCTCCACCTGTGATGTCCCTCAGGGCTCTATCCTCTCGCCCTGGATTTTTCATATCTACCTGCCCCCCCAGCCCATCTGAATTCCTCCTTCTCTCCTAATTTTCAGTGTTATGCCGATGATACACAGTGTTCCTTCAAGCTACCCTCCTCTTCTTCGTCTCTCTCATTCCTGACTGCATATCTGCTATTCAGGCATGTAGTACTACTAATGATCTGTGCCTTAATGCCAGTTAGACTGTGATCCTCCTCATTGGGACCCCTGTACCCTTCTTCCCCCCAGACTCTGCCCCCCTGCTTGGGTCCCTCCCCTCACCCTTGTGTGAAGCAAAAAAACCTGGCGTCATCTTCGACTCTTCCTTCTCCTTCTCTCCTCACATCTTGGACCCGGCCAAGAAGCCCCACATCCCAGCTTCACCTCCTCAGAGGTATTCTCCCCTTCCCCCAGAAACTCAATGTCTCCAGAGCTCTGGTTCTCTCAAGACTTGACTACTGCAACAGCCCCTTCCTCAACCTGCCTAACTCTTCCCTTTGCCCCCTTCAACTAATCCACAATAGAGCTGCAAGGCTTATCCTTTGCCACAAGCCCAGGGACCGCATCTCTCCAGCTCTTAAATCTTTCCATTTATTATCAAATATTGGTGAGAGGTCCTCACCGAAGCAGAACGTGCCGAATTTGGAAGGCGGTAGGATTTTGAGATGAAAGGATGGGCTGAGATACAAGCACACATAGTACAATATTGCAGAGAGAAACAGGATAAAGAGAGAAATAAAGTAGATCAAGCTCAGAAGGCAGAGGCAATATTGGTACAAAAGAAATTAGCTAAATTTAGTATGGAAGAAGCAGTGATTACACCCACTCCTGCAAGGAGGGGTTCTAGGGATGGGGTATTCTCCACAAGTGGGGTATTCCCAATAAGAGGGGTTACATTCTGCAAGGGGGTTGCATCACACACGTAGGGTATTTTCCACAGGGAGGGTATTTTCCAAAAGCAAGGTGTGGCTTTCAGAGCGGAAGGGGGACTAGATTTGGATATGGAGGAGCAAGAGCCAGGTTCAGAGAACCGTGCTATTTTTGTGAGAGCATGGGACACTTTGCACAAGAGCGTAGGAACAGAAATCAAGTGCAGTAGGGCCCTGGTGTTATTCCTACACAACAAACTATAACATATTCCACACAGCCAAAGATGCAACCCTAATAGATGCAATTAACATTTCCCTAAATGTCCAAAACGTCCCATAGCAGATGCCCCCAGTTCGCCACATCCCACAGCAGGTGCCCCCACTTACCCAGATGCCCCCAGTTGCCCAAACTATTCAGAGTATTGTCCAACAGCATCTGTTGTCCCAATACCAACCATCATATCCCCTCTAAGTACAAGTACAAGTCACTGCTCAGCAATGGGACAAAAATGTGCTACCCCAAGGTGCAGAACCACACAAAACTGGAGTAACAGTGTTGGGAGGTAAAACTTTCACGTTCCCAGGCACAGACACAATTCCACATTGAATAGCCCTCAGAGGGATGTGACATGCCCAGATGTATCAGTGACTGCAGATCCGGAAGGGGTACCACAGGTTGCAGTGAATATAAGTGACAAGACATTCTAATTTTTGGTCTCCACAGGACCTACAAAGTCTTGTATTAATGAGGGCAGATTTACTTTGTCAGACAAAATAATGGACATGCAGGGATTTTCTGGGGATGTTGTAACGGTTCCTTTCACTGAATATTTACCCCTTACCATAGGCACACAAGAAGTTGGAGCTCCCTCGTTGTATTAAAAACAAACACTGGTTAACATATTGGGCAGAAATATTATGAGCAAACTAACATAACCATTTCATTTACTGAAAAAGGGACTCTGGAGCTAATAACGGTACTGCAATTTGCGGTACCGTTATTAGCGCCTTCCCCATTCCCATTGAGCCCTATGGGGGCTCAAATGGGAATGGGGAAGGGCCCTGGTGAATGGGGAATTACCGGTCCCGCCAACCTTGGAATGGACCGGTAATTGCTCAATTCACCAGGGCGGAGTCGGTAGGGTTTTGGAGGCAGCCATGGAGCGAATAGCTCCATGGCTGCCTCCAACCTCGTAATGAGGCCCATAGTATGTTCCACCCCAGACATCTATTACACACGCGTCGGTGCAATCATACAAGCATTTTGCACCCACAGTGCTTTGCGAGGTGCACCACTTTAGCCAGAATTATTCCTTTATGGAGTACAAAGACTGTTAGGATGGGTGCCTAGGATTAAGGACCACGCATCCCGATTGTCCACAGAATTTTGTTTTCAGAGCAGCAGTGCACAAGGAAGTAGCACCATGCAACACTATCACCATACACTTAGAAGCAGCAATAACAAAGAGAGACAAAGTGATTTTGCACAATACATATGACAATGGCATTGAGTGGCTCACTGTCGTATGCACTGACCCAACTCAGCACTTGACAGATTTCAATGATTAACAGCTTTTCACAGATGACGATGATGTAGGGGAGATGGTGATTGAGATATGCATACCATGTCAAGTGGTTGTAGAACACAGAGAGGTTCCCCAGAAAGTATTCCTTACAAAGATATTATCAGCACATTTACATGAGGAGTGGAACAGGATAACTAGGGAAAAATGGACCAGCGGCACCCATGATGTGGGTCTCTTGAAAGGAATATGGGCCGTCTGCATTAAACTGAAACCAAGGGTAAGCTTGTCCAGGGTGAAACAGTAGCCCACGTCACAGGAAGCAGATGAGGGAATGTATGACACCATTGTATCTTTGTGGTGACGAGGCATTATACAGCCATCAGAATCCCCCTATAACACAGTTATATATGCAGTGAAAAAAAGCAAAAGGAGGTATTGGATGTTGGTGCAGGACCGCCACCCTTTAAATAACATTGTAGAAGAAGAATTACCAGTGTTACCAGTGGTGCATAACCCAGCCACCATTGTGTGCAATATATACCCACCGGAGCAACTTATTTAACAGTAGTTGACCTAAAGAATGCATTTTCTATTCCATTCCATTACACCTTACTGCATTCACCTTCTGTGGACAAGGGTTCCAACACACTTGTTTACCACAACAGTATTGCGAATCCCGAAGCATTTTCTAACGGAATGTTACAAATGGATTTAGGTAACTTGCAAACAGAGAGCACAGTGATACAGTACGCTGACAACCTCTTAGTGTGTAGATCTACAGATGAGCAATGTAGACATTATTCAGTGACACTCTTGAAACTATTGCCAGAAAAGCAGTACAAAGTGGACGAGGAAAAGCTGTGATACTGCCAGAAAGATATAGTGTATTTAGGGCAGATAATATCATCAGCAGGGAGAAGGGTTACATCAGAGAGAGCAGCAGTGGTGTAAGGCACACCACAGCTGAACACCATAAAGGAGATACAACAGTTTTTGGAACTGTGTAATTATTGTCGGTCTTGGATTTTTGATTATTCCACTTATACCAGGCCCCTCCTGCAGTGACAGAAGGAAGCACAGACAGCGAAGGGCACCATAATTTGGAAACCTGAGATGATCGAATCATTGTAGGAACTAAAGAACACACTCAAGAAAGTACCTGTTTTAGCAACTGCAGATTACAATAAACCATTTTTCCATCTTTCACATTCTTATGGTTAGGTGATAATGGCTGTCCTCACCCAGAAGACTTTACAGGGACATAAGTCTTTGGCTTATTTCAGTGGCCCTTTGGACCCAGTTATGCAGGGACATTTTCCATGTGAGCCAGCACATGCAGCAGCAACATTTGCTATTTAAAATTCATCCACCATTTCCATGGGCTGCCCAGTGACACTCTATGTAGAGCATGCAGTGTTTGCTATTCTGGAAAAATTTAAGTCCACCGTTCCACCGTAACCTCCCAATGAGCTCTGGGGTTTAAGATGACATTGTCAAACCACTCAGTTAGTATAGTGAAGTGCTGCATTGTTAACCCAGCAACATTTCTCGCAGAACCAGTGGCGCTAGGTGACTATGCACACAACTGTGCTAAATATCACAATATTCTACATGATCTCGAAATGTTAAGGTCATCAATGATTGAGCAGAAGACAGGCTATCGACATACAGGGGCAACACTGGTACGATATGAGGAGGGGAAGTTTGAGGTTGCATCAAAAATGAGATTACCACAACACAATTTGGCACACACAGTAGAACCTGTGTCATTAATAACAGCAATAGAAATATCAAAAGGATGTTGTGCCACCATTGATTCAGATTCCGCATATGTCACATCAACAGTACATTCAGGGTTGTCTAGATGGAAGAGGAGAAGGTTTAAAAATCAGATTGCACAACCGTACAACATACAGATTTGCTTTCTATATTAATAGAAGTACTGTCCGTTCCTTCAGCATTATCAGTTGTGAAGTGTTCAGTCCATACCAAAGGCACTGACTTTATATCTCAGGGCAATGATGTAGCATACTTAGCAACAAAAGAGGCAGCATATTTACCATATGTTAGAGAAAAAGTTCCCACGTTTACAAACATTCCAAGACAGCAAGTACAAATTACTGAACCCTTCAATGCCCTATCCGTGACACAGATAATGGAGTTACAGGTAGGTGTCCCTCAGTATGAGCAAGCACCACGGACAAAGAGAGGGTGTTATTTATCCCCTACAGATTTAATACACAGACACCACTTTTCAGGGAAGCCTGTCGTGCTCCAGGAATTACTTCAAATTGCCCTTGAACAATTACATTACCCAGCACACACCTCCAAAGAGGATATTGCAGCAGATCTCCAAGCGGATTGGTTTATTCCAAATATGCAGGAACATGTGGCAGAGTTCATTGTGTGACTTGCCAACGTTATACCTCTGGTCACACGTTGAAAACAATTAAGGCAACATGGCCCACGCTTCAGGGTCTTTTCGACATCTCCACATAGATTTTGTAAATATGCTTATCAGATCCAATAATGTTTGCTATTTGATTGTTGTGGTGTGCCCATTTTCCCGTCGGCTTGAAGTATGTCTCTGTGCCCACCCTGATGCCAAACCTGCAGCCAAATCCCTTGTGTGTGAGATGTTCCCACGATGGGGTATTTGCAAGGTGTTGAGGTCTGATACTGAAATACAAAATATGGGTGGGTACCACAGTGATTTGTGCTGTAATTTAATTACTCTACTATTAGTAATTTAGAGTTGCTTTGTCCTGGAGCTCCCAGTCTGGAAAAGATCCTTTGGCATCCGGACCTCACAAACTAGCGAAACAGAAAAAATAAGGTGACTACACCCTATTTAAGGCTGGTGCTCTCAGTTGGCTCTTGTCCAGGCTACACAGGTAAATTGAGTGTTTTCAAAGTTTTTTTCAAAGTAAAAAATTCTAAAAATCAGTAAGAATTTCACAAGGGAAATGTTTAATTCACATTTCTAGTTTCCATGTCTCATATTTAACTTGTATGTAATGAGGCAACCAGTAAATACGTAGGTCAGCATATTTGTAAGTACATATGACAATGCATTTCAGTCTATGACCATCTTCAGGGCTGTACTCAAAGCATATTCAATATTATTGCTAAACAGTTGTAAAATGTAGGACAATGCATCATATTACAATAAGAATGTAAATCACATACCCCAAGTAGGTCCGGATTATGTAGTAGTTAAAGAAAAGAAAAACAGGAAGAGAAAAAAACAAACGGAATACTGTAAGCAATGCTCAACATTTAAGAAAACAAGTGCTACTAACGTGTGAATGTAAATAATCTGTACCTTCCATGTTGTTGTATTCCTCACGGCTATGTGTAAAAAAATCTTGTTGTGTCCAACGCTCCTGTTAGGCAAAAGCAAAGACTATCAGAGTCCTTCTATGTGATGGATGTCTCTTCTACATGTTAAACCGAGGGTTCTCTTACCTATTGTTCACGTACTCGCATTCTGGACCAAGGTGCATTCGCGGTGAAGCGAAATGCACGCAAGTGCAGATGCATTACTATACTCCCATGGGGGCGGGGCGACGGGCAGCAGCACGAACGCTGCCGCACCTACGCCTCTGGCCCCACCTCTCTGTGGCGTCACGGAAGGGCAGGGTTGTCACCATGGGAACCCGCAATACTAGGTAGACTACGTGCGTGTGTGTAGATGCTATCAAAATAGAAACAAATGCAATGAAGCGTACAATAGCAGTTTGGTTGAAAATTAGGGTGTGTGGATGCGTAACGGGGGGCTGATGCAGCACATCAGTGATACCCTCTATCTCTTCATATTCGAATGACGGAGGTTCACACTATTGTTGTCCTATCATTGACATGGATATTGATATTCAATTTACTCGAAGAATCTGATTGGAAAATCTAATTAAGGATAAAGAAAGTCTTGCATTTGTTTAAATAAAACTAGAATATATATCACATCTGAATATCATGTAATCAACAGTACACAATGAAAGTTCTCAATACTCGTATTTGGAAAATACATGTGTTCTCCTCTCTGGATCAGAGGAAGCACATGTAGTTGATCTCTTCATTGATTCCTTTTGGTGTCAAGGAGCTCAGTCTGCCGATCCAGAACGTCTCACGTTGATCAAGTCTTTTTTGCAAATCTTCATGTTTCTCTCTTCTTTGGACTCTTTCTAAGATTACAAATTTGATTTGTGACAAGTTGTGCTGTTTGTTCTGCCAATGTCTGGCCACTGCTGAGCTTGCAGTCTTATTCTGAAACAGGATCTGTGCTCGTTCCACCTTGCCTTTGCTGTGCGCTGTGTTTGGCCTACATAATACAGACCACATGGGCATTTGATTCCATAGATAATCCCTGGTGTATCACAAGTTGCATAACATCCAAGTTTAATCTCTCCGGTGTAAGGATGGTTCACTGTTTCTCCTTTCATAATGTAACTGCAATTACTGCAATTCAGGCAGCATACAAAAACCAGTGGTAGTGTGGTGTCTTTCTTTGTTGTTCTGGGTTGCTTGCCTCTTGCTTTATTTGCATTACAGAACCAGCTTGGTACTGACCATTACTTGACTCCACACAAGATTGTTAAATGCAGGAGATTGCAAGCACCACTCACTCCTGCACATATGTTATCTGACGCTCAAAGCGCACCAGAATTATTGGGATATGAATTTCACGGCTATCATAGGGAACCTCTCTTAAATTCATATCCTGCAGGTCTAACCCCGTCCAAGTTGGCTAGCAGCATCATCAGCTGAAGCACCAACATCACAAGAAGAAGCATCCCTGCTACAGCAACCTCAACTTTACCTGGGGCACTACCTTTACACCCGAAATTTCCCCCACAATTGGAATCAGCCCCAGTTTATCGGGCCATTCACAGTGACCTACGCTACACCAACTGCCATCAAGGGTGCTGGTTGCCAACCATGGTACCACCTTTCTGATGTCCGAAAGGACAAATGCCACACCCCCCCCATCCAGGAGAAGACAAAGGGGAAAATACAAGGGAAGATTCGGCCAGTTAATGGTGACTTTTTTTTATAGCTTTTAGCTTCTTTTTGTGCTTTAAGGCAACCAGGCTGTCCTTTTCCAACCTCACAAAGAACAGATCCAACAGCAGAAATTACCCATGAGATAGAGGAGAGCACGAACCTTGTATACCTAAACCAATGGATTACCAAAAGTGAATTCAATTACTTGAATAATTCACAAGGAAGAACATCTGCATTTTACAGCTTACCCGAAATCCATAAGTACTCCAGCAACCCACCCGGTAGACTGATTGTTTCAGGTTGTGGCTCAATACTTGGGCCACTGTGCAAATTCATTAACCACTTCTTGAGACCATTAAGTCAACAAACTACCTCTTCTTTGCGAGATACAATGAGTACGATCAAACACTTTGATCCGGACTCCCAATTACTGGTAACAATGGACATCAAAGCACTTTACACCAGCATCCCTCAGGAAGCACCACAAGAATGCATCTGAGACCATTTGACCAATCACATGATGCAAGACAGGGTACTTTATTGTAGAATTGTTGACGATAGCCCTCTCCAAGAACATTTTCCTCTTTAAGGATTAATTTTACCTGCAGACATGTGGCACTGCAATGGGGGCGGCCTTTGCTCTGAGTCTGGCCATTATATATATGGCAGCATATGAAGAAATACATGTATTTGCTGACCCTAACCCTTTCCAACAAAGTATTAAGACATGGAAACGTTATATAGATGACATTATCTATATCTGGCAGGGGGACCTCAATTCCCTACAAGAATTGTTATCAGTGGCTGAATGGAAGGATCCCTGTAATACAATTCACCATGAGCAGCAGTTCACATTCCATCAATTTCCTGTATCTAACCTCTGGAAACAAAGAAGGAAAACTGTCATGTACTCTCTATACGAAAAACACAGACAGAAATATGTTGCTGCACTTTGACAGTCACTACCCCAAGAGCCTTAAGGACAATTTGCCTTACGGACAGTATCTGAGGATTCACAGAAACTGCTCGGAACTCACAGAATACCGACGACAAGCAGATTAATTAGAAGGAAAACTAAAGGCAAGAGGCTACCCAAAGAAACTCCTCAAAAAATGCCAAGGAAAAGAGCTAAATACTCCCCAAGAGAAAATCTACTTTCTTCAACGAGTCAAACAGCAAGGAAGACATCCTTACATGCGTTACGAGGTTTGGTCCAGCCACTGGAAAAACCAGAGCCATAATTAAGAGATTTTGGCCTTTGGTACAACTGAGTATGCCGCAGGAACCGCTACCAAGAATGGCGCTGAAGAAAACGAAAAACCTTAAAGAATATTTAACGCATGCACGGTGTGGCAAGAAAGAGACAAGGAGTACCCTATGGGACCTAAGAGAGATCACGGGCCTCCACCCATACTGCATGGTATACCAGCTCACGAAGAAGATCAAAATGTTTGAAATAGCAGGCAAAGAGTGAACCCTAAGACACTTTTTCAACTGCAATACACGCAAAGTGATGTACATAATTGAATGCTTATGCTATGTGGGACAGACTGCACGCCCCACTAATAAGAGGATTGGAGAACACCGCTTGAGAATCAGGTGTAATGTTCAAATGGCTCCTCTGGTTACTCACTTCACAGAGCTGCAGCATGGTCCAGATTATTTTGTATGGTGGGTGGTGGATCTGGTACGTAACAATACTAACATAAAAAATACATTAACATACAAGGAGGCTTGATGGATATACAAATTACAAACCAACCCGAATGGCCTTAATGAGAGGACAGGGAAAAACACCAGGGTAACTTCAAAGACAATTAAGACAATGCGCGAAAGTAACTACATTCCCTAACCGTTAAGGAACAGTACCGTATAACAACAGAAACGGTTCTTTGGGAGAAACAATATTGCTGAAAACTTGGTGAACAAATGACTGAAACAAACACCAACGGGGAGAAACAATATGCTATCTATCCCTGCAGGAAGAACACCCTAACCCTAACAGGGGTGCCTCACCCTAGGTGGCGTATGATGTAATGCCTACTTAATAGGGATAAAGAGGAAGCTGTCCCTCATCTTACCAATTGTATGGCAATCACAAATTTCAGAGAAATAAGGTTAATCGTAAAAGAGCAACCAAAGGAAAAACACAATTTATTGGCTGCTGCAGGCAACAAGACTGGCTATTAGATCTTGTAGAAACAGCTAGTATAGCTTGCATGGACTTTATATAGCCGTGGGATTTCCATCAGTTTTTTATTCACCCTGGAACATGTAATTGGCCACATGCAAAAGTTGTGTGTTTTTATGTAAAAAAATGTGCCCATCGCACTGGGACACCTTAAAAGGGTCATGTGGTGTGAGTATTACAATGGGATCTTCATGCTTATGTATCCCCCCTGATTGGCAGGAGTATCTAAATGGTCATGGGAACCCCCATGGCCAGAAAGGTCGACCGGTTTTAATGGTTAAGGTGGTTTAAACCATCTTCTTCAGGACCATTAGTTGTATTCTGTAGTAAATCAGTCTTCCAGCTTGCACCGAATTGGGCAACGTGAACGAACTGCTCCGTCCCCCTGTAAGAGAGACAAAACAAATAGGAGAGAGCCAGGGGTCATTCACCCATTTCTCAATTGAAAGTCGGCTAGTTGCCGGAATTTATTGAAAAGCACATTGTTCACAGTTCCGAAACACATTTCATCTACAATTGGCATGGAGCATAAGCATTGCCACTGATTACTCAGCCGCTCAGCCATTTGCTCTGAAGCATCTTGCTTAATGATCAGTTTTTCCGAAATGCCTATGTTGGACCTAAGTCAAGGACCCATTGTTTTTGTCCTGGCCTAAGCACACTGCCGCTTATTCCCCTAAGATGGAAAATGAAATGGAGTTGACCTCATGGCCTACTAATAACCTATGCATATGGGGATCATGCACCAACCGGATGTTTGCTGAAAATTACCTATGCAAGCTTGTGTGCATGTGTGCATGTATGCCTTTATGACTGAATATGCTGTTTAAGCCGCTAAGCAATTTGCTATTATACATGATTACATCGGGAGTAGTGTATGGCCTTGACATGACTATAACCATAAAATTGATGGGTGGAAGGTTTTGAATGAATCTGAACCACTGGCATTGCTCTGGGCAAGCTTCCACACCGCTGTTGTTTAGCCCGTCTGCGCCATTGCAAAAGGGGTTCAGCCATATGCAAATCAGTCAGGTACTGCCACCAACCGTAGCAGTCCAGCCTGAACTGCTAGGCCAGGTCCCCTCTACATGGAAACACAAGCAACCCAGACATGTTTCGGCCTTGTTGGGCCTCTTCAGTGAGGTAAAGCTTGGTTCCCTATAGCACAGTGAGCAAGGGACCCACATCTAGGCATACCATCTCTCACATAGTGACAACATGCCAATGCTTGGTGATAAAATGGCCGAAGCACCATTCGGGCCTTGACCCTCTTGCTCATGTTTGCCAGGCTACTGCTGTTGCCAGGGAGCTGTGAGCACTATCGAAGTAGGAACAAAATGACCGCACTTAACTATATGCCCGTTAGATTTTCATTTGGATGCACCAATGCTTTTGGTCAGTTAAACTCCAGTCAGACTATGTGTAAAGTCAGCTGCGGAGTGATCTGTTCCTGGTTAGCCTCACATTTACCGTTGTCAGGTTTGGGGGGCAGGGCTGCCTGGGCTCTCTTCTGGGAGCCCCCTTGCAGGTTAAGACACACATCCTGCTAGGGGGTATCCGAGATACCCAATAGCCGCTGATTGCCGCCACCTATCATGAGACGGCTCCCTAAGTGTACTGCTTTCTGCCCGCAGGATGGCTCCATGCCATGCACACGCAAGCCAACGCCTGGTCTTCGGGGGCAAAATCCTGCACAGTTTTAACATCCCCATGCAGCTGCACATCCACGACACTTGCATCACTGTATCAGTGTACAACTCTTCCATTGGCTCGACTAAGTCCCTAGGGCAATTCCAGTCCCTCAGCTTGGCCCATAAGCGTTTCCTGCTGACACTGTCAAAAGTCTGCTCCAAATCCATGAAAGCAATGTAAAGTTTAGTTTTCTCTTTGATAGTTTGGATCTTGAGCAGGTTCAACAGAAATAGGTTCAATCCAATGCCCATGCCCTTTAGGAATCCCGTTTGACAGGTATCTTGGTGTCCTGAGTCGCTAGCCCACTTTGTAAAACGTTTTAGTATAATGGAGTCAAAGGTTTTCTGTAGACTATCACGTAAGGCTATAGGGCGATAGTTGCTCGGATCAGTTCTTAAACCCTTTTTGAAGATGGGTATGATCACACCCTTTTTCCAAGAGGGAGGTATTTTTTTTCTTTCTGAATTTGTCAGAATAGGGTATAGGCGAATTCATTCCACTCATTGGGAGCTTGCTTTAGTGCATGGTTAGGAAGGCCATCTGGGCCAGGGGCCCTGGAGGTATTTGATTTCAGGATTGCGTCTAAAATCTTGTGTTTATCTAGGTCCCATGTCCACTGGGTGGACATTGTGGGCAAGTGCTTTGGGCGATCGGTCAATTGTATCGAGAAGAGAGATACAAAATGGTCAATACACTATTGTTCATCAACCATTAAGGTCTGTAAGGCTCCCTGCATACTGCCCACTTTACTTATGCACCCCCACGTTAATCTGGAATTCTTTTTGCTCTGCACTTCGAGCATATTTTCCCCATCCACTTGCATACGCTCTGCTCTAAAACTGCATAGCCAGTTTTTGTGTTGTTGTTTGTGTTATTTTTGCTCAGGGCTCGGCCAATCAGGGGAATATGATTACATTTTTTCACAAGTTTTATATTAAATCTTGTTTCTGTACAAAATCAGGCATGCCCGCTTTGTGATTTCTTTGGCTAGTAATGGAACGTAATTTAGAGCTACGGTGTTTAATTCCAGTCTTGAGTTTAGAGTTGATGTTATGTCTAGGACATCCTCTGGGTTCAGACGAGTGAAATTTGACTCTCCATATCTTTTCAGTGCCAAGGGAGGTTCTTGATTATTCCTCCGTATAGCCTCCTCCTGATGTTGAATTTCGGCCAATTTCTAACTCCTTTGGAGAGCCTCATTGGACGATTCAATAGAATACACTGAAAATTCCATTGAGGAGACTGATTTGTTGCCATCGTTCTCAGGACTACGAGATCTGGTCTCTCTCGAGCTATGAGGGCCCGATTGAACACTTGGTCCTTTCTTAAGTAGAGGGGTCTCACCTCTATTTACCTCTGCCGCAGTCTTTGGTATATTAGCAGTATTACTTGGATCTTGTGCAGTTTTCAGATTGCATACAAAGGTTCTGGAGGTATTCAATTTAGTTTTCCTTCTCGGGGGCAGATTTGGGGAATTATCCCTGAGGTACCCTGTTGGACACCATTTGTATCGTTCTTCCCTGCTGGTGGATTGTGTATTATATCAGTGGAGTCTGTGTTAGTTGCTATAACACTAGAGACCTGTTTTATTTCCTTCAGGCGGTAGCAGGGGTGGGCCTTCCAATATTAGGACTTCAGGATTGATAGGTGTAATCTGGTCATCACCCTGGCTATATTTTGTGATAGAAGTACCTGGTATTTAAGTTGGGGTCACTGATTTCCCTCTGCCTTTCTTCTGAACAGGGTTCTTTCACAATTGCCTTCCTGACTTCACGCCCGATGGTCTCTCGAATCAGTAAGTCTTCGAATGCATTTTTGCAAGTCCAGGATCGCTAACATCATTGCCGCACTATCAGCATGATCTGCTCTTGCCATGTAGCATAATCTATTTTGCCATTTAAAGGATTGATCAGCTTCATAATCGAGCCTGGCTTGTACTGTGGTAGAAAATGCTTCGAAGTAAATCAGCTTAGAGTGGACCATCACTAGGAGGGTTGTTTGATCTTTAAAATCCTCACTGATTGCTTCGTACAGTTTGATAAATGGCGCCGAAGAGATTGTTAATGCGCCAAAGAGATGGTAGCTCTGGGTCCCTGTCAGTGGTTGTAGCCAGTGTGGAAGTTGTGTTTGTGCTCTTGCTCAGTTGTTGTACTGGAAAGAATGGTGCAGATTCTCTGAATAGAGTGGGAACCACAGTGGAAAATGTCCTCTGTGTGATTCCCGCTTCGTGCATGGAATCCACCTTTGCTCCACCAGCACAGATTTATTTTTATAACGTAGTAGAGGCAGGGATCCTTACAGGCGTTGCCTGATTTTTGGGTTGTGCTGATAGCATGCAGTGGTTATGTAGATCTCTTGTAATGGTGGCCATCTTGTTTTTTAATGGCAGACGAAATTGCTGATATGTTCTGTGTTCGTAGTGATTATGCATAGATGAAAATAAGGGTCTACGTGTGGTGCTGTCAGATTACAGATGGATTATTCTGGCTGTAATTGCTGGGTGTTACGTGGGTACATTCCCAGATAGGAATAAGTGTGGCTTTGTGTTTTCATTGTTTCTTGCAAGGGCAGGCTAGGAATTATTCGTGGTGGGCCAATGTGCTGCATAGACCAGTCTTTCTGTGAATGCCCAGTTCTGGCTAAATCACTTGTGATACAGCAAAGTGGGGAGGGGCAGGAGGCTCTGGGGGCCAGGGAAAGCCACACGTTTTTTGTAGCGAAACTTGGAGGGTGGAAATGGGACATCTCCCAGAGCCTCTTTCCCCTTTCCAATTTCCTATGCAGAAGGTCCATGTTAAGAATGATAGAGCAACATGAGGACCATACATGGGTGCACATGGAAGCTAAACCAAAGGCCATTCTGGATCTGCGAGTTGGGGGCACACAAGTCAGCTCACACTCTGAAAGAGTAATGGAAAGGGCGAGCAGCTCACAGACCTGCCAAAGTCCCGCATATTATACTCACCGCCAAGGACAGATCAAGGGACAAGTAGGAGGCGCATGAACAGAGCTAGCCAGAGGAAGCAAAGAGGCATTCAAACCTACCGTGCAGGCAACACCTACGCCGGGCTGCCATGGCAGTGCCACCTGACTCCAAGATAGCAGGGGCTCCCTTCAAGTCCTTGGCCCATGCAATGCCTTCCAATTAAGCAATGAGAATCAGGAGCAGGCCCATCACTTAGGAATAATGAGAGGGGAGAAGGAAACACACGAGGAGGGGGCATCATTACATAAGCCCTGGCCAGTGAGTAGACATGCCTCTAAAAGAGCCTTGTTTGCTTTCTGCCGCTGGCACTCTGTATGTTAAAAAGCTGCATAATTAGTACCAGGCATTGCAAGGGTTAGCAGTTGCATTTCTCAGTGTGGAGAATCAACCCTTTACAGAAGGGGCTTTGATAAGAGGCCCAGTTAGAATTAATTTCAACCTTAATTATCTGCAATAGAAAATCCAATTGAGCGGGATCCTGTTTTTCCACTTTAGATAATCCTTTGGGGGTGATGTGTATATCCAAGGAGTTGAATCCTAATCCCAGAAATGGGTAACAGACATCACAGGGAATTAACCCTTACAGTGGGAGGGGAAGTGGCTTGCGTATGCTAGGCATTAGCACCGGGCACCACTCTATCTTGTAGAAACCCTGATCAATGGATCAATGAGCTTGATAAGGGATAGAGCTTGTGTTAGGGATAACACTACAATTGCGAGACCACCCCAAATTAGATGCATATGTTTTGGGGGCCTATGTCTCACAAATGTCATTATCTGTGATGAGATTAAATATGAGAGGACTATTCATTTCAATAGGCAGATGTATGTCTTCACTTCTTCAGCATTCCCTGTGCCATACATTCACTTCCTCACATTTACCTCTCACACCACAGTCTGTCACTTCTTCTGACATTCCCTTCGTCATTACAAGGGGATGATGCCCCCTCAAATCCCCTTCTTTTCTAACCCATATTCTCCCTCATAGCCCCTTCTTGACCCCAACCCTAACCTTACAGCTAGCGTTTCCATATCCATTGCCACCTTGACAATGTGAAAAGGCAGACGAAGTAAAGAAATAAATGCATGAAGAAGTAAAAGTCTAACTAAGTGAAAGCGGAACAGTGTTGAAGAAATGTTTTGGCAAAGTAAAGCAGGGATATCCAATAGCCAGGATGCAACCATGGCATGGATCAGAGTCTCAAAGGAGTTGTACTGACCAGGGTGCTATACCTTATTTTCTCATAAGAGCTATAAAAGTGTCAGGCGGATGGCTTAGTAGGGTTGTGATAAAAAAAAAAGTTCTAGCGCTCCCTATAGCCCCACTATACACACAACTTCGGAGCCTCTATAATAAGTGTCTATGCTGTGGGGGTGAGTACGTGATTTGATGTGCTAAATCTTAAATAACACTAGAGCCATTAAATAGACTATGGGCCTCATTACAAGGTTGGAAGTATTCTGGTGGTAAATCCACCGGAATACTGCCAAATGGAACTACCGTTACTACCACTTGGTCTGGAGGAATTACCACTGGATTACAAGTGGTGTTATGGCAGTGTTAGTCAGTGATAGTCCCTATTGGGGATTTCAGCAGAATTACTGCCGTTGTTAATTCTGCCCAGTTTACTGATTTTGCTGGAGGTTTTTTCTCCGCCTCACCACCAAAGTTGTAGTATGGCGGTGTGGTAAAGCAGGGTCGTTTCAGCACTGCATACTTGTGATGAGGCCCTACATGTTTTTCAGGAAAGGCTGGTGCAGAACTCCAATATTTCTATACTGACCTGGAAACCTCAAGAACGCTTTTGTGCAATGGACAGCCTTGGAATGTGGGAGGACCCTTCACATGGGACTGCAGAGACAAGGAGATGAATTGATGCATGTTAGCCTTCATTTTGTGATCTATTTGAAACAGGATGTCACCTACAAGCAGTTAGTCCTGAACACTGATACTTTGCTTCTCTTGACAATCTGCTTGCAGCAAGGGCTCTGATCATTTCAATGTATCCTTTACAGCAGGTTTGATCATCTTGAAACTGACATTAATCAGGAATCTAACCCCCAACCTTTTTAAAAATTCAGGACGTTCATCAAACACATCATATTCTGAAAGTTCAAGTGTTTTGTTGTTTCCAACAAGATCATTTACCCAGGGAGTGTTCTGCTTCGTACTTTTGTATGATGCTTAATTTTGGCATGCCTTGGCAGTACGAGTCCTCGCGACCCCAGTTGTTTTTTTTTGCCTTTTAGAAAAGCAAATTGGGAAACTTTGACTCAAACGTATATTACCGATATTTACATGCAGTAAGACGAAAGGAAACGGCTTGTTTCTGGCCAGGTCGCTCACTAGCGTGGCACACACTTTGCAGTCTTAGGCTCCAGGATGTGGGTTTAGCATATACCGAGTTTGTATTTCAGGGGTTGGGAGTGGCACACTAGACCGACAGCCTAGTCATAGGGTGTGCCACACTTTCTCATGCTGAATCTTTCAGAATGATCTCACACCCCGCCCTCGGCCAAATATATGTATTGTTAACTTTTAGGCACGGTTTAAAACAACATGTTTGCTCATCATCAAATGAGACAGCTGCTGTCCTCCTACACAGGACGGACACAGCAACCGAGCTGAGAAATCATGACAATGATCCTCAAATGTGATCTATATTATTATCCCTAAAAGCATTGCAGATACTACTGCCTGTCTGTATTTTGCTCTTACAATGCCGGTAATTGGCATTTCAAAAATATGCCCCCATTTAAGGGTGGATAGGAACTCCTTGACAATCTTTTCTTAATACACGAAGACCATTGTAACTTCCTGTCACAGATAGCCATAGCAATAACATACGAGTCCGTTCTATGACTGGCAGCAAGGTATTTGCATGCCTGGGATAAGATAACCGCCGATGGCTTTACCACTGAGGTGAGCCTATTGCCTAGGCTAACAGTTCACGTTATAACAAAACAGTCTTAGAAGTTATTATGCCCCTTAATTAGTTATTTCGCCCCGTCCTTCTGTATCTCATTTATAGACCAAAGAATATTTAGTTTGTGGCCTGTGTTATCTAACTGGTCAATATTACAGCGTCTCGTGAGCCTGATGACGATTTTCATTTGATCTTTTTGAGGGTCTTCATGGTGACGGAGGTCGGGCTTTGAATGTTGTGTTCCGGTAATAATTTACTATACATGTTCCTTCCTTCTATACATAATACAAGCAGCACAAGGAGGAGGATGTTATATTTTTTTCCCAAACTTCCCACACCAGCGTTTCCGTAGACATCAGCTTGTGTTGTATGATGCTTTAGCAGAGGGCCCATCCAACGACAGAGAGTAGAGAGAACTCACGTGCATCCAATGAGGCTGATTGAAAGGAGGCATATAGACGAATAGGCAAGGGATTTGTTACAGAGTTAATATGTGCTCTCTTAGGCTTCCTTCAGACATAATGCTTCCCTCCTTCAGCTTATTCCAGGTTATAATATGATATGATAAGTCATTTATAACGCACCAGTATACAAGTCTTTCTAGGCGCAACAAGAAAAGAAAGGGAAGACAGAAGGAGGACAAAACAACAATCTTACTAGGCCTTGTGACACTCAGATCACGCAAGTGCGGGGGTGGAGAAGAGCCAGGAGGGCACAGGGGGAGAGTGCAAAAGAACTCATAAGTGATATGCACGTCATCACCACTGCATATCATCTTGAGCCAATCACTTCCGCCTTGCATGCTCGCAGATTCCCGGAATAAGGGCAACACATATGATAGCTGCCTGCACCTTTCAAATCATAGTACATCACCCAAATGTGCACCAAAACACAAAATGAGAGTAGCTCATTCAGAAAACATACCTCATTTATCCTGAGAGATGACTGCAGCTGTTTGGGAGTGGCTCAAACTTTGGACATGTGCTGCCTAGACATGTTCTAAGTGGAAAGCGTGCAGTTGCAACCATGTAACATCTGTCACTGCGGGTGCGGCAAGACGAGACTGTTTAAACCTATTAATCACCATTTCATCCAATGACGTTATTTAGTTATTGAGAATTTACGTCAAGCCGGAGATTTGTTTTCTTGGTATATTATGTTCCAAAGAAAATAGTTTTTGTAAACACTGCTGTTTAAAAGTAAACCCATGTGGGCCCGATTTAGTAAAGTGTTTACAAAGTGAAAATACCATTGAAAAACGCGACGCATTTCAGCAGGCCCTATGAATGTAGCCAGGGGAGTTGCTAGGTCTGGAAAAGACCAGGGGCTATGCTGATGTCGGAACTGTTGGGACTGGGGGCTAGCTAGTCTTTTGGCTGTAGCTCCTGAGATTCTATCCGGGGCTACCACCAAAAGATCAGGGGCTTTAGCCCCCTTAGCCCCCCCCCCAGCAACGCCCCTGAGTGTAGCATCGTTCGTCCTGTTTGTATTCACGCCTACTGGCAGCATCGAAAACAAGGCAGACAGGAGCAGAAATTAGCTTGCAGGCATAGTACTGAATTAAATAAATGATTATATGCACACACAGGTGTATGGGACGGGCATGCATTTGCAAGTTGAACATGTAGTGATGGCTCCTTTTACTCGACGCACAGCAGGCATCAGGCAAAGTTGTGTCTGAAAAAGGTACATTGGAGGGCCTAGAACAAATCACTGCCTCCAATCGCTGTCAGCTCTGCCTGGGAATGTTCATGCCGTCATGGCACTGGACCAGCCCATAAAAGCCCACAAGAGATCATTTGCATGACAAAAAATTGCTGGAAAGACAGCAGGCCCTGCATGGCAGACATCTGTCCATCTTATTCAAGCTTTTACAAACATAAATGCGTATAAACCTCTTAAAATAAACTACTTTCAGCCAATTTTTCATACTTAACAAAAAGGTACTGTGACATTTTTTAAAATATTCACAACAGTGTGCTATCAATACTCTCAATGTACGCAGTTACATGGTGAATATGATTTAGATATTTGTATTTCATAGGAGCTCATGTTCCATTGTGGCAGAACGGGATTGACATGCATAAAAGCCACACTGCGTCATATTCAATCATTTGTATGGCGGAGAGGAGGTGCGCAATGCAACTGCCTCCGCCTCCCTTCCTATCCGCCATAGAAATGCTCCCGCATCTGCGCCGGCATGGATTTTCATGCTGTCGCAAATGCTGGAGATCCCTATCGGGTACGCTTGCTTTATGCAATTTGGCGGCGGGAGCCGCCTACGTGTATGTTAACATGGAATGGCTCCCAGTCGGCAAATTACGAAGTGGAGGAATATGAGCTCCATAATGTTCTCTTCACATTTCGCTGTGTGATCATAATGACAGAACCCTTTGGAATCCTATGTCGAAAAGTTGATGCCCTATTTCACGCTTGTTCAGATGAATCACAATAATTGCCCCTGATCTGCTATATCTTCTCTACTGAAAGAATGTCAGCCCAAAAACAGTGGAATAAAAAGCAATCCAAACGACCAAAATAATCACTGAACCTCTTTGCAAGGACAACAAGGTTTATTACATGCAAAAAAGGGTCTCAGACGGTTCCATAGAACCAAACTGACATGGCGCTCGTCTTATTGCAAGACGTCACACCTTTCATAGTGGATAAACCACAGATTTAACAATACCATAATGAGTACAGCATAATCCCACCACCCTCATTGGCTACCACCTATAGAGCATGCTAATCTCCCCCTATAGTCCCTTGACCGATTGGTCACATCTACACTACCCCCATTCCCTTAGACATGTGGTCCCCTACACTGCCGAACCAAATAGGTGATTGGTGGGTTCTTATCAATAAGCTCATACATTTGGGACCGTCACGTGATGTGCACCCTCCTGTTCCAGGCACAATCAAAGAACCTTGGTGAGGCCAACCCTGCTTTTGATTAGACAATATAATGATAATGATGTGTTATTTATATAGCGCCTTGATCCAAAGCACTTTACAGAGCACATATTTACATAGAATATCACCCAACCGAAATTGGTACTCATTTATCGACCTTGGAAGGATGAAAGGCTGATTTGGCCTTGCCGGGATTTGAACCTGTGACCTGCAGATCACGCTCAGATCGCAGCAGCGAGCGCTCAACCCACTGAGCTATCTTCCTCATTAACCCAGATGCCATGGCGCACACGAGCTACACCCCCGACCTTGTACTAAAGTTGTTGGCATCACTGTGATACTGGAAATGCATTGGAGGGAAAGGGCCTCCCTGTCGTTGTCCTTGTCTTGTAGTCCTTTTTCATTTGTGTTCTGTATTGTATTCTGCCCAGGAGTCCATGTGGGACTCCTGGCAGTGCAACTCTTCCTGTTTTTGGTTTGGTGTACAGACCCATGGGATATCCCTATGGCACCCATGGGTGGGGGTACAACCCTGTGCCCCTAGTGTATGTTTCTGGGCACCTGTGTATGGCTCACAGAGCAGGGTATGGGCTGGTGGCAGCTCCATGCTGAATTTGACAGGTGCTCTGAGTATCCTCCTTTTTGGGATACCTAGGCCCTGCCATTGGAATCAGTTGATTCCTGATAGGAAATAAGATGGCCCCTGTGGCTTCTTGCTTGATATTGCCTGTTACCCTGTTTCCTAAAGTCCTGGGAAGCCCTGACTCTGTCCCTTCCCCCTGACTGGCTGTTGGGTGGAAGTTCCATATATGGTGTTGTTGTGAAGTCCAGGCCAGACTGACTGGAGCCTTCCCAGTGACTGTATGTTGTGGATACGCCCTGTGGGTGGGACCCGGGTGACTGGAGTGTGTGACCAATAAGTACTTCTTGTTGTGGATGTCTGGTTTGTGGTTTTTGGCACAATGACTGAGACAGCCCTGCCCGAAACTGGTATGAATGCAGTGTGTAGTGTTGAATGGCTGGATACTTGTCCCAATACACATTCCTTGTTGTGAGCGTCTGAGAGGAAGGAGAATGGCCTGAATGCACTGCATGCCTGATTGGCTGACTGACAACTGAATGCCCTTCTGAGTGATTGGTTGCCTGAGTGTGACCCAGCAGAATCAATGGGAAATCAACTAGTATATCCGGGGGCCTCTCACTGCTAGAAATCGTTCAGAAGCTGAAGTTGAAACTGACACTTAATCTCAAAGCCGAGCCTGAAGAAGAAGGGTGACTGCTGTCTCCCTTTGCCGAAATCCGAAAGCCGTCGAGACTGATCCAAGAGAGGACCTGATTAGGCGCCCTCTTCCTGTACTCTGAGGGACCGTCGAGCACCGCTAACCTTCACCGAAGCTCCCTGGAAGTCAGATCCGCCTGAGGAGATGTGGAGGCTTAATCAGAGTAAAGAGGAGGACGCAACACTGTCGGCTCCTCTTTCTCCAAAAACGATAGTAAAACCGAGGACAAACAGGGAAATCATCCTTTAAAGGGGTTAAAGGCAGCAACAGGTTATTTTAATCCAACAAACACACCTCCCACTTATAATAGTGAGGACAGCATGGAAGAAAGCAAGAATAAAGAGCATAAATATATGTCCTCACGTGACGAGCATAAAGAGAGCGATGAGAGATGGGACAGACAGACAGAAATTGAAGAGGAAGTCAGGAGGCAAAAAAGAGAGAAAGACATAGCTAGTGGAATGACAATAGTGCAGAACGAGTGGGTGAAAGGACAGATACTACATTGGATGGAAAGGGCATTGACAATGTTAAAGAGAGAGAAGAAAGAGAGGGACAAGAAAAGAAAGTAAATGGAATGAGAAAGGCCATACAAGAAAGAGAAGGAAAAAGAGAGGAAGCAAAGGGAAGAACGTAGAAGGCATGGAGAACAGAAAAAAGTGAAAGAGCGAATAGAAGAGAAGAAACTTGAAGAAAGAGAAGCACAACAATTGAAAGAACGTAGGTTGCAAAAAAAGGCAAGAGGAAGAAGAGAAAAGAGAAATGAGAAGAAGGGAAGGACAAATTAGGAGGATTAGGGGCACAGAGATGATGAAATAGATCATACTTTTAATAGATGTATAATACTCATTAGCCTGAGAGCGATGGGACGAAGAGAGGGGGCACAACGCCCCTTAGAGAGCCGCAAGGGATACTGAGGATACAGACATGGGCCGACAAGCATGAGGCAGAAGGCATAGGGAAAACTATTGGGGATCTGTATAGACAAATGAGAAAGAATGGTGGTTACGAGGCTATGGGGAGAGCACGAAAGAAAACAAGAGCTAGATTAGATAACGTATTGGTGGACGAGCATAGAACACTGTCCCTGAGTAGACTAGATCTTGATGATGAGGGAAGGGATAATAGCCATACTAGTTGGGGTATAATGATGTCAGATGAAGAAAGGGAGGAAAATAAGAGAGCATGAAGAGAAGGGATGTGTGGTTTTTCAATAGACCCGAACATAGAGAGGGGGATAAAGTGGTCAGATTTACAAGACCCAAAAGAAAAAAACACCAGAACCTATACCATATTGTGAACGGCCACCATCATGTAAGCAGGTTAAGGTCACAGCCATGAAGAATACGAATGGGCAAAACTAGCCTCACATGGAAGACGTGAAGTGTAGGTGGACATGATTTTGGACCAGGATTTACACAATTCCTGTTATTAGAGAAAGGGTGAGGACGACCACAAATGGGTAAAGAAAATCTGAAATGTAAATGACCTAGTTTGACTGCGGGTGCGGAAAAATTGATTTATGTGTTAGAAAGAATGACAGCGAGAATGACGTTTGCAGTGGGTGATGTAAAAGGTCTACTGGCAGCTATTCTAGGGGTGAGAGCTGACAACATTTGGAGACGAGCAGGATATGCGGGTGTAACAGCACAAAACATGACACATGATGGAGCACCATTTAATAATTGTAGGGCAGACATATGAGGGTGCTTAGAGTACAGTATCTTGACACATCAGACATAGGCACGATTATGACAAGGAAAATAGGAGGGGACGAAGACCCTGTTGGTTTTATTCAGGAAATTCAAGAACGTTGGCATCTTGAGACGAGAGAACTGTGGGATAAAACAGTGGCATTATTTTAACACATTTTCTTATCACAGGGACTGCTGAGCCAATCCAACAGCAGATGAAGAAACTGGAAGGGATGGAAATAAAGCCATGGCCAGAAATACAGTTGTCTATTGTATACCGTTGTCGATTGTTGCAAGAGAAAAATAAGAAGAAAGCTGTAAATAAAGAGCAGGAGGAAGCAAAGTTAGCTCAGCAAGAATTGCAAAAATTAGCTATAGAAGGAGCAGTATTGTCAAGCGGTGAAGGCGTGGCTACACAGGAAGTACAGCCAGCGCAGCAAAGCAATGTAGTGTACCCTATGGACCAGAGTGGGTACAACATTTGGCTACAAAATAGGGGGAACGGACCTATAGGATGAGGCAGATTTCAAAACTCTCAAGGGGGAGGAGGATTTAATGGGGACAGCCACAACAATGCTGGAATTGTGGGAGGACAGGACATATAGCCAGAACATGTAGAAGTAGAGGAGGAGGCATGCAACAGAACTGGCAAGCTCCAAGAGGGGGTGGCCTATTTTCCACAGTACAATACAGAACCACAGGAGTATTATGCCCAGGATCACACTTAGTAACAGACAGGTACGGCACAAATACAACAAGTGCAGCGGATACAGTTGACACAAGGGCAACTACAGCAAGTACCCATGCAGACACAACAAGTACAAACACAGCAACTCCAGCATGCTCCGATGCAACAAGCAATGGTTCCACAATGGAAGGCAAATACAGGAGCCCAACAAGCGTCCACACACAGGATAGGGAGTGTGACAGTAGTGGGAGGGAATACTTTTACGGGTACAGGGATGAATTTATGTCCGAAATAGGAAGGCCCACAGAGTGATTTGATGTGTTCAGTACTATCTGTGACACCAGACCAACAAGAGGAACCAAGGGTCAGGGAAACAATAGCAGGCAAGACATTTGTGTTCCTCGTGGACACAGGAGCAACTCGTTCCTGTGTTTGAAAGGGAAAATACCCAACGTCTGGGTTTGCCATGAATGAACAGGGATTCTCTGCACCACAAGTTTTGTTCCTTTTACTGATGAATTACCACTTTCTATAGATGAACATGACACATCAATGCCACTGTTGTACTCCTGGCAGACACCAGTTAACATATTGGGACATGATCTGATGACAAAATTAAGCATGACAATATCTTTCACTGACAAAGGGATAGTGTGTTCAAGTCCAGGGATACCCTATATAAATGTGAGGGAATTTATACTAGCTTTTACAGGCCAAAAGGCATTACGAGGGGTTCCTTTAGACCCAGAAATATTTTTGTATGGAGTAAATATTTTGTTGACATGGTTTTCCGGACTGACAGGGTAAATATTGAGAATACCCGATGAATTTTTGCTCAGACCAGAAATACCTATGGATGATGAGGAAGGACATGCTATTCCCATAGAGCTAGAGGCAGCAGTGGTAAATCAAGAAATGGTAGTTGTTCATGGGATAGATGATGAGGGAAGAGCATGGAGAACAGTAATAGCCCTTAAGGATGGATAGAGACTGGCAGATTTGACAAAGATTTGTACAGAGGTGAATATTCAGACGATGAATTAGAATTGTTCATAAGTCTCATTTATTGGAAATAGGGAAATACCACAGAGAACGACATTGGTAAAAAAGAAACCTTTATTTTTCTAGGAAGATTTAGAAAAGGTGCCAAGCATCTTATGGACCAGCAGTCCATATAACGTGGGTCTATTGAGTGGAGTAGGAACAGTTCAAATTAATCTTAAACCAGGAGCAATTTTACCATGTGCACAACAGTACCCCATGTCCAGAGAAGCAGATGGAGGCATATTTGAGACCATTTCCGCTTTAATAAAGGAGAGAATATTAATGCCATCAGAGTCCCGATGTAACACGGCTGTGTATCCGGTGAAGAAAGAGGTAGGCAGGTCATGGAGATTTATTCAGGATCACTGCCAATTAAACAGTATTGTTGAAGTAAAGTTTCCTCTGGTTCCAAACCTTGCTACAATATTATTTAACATCCCAGCAAAAAGCCAAATATTTTACAGTAATAGACTTTAAAAAAATGCATTCTTGGGGGGCGAGGCCAGCTGCACCACCGATTTGGCAGCTCTGCTTATGGCCTCCACATGAAGCCCACCTAAATTGGATGAATTGATGGATCTATGGCAGTGAGAAAGCGCCTCCATGCTGACAGAGGGACAGGAACCAGCAAGGCACAGATTGTGCTGAATTTGATTAAGTTACAGCCCGGGTTTCGCCCGTATTCAGCAATGGAAGGGAAGGCGGGCCGGACGCTGCGTCCCCTCAAATGGCGGAGGGTTAAGACGGAGAGCCTGCTTCATAGATTCTGACAGCACAAGGATCTGTTTTCACCCGGGAGGCTCCCTCCCTCCTGAATTCCAGTGTCAGAGCCCTGGCTGCGGACCCGCCTGACCTGTCTACCTCACGCCAGCAGAGATGCTTGGAGGGGTGTCCCGCAAGAAACACAACGGGTTGCCGGCATTGGGCCCCTTTATGGTGGCCGTGTAGCACGGGTGTTACTAATCCCTCTCCGACTTGCAGCAACATTCATAGAGTTAAGGGGGGTGCCGGGCCCCCGCAGAGCCATTCCTTGCCTGCAGACGGCCTCATCCCGATGCCCGGATCCACAGTGCCACCGTGTGAGAGGCATTCTGAAATATAGCCCCTCCTCAGCAACCGATCGCCGGAGCTGGATTCTAGCTGTCGGGTGAGTCCCTGACTCCCAGCCCATGCGACCCTCCTTACAGAGCCCGTAGAGCTGAAACAGTGGTGCCCCGCTATCACAGAGACTTTGCAGGAGAGGAACTGGCTCTGGGGTGGCTTTACTGCACCCCTTCAACCCACAACTCCTTCACCTTTCTACCACGGCCCTATGGGCACATATGGAGTTCCCCCATACATCCACACCACTGGGGCTCTGTAATGCATATCTATGGTCCCCCCATCGGAGTAAGGGGTAAAATAAATGGACATACGCCCTGGGCACAGTTAGGGCGCTGAAAGCAGGGGGCAAGACATGAACAGCACTACAGCATCCAGGAGTGTAGGGGAGGTGGAGAGGTCAGATAGCCCCACACTGAAGGACTATTCCATTGGTGGAGCAAAATATCAACTGGAGGCCCCTCCCCCAAGGTACCCAAGGTACTAAGGAGAACTGGATCACCCCACAGCAAGAACCCCACCTGTGCTGGTCTATTCTGGGGCCCATGAATTTGAAGTGACAACTCCGGATCTGGTATACGGCAGAGCAACACAGTGCAGGGGTGAGCCGGGGCAGCAGTGAAGCAGTGAAAGAAGTGGAGAGACCCAGGGAAGTGTGTCTCCCCCCACCTTGACCGCCTGGGCCTCCTGGACCACCCCTATCCCGGGGCACCAACATGTCTAAACACCTAAAAGGGCAGAAAAGCAGAGACAGTACCACCATGCTGCTCCCAGTTGGGAAGGGAAAGAAAAAGGAAATTGGAAAATCCCACCCTCAAGCATCGCCAAGCCCCTCGGGACAACTTTCCACCAAAGATGACATCCAGGCATTCATACTGGATATCAAGGCAGAATTCCACAGTTGCATGACTGAATTAATGACAAAAATCGAACACACAGATCAGAGAGTTACAGAGCTAGAGCAGAGGCTTGGGGAGCTAGAAGATCAATCTCGGGAGCAGGAAGTCCACCAAAATATCTGCACCCTGACGAACCAGAACGAGATCTTGGAGTTCAAGCAGGAGGACCTAGAGAATAGGGCTCTGCGAAATAACCTCGGGAATAGAGGGGTTCCGTCCTCAGTCCCAGATCGTGACCTGCCCGAATATGTTGGGGAGGTGCTACATTCCCTCCTCCCACACCTGGAGAAATCACAGCTACAGCTTGACCGCACACACAGATTGCGGCCCTCGAAGGGGCCTTGATTCCGATAACCCGCCAGATGTCATCACCAGGGTTCATTTCTACACTACAAAACAGGAAGCTCTTTCGGTGGACCACTCTCAAGATGAACTAACATTCCAGGTATCCCCCCTGCAGATCTATGAAGATCTGGCGACAGCCACAATGCAAAAGCAGAAGTCCCTTCGCCCCCTAACACTCTTCCTTCGGGACCAGAAGATCAGGTACCGCTGGCTATTCCCCACAGCGGTGCAGTTCACATATAAAGGCGTCGCCCGATCGATTGCATGCTTAGAGGGTGTGGAGGGAATACTCAAATCATCTCTGTCAGAGGAGGAAGGGGCTGGTTCTCCCCGGGAGACTCTCACAAGTCTGGAGGATCCCCCACCAAAATCAAGATGGCTGCAGTGGTCTAAGGTCCACAGGGGTCAAAATCTTAACAAGCCTCCCGCACGCCCAGCAGACCTCGAGGGTGGCCGGAACTAATCACCGAGGCGCCACGAGAAGGAAACATATTAGAAAACCATAAGCAACAAAGCACATGATGGCAAGTTGGGCTTCATGCGGCCTAAGCCTATCCCCAAGGCGGAAAACGTCTAGAATCCTTTGGGGCGTTATTTGGACAGTTCATAACAGTTGGACGGTCTCGAGTCCATGGTTGGGAATAGGTCCACATAGTTGGAAGTTGATGTTAAACCTACGTGCAACCTGGAAATGGTAACAGCAGCTCACCTGAAC